>NW_027093866.1:0-626336 GCF_028858645.1 Bipolaris maydis | reverse complement strand
GGCACGAAATCAGCACCTGTGTGCGCGAGCGGACGGCGGTCTGAAGAATAGAAAGAGGACCGGTGGTGAGCTCATGCTCTTCGACTTGCGCGACCTCGTATTCCCTGAATAGAAAACGTTAGCCTCTTTGCACCATTGAACAGTACAGTAGAATACATACGTTAACTCGGAGCGTGGCTTGGAAAGAAGCTCCCTGTGAGGTGTCAGTACTGAGCTTGCTATTGGAGCTTGCGTGCTTTTACTCACTGAATCTTCGCGTCGACCATTTTGACAGGCGGTATGGGGTACTAAGCGCGGATCTAGAAGAAAAAGAACCTCTATTTCTAATTGCTGTTAACAACCTGAGTCCTCAGCTTCTGCCTTCGAATTTTGATTTGCAGCTCGAACAGGTACTGCGCAAGGATTGGGTCGAGCAAAAGAAGTGCACAGACCAGTGACGGAAAGACTGACCTAGTTTAGAGAGGCAGGACACCACGGCAACGAGCTTGGATGAGGTGGAGCGGTCGGCGATAATGGTGAGGCAGGGCGATGAAGTGATCGAGCTTGGCTGAGATGAAGCGCGGGCTACAGTTTTTCCGGCACCGGGCCAATCAGTACGCGTCAGAGAGTGGGGCCACAGGGCCAGATCCATGGTGCGTCACGCGTCTTTGCCCTCTCCCGGCGTTAGCGCGGCGCGGGTAGCTGGAAACCATTAAGCTCGTGCCTCCATCTTCACTTCGATTGCACACGACATCATTGACGACACCCTTTTATTCCCCTTTCCTAGCCGATCTACGCGTGCTGGTGCCTGTTTCGCATCTCGCGTCTACCACAATACATAACGAGCCCCTTTCCCCCCGCCAATTTTGCTTCCTACTCGATCTTAGTCTCGCTTTGCTCTCCAAGAACGCGTCCGCTATGATCGCACGCCAGCCACCGACCGCGATACGACGTTGATCATATCCCGTCCATTCCCCGGTGCCCTTCCTCTTTTTTACGGCACGGCCTGTCTATCCTTTGTCAAGCCCATAGTCAGCTATGTCGACTCCTTCGAGTATTACGCCAGAGACGGGTGCCTCACAGCATGCCTCGACTCCTGCTGGTGGTGCCGAGGATGGCGTCATGGACGAGATTCCACGCCGACAAATGCGAGGTAAACAGATTCAGTTCATTATCACGCTCTGATCTAACACAGCTCTTCATCCAGTCAAGGTCTTGTATACGTTTGATGATCAGAACAAATCAAACTGTCTCGCTCGTCTGCCAAATGTCCTCAATATTCCTGTCGTTTCGCTGGACGAGACCACCGAGGTGGGTGTCATCGAACTCAAGACATGCATCCATGCTATTGTCACTGCAAGGTAGGCTACAGCAAACTCCCATTGGCCATGGAAGACACATTGCTCACCGCCACAGTCCTGAGCTTGTAGCCAAATTAGGACATGATTACACCGTGTACGCTTATGACTTTTCCGAGTACGAAACACCGCTTGTTGGACAGGGTATGCTATCGTGGCTTCTAGCTTCTGCATCATCGACACCCAATGCTCCTGCCAAGGACTCCCAAACTATGGTCACAGGTCGCGTGTGTAAAAATATTCTCGGCATTTTCTCGAATGGTATTAAAGAGACTCTAGAAGTCAAGTTGAAGCTGGTGCCTGTTCCGACGTGCATGCAGAAAGAATATGTGGAGAATATGGAGCGCTATCATAGTCTCAGTCAGATGATGCCCGAAGGATTTGACTACAACGCCTGGTCCGACTTCCTGAAAGAGAATCCTATGCTTGGTCACTTGGCCCAACCAACTACGACTCACTCTGCTCAGCCTTCGCCACGTCATTCCGTTGGTGGTGTTGAGCCTTTCCACCAGATGCTTACCCGCCAAAGCCCCTCGCAAGAGCCCGTCCGTAACGAATCGTTCTACGACCAATCGAACACGCCCTTCATGTCCCAACCAACCAGACCTTCTAGCCCCGCCATGAGCACCATTTCCTTCCATCACTATCAATACAATCCACCTTCACGTCCAACGTCACGGGCTTCTGTGCGCAGCGAAGCCCCACCACCAACCCAACAATACCAATCTAGTGATCCGTATGTTGTGGAACCGCAAGACGACGGTCCCCCAAAGAAGAGGGCTCGAATCACTCAGACCACGAGACCAAGGAATACGCCCCTGACTGCTCATAATGACTCGCTCCGAGTGACCGCTAGTACAGCAGCATCGGTACGCCTCCTCAAACCAACCTTCAACGCTGCTGGGGCTGCGGCAGACATGGTCCCGCGCGCACCAACTCCTCGTCCAGGTGAAAAACTAGGACAGCGAGGTGCTCGTCGTCCCCCGGCGCCAAGCGCTCTGAGGCATGCATCGATGGATGGAGGACGGCCATACATGTCCCCGTACGAACCTAGTACATTTTCAGACAATGCTATGGAATCAGCAGACGAAAGAGAAGGAAGCCCAAGTGAGACACCGAATGAGATGCCCTCTTCACCACCAATCGCACTTCGGCGGACCATATCGCCTGCTCCCTCAAGTCCGAACCTACCGACACTACCTCTCAACGATTCAGGTTTTGTTAGTGACATGCCTATGGGACGGGACACTGATGGCATGAACTGTGGGGATGGCTCGTGGGCACGCCGTGAAGCAGCACAATATCGCCGAGGATCAGCCGCTCAACCAATCACTGAAAGTATCGAAATGGATATGGGTAGTACTCAGCCGTTCGACTTTGACAACATGGACCAGGATCTTCTCAATTGTGTATATTTTCAGGGACAAAATCCGAAAAGTGAGAGTGATCTACTATCAAGGATGGCAATAAATGAGCACGACAACAATTCGGTCAGCGGACGACCACTTACCGGTGACGCATTTCAATCTGGATCTGCAGAAAAGGCTCAGACTCAGGAAAAGTCGCATGCTACATTTTCTACTGCTGGGTCACCCGATGGTATTGCTTCACAAATCTCACCCGCCACTGAAAGCGAAGCACAAGTATACAGCCGTTCCGCCACGCCAAACTTACCCGCGAAACAACCTAAGCAACCCAAGGCACGAGGGCTTCCTAGATCACAAACCTGGTCTGGAACAGGTGAACCCATGTCGGATGCGCCAACACCCTCAGAGTGTGGCTACACCCGAAGCGGCTCTGGTGCTAAAAGGAAGCGATACATCAAGGATCGATTAGACGCTGCTATCAGGAAAGGTGAAATGCCACCGCACTGTGTAAATTGCGGCGAAATTGACACTCCTACCTGGAGAAAAGCCTACACTCGAGTTGAAAGCGGTTCACCTAGTGGCATTGAATTGTCCACTGATTCGGCTAGTACAGATATCATTGCCTACGAGGTAATCGAACCAAATCCTGAGACAGATGGTGAGCCAAAGTACCGTATCTTCAAGAACAACTTGACACGTCAAGACAAGGACATGATGGCGGCAAAAGCTGGTGATGCTTTCCAAGAGCTTAATCTGTGTAACCCATGCGGACTTTGGCTTATCAAGAAGTTTTCGATGCGGCCGCAAAAAGTATGGGACAGATCTGCGCGACTAGCAAAGCGCAAGCGAGAACAGAAGATTGGAGCACGCTCCAAATCGACTGTTGGTGACGATCTCATGTCAGACGCCGCTTTTCCAGAGACAGAATCTACCATGTCAGCTGAGCAGGAGCTAGGTGGGAAAGCAGTCGATGGAACATACGACAGAGAAATGGCACCACCCAAGGCCCCATTCGGCGCACGTGAAATGGATGCCAACAATGCCCAAGCTGCTTTCAGACGAGCTATGCAATCAAGTCCTGCGGGTGTCAGAGGAAGCAAGGCTTTGCCTATCAATCACGAACAAGATCTTACACCGAAGCCTACACGGCGATTACTTTTCCCCTCGCCTCGGAAGCAAAGTCAGCGCAAGAGTCTGACTCAACAGGCAACTGGTCCTGTCGCTTCTCATATGCATACACATGACGATGATGCGCCTAAAAAGCCTCGTTGCCAACGGTGTAAAGAACTCAAGAGAGCGTGCGATCGAGAACGGCCATGTGGTCGATGCGAGAACGCTGGAATAGGCCACGATGGATGTATTCCTTGCGAGACCAAAAAGACAAACTGGTTCGAGCGGACTGTAGTACAGCCAGTTGTCGTTGAGCAGGATAACCCCGATAAGGAGAACTGTCCACCTCCACCTACATTGGAGGTTGATGAGCTTGACCACCTTTTCGAAGACTCCCACTCGCCCAAGACAACGCCGAAGCAAGATCGGATAGCTGAAGATCTTTTGAAAACGCCCACTCCTGGTACTCGACAGCGCGCCGCCCTGACACCGAGACGAGGTACCGAAAATGGCGAGGTTCCTACTACACCCTCGCGGAGCACGTTTACTCCTCGAGGCAACCGTACGGCGACTGCTGCTCCAGACACCCCATTCACACGCCAGCTCAATGCTCTTCTATCAGACCATCCCATCTCATCGCCTTCTCAAAATTTTGACTTTTCCTCATTTCCTATCTTCACTCCTCCTGGTCATACTGGTGCACAGTTCAGCGAGCTCTTGGCTGACGACTTCTTGTCGAGCGACATGCCTATGAGTAGCTCACCCTCAAAAACTGGGTCCATGAGTCTGGGCTTCGATCTTTATGAGGACCCCAGCACATCTACGACCGGAATGTGGAATGGAGAGAATATCTTTGACAATGAAGTCATGTTGTTGGGCATTGACGATAACTCCAAGCGCTCCGGTATGGATGCCAGTAATGGCTCCGATACAGTCACGCTGCTAAAGATGAATGTGGGTGGCATGACTGTCGATTTTGCGGCCATGATAGAAGAAGTCGTTGGTACTGCCACCAAAGATGCTGATGGGCATGAAACCGAAAGCAAGTTCTTAGAAGACAGGGTTAAGTCTACTCATAAAAGCCCCGAAGCGGAGAGTGAGGGCGCTGGTGGCACGCCCGAAGAGCCCACTTCTGTGTGAGGCCTTTTACGCCTATTTGTTATGGCTCCACGATTTTGCTTACATGTTCAATTGTCTTTACTGTAGATTCTTGTTTTTGAGAGGCGTTCAGCGATCTGGCACATGTATGCTGCGGCTTTTAGATGCCACGAGGAAACGAGGCACACGATTACTTTTTGTATACTAGTCTTTATAGGAAGATCAGCAGCTCAGTAGCCTGTCATCTGAGGCACGAGTTCTGGTAACTGGCGAGCGTAATGTACGCGCCTTCGAAGGGGATACCCAATAAACGTGTTAGACATCTTTTCTTTCTTTTTTTCTATTCTGGTGAGATTGTTTTCACATGTGACTAGAAGGGAATCTGGCACAGATAGTTGGGAGATGTATGTGACATCCAACAGAAATAGTTCGCAATGTATTGTACCCTGATCGTGCTATCAACTGTATCACATGTACAGTATAATGGCCAAGTGTTAGATTCGTTTTCTGGGAATAGCCTAGACGTGTTGTGAAAGGCTAAAGCAGCTGGCTTTAGCTTCATCACCACGTTGGCTTCTGCATTAGAAGGCACGTTACCTTGATATCAGACACCAAAGTCAAGATATACTTTAGCAATTTGTTGTTATTGAGCTATCAACACAGTTAAAATTTGTCATGATCCATAATTTACACCCCTCTGCCATAAGAAGAGTCGACTTGCACTGGAGATAATGGTAATAGTCAAATTTATTTTGTTCGAGCGCTAGCATACTACAACTATTTCACCATCATAAACACGCGCTCCAGAACCTTTCAATCAAAAAATCACATCTTCCTCGTCACCCCATTCTCTGGTACTACGATTACTGAGATGATCCTCCAGAGATAGTAAGCACCTGTCCATTGACCCAACCGCCATCCTCAGAAGCAAGGAAAGCCACAACCCTCGCAACATCCTCGGGGACCGCACACCTGCCTAGAGGGCAGTGGCTCGCCATGAGGCTCTCAATCTTCTCCGCTGGCCACTCAGGGGTGCCACCTGGGATGTAGTGCCATGCGTTTTGGGTGAACATGTCTGACTTGATGCCACCAGGCGCAACACCGTTAACGGTAACACCACGCTTTCCAAAGTCGGTCGCAAAAGCCTTGATGAAGCCAATAACAGCCATCTTGGAAGCGTTGTAGAGAGCGTGATCCTTTACACCGAGAAGACCAGCGGCAATGGAGCTCATGAGGATGATACGGCCGTTATCCTCAATGTACTTGTACGCCGTCTGACCAACGAAGAACTGTGCTCGCGTGTTCAAGTTGAAAACATGGTCGTACTTCTCCTCGCTAATCTCCTCGGTCTTGTCCCAGCTCTCGGTGCCGGAGTTGCTCATGACAATGTTGATCTTGCCAAAAGCCTGCTTTGCTTCCTCGAACAGCCGGTGGATCTCGGATACTTTGCTCACATCAGCTTGGATGGCAACGGCTTTGGCGCCGTTGTTGAAGCCTCGGATAATCTCGCATACTTCGTTGGCGGGACCTTCTGATGATACGTAGTTTACGACGACTGAGGCGCCGCGCTTGCCGAGCTCGATGGCGCAGCCTCGTCCGATACCGCGGCCAGCACCGGTGATGAGTGCGACCTGGCCCTCGAGGGAGGCGCTGGGAACTGTGACGACCATTTTTATGGAGTTTTGTGTGACGGGTTTGATAAATTGATATTCGAGGAGTTGCTGATGTGCTTGCTTTGATTTTTTGTTTTGAAGAAGTTCAAAGATTGATCGTAATGAACAGATGAAAAAGTGACTGGGTATCTTGATTTACTTCCATTCATCTTGTAGCATCTATATAAATGCATTTGATATCTCCGTTTTCGAATGTTCGTCTTCACGGTGTTGCGGTCGCCGGTGGGGATCCGAAGGGCCAAAGACCGAAAATAGTAGTCCGCCAAGGGGACTTGCGGCTCTACACTTTCGCGTCCGGAAAATAGCATGTACGCTGTGTACTTTACCTACACAGGGCTAAACGAACCGGCAAGCCTAGTCTCCGCTCCCAGTGTCGTAGTCTAAGGGCCGGCTGTAGTGCGGAGCTCGGAAGGGGGGCCATTGCTGTCCCTCCGAATGCCAGCAACGTATTGAAGCCTTGAGGATGGAGATGCGACAAGAAACCCGATCTTGTCTCGGCAGACTTTGTTGAAAGATGGACTCCCCGGACGAGCTTTTGTTCCCTAGAGTGTGAATAAGATAATGCACACTACTTACCTGTCGCGACGAGCGGTGATTGCCGGCGCAATGCAGGGAACACCAACGGATCTACCCATAGTAGCGCAGGTACCACGATCACTTATAGATCAACTTTATCTTCATTATCTTGCAGCAACTCCAGTGTGGGCAGATTGAAAACTGCCAGATAAGATGATTCGACACACGACGCAGTAGAGCGCAAAACAGCGTTTGTGGAGATGGAGGCGGTGACTATGAATGGCCGAGCACGAGGCGGTTCCGACCATCGGGACCTTGTATTGCGCACGTCACTTGCCCGTGTTTGCCCCACTACATCTTTCAACTTCACGTCCACAACAAACTATCACTAAACACGCCATTTTTACGCCTCGGAAGTAAAGATGCATATTCTTGTAAGTCATTTCACGTCTCTTAACAGCCAATTGCAACAGCTGATCAAACAGTAGGTCACTAACGACGATGGTCCACCATCAGATCAATCCTCGCCGTATGTGCACTCACTGGTGTCAACACTGCAAAAGTATGGCCATACCGTATCGGTTGTCCTCCCACACACGCAGCGATCTTGGATAGGCAAGGCACACCTTGTTGGCAAGTCGGTATGGATGTCTTTTATCTGTTGGAAGCAATGCTTGCAATGTTTAATCATCGTCACCGCCTAGTCTAACATGGCTACAGATATCGCCAACATACTATCGCCCAGAGCCCCTACAAACAACCTCCGACGGCCGCCTCACGAACCACGGAACGACTCACAACTCGCCCCTGCCGCCTTCTTCGAATGAGGAAGAATGGGTGCTCGTCGATTCGACCCCTGCCTCATGCGTACAGATTGGCCTGTACCACTACTTCACCGAGCGTGGACCAATCGATCTCGTCGTATCTGGACCAAACTATGGCCGCAACAGCACTGCGATATTCTCCCTCTCGTCGGGTACAATAGGCGGAGCGATGGAGGCAGCTGTTTGTGGCATGAAAAGCATAGCACTCAGCTACGCCTTCTTCGACCGCAACCACGATGCCAACATCATCAGCGGCGCAAGCGAGCTCAGTGCAAAGCTCATACAATACTTGTGGGACAACTGGGACAAGAACACGCATCTGTATACGGTTAACGTGCCTCTGGTAGAGAACGTAGGAGAGCGCAAGGTCCTATGGACAAACATGTTGCAGAATACGTGGAAGAGCGGCAGCTGTTTTCAGGTGGTGGAAGTGCCATCGGAAGCCGACGACAAGCCAGCGGACATCGAAGGCCAAATCCGCAAGCAAGAAGAGAAACTAGGCAAGAAGGAACTCAGGTCCCACTCGGGGACCGCTGGGGGAGCAAGCGGTACGGATTCAGGGCAAGAAACGCCATCTGGACAGCCACATTCGAGGTATACGCACAAGCACTTCAAGTGGGCGCCATCATTCAAGGATGTGTACCAGAGCGTGGAGGAGAGCGAGCCGGGCAATGATGGGTGGGCTGTTGCGCAGGGATTTACTAGTGTGACTCCGCTCCGGGCAAACTTTATGCACGTCAATGGGTTCGAGGGAGAGATTAAGCTTTAGTAGATAACGGGGGGAAGGGAGGCTCTGCGGGGTAGTGTGAACGATGACGATCACATGGTGTCTCGGGGTGTAGTCCGGTGAGACGAGATCTGGGTTTTTAGGAGAATACGAGAAGAAGGGGTTTTTTACAAGTGAGATATCTAAGTCAGCAAGATGCGCAGGAAGTATTTAGAATAAATCTTGTAGTAATTCACGCATTGAAGTGAGGTTTTCTCGTCGCTGTTCAACAAATTCGAGATAGCCTCTCCGCGTATACCTGGGGTATCAAAAAACAAGGAACATATAAAAGAAAAGACCCCCCCAAATGCCATATTTTTACAGTATCCAAACTCCATGATCAATGCATTATTGTGATTCCCAAAAAAGAAAAGAAAAAACACACTATTCAGGTTGATTATTCAAAATTGAAAAAGGCATCGTCAAAGGAAGACTGCTCGTGGTTGGCGTAGTCGTCCATGTTGAAAAGGTCTTCGAGATCGTCTGCAGCCATGGTGCCCATCATGTCATCATTGTTATTGTTGTTGGTTGTCGCTTCTTCCGCTTTGTTCTCCTGGGGCGGCGGTGGCTGTGCGGCAGGTTTGGGCTCATCTGCCTTTGGCGCAGGCTCTGGCTCTGGTGCTGACTTGGCAGTTGTATTTGCATTGCTATCGGCACTTGCATTTGCGTTCGTGTTCGTGTTCGTGTTCGAATCCAAGCCTGGCAAGTCCGGCATGGTAAAGTCCATGTCCATGGTGGATGATTGGTTGTTGTGGTCATTGTCGCTGTTCTTGGCAAATTCTTCAAGGCCGCGTAGGAGGGAGGATCCGTCGTTGCCGCTGTCGAGGCCGAAATCGATATCGCCCGAGGTATCCATCATGTCGTGGTCGTGGTTTTGGTCGGTGGTGTCCATTGCATCGCCGAACATGGCATCGGAATCAAAGTCGGACTCGTTGGGGTTGTTGGCTGGGGGCGTGCCATCGAAGAGCGGATCTTTGGGGGGCTGGGCGTTTGCGCTTGTCGAGTTTTGGGGTGGTGAGGGCGCCTTCTTGTTTTGGCTGTCATGGTCGCTGTTTCCACCTTCCTTGTTCGCGGCTTCCATATCCGTCTCCATTGACGTCACTTGCTCCGGCTTGTCTAGTGCTGCTGGCGGCTCGAGCTGTACGGGCGTGGCAGCCTTTTCTTCCTTGACCGGCGCGTCGTTGGTGGGTGGGGGTGGATTCCTGGCCTCTGCGGCAAGCCTCGCCTTGTCCACCTCTTGCTGTTTCGCAGCGGCCTCCTTCTTCTTGCGGTCCTGCTTCAGCAATGCCATGTCGCGCCGGAGCACCGTTTGCGCTAGGCGCACCTCGTTCTCGAGTTCGTCGAGGGCATCGTGGAAGCGCTCGGTGGCATGGGGCACGACGCGCTGCAGTTGCTGCTTCATGCGCCCGGAGCCTCCGCCGGTCTGGGTCTCTTTGAGGAAGCGGCCAGAGTGGAGGAACTGTAAGGGGACGTGAGCAGGGGCACGCGTGAAGGGGACGTGGCTGGGCGGCGGCGTACAATGAGATTGAGCATGCTCTGCAGCGTGTCGATGTGCTGCTGCTGCTGTTGCTGCTGCTGTCCCGGCGCCGGGGCCGGTGGGTTTGCTGCGGCCATGGCAGCTGGGTGGTGGTTGTAGTAGTGGTAGTGGTGTTGAGAATGGCGAGGAAGTGTGGGTGGGCCGGCCGGCTGGGGACGTGGTTGGCTATGGTGCGTAGGACAGCAGTGGTATGTAAGCAGTGTGTATGGCTCGGCGGCGGATAGGTGCTTGGTCGGCTGGTCGGTGCTGGGCGCAGCGCCCTGACACACGTGCGGGCCTTCTGCAGGTGCTTCCGCAGGTGGGGGCCACGGGTTCCGGTACTAGAGAATTAGGTGCAAATATACTAATACTAATACATGCCCTTGGGAACATTCCTACGCCCGGCGCAAAACAGGCGGCCACTAGCACCAGCCCATCCGTTATTTACGGCCTTTTCCTCCGCCCAGCCTTGCCTGACAGGAGCTGCCAGCACGGCATCCAAATGCCCCCAAAATGCTCCAATGCCTGACCCGTTCCCGCAAATCTGCAGTCTTGCACACGCGCACACATACCCCGGCACCACAGCCGGCAGGTGGTAGGCTACAGTAGCTCTCCCGTTGCATTGGGCGCTTGTGGCCTCGCGACCCTAATTCTCGCGACCCTCGCTCACCTCCCAACTCCTCTTCCCTTTCCTCACCCCACAAGTGGAGACTATAGCTTGCCATCCGCGCTCGGCGTAGGGCTTTCGCATCTCCTATCTCCTCTTCCTCTTGTTTCCTCTTCCCTTTCCTAGTGCTTTCCGCGTCTCTGTTCGGGCTGCCTTGTGCTTGTACTTGCGCTTTCCCTTTTCGACTTTCCTTGTCGCCTACCACTAACCCACTAACCCACCCACCACCCTCCTCTTCGCCCCGCCACGACTCGCCCACCCGCCGCGTGGCCTTGTCTGTTCCTGTCCTGCTCTCTGCAATCGTCCTTTCGCGTCGCATCAGAGCTCACCCGCCGATTCTTTGCTGAACCACTCACCACCGCCACTGCCCTTTGCTCACCCGCACCCCTCCTGCCCGTTTCTGCCTTGAGCGCATTTTCGCGACCGCCATGGCCGACCAGCAGAATCCTGGGGCACAGCTCCCCCCTCCGCCCTCCGCCAGCGGTGCGCCTGGCTACGACAGTCAGCCTCAGGCCCAGCAGCACATGCCGCCCCCGCCGCTCGCCCCCGTCATCATCCCGCAGAACAACAACCCCATTCCCACGGCCATTAGCTCCCCCATGTCGGGCAACCCCATGTCCCCGACCAGCGGCCAGCCTGGCTATGTGCCCCGTCGCGCGGCTCCCGAGCCCAACAAGCGCGCCTTGTATGTGGGAGGACTTGACCCGCGGGTCACTGAGGACGTGCTTCGTCAAATCTTCGAGACCACTGGACATGTCCAGAGTGTCAAGATCATTCCTGACAAGACTGCAAGTTCTCCTTCTGTAAGATACATCTCCGAAACCGCTGCAATTCTCTTGACAGCTTTGTGGCGCGGGCCGGGCTTATCTTGCAACTGCTGCAACAATTCAAGTGCCGCTGACCGCTAACAGTTCAACTCCAAGGGTTTCAATTACGGCTTCGTTGAGTACGACGACCCCGGTGCGGCCGAGCGTGGCATGGCCACCCTCAATGGCCGGCGCATTCACAACAATGTAAGCATGGGCATTGGGGAAGCGGGCAAGGAGAAATTGCCATGTCGGCCTGTGTTCTGACCAAAGACAGGAAATTCGTGTAAACTGGGCCTATCAATCTAACAACACAGCCAAGGAAGACACTTCTAACCACTTCCACATCTTCGTTGGTGACCTTTCCAACGAGGTCAACGACGAGGTCCTTCTGCAGGCCTTTTCCACCTTTGGTCCCGTTTCCGAGGCTCGCGTCATGTGGGACATGAAGACGGGCAGGTCTCGTGGCTACGGATTCGTCGCTTTCCGGGATCGTGCCGATGCTGAGCGTGCCCTCAACTCCATGGACGGCGAGTGGCTCGGCTCTCGAGCAATTCGCTGCAACTGGGCCAATCAGAAGGGCCAACCTTCCATTTCTCAGCAGCAGGCCATGGCCTCAATGGGCATGACACCAACCACTCCGTTTGGCCATCACCATTTCCCCACTCACGGTGTCCAGAGCTACGACATGGTTGTGGCTCAAACTCCGCAGTGGCAGACGACTTGCTATGTCGGCAATCTGACTCCTTACACCTCGCAGGCTGACCTAGTGCCACTCTTCCAGAATTTTGGTTATGTCACCGAGACGCGCTTCCAGTCGGATCGTGGGTTTGCCTTTATCAAGATGGACACGCACGAGAACGCTGCCATGGCCATCTGCCAGCTCAACGGCTACAACGTCAACGGCCGCCCCCTAAAGTGCAGCGTAGGTTGACTCGTGTCTCCTTTTTTCCTTAGCTGTTTGCTCACATTTGTAAATCTAGTGGGGCAAAGACCGTCCTCCAACTGGCCAGTTTGAGGGTTACTCGCCTGCGGGCGGCCCTAACTCAGCTTATCCCCAGACGCCGAGTGCGTACTTTCCGCAGTATGGTGGTGGGCCACAGGGTGGGCCCATGTCACCCTCAGGTGAGCGGCACCGGAGGAAGCTGCAGTATCGAAACAAGCAATCTAATGCGCGGGCAGGACCCAGCCCCGGCGGAGCACCTTTCGCGCAGCAGCAGCAACAAGCCTTTGGTAACCCTGGCATGCCGTTCCAGCAGCAAATGCAGCAGCCGGGCAGCGCCGGTGGCTACGGCCGCGGTGCCCCCCAGCAGCCACAGTGGGGTCAGTCTCCTCAAGCTGCCTTTAGCCAGAACGGTTTTGGGGGATACCAGGGCTAAAGACTCTCCTTGCTCAAACTTTTTTTGTTCAGCGCCGCGCCACCTATTCTTTCGACACGCCCGGTTGTTATTTACGAGGGCGCTTTTGTTTGGATAGCTCCGATTTTCAGGTCACATTTCATCAGCTATCTGGTCTCATGTTCTTAGGCAAGTCGTCATTTTAGTCCCGTTGTCCAAAAAGGTGTGAGGGTTGTTGTCTGCTGGCATAGCCGGCTACCCTACGGTATATTTCTTGTGGGATATGATCTACGGTCGTTTGTGTGGTTCAAAATGAATCTCCTTTCTCATGTTAGCATTTCCTTCTTTGATGCGAGCTTCGGCTTATTTCACATTTGCCTCTTCACTATCCACGATGATGTTGAATCTTGTTATGGTTACCAAAAGCGAATTCCTCTTCTCTTTGCGGCGCACTCTTTAGTCATGACGGCTCCCTCTGACTGTTTTCGGTGGTCAGTGGGCTTTTGATGATTGTTGTTGTATCATGTTCTTCTTCTTCTTCGGTTTAGACTGCATTGTCTCTTCAAAACGGCATACGCGGGGCGCGCCGAGTCTCAATGCGGGAGAATGATGTGCGGAGTCATGTTCAAAAGATTCCTGGCGGAATAGAGAATTTGGAAACGTGAGGGTTACATTTCAGCTACTTGTATGAATACCAATTTCAATCGACAGTGTCGGAAACGAACAGCTCTTTGCTGTCGTGAAAGCAACTCTGACTACTAATTATTCGATACAGAAGTGCATCATTTCACAAGACCTAAGTCAGAAGTCGAGACTGGGACTATCATCCATCTGCCATGCCACGAGTCCGTCATGTGTTGCCAAGCACCTCTCAGTGCAACTACTTGCGTATGTCTCGAGTATTGGTAGGGTGAGCACGTGATCGCGATACTAGCGCACTTCCATCCTAAAGTCGCGTCAAATGGTCGCGTTTTGTGGGGCGGCTGCACTCAGGCTACAGGAACAATTCCACCCCACTGCGCCGTGAAAGGCATGCCCACCCCCGACACCAATACATAACCACTCTTCTTTTCTTTTGTCTGCACCATATTCACTTTGCTGCATGCTTTCTTTCCTTATTAGGGGAGGTGCGTCGCTTAAACCGTCCAAGCCTAAAGATTCGCCGCTCTTCTCCCTTGTACAGCCCGCGCGGGCGCACTTGCCCCATACCCGTCCGTACCTGACGCACCCTCCTCGCGCGCGCCCTTCGACCTCACAACCATTCCAGGCAGACAGTCTTCCGAGTAGCCTGTCCAGCTTTGCCTCGTACATTCACAACGGCAGTCTCTTCAATCGTCTATACACAAAAAGAACCATGTTCAAGCAAGCCGTGCAGGCGCACGATGCTATCGCGTCGTCCTCGCCGTCAAATGGTGCATGTAAACAAGCCTCACTCGGCAATGCCTTCAGCCGAACCGGGTCAACACAAACATCATCCGCGCGCACCCTAGGGTATGGAGCGAAGCAGAATAGTATTGTGGGGCAACAACGAGTATCGGGTCCCACAACACAAGGTACTAAGAGGACGTCAAGTGGCCTGTCCAAGTCACTGAGTTCACATGATGGCGAATTTGAGTACCCTACGCTCAGCATCAGCGGTATGGACAAAGAGAACGAACTTCCGGCCGCTTTCCACGCACCCAGTACTGGCTCTGGAATTCTTGAGACTGCCTTGTTTGACGAAGACGATTTCGACAGCGACGTGGATCTCGACGTAGAGGATCCTGCGACCAAAGGCACCGTCACATACCCCACTTTGCCCAGTGTACCCTCGACGATCTCAGGAGACTCTGGATACAATTCAAGGGCACAAACTACAGACACCAAATCGGAGGTAGACAGTAGCCAGCCAATACCGTGGTCATCTTCCCCAATAGAACACTTCAAAACTCCCAAGAAAGCCGAACCCTTGAGGGTAAAGCGAAGAACGCTACCATGGCAACAGCCTCAAAAGGCTCAGCCCTTACAAGAGAAGGATGAGGAGGATGAGGTTGAACCTCCAAAGAAGAAGCAATCTGTTGAACCCGAAAAGACAGTCTCAACACCAGCACCGAAGGATTCAAATTCAAAATACTACTGGAACACAACCCCAAGTGGTTTGAAGCAACAGCAGAAAGCATTCCGAGAGAATATGAAAGCACAAGCGAAGCCGACTCAAGGGACCGATGATTGCGTCAAGGAAGTCATCAAGACGAAGAAGAAGAACACGGTGGCCCGCATTTTTCTCAGTGAGGAGCAGCAGAATGTGCTAAAGCTCGTAGTAGACTATAAAAAGAGTGTCTTCTTCACTGGTTCTGCTGGTATGTGCAAAATATATGTCCCTTGCGTTGATTCATTCACTGACCGCACCAGGTACCGGTAAATCCGTTCTACTTCGTGAGATCATTACAGGTTTGCGGAAGAAATATGCCCGTGAGCCCGATCGAGTCGCTGTTACAGCTTCAACGGGCCTGGCAGCATGCAACATCGGTGGTGTTACTCTACACAGTTTTGCGGGCATTGGACTTGGTAAAGAGCCGGTTGAAGATCTCGTCAAGAAGATTCGACGGAACGCGAAAGCCAAGCAACGATGGATGCGTACCAAGGTTCTCATCATGGATGAAGTTTCCATGGTGGATGGCGATCTGTTTGACAAGCTTGAATCGATTGCACGAACAATTCGCAACAACGGCAGGCCGTTCGGTGGCATGCAGCTTGTCATTACAGGCGATTTCTTTCAATTGCCTCCAGTACCGGAGTTCGGCAAGCAAGCCAAGTTTGCGTTTGACGCAGGCACCTGGACTACAAGCATTGAGCACACGATTGGTCTAACTCATGTCTTCCGTCAAAAGGACCCAGTATTTGCGGGCATGCTGAACGAAATGCGAGAGGGTCGGTTGACACCAGAATCGATATCTCGTTTTAAGCAGCTAGAACGTCCACTGCCAACAGAAGATCAAAGCGTTGAAGCAACTGAACTTTTCCCTACACGCCAGGAAGTTGATCGCGCCAACACTACACGCATGCATCAGTTGCACGGAAATACATTCACATTCGAGGCTCGAGATGGCGGTACTATTACCAACAAGGAACAGAGAGATAGACTTCTCCAGAGCTGCATGGTTCCAGAGCAAATACATCTGAAGAAGGGCGCACAAGTCATGTTGGTTAAAAACATGGACGAGACACTCGTCAACGGATCACTAGGCAAGATAACAGGGTTCATGACAGAGCAAATGTTCAACGTCTACAAAGAAGACGAGGAGGGATTCCTCGAAAACGGGCCTTCAGACGCTGCCTTGAAGACTGAGATGGCCAAGAGCTCACTTGGGCTCAATACCAATCAAGTGTACCCCGTTGTACGGTTTGCTATTGCAGACGGCACAACGCGCGATTTGTTATGCAAGCGCGAAGACTGGAAGATCGAACTGCCCAACGGCGAAGTCCAAGCATCACGATCGCAAATTCCACTCATCCTCGCATGGGCCCTATCCATCCACAAAGCACAAGGCCAGACCCTCGAACGCGTCCGTGTTGATCTTGGCCGCGTCTTCGAAAAGGGCCAGGCTTATGTCGCGCTTTCTCGTGCAACAAGTATGGCCGGTCTCCAGATTCTCCGCTTCGACCCACGAAAGGTGATTGCTCACGAAAAAGTGCGGTCATTCTACAGCAGCCTCAGTAGCGCTGAGCATGTCGAGAGCAAGGCAAAGAGTAAGACTATACTCGGAAAGATGCAAGCGGCTAAGTCAAAGAGAGCTGACAATGATGACTGAAACGGGAATGTACTCGCTTGTTTGCATTAGTGGTGTTGTTGGTTTGGTTTATCAAGGCGGCGTTTTATCAAGCAGGACGAGGATGCTTGCTCAGGTTATGTACAAGGTCGGAAGCACTAGATGATACAGGTATGTAAATGTTCCTACGATGCACTCACACAATACAACATTACGCATCTTCACTCTTACTGGTTTCTTCTCTCGTCTCATGTCTAGCGATATACTGTCCAACGAATCATGTCAGTGTATTTCCCAGCAGAAGGAACTGCAGTTTACATAATTCACCTCAATTCTAGGTTGTCTTTACTACATTTGCATCCTTGTTATAAACATTCGTGTTGAGAGTCTTGAAGCACACATGTTGCAACTCGCGTCACAAAACCAGGACAGCAACAAGACACATACATTTTGTTTTACAAGCGCAGAATGAAATTGATGAGACCCTAGAATACACGCCGTCAAATGGATTGCCAAATGCACGCCAGCCCGTGCCATTATTTACCCCCCTCTCGCTCCCTTGTCGTAGAAGCAGTCTTTGTCCGTTCTTCCAAAGAGATACATATAGCACACTTACAGCATGCCGCACATGTCAGCTGTGCGCGCCATGCATACAGAACATATCGTCGCACTCGATGTACCAATGCCCATACTTGTCTCTTGCAGATAAATATTGTCGTATCGCGTCTGCAATCGTAGGCTATATAATCATCTAGCACTCATCGGCACCACCAGCCTTGGAGTTCATGAGCAGGGCAACGATGAGTCCGTAAAGACCTAAGCGCGTATTAGCAATACACTTCATGTAGAATCTGATGGAATGCAACGTACCCAAGACTTCAGCGAAAATGAGAATCAGGATCATTCCGACGAACAACCTGGGCTGCTGGGCAGTTCCTCGTACACCAGCGTCACCGACGATACCAATGGCGAAACCAGCCGCCATACCCGACAAACCAACGGCAAGACCAGCGCCGAGTTGAATGAAGTTGGTGAACAGCGAAGAGTGCTGGCTCAGGCCGTTGGAGATAAGCACGGACACGACCAGACCGTAGATACCAATGATACCTGCCATGACGACGGGAATGATGTCTGGACTACCTGTTAGCTGCATTCATGCAATACAAAAGTTCGCGATCAGTTTCGCATAGCGCGTAACGTACTCTTGACGATCAGGTCAGGGCGGAGGACACCCATGGCGGAGACACCAACACCGGCTTTGGCAGTTCCGTAGGCGGCGCCGAAGCAGGCGAAAACGATAGCTGACGTGCAGCCCATCGCGCCGAAGAAGGGCTATTGATCATTAGCCCAAGTCCTGCAGTGTCGCATGATAGTCGTCGCGGTTCTGGTCGCGTCCGTCGGGAGGCGGAGCGGAGGTTGGTACTCGAGTACTTACAGCATAGGCAGGGCTGTAGAAGCTTTGTTAGCTCAAGTTCTTTACATAAATCATAACGGAAGCTTCTTCGCTACGCTGATGACAATAGCAGGTCCAGCTTATGCCTGATAGGCAAGCTAGAAGCTGCCTGCATCATAGACAAGGGAGCTCCGCAAGGACTCACCAGAGTTCGGTCGACATATTTGCGGTGATTTATGTAGTCGACGAGTCGTCTGGAATGGGTTGGAGATCTTTCTTGAGATGGACGCGTGCAGTAGATGTGGCGACGGGGGCGTATGTGATGTCGAGGAGTGGTGACGACGGTTGGCGAAGAGCTGTACATCTGGGACACCCGCTTGGCACTACGCTCATCCTGGCACTAGCGCCACACGTGAGACTCGCCAATGCATTCGCCCCATCTCAAAGGCTGTATCGACTCTTTCAACACTTCACCAAGAATCTCTTGAAGCACCCGCAAACATGTCGTGGCGCAACCAAGGAATCACCGGTTCTAACAACATTCCTCTAGGAACTCGCCGTCGGTTCGGCGGTGGCGACGATGATGGCGGTTACAATCCCTCAGCACCCGCAGAGGGTCTGTCGGAGCTGAAGCGCGGTCGTAGCCCAGAACGCAGTAAGTCAACTCCCACACGTGCTTACGATGCTCTAACATGCTCATTCTAGGTTCCGATGCTCCGCGACAGCGCAAGAAGCGAAACCGATGGGGCGACGCGAGCGAGAACAAGGCTGCCGGCCTTATGGGGCTGCCTACAGCCATCTACTCCGCCATGACTACTGAGCAGCTTGACGCGTATACTTTGCATTTGCGAATCGAGGAAATCACCCAGAAGCTGAAGATCAACGATGTTGTTCCAGCCGATGGTGACAGGTACGTATCCAATTGTTTTCTTCCTTGCATACGCTCTTCGGCTGACTGGCATAGATCTCCTTCGCCCCCACCGCAGTACGACAACTTTGGTCGCCGTGTCAACACCCGCGAGTTCCGCTACCGCAAGCGCCTCGAAGATGAGCGCCACAAGCTCGTCGAAAAGGCGATGAAGACACTTCCTAACTACCATCCACCTGCCGATTACAGGCGCCCTACTAAGACACAGGAGAAAGTCTATGTTCCGGTCAATGATTACCCGGAGATTAACTTCAGTACGAAACTAACCCCTCTAACTCCCCCTTTCTTGTCTTGCTCTACCCCAGCCTTTGTCTTGACCAGCCTGCTCAGACTGCTGGATGTTTATGCACATCTAGTGGCACCTGCAGTATAGCTATGTCACTAACCCGAACCCTTTTGCTCATACACTATTATTTTTTGATCATAAACTAACCGCAGCTTTTTGCACTAACAGTTGGTCTACTCATTGGCCCTCGTGGAAACACGCTCAAAAAGATGGAGACAGAATCCCAGGCAAAAATCGCAATCCGTGGCAAGGGCTCCGTGAAGGAGGGTAAAGGACGCTCAGATGCAGCTCACACCAGCAACCAGGAAGAGGACCTGCACTGCTTGATTATGGCCGACACCGAGGAGAAGGTCAACAAGGCTAAGAAGCTCATCCACAATGTCATTGAGACTGTAAGTGTTCTTGAATCCCATATTCTACAACAATGCTAACACGTTTAGGCTGCTTCCATCCCTGAAGGCCAAAACGAACTCAAGCGCAACCAACTCCGCGAGCTTGCCGCCCTCAACGGTACCCTTCGTGACGACGAGAACCAAGCCTGTCAAAACTGCGGAGAGATTGGTCATCGCAAGTACGACTGTCCACAGAAGCAGAACTTCACTGCCAGCATCATCTGTCGCGTCTGTGGTCAAGCTGGTCATATGGCTCGCGATTGTCCCGAGCGCAAGGTTGGACAGCCATGGCGCAACGATAACCGCTTCGGCGACCGTGGTCAGCCTGCAAGAATTGGCGGTGCTCCTGAGAACGAGCTCGATGCTTTCATGGCCGAAATGGGCGGTGCTGGTGGACAACCTCGTGGCGCAATCGAGTACAACAACAACAACAATGGTGCCAGTGGCGGTGACAACTATGGAGGAGAACGTCCTCTTAAGCCTTGGGAGCGCGGTCCTACTGGCGGCTCTGCACCTTGGGCGCGTAACGACGATGATCGTGGCCGCGGCGATGGTCACTCTTCTGCTCCCCCGCCTTGGGCTGGTGGAGGTGGTCGCGGTGGTCAGTCATACGATCAGGGCTATGGTGCCAGTGGCGGCGCAGCTCCTTGGGCCGCTGGTGCCTCAGCTGGTGGTGCTGGTGGTGCTGGCTATGGTTATGGCGGTTATGGCTATGATCAGAGTGCTGGAATGGGTGCTCCTGGCGCCTATGCCGGTGCTCCAGGCTATGGTGCTGCTCCACCCCCCTCTGGCCCTCCACCTGGTCTTGGTCCTCTCTTCCAGAGCTACGGCTCTGCTGGAAGCCCTCCTCCGCCACCGCCACCATCTGGCTCCGCGCCTCCTCCGCCTCCTCCGGGTGACGTCCCTCCTCCTCCGCCGCCTAGCGATGTCCCACCCCCACCCCCACCTCCGGCTTAGACGAGTGAGCGTACCAACAGCCGCAGCATAGGTTTTGGATCGGCACGTAGCCGGCTCCTGTATCTGTACTCACAGGCTTTAGTATTCTGATGGTTATAGCCGTCTTGCTTCGTAGGCAGTCTGACATGCGATCTTTTGGGGGTTTTTAATATATATATAATACAGTCTGTGGCTAACATATGACCTTATATAGTGACACAGGTAAGCTCAGTGGCGAAGCCGTGTGTGCTGGGACATCTCTACGTAGGTTGTACAACGTAGTCTCATTTGTGCTCTGCCTGATCAGGAAACGACCATGGGCCTATCTTAGTATAGCAGCAACTATGATTCTTTTGTTTAATGCATGATGGCGCCAATGTGATTTCTACGCATGTGTAATAGGTTCGGTGTAATTAAGCCCATGTGCGTATCATTAGGCTACAAGCGGAAAACAAGCGTGTTCGTGTGAGCACCTGTGCAGTAGTCTGATGACGTTGAAGGCCAAGAAGATACTAGTATAGAGGGCAGTGGGACGGGCACATGGCGACAGGCTCATGTCGGCCATGCACTCTCAGCTATCGTTGCAGCCCTGACTGTTTGATACTTTTGTTTGCGCCTGTGTACCCTCCTCGATGCCTGCCTTACACAACCCCTCATTTTGGTAGCGATCGCACCCCCGCAACTCACCTCACCAACACCATCGTGGCCAAACACCCGAGTCACATCTCCCGCCGCTCGCCGTGCGCGCAACATCGTGGCCATGGAGCGGATACGCATCAGCAAGGTATGTGCCTCAGTCTGTCTAGACTTGCACAACCTAACCAGCACTGCAGGTGGAGGGTGTATACCTTCTCCGCAGAGGTACACGCTTTGATGGCACGCTACATCTCATGCCCCATCACCTTGTCTTCAGCTACCTTCCTAGCCCTCCCGCAGATGCCCCTCCAAACTCGAAGCCTCCGCGGCAAAAAGAAGTCTGGATAACGTATCCAATGATAAACTACTGCGTCCTTAAACCGTGTCCTCCTGTCCTTCGCCAGGAGTCCTCGATCCGCATCCGATGCCGTGACTTCACATTCTTTGCCTTCTTCTTCCCCGACGAAAAGAAAGCACGCGATGTATACGAGAGCATACGTGCTTTGTCATGCAAGATCGGAAGGCTGGATAAACTCTTGGCTTTCAGCTACCAGCCGAAGCCTCCAGAAGACAAGCAGGACGGCTGGAGCATCTATGATGCACGCCGCGAGTGGAGACGTCTGGGGATCAGCTCAAAAGATACGGAGAAGGGCTGGCGCATATCAGAAGTGAATATTGAATACAAGGTACTTGTCATGCGACAACCGTGGCTGGGAAAATCTCTTGACGAATGGCACAGTATTCCGCGACATATCCCGCTCTGATCGTCGTTCCTACCGCTGTGTCTGATAGTGTTCTCCGATACGCCGGCGAATACCGCTCACGGCAACGCATTCCTGCCCTCGTCTATCGTCACCCCATTAACAACTGCTCCATAACGCGCAGTTCACAACCCACACCTGGGCTCCGTGGAAATCGAAATGCTCAAGACGAGCGGCTTGTGGCGGCTATCTGGGCAACCAACCGTGGGTGGAAGCCGATAACTACCCCTTCTGGCTCGGTGGAGTTCACTCCAGATACGAGTGTTGTAAACCTAAGTGAATCTAGTGCTAGTAGTTCCTTCGTTGGTGCAGGAGATGGGTCGGAAAATACAGGGAAACCCACTGTCGACGATCTGACCGCTTCGTCAGAATCCGACGCCGACCTACCTAGAGTGTATGGAGCCCAACAGCGAAATCTGATTGTCGATGCCAGACCGACAGTGAACGCATATGCGATGCAGGCTGTTGGACTAGGCTCGGAGAGAATGGACCACTACCCTGGTGCAGAGAAGGCTTATCTTGGGATTGACAATATCCACGTTATGCGCAAGTCTTTGGATATGGTGGTGGAAGCTCTGAAGGAATCAGATCTAGTTCCATTTCCCCCAAACAGACAGCTACTAGCTAAGAGCAACTGGATCAAACACATAGCCAATATCTTGGATGGTACTGCATTGATTGCTCGTACAGTAGGAATCATGCATTCGCACGTCCTGATTCACTGCTCAGACGGATGGGATCGTACAAGCCAGCTGAGCGCACTCAGTCAGATACTGCTAGACCCATACTACAGGACACTGGAAGGCTTCATTGTTCTCGTGGAAAAGGACTGGTTATCTTTTGGACACATGTTTCGACACCGGTCGGGATTTTTGAGCCATGAGAAATGGTTCACTATCGAAAACGAGAAAATCGAACGAAAGTACGATGGTCCAGGGGCTGCCAATGCCTTTGAGAATGCCCTTCGGGGTGCGCGAGGTCTCTTCAACCGCCATAATGAGTCCAACGAATCGCTCAACCAGCTCCCGGAAACTAACCTTCCAGATACTGTTCCAGACATCCCCGATGCTCCTCCATTAAAGTCCGTACCGACTGGTGCGGCAGAAGAGCATCGAGTTACCAAGGTCAACGAGCTATCGCCTGTCTTCCACCAATTTCTCGACTGCGTTTACCAACTACACTATCAGCATCCCACACGATTTGAGTTCAATGAGCGCTTCCTAAGACGCTTACTGTACCATTTGTACTCCTGCCAGTATGGCACCTTTCTTTTCGACAATGAGAAAGAGCGTGTCGAAACAAGGGCTAAAGAGCGAACAAGAAGTGTATGGGATTATTTCCTATGTCGGAAACAAGAGTTTATGAACCCCAAGTATGATCCGGAAATAGATGACGCCGTTCGTGGTAAGGAAAGAATGATCTTTCCCCGAAAAGGTGAAGCAAGGTGGTGGGCTGAGTGTTTTGGTCGTACTGATGAGGAGATGAACGTCTTTGGTCCCCAGGCACCCCCCAGCCTAACGCCACAAACGAGCAATGCAAGTCACGACAGAAGTGGCACTAGCACACCAATTATCCATGAACATATTGTCACTGGTACTGAAACCGCGGAATCTGCGACGGGTGCTGGCGCGGCGGTCCATCCTCCACGTACAAATGCCGTCGGTGACCGCTCTCCCAGGACTTCTAGCACACCTAAACCGCTTGACACTGCCGCTGCACTCGGACAGGACCTGAGACAAGGAGTAATAGCGAGCTTCGAGAGGCTGGGTATTACTGGGAATTCAAACACCAGTAAGGGAACAAGTCCGTCCGAAGAAAGATCGAGCGAAGAGCTTGTAAAAGAAGCAGTCAAACCGAGTTCACAGTTGAGCGTAGACCAGGTAGCAGTAGAGAAGGCGGAAGAAGTTGCAAAGGAGTCTGACGTAGGACTTTCTGGACAACCCACAGAGGAGAATACAAAGAATGGTGTTGGAGAAACAGCAGAGAAACCTGCAGAACAACAGCCGGCTCAAGATCCAAGTCTTGGTCTAGGTCTTGGGGCCAACATTATCGAAAAACAAGCCGAGAATAGGAGCCGGAGCCGCAAGCCAAGTCACAATCCAGAGGCTAAGGAGGTTGAGATTGAGATGCAATAACGTCAATGAAAGGTAGCTGGTCGATGAAGGAGCTTATCATGATGAATACATTAAATGATACCCAGTAGTTTCGGATCGCAAGAATCTTAGATTGTGAATTCGTATCACACTGAACATGTTGGACACAGCTCGAGCAAATATGGTAGGCAATGTACAAGTATTATGTGATGTTGCAACAATCATGAAAAACAATAGTCTGCAAACTTGTTGATTTTGGCAGAGTCCATGCCGACTTTCGCTCAGCATTTCATTCTCGGTCTATGTACAGAGATACCCAGCAATATTTCATCCAGGCACTCTAGTGTGTTTCTCATTACATAGACCTCCCAGGTTTGTAGACTCCCACTCTCGTCGCACAGCCCAAGCAAATCACCGGGAAGCTCGTTGGATGGTATTCACCGTGCTTAGATCTGGAGGCGCTCGACCTTGTCCTTGAGGGTGCGGATCTGGCCCATCAAGTCCTGTGTCTTGTTAGTACATGTAGATTCCTTGCGATTATCTATTTTGTCAACTTACAGAGGCTTCGTTTGTCGTGATGCTGGCGGCGATAACGGGCCTGGCAACGCCACAAGCACGGCCGAGAGCCATCTTGGAAGGAACGTAGACGTATGGCACGTTCTTGTCCTCGCAAAGCAGAGGCAGGTGCAGAAGGATGGCGAGAGGGGAGGTGTCGGCAGCGAGGATGATCAGCTCACTGATACCACGGTTGAGGGTCCTAAAACGCTGATTGTTAGTCATTGCGCTTGATTCTTCGACAGTCACATCGGGTATGCATACTTGGTAGCTTCGTTGGCACCCTTCTTCAGCTGCCTGTAGTGGGTAGCCTGCTGAACAAGGTCGAGAATCTCTTGCGACAAGGCCTGGTCAGCCTGGGGCCATGCGGCGCTGTTGTCTTCGGCCATTTCGAAGGTTGCGATAGATAGTAAAGGGTTGAGAGAAGGGTTCACTGCTGAAGCTCGTCCGAAGGGGGATTCCTATGCTTGGTTAGCCTGTGCGACTTGCGCACTAAGTAGGCGACTTACACTGCTCGCTCGCCCGGGAGATATTTGTCGGTGAAGATGGTGGATAGTTCAAAGATGTTGGAGCTTGTAGAAAATCAAAAAAAGTTCCTAGGACGATCGCCTTGGCGGGTCTCACGTGCGGCACTAGTGGGGCGGGCGCTTCTCCGCTTTGGGATAAAAATGATGGAGGCTGAATCTGAAGTCACGTTATTTCCATTACCCTGTTCGTATGCAGATGCGTTATGTCATATCACCCTATCACTAACAGACTAAACTCATCTCACTAACTACGGCGCTGTACAACTCGTACAGCCTGCCTCTAGCTTCTCTTATTGTCTACATTAAATTATCAGCTCTACAGCGTGCGCAAAACACCTACAAAGTTAGCTTTTTTTCGTCTATACACTATATCTTCTCTATTAATAACACTCTTAGCGTAGCCGTGGCTATCACGTAGCTGCGCTTAACACCTTAAACAAGGCAGCCTAGGCCATAGTGCGCTGCATCCTACTTGATAATAATATCTAATTAATTTTATTTTTCTGGCACATACGTCCATAGATTTCTGGCCCAGGGAAACCCGTTTGATCTTCCGTACTTAAGCAGTTAATCGGCGGATTAGTAGCTAGGTAGGTGACTACTAGCGAATACCCGCTGTCGTATGTTTTTGTTTTGCAATTTTTTATTTTTGCCCACTTCGCCTGTCATGTGGGTATGGGCCTTGGCATTTGGACACTCGTAGGGATTGAAGCGCACAATTCTGTTGAACACGAATTAAACTGCGCAGCATGCACTTGAGTTTTCTTAGTTCTCTAGTAACTTGGACTGATGTTGTTATAATAATCTACGCACTATCGCTTTTTGTGATTGCACATGTCGCAATGCGGAAAAGTATAGAAACTTGGCGTTCTGCTATTGCACTGCAATTATTTCGGTCAACTTTAAGGAACTATATCGTATAGTAAATCTCCCACAGAAAGATTTGGATGAGTTTTCATGTACCCCTTCGTTTGTCTTACGAATATCTTCCAAGAACCTACCCATTGTACCTGGCTCGCTTTAGGTAGCATAAGTAGCCGCCCATGAAAAATCTCAATTTAGTTGCACCAACGTTGAGGCATTATCGAGAGGGCTCGGTGGGAATATGAAGCAACATGGACTCTGGCCTTTGCTACAAAATGGCAGTCAATCTGAAAATCAGGGGGTTGGGGTTGAGGTTGGCATCACGTTAGTGTATTTTTTTTTCACAAGTGGAAGAGCGCAAGAAAATCGTGTATTTTGCTCTGTATTTCGAAATCGATATGACACGTTACTGCCCATAAACCTCGTGTTGTTGGGTAAGAGGGTAGTGTACAAGTTGCTGAACTGGGTTGTGGTAGGTGTATCGGTTGATGAGAGGAATAATGTGGCAGAAAAAAAGTTTGAGAAAGACAAATTCTTGGGTTCTGATCAGTATGGATGAATATTGTTCTGCTTAGCAGCTGTTTTTGATATCTTATGGTCAGAATAGTGATTGCGCTGGAGTAGTGTGACGTTAGTTTAGTTATCGTGACGTGCCTTGGAGTACCTTGGGTCATAGCTGCGGACTTTTCTCTGTGATATTTTCTTCTACATGTGCATTACACATGTAGAGTTTCATCTTCATTAGAATTGGTGGGAAGAGAGTGAAGTGTGGGGTCGGATGTGGTAGGTAAACAGGGTGTGGATTGAGAATGTAAACAGTTTGTTATGGGGTAGGTTATATACCTACCCTATCTTAGCTTAGTAAGAGAACGGACACTATAAGTGGACACTCAACCTTCGCTACTTTATATAGACCTAAGCAATACAATAACCTTTGGCTCCTAACAGTATCCTGAAAGGCCTAGCCCATAACACAGTTTAGATACCTACCAGGATGTTTTTTTGACATTAAATGATGGAATTTACTAAGGAATGTTACTAGTGGCGTATATTACTGCATGTTTGCATCAAACAGATGCATTGCTATTAAGATTGAGCTCTCGACTGGGAATCCCGCAACAGGGTATGAGAGTAAGACAACGGTTATTGTTACTGATCTTAGCATCTAATAAAACTTCCATAAGGCAGACTGTAATATTAACAAGTTGCCATACTACTGTCTAAGAAATGGAGAAATGAAATTCCTGATAACTACTGTATGTGTCAAACACACGTAGTTTGTCGTACAAATACCATGGTCCAAAAGTAGGATTCTAGACAAGCTGATCTAAATTCGACAGCTTAACTACTGTATACTTGAATTGCTCAAGTATTTATAAGTCAAACGCAACCACTGAAGCCCAGTAATAAAACCCACAAGAGCCATATTCCAACTAAGACATTTCATCGAGACATGTCGACATGGAACAACAACACCTCTAGAACAGCCAATGAAAACAAAGAAAAGGGACAACAGAGTATTCTAGCCCTCTATCAAAAAGCGGTTGTAAAATGACGATCGACCCGACCCCCACACCGCACAGTCTACATAACGCTCATCCTCAACCACATCTACCGGTGGTTGCCACTTAAATCTCCTCGTCCTTCAAATAACCCATCAATCATAATTTCTCAAAGAAACAAAAAAAAACGGAAAGACGCATCAAACCTCAAAAAGCTGTCTTTTCTCTCCCCCAACTTTCCTTTATCAAAAAACTATAACAGCAACAACTATTACACGAAAAAAAAGGGGACACTGGCCACCCCTCGCCCCGTGAGGCTAGGCCAAGTTAAAGTACACTATTCCAAATAGCCCAGCCCTACATAAAGTACACCAACGGTTGAATACACGCTTGAATTCTTGAGTAGTACCGGGTATTTTACCAGTCCACATTTGCATAAAAATCCGCAATTAATAGCAACACACTACTTCCCAACGCGGCGGTGTTACACGGACCAAAATCCAACAGCAACTGTTTAATTCGCATTGTCTCTTTTTGAAGTCCCCCCCCCTCCCAAATTTTACCCAAATTAGTTCTGGGGGATGTAAGTAGTAGTTCAGGGTATTCTTGCAACTAAGAAAAACCCCCAACCTCCCAAATTTTACCCAAATTAGTTCTGGGGGATGTAAGTAGTAGTTCAGGGTATTCTTGCAACTAAGAAAAACCCCCAACCTCCCAAATTTGTACACACACACACACACACACACACACACAGCTTACGAACGGAAATATATCATCATCATCATCATCCTTATAAGGATAGCTTTTACTTAACCTACTGTACAAGGCTAGTATCTTCGGGAGTTTAATCCCCACACTTTACGGGAGTGTGGAGAGAGAGAGAGAGAGGGAGAGAAAGATGGCACGTGCGGAAAATCGGTACGGGCTTGTACGATATACATGTACGAGACTTAGAAAAGTAAAACAAACATAAGCTCCGAATATCTTCGGTACGGGCTAACTGGCAGGCTCCCCCCCCCCTTCCGCGCGGCTAAATCTGGGGGGAAAGGGAGGGAAGGGGGGTAAGGATATTAAATGGAAGGTGGGGGAGGTCAGGTGAGTTTCAGAATGGCGTGCCTTGTGGTACGATTTGCTTCGTGGGGGTTCTTTTTTTCTTTCTTTTCTCTTTCAGAATAACGAGTGTGAGGGGTTTCGGTATGGTGGGAGGAGGAGAGCTTTTGAAGCAACGTGTAGTTTGCTGCTTGATAGAAGGAGGATAAGTGATCCAGAGAGGGAAAAGATTTTATTGTTTTGGAAAAGCAAGGCAAATAGTGGGGGGGGGGCATTTTGTAACTACATCACGAAGTCGACGTCCAAAATCACGCCAGTCAAATCAAGCTTTGTACCAAAACTCCCCAGGAAGGGACGGTGGAAAAAAAAAGCCATGTTACTTGTCGCGTGGCAGGTCTGACTCGCATGCTTCCCATCGCTCAGGGAGAAAGAACGGGTGGTATGTGAGTACATGCCTCAACCCACGCTGGCAGAATCGCCCAGCACAGTGACCACGCACAGGGGTACCATGTGTGATGCACAAAGTGGATACTACTCTCCATATGTGCCGACGTTACGCCTCTCCCGTCGAGGCGGAAGATCGACTCAAGGTCTTAGCGAACAAAAAAAGCATTCACGCGGGAATGAGAAGGAGGGGCCCCATGGAATTGAGACAAGGCAAACCCAAGGGGAGTGACCTTGTCTCGCCAAGGGCTGGACTAGGAAGGGGGGACAGCAGTTGGTCTATGTAAGACGATCACAGGACTAGAGAATAGAAACCCGGTCGGAGCTGAGATGTGCTGGTAGTAAATATATTAGCCTATCCGTTCTGTCGGAGTGGATTCACCCGAGTCCGGTCGCGGGAACAGGCTAAAGACAGTCCGAACGGGGGGCTTTTTTTCTTGCTTCGATCTTCGCATGCCCCTTCCTAGGGGTTCTGCAGGGCGCCACGTTGTTGGGAGACACTAAAAGGGCTTGCCCTAGCATGGATCTGACAGATCCGGCGATCGCTCAAAACCCGGTCGTGAAAGTGGAGTCCATTCACGCATGGGTCAGTGCGACCGGAAAATACGCCATGATACTTACACTGCACCATGTCGCCGATCTGGGGGTTACATGTATATAGTAATTGCGTGTTTCATGGCTGGAGTCAAGCAGGGATGAGTAGGAGCAGGGGGGCCACTCGGTTGGTGGTGGAGGAAGTTCTGCTCCAATGAATAGTATAGTACGGATTTTACTACATAAATACCAGCGCGATCTACTTTAGCGACCAGACGCCGTTTTCTTCAATGATATCGATAGGACGGTTTTCGTCCAGAGATCTTCGGCCGGCCTCCAGAATGGCTGTTGTCGCAATGGTGTTCTTCAAAGTCGGTAGTGGCCGCGCATCCAATTCTTCGAGAGTGATTTCACCCGCGTTAAGCTTGTTGACGGCGTCAACAAACTTTTCAAATGAAATGTATCCGTAGCCAATTTGGCCTGCAAAGTTGCCCTCTTCATCAGGAGCGTACTTCATGTAGAATCTGTAGCTGGTCAGTACGCGAATCGGGGGCTTCTCCGTGTTCACTCAAACTTACGGGTTGTACCACAGCAAGCCAGTCTCGTCATCAGTGACGTCGTAACCACGCTTAGCCTGGTTGACGCGGATTTCTCCGGTGGATGCCATGTAATGGAAATACTGATTTGAGTGCACACCTGCCTTTTGTGGTGCTGCCCAGCCAGCTGTGTAGACACCAGTTCCGACTTTGCTCGGGTCATCTTTCTTCACCCAGTTGGTGAGCAATGTGATGGTATCCTCGGTAGCAGGATCGCAGCCCAGGCCGGTAGCAATTCCCTTTGCTGCACTCGCCATGACACGTACTGGTTTCCAACCAGGGACCATGGACTCGTTGATGTCAATGTGGTGAGAGTTGAGGTAGTAGGAAATGTCGGAATCCACACCGGCCCATGCTTTGAAAGTCTCTAGCTGGCTCCTGGGGGTCTAATTAGATACTGTTTACGTCCTACGGCAAACTGAAAAATCAAGGCGGAAGAGAAACATACTTTGGCTGGCTCATGTACGAGTAAAAGTAGTTGAAATCACCCAGCTTCTGTGCCCTGAAGCGCGCATCAGCGTACGCAGGGTCGTATCGCTTGTGGTGCTCAATGTAGACAAATACATTGTGCTTCTTTGCTGCCTCGAGGAGTTTCTGGTGGTGTTCTAGCGACTTGACTGCGGGCTTTGTGATGAGAACATGGATTCCACGCTCAATGGCGTAAAGGGCAATGGGGTAGTGAGTGGTGTCGGGCGTAAAGATGGTAACTAACTGACGTCAGCGTTATTGCAGGGGTAATTCTACTATCAACTCGCAACTCACTCGCACTGCCTTTTGGGAGCGCATCAATCGCCGCCTTGTAGGCATTTGGGTCCGTCTTGCCCTCTTTTGGAAACTCCTCAAAAGACACGTCCAGATTGTTGTATGCCTCGGAAATGTTCTTTTTCAGATGCTCACCTGACGTCAAATCAGCGCCTTGCATACGGGGCATATGCAGTCCGGGCAGCCTTGTTACTTACGGATTGCAGGGAATTTGCCACCCGATGTGCCGACCATGGACAGTTTGCCCACCTTGCCGCGTCTTCGGAGGTCAAACAGTGTCAAACCTACGACACCAACCTTTTTGTCAGATTTGGAGGCACCGCCTCCGACGAATCCGGTCGTGTACTCTCCAGTACCGACCTAGATGATGCATTAGTGTATAGTTTCGCTAAATTGATTGCGATCATACGAAAGTGCTTGAGGGGGCGCGACGAATAAAGCCGCATGCAGCTTTCAGTATTGCATGACATGTCACGAGCTCGAGAGCAAGACGTGATGGGATAAGAGGGAGAAGGAGGTGAAAAGCAAACGTATTGCCAACAAGTGACTAGTAGCAAACTTACCATGAGAACTTCTACCGGCGCCATGATGAATGTTTGTTCTGATGGTGAAATAGATAGCCCGACCAGGAAATTGTGGGCAATTCCAGCAACTCCAGCAGTATCAGTCTATCCAGGGACTCGAGAGAGGAAAAAAAAGAGGGACCAGATGAGGGCTTAATTTGAAGAGCTGTCTGTAACCAATACCCGACACATGGCCTCATCGGCATTTGAATGCATGTCTAGATGGCGGAAGATATATCGCCAAGCAGCGCGATGAGGGGCACGAGGGGCACGAGGGGCGCGCGTATTGTGGCCACAGCCGCGGCCGGATGAGGTTAGAGCGTGCTGCTGTTCGTGGGGCTGAATGCGCTGTACTGTATGGATGAAAAGAGGAGGCCCTGCAACGGCGGGATTTTTTTTGTTTTGCTGCTTGTGCATAGTAGTGCGGTATGATGGACTCTCGTCGGACAAATAGGATCCGCGTCAGCCCACAAGCATTGGGCTGGGTGGCTGGGTGTCAGCGGCGGAGGGGGATTAATGTTGTATACGTAGTATATGTGTGTGTGTGCAGTACCGGTAGTGCTCCGAGGGTGGTGGGGAGGGGGGCCTTGCAAAGTTTCCCCAGGGCCAAGCACAGAACCCCCACGTTGACCACGACGGCCGCCATTGGTGGAAGAACATCACTGTAGCATTTCAGGGCAGACGTCGGGGGATGGCGAGACTGCGTCTGGCATGCCACCTTGTCTTGAGCTGCCGCATGATTCCACCCGACAGCCGCCGTGTTAGTCACTACTATACAAATGACCGCATTCTGTTCCCGCCCTTCGCGCTCATGTAGCCCGAAAGCCGTCAGATGGCCCACCGCGCTGCCCCCTGGGAGTCTGATGCTGTCACTGCTACAGGCGAATGGAGGACGCGCAATCAGCGAGATATTGACCACGGTACCACGATTAGATTCTGCCGCTCTTAGCTCTTCTGGCCTCTAATGCACCGACTGTCTCCATCTCGCTGTAATATTAAAGCTGACCAGACCCGTGGCCCTGCCACAGTGGCTGCTAGTTTTTTTCTGCTCGTCCAAACCCTGTATTGCTATCTATTCATCACTATCTATACGTATATACGTGTATATATACATATATAAATCCCTCTCTTCTTCTTTGCCGTTTACGTGCATCCTGATTTGATTTGCCCCCCTCTGTAGCAGTCATGACATCCAACGGTAACGGCACCAATGGCCACACCAAGCAACGCACGCCTCTCCGGCCAGGCATCTACTCGCCTACCATGACTTTTTTCCACCCAGAGACCGAGGAGCTAGACATTCCAGTTATCAAGAAGCACGCAGTACGACTTGCCGAGGCCGGCCTTGTCGGTCTGGTCACCATGGGATCGAACGGAGAGGCCGTGCACCTATCGCGAGCCGAAAAGACTGCAGTCACTCGAGCCACACGTGAGGCTCTTGACGAGGCTGGCTACCAAAATGTGCCCGTCATTGTAGGCGCATCCGAGCACGGCATCCAGCTCACCATTGAGCTGTGCAAGGAGGCCGAGGCCGCTGGCGGCGAATATGCCCTCATTCTACCGCCCAGCTACTACCGCTACGCCATAGATGAAGACGCCATCTATGAGTACTTTACCAAAGTGGCCGACGGCTCACCCATCCCTATTATGCTCTACAACTATCCAGGCGCCGTAGCCGGCATCGACATGGACAGCGATCTCCTCATCAAGCTCGCCAAGCACCCCAACATTGTCGGCACAAAATTCACCTGCGGCAACACAGGCAAGCTCACACGCGTGGCTCTGGCCACCAATGCTTGCACGGCCAAGTCCAACAGCGGTGGCTACATGGCTTTTGGCGGCATGGCCGACTTCACCGCCCAAACCGCTGCCAGCGGCGGCTCAGGCATCATTGCCGGCGGTGCAAACGTTATTCCCAAGACGTGCGTCAAGGTGTGGAATCTCTGGGCAGAAGGCAAGTACGAAGAAGCCTTTGAGCTGCAAAAGGTCCTCAGCAAGGGCGATTGGGTCTTGACCAAAGCCGCTATCCCCGGCACAAAGTCTGCCATTCAGTCATATTACGGCTACGGCGGCTATCCTCGCAAGCCGCTCAAGAGGCTGTCGCAGGAAAAGGTTGATGCTGTTGCCGAGGGAATCAAGGAGGTTATGGAGGTGGAAAAGAGTTTATAATTCTAGTTGTCTGGGGAGAAAAGAAAAATAGATATCCATTTCTTGTTTTTTTTCTCTTCTTCTTCTTCTTCTTCTTCTTCATGTGTTATGTTGGTGTTAGTCTCCTTTGCATGTCCCCTTTGTTCCTGCTGCCCTCGAGATACAACACACTACATTCACCAGAACCCAGCACTACTAGCGTCACACAACTAGTGCGCGATGTTTTAATTTTAAAAAAAAAGAAAGTGGCACCTGCTACTAGTAGACCCTGAAGGGGCCCCGAAAATGCCCATTAGTTTCCTCTTTTTTTCTTCTTTTGGCTCTTTAGTCCATGGCGCCTTCCATGTCACATTCGCTGCCCATCAGTCAACTAAAAAAACACTGTCTCCTCTGGTCGACACTACGTCGGCGCCTTGACCCAATACAGAAGCTGCACCGACCACGCTAAGGACTATCTTCTGAGCATGAGTGTCCCTTCGCTGGCTAGCCTCAGACCCTGATTCATGACACCGCACCCCCATGTAACCCACCCAGCGCACATCTGGGGGAAACGGCCGTAACAGTATGTTTCGCTTCCTTGTTCCCTCATTAGCTTACTCTGATTGGTGGGCACGAGCAAATGGGTGGTACAAGAAAGGCAATCGAGATCAGAAAAAGTCAAAATACGAGGCATCGATACCCGTTTGTTTTGCTTGATTGCATTGCTCCTGAATCGCTTCAAGGAAGAGAGAAGAAAGAATAAAAAACATTACGAAGCAAAAAAAAAGGATTTGAGTGTACAAGTCGGGTCGTAATGAAGCGAAGCGCGCCTTTTTTTAGTTTTCCATGCCATCGTAACCCCGTGCAGTTTCCCCCAAATAGTCGTAATCGTACAGATCCCTAAGTAATAGTAGTGTTTTAGCCAAACCAGAATCCGTCCAGTTTGCTCCCTGACGCCGGAAATTGACTTGCTTAATGCAGCCCAAACCCATCTAAATTGCTAGACCGTTGCCTAAACTGGTCCATCGGTATAGCGAGAGCACCTCTCTCCGTTTAGCTGGTGTCATCTCCCTCGCATGACCATGGCCCTTGATTTGAGCCAATGTGGATATCATAACTTTCCGGAAGTTACGCTGTGCGAAGTCAGTATCCTGCAGATTGGACGAATTACGAAAACGGCTTACCTGATACTCTGTATTGAGTGTCACCACAGCGGCTTCGTGCGCCCGTACAATTGTTTCGCAGGCACGAATCACGTTCTCGTTGGTCTCGGTCGATAGCTTGTCGGCCAAAAGCAAGAGAATCAAGCTTCCTTGGAGCAGATACTGTTGATTGGTTAGCCCGATTTTCTACAAAAAAAAACACGATGCAATAAGATTAGGGCTGGCCGTCTCTGAAACTGCCAAACTCCATCAAATTAACACGGAGTGTCACTTACCATGCCGAACAAGTAGGGCATAAATGATAGGTCCGGATCGACATCCAGAATTACGTCGACTGCATGGGCGGCTGTGATGGCGTTCGAAGTCGCGGCGAGGAAAGACGGTGAGCACACCCACATGTTGTCGTCTTCCAAAAGCGCTACTGGATCCCATTTGCCGTGCAACAGAATATGAAGCACGTGCATGATGTGTGTGGCGTATGCGGCAACCTTTTTTGTTTGGTGAATCCATTCGGCTCGAACCGGATCCGGTGTAGTGTTTGGTTGTGCTTCCTCATTCGGGCCGCAGCCGTATTGCGCTTTGAACTCCTCAATACTGTACGCGTATCGCTCCAATTGGCGGGTAATTTCCGCCTCATGAAGTTCCCAAGATGACCGCTGACCGAATCTTGGGTGGTTCTTTTGCGCGTTCAAATCTACAATATCGCCGAGGATTGTCATCAGTGGCAGGAAGAAGCCAAACACATCGTGTCTGCATCACGTTAGTACTGCTCAAATGACAAATCACAGAAAATGACATGTCGGAAATATATCAGGCAAGGGGATTGTACGTACGATGTGCACTGGAAGTTGAGCCCCCGCTTCCGTGGTCCTGCGTGTCCAGTGTAGAATTCGCCCTGTTGCCAAAGAGTGTCGGGAACTGGTTGAAATAGATCCTCGCACTCATTGTCGAGCATGGCCAGCGGGCGGTTATAGCAGAGTCCAAGATGTCGATCAACCATGTAAAGCAGCCACCACAGCCGCCGCCTCTCCTCTTTCATTTCTTCGATGATGGCTGCAGCTGGGGTACCTGCAGGCGCTTGAGCACCGGTGCCGTCTGTTACACCAACATCAACTTCTCCATCAGTCGCGTTTCCTTCGTGTTCTTTAGGCGGCTTTTGAGACAGTTCTCGGCCCAGCTTTAGCTCCCTAGCCAGCGACCACGCCGCGTTCCACCACCTCAAAGAAGCTGCCTTGTACTCGCTTGCTGAAGTAACCACTCCGAGGTTGATATATGTAGCAACGTCGTCTAGCGTGCTGGTGGGTGGCAATGCTCCATCTGCTCTTCCGTCATACCTTCCTATTACCCGATCCACGCCAAAAGCGTCATGAGCAGCAGAAGTAACGCCAGGTCCAGGGGTGAAGCCGTGCGAGGACGGAGAATGAACCAAGGGTTTCAATAGTTCGACGGTCAATTTCCACAGTTTTTGGCTAATGATGGCTCTTGCTGAAGGTGATGAGGTGAGATAACTAGCCTCGCTGGTTTGAGCTGCAACCCAGAGCATACTGGCCAGCAGGGCTGGACTGCATCGCCTTGGGTTATGTTGACGCAAAAAGCTCCGTTTCCTAAAGACGGATCCAAGAATGTATGGTGAGACGGGCTCCATGAAGACGGACGAAGAGCTCTGGAAGTAGAATTCGAGGAGATCGCAGGCGGTGGGAATGTTCATGATGCTACCAAGATGTGGTAGCAGCGGCTTCAAAACAGGGTATCTGCAAGAAAGCATGGGGCCGCTGTGCTGTGATGAGTTTGCGCTAACGCCTGACTGTGGCGATCCAGTGTCTGCGGAGCCATAGCTGTGAGGTGAGGATTGGCGTGCAGCTTGTTGGTAGTGCATGTGGTAGGTCATGTTTGCGTATTCAGTGGGGATGGATACTGGAGTGCCATTGGAGCCGGGTATGAGGTGGATGCCTGCTACCTGTCAGTGAATCCAAGCCAATGCAGAGTGCTTTGCATCCATGTGCGCAGTACTCGAGGCTTGGTTGTTCAACATACCATTCATGGCATACATGAGCTCCTCGCGCGGCATCTCAGCATGCATTGGGGGGTAGGCGGCACCGGATCCAAGGAGCAAAGGGTCGATCATCATGTGGTTGACGGGAGGGTCAAACGCGGCGCCAGAATTCAAAGCCTGCCAGTCACCTGTGGGTAAGCCGGTCTTGGTAGATGGGAAATGCTGTACGACGGGTGTGGCTTCTGATTGCGACCACACATCCTCGTCCATTTCGTTCATGACGTTGGGCCTCTCAAAGTAACCGTTGATTCCATTTGGCGTCTGTGGACTACCACCGCCGCCACCGGCAGCGGCCTCCTCTCTTTGCTTTTGGATGTGTCGGGGGACCTAGGGAGGGTGAGTTTTGGGGATGCATGAATGGAGTGGGTGGGCGTGTGTGTGTGTGTGGTCATGCTTACTTTTCCTCTGCGTTTCTTTTCACGGTTGTACTGGCAAACATATTCAAGTTCTATGCAGCGCGAGCATGGTGCCTGACCGTTACACCGTGTGCGCATTCGGTGGCAATGGTCGCATGCACGGCTTACTCTGCGCTTGACTGGTGCTGAGCCTCTTCGCTCAATCTTTGCCGTGTCCTGTGCCGGTGCCGGTGCTGCTGTTGTGGACTCCATGTCTGTGAAGGATGGTCAAGTTGAGAGACGTGAGTCCAGGCGGGAGCCTTTTCTGGTTGCTAGAAAGGGTGGTGAGCAATTGGGAGAGGTCAAGGCGGCAAGGGCACGGAGGCGAACGTACTGAGGCAGACTGTCTGTGTGGCGGCCTCGAGGAAGAGGCGAGAGTTTGTTAGAGGAAAAGCAAAGCGGGAGTGACGTCGGGGAAGAACAGTCGAGGAGGAAGGAATCGGCAGCGGTAAATCTGGGGACAAGCGCGGGTCATGGGATACTTGGGGAGCATATGTGGGCCTGGGACAAAGGTATAGAGCGGTGCTAACTAGTAGGTGCCGAGGAGACAGGCGGGCCAGGACGAGGGCTGCAGCGACGGTTTTGCAGGGTCAGTGTGACGATCTGTGGCTTGAAGATTCCATGCGTCCACGCGGGCTTCGAGAAGCGAAGTCTGGTGTGTAGCAATATCAGAAGACGGAATGTTTAATTCCAACACCCATGCATGGATGTACGGGGGGCGGCCCATTGGCTACGGCAACCAGGCTCTGGGGCAGCTCGTGGCAGGCATCACGACACGGCTGGCAGGGGACCGTTGGCGGCGCAAGAGGGCGCCATTGGAACGGGTAAAACGACATTAGCCGGTGGCTGCTCACCTGCTGTCGAGGGCAAAAAGCGGGGCTGCACCACCACCACCGACGACGCGCCCTCGACTAGCAGCCGACTAGCAGGCACGCACACTGGCAGACTACTGCGGACAGGCGTGCGTACGGTAGCCAGGTAGCCAGGTGAGTGCTACTTACTGCTGGCGTGTACATGGACATGTACTTACTACACAGTACTATTCCAGTCCGTCTGCCCCCCCTCTCTGCTCGCACCCATGTCCCTGTTCATGCCCATGCCCATGCCCATGCCCATGGCACACTCGCTCCCACTCACACTCGCACTGGCGCTAGGCACTCGAGTAGACGCCAGGCAGTTCACGCCTAGCGCCTCCCTTGGTCCATTGCTCTTGCCCGTTGCTCCTCGCTGGCCGCTGCTTCCTGCCTCGACGACTCACCGCACGTCAGCCTGTCCGCCCATCCCTGCTGCCTGTTCCTGCGGCCTTCTCCAGGTTGTGGCTTGTCGCGCCTGACCATGACAAACGCTCCCGCGGGGCCTCGTCTGGCTGGCCGTCGCTCTTCTTCTCTCTTGCGCAACTGCCCCAGCCCGCACTGCACCAGCACCGTTGGAGCCATTGTACATGCGCTAGGTACTTACGAGAGTACATAGGTACATGGCATGGCATGGCCCTCTCTCCACCGCCGCCCCTCGTCTCGCCTCGCCTCGGCCAATACTACATGCACACGCTCCACTGCTGCCCACTGCTCCTCTCGTTGCTCGTTGCCCGCTGCCCGCTGCTGCTCCACCATGTACTTACCTCCATCCTACTACTTTCTGCTCCTGTGCCCTCCACTGCTGAAACCCCCCTCGCCCGCTTGTTTCATGCCCACTACTAGAATAACAACAATATAATGCTGCTGCTGAGGTTGCTCCGTCACGGCCCCCCGCCCACCACCATCACACGTCACAACGTCAAAACACGCACGCCGCCCTGCCACATGAAACTCAATGCCGACGGCGAACTCCTCGTGGCCGGCGTTGCCTTTGCGCACCCGCCCGCCAAGCCACCCCCGGCAAAGGCCTCGAACTCACGAGCAAGCTTGAGTCCTCGCCGTACCCACATGGCTCGGCCTAGCCTGCGACGTGGTTTCCCGCCTGCTTGTGCTCACTAAACTCGACTACCGCACACACACAAGCACAAGCATAGGCACAAGCACAAGCACAAGCACAGTCCGGCTGTTGCGCTGGGTCAGGCCCGTCGACCATGTACCCTATTTACACTGCCGGGTTCTGGTCATGCTGCGATGCGCGCTCATTGTCCAGTGCCACCGCCGCTGATGCTCCCGCCCTGCACCAGCACGCACAAGCACACGCCGAGGGGCTCGGGCGGCGTTTCTAGCAAGCTAAGCGAGCCCACCATGCCTGCAACCCCGACTCCGACATGTCCTCTTCGGCCAACGTCACCATTTCCTCCGTCCAAATGTGGAACACCAACATTGTCTGGACTGTTACATATCAAACCTGCCCACGGCCCTGCTCACCCTTCCAGATGCAAAGGTGAACGGTCCAGCTGATGGCCGGCACATTTAAGTGGACCATGGTGGATCTGCACGACAGCATGCCACCGGCGGGTCCGCTTATTGCTTCCCACGGGGGAGGGGACAGCCTGGCTTTTCTCGCCCTTTGTGTCCCAGGAACACTCTCTCACCCACGCATTCCATACAAATCACATCAAACCCCTTCCTTCACATAGGTCGCCCGTATTAATCTTGCACTCGTATCATTTCTCCATTTGCTATATTCCACCAGAATTCCATGTAGCCTGCTGTTTCAGCCACCTGCTAGCGCCCGCATGCGAGCACCTCTCTCTACTTACCAAGACGAGACCGCTCGCCGAAGCAGAAGCATGTCATTGTCGAAGCTCCTCCGTGCTGTGATCACCGCAATCTCGTGCATGGAGATGAGAGTGCAATCGCCGGCCCGTGAACGAGCTTGTGCACGCAGTCCTACCTGGCTGGCCGATAGACGTTGAAATTGCTTCTTTCTGAAAGACTCCGAATGGACGACTGCCCAACACGCCCACCTCCCGCTTTGGCACCAGGCCACACACGGCCAGGACGGGATCCACAACGGCCGTACCTCCACACCTGGGTCTGAACAGTGTGACCCCCGCCGGGCTCCTGCATGTAAGCGACAACGTTTCGAGCAAATCACACCACGACTTATCTCTCCTCAACGCTGCCCACTCCACTCCAGATTGCACGCTGGGCCACTGCAGCCTACGCAAAAGAGGCCACAAACCCATGGCAATCTGGCCACACAGCTGCTACAGCTTTTTTTTTTTCATCGACCTGCTGTATTGGTTGCAAGCCAGAAAGCGCCCCCTGTAGATTACCTGACCGCTCATCGCCTAGACGCCCCCACAAGGCTGCTGCCATGCACTGCGCCCTACCCTACAGTGACGCCAAAGCACATGTTCGCAGTGTTTTGTGAAGAAGATGGCTGTGTCCAATTTGATTTTGACAAGCCCTTGCCACGCCGCTACATCAACGTGCCTAGGTACACATACAATTCCCGTATATTAAGGGTCCAACCATAAGCCACTTGATCACCAGCGATATAAAAGGACTTGAGCCACACCTCGGTACATGGCCGCAGGGCAGCAGGGTAGCCAGTGCAATGCAATCCTCCGGCATAACCTCACTGGCGAGATGGTGTCGCGTTCTGCTCGCCCTCGTGTGTTAACTTTTTTCCATGCACCCCAGATTCTCCCACCAGTGAAACCCGGGAATACGATGGTGCCCCAAGATCTTGGGATGAGGGGCAAGCGTCAGTGTCAGCATCGGATTTCGGATCAGTGGATGGTGCCCGTGCTACAGAACCACGCTGGCACTGGCGAAGCCCTATGTGCCCTGTCTGCCAACCCTTTTTGCATCATCATTCAATTGATTTGACTTTGATTTGGCTAGTAAGGTAATATTAACCGTCGCCATCGAAGCTGATGCAGCAACTGGCACGATTGGTGGGGTGGGCGCCGCGTACCGCAGCGGCTGTGCCATTGCAAAATAGCCGTAGTCCAATTGCTACGGCTCCACACCCTCACGGCTGGGAAACCAAGATCCTCCCCCAGTCCCGCCGTCGAGGGTTAGGCGGGAGCCCAACCAGCGAATCGTGACTTGTTGCTACCGCCGCGTCGCATGAGCGGCTCGCGCGATCATGCATCATCGACTATTAATGCGGGGGCGAGTATTGACCTGGGGTAAGAGCTGTCGACAGCTGCTGCTGCAGCTGGCGGTGATGCTAATCATGATGGTGGGTGGGTGTGCATGCTGACTGACGGACACAGACAGGTGATTGACGCCAGCTTGACAACGGACAGACATGGACAACCAGATTGTTTGATGAACGGGAGTGGGTGGGGCAAGAGGCACTGACACTCACACTCTGGTCTGGCAGTTGCGACTCGACACAGCCTGCGTGCCTGCCCTGCTGATGAGGTGCATGGCCTAATATGGATGATGATGCAGGTGCTCTGAGCGTCCCTGGACTAAAACACACCGTCTTCTCCTCTCCTCCCTCTCTCTTTTGTCAAACCCGTCGGACGCCCTTTGTGGCTCTTCGCCAGTCACACCTCACGAGACCCCGATTGTCCTTTGTTTTTCCCGTTACAAGGCAAGTTAACCACTGCGGTTCCGGCCGACTGACCCCCCCTGTCGCCCAAAAAGTCTAAATGTAAATTTCGGGATGTTGCAAGCCCGCCCGCATGGTGCACACAAGCATCCGTCTGTCCATCTTGGCGACCCTGTGCCTCCAACGCGCCCCAACGCTTGTCACCACTCCTCAACTCGTTTCATACAAATGAGGCGTAACGCGAATGACAACAATCGGTGCGTCTGCGGCAATACACGCCATGGTTCGCGGCGCTACTTTGACTGCTGCTGTTTGCACAGCTGGCTCTGGCTGGGAGCTAGCATCGTGCCGACATAGCGTGATATCTTTGGCTGTCCATCCCTGCTGCATAATCTGAGCGTGGCGAGCTCATCCAGTACCAAGGGTACCGACTAAACTTACCCCTGACATACAATGAATTACGCAACGCTACAATATGGCAAGTGTATTCTGAGGTTCACCACTACCGGTGTCGCTTCCTTTTCTCCATTCACACAAGTCACGCCCCCTAGCACAATTTCGCGGCTTACGTCCAACCCAGACTAGCCGACTTTTCTCGCCAGCCACTCTCATGGCATAGCGACAGGATGAAACATCCACCTATCAAATATGTTCGTCCGTATATATTCTGCCAAGAGGGTGCAAGGAGTTTCACGATCACCATAGACTAGATCGGATCGCCCTGCCCTGCCCTGCCCACATCGGAACACCCTTGTTTCTGAAGCCGATCTAGAATTCCGCAAACAGGACTTTACCGACTCTAGAAGCATACCCATCTACGAATAGCAGCTCCCCAGCTCTCGGATTAGCCGAGACAATCTTCTCGAAGCCTGGGACTTGGTTGACCGAGAGAAGGTCTGCGTGACTCACGATGCTACGGCACATGACAGTTTTTTCTTCCTCCTTATCCTTTTTTTCTCATAATCATTTTCATGGTCTTCATTTCCTTCTCGGGTGCTGACTGACAAAAAGAAGACTTACAAGGCTCGCATTCGTATTTGCGAATGAATGTCACACAACACACACACACACACGCATCTCAATACGAAGGACACTAGCAAGCAGTAGAAATCCCCATATCCGGGGTATTAGCATGTCGGCCCCACCTAGCCGGAAACTTGACGCTACTAAGAACAGCATCTCCACATCTTGTATACATACAATTGAGAATGCTTGCTCTGAGAGCAACTGTTATCAGCTGCAGGCTAAGTCTACGCGCGACCTACCCTACTTTTGCCTCTCGGCGTCATCCTTCATGCCGGCCTGGACCCACGCCCGACTCTTAGCAGCCTGCTCCTCCATCTTGGCCTTGTCCTTGAGCAACTCCCTCATGGTGTGAGGATCGGGGACGTGGCGGCCTTTCTCCACCCCCTCACGTGCTTCCATTCGGTCCAGCCAGGCCTGAACTGCAGGGAACTTGTCCAGGTCGACGCCTGCCCAGCCGGCAGCCGCTCCCCATCCATAGTGAGCAATATCTAAAGTTTGGTTAGATGACAGGAGATGAGGAATTCGGTGAGAGAGTGTGTGTGCCTTGGGAATGAGTAACGGATGTAGTAGGGGGTAGACGGGGAATGGAATTGCCGGCTTATTGCATTTCGGTGGGTTGCGGGAGAGCCACATCCGCCGCATACATGAGGTTTTGCAACAAACCTGTTTCATTTTCTTTTCTCAACCACCATCGAATGATTGATGATTAGGAGATGGGAGCAACGAAACAGCTATGTGTTGGCAGAGGGGAAAGAGAGGAGATGATGCAGGGTGCGACCATGTTTGAATACATGGACTGGGTAAGCAACAGGAACTGTCACGCTACTCACCGGCAATGGTGCACTTTGTGCCGCACAGGTATGGCCTGTTGTCCGAAGCGAGATGCTTGTCGAGAACAGAGTAGAGGCGGCGTGTCTCAGTTTGGTACCTATTCACACCATACTAAATCCATGGAGAAACACACAAACGTGTCAGCACTCTTTTCCTATTTTTATGCGTGTGCATGACGCAAAAGCCGCCTACTTTGCTTACCTCGATATGCTCGGGGGCATAACGTGTGAAATGATCTGTTCAAAGGGCTTTTGTTAGCCCTTGTCCATTCTCGCTGCGCCTTTTTTGCTCTACTGCCCCTCTTGATAGCCCCTCCAAACTGTTTAGCAGATAATGTAGATCACAAGGCGGCTCGAGGATCTTTGCCTCTGTTTGGCAGTTTCCCCGCCCCGCTTCGCCCCCCCACATCCCAAGGCAAGATTGATTGAGTGACGGCGGGAGCCAGCCAGCCAGCCAGCCAGCCCACACCCTCAATCAATCAATCAATCAATCAAACCTGACCCGCCCGATGCACAACCGCCCGCATGCATCATATTGCTCAGGGGTCGTGAACAGAAAACGATGACCCCCCTTTGCCACGCCTTACTACTTACTACCTTGCCTTTAGCTCTGGTCAATAGGACCCCTCTTTTTCTTTCCCACTCTCTTGCAAATATCTTGATAATCACATGAAAGCAAGCAGCCAACCAAGAAAAACCATTCTCTCTCTCTCTCTCTCACTCAAAAGAATGAAACACACATAAAGGAGAAAGATTGTTGGGGAGGGGGGGAGAAGGAGAGGGGGGAACACTTAACTGGCCTGGCCTTGCATAGGACCTACACCGGCGTTTTGGAAAAACAACCAGTTGTTCATTTCGAACCACTCGCGGGTTCCCTTTGGGAAACTAATCTTGTGCTCCGTGTCGTACCGCTCGACGAGGTATTGCATGATGCTGCCTGATTCGAAGAGGTGGATGGGTTTGCCGTCGGTGAAGGTGTCGGTTAGAGCGGGGATGCGGCCGTTGGGGTTGATGGCGAGGAACTGTCATGAGTTGGTTTTTTCTTTTCTTTGTTACGATATAGTCCTCCGTAAAAGGAGATGAATGGGTGAGAGGGGGGGGGTTGGCTTACCCAGTCTTCCTTTTGGGTGTTCTTGGATATTTCGATCTTGTGGACCTTGTAGGGGAGGCTGCGGGCAAGGGTTAGTTTATCGTGATCTTTTTTTTGTTTGCTTGAGTTTTGTATGCTCTCTCTCCATACATATGTTTCAAGATTATGGACTGATGGAAACATGTGTGTGATGAATGCCATCTTCTAACATCTAGATGTCGGACTGAATGTAAGGAAAAAGTGGAAGATTGAAGAAACACTCTGGAAAAACGATATACCAGCATCGTATAAGAAACCTGAGCAAGTAGCGATTACATCTCGCGACTCATCGTGAGGCTCTCAATATCTTGTTCTTGTTCTCGAGATGAAGTGACACGATGCCAAGTGTGCTATTTGTGAATGTATACGATCACAAAGAGAGAGATGGAGAGACATGCCTCATGTGACAATACAGGAGAGAACAAACAGGGCTGATTTAGATGATGCAAAACAACAAGAAAATGAAGATTATCAAAAGACTTTTGTAAAATGTAAACCACACTCACCCCAGCTCCTCCAAGGTAATGGAGATCTTGATGCCATTAGGCGTCTGCGTCGTATAAAGCGTGATATCAGATTGCTGCGACATATTTGCGGTTGCGAAAAGGAGAGAGAAATGTATAAGCCCCCAGTACTTTGAAAACAAAAGATAACAAATGTTCCAAAAAGCCTTGTATCTCTTTCTCTTAAATACGACAGTTACAATGAAAAACGTAGAGGAGCAAAGCGCGCTGGTTTAATGCTGGCAAAGTGGGGTTCCAATGAGGGGCACACACACAAAGTATGACGATTTTTTTTTTGCCGGGGGGAAACACGGCCGACACTAGGGACTTTTTGAAGGTAATCTGGTACTTGGGGGCTAGAAGCTAGTAATAAGGCCGCCTGCGTGAGTTTGCTAGCTTGTTAAAGTACTACTAATGCGCGCACATTTGATGAGGGCGGTGTACTAGGTACCTTGCTGCATTGGTTTAGATCGTACGGGGTAGATTAATTGCGTGATATATTTGATCACGGGCGTGCTGGGCAGGAAAGGAGTACCGGATTTTTTTCATATCTCGATATCGGGTCACTACGTACGTAGGGCTGGATCCTGGCGGTTCACTTTTTGAGGAACCGATAGTAGTAGGGACGGAACACTAAGCATTCACACGTGAAAAGTATCTGAAAGGGAATAACTCTGAAACAAAAAGTTGTAAAGATGTAATGGTAGAGAGTGACTAGTATTTCTCCATCCTTGAGCTTTACATTGATATTCTAATGGATCCCCCTCATTGTCTTGCCTATGGGCATTGTCGGGGAAGCTCTAGTACTAATCACCTGTTTGTCTGAGAACATACAACGAGCTTGGTTGGAAAAACAAAATACCTCCATAACACTTGACTTCAAAGCATTGACTAACTGAAACGCCAAGTACTGGATTTGTAATCCGAGTAGGTTTCGCAGTTGGTTGATGATGTATTAATCAACTCCGGTACAGCATTCGGTTACTAGAAGACCCGGTCCGCTTTCGGTGTAAGCTTGAAGATTTATATAGATGCGCAACACACACTTTGGTTAAAGGGACTATCCAATTTCGGTTAACTTAGTTCCTGTCTCAGACTCTAAAATTCCCCTAAAAATGCCAACTGCTATCGCAATCGCTGGTATCAGCAGCACACTTGCTCTTCTCATCGCAAGATCACTTCTTCAACGACCTGATGTCCACATTCGCGGCTCTTCACGTAACATGAACAAGATTCCAGACGATCTGAAATCCGACTCGTGCGTTTCATTGGTGCAGAGCGACCTATACGACACGGATACGTTGCGCACCTTGGTGTGCAGTTGCGATATGGTAATGTGCTGCTACCTCTCGAGCAACGAAGTCATGCTCGAGACAAAGAAAGTTCTAATCGACATTTGTGAATAAAAGGGCATACCATGCTACATCGCCAGTGAATACACTATAGGATACCGCAGGCTCGATCCGACCGACCTGGGCCTCAAAAGTTTTACAAACGATATCGTAGCATACTTGAAAACAAAACCCGCGGTTAAGGGCGTGCACATCATGATTGGTTATTTCATCGAGGCCTTCCTTGACTATTTCGACGTCTGGCACCCGGAAGCGAACGAGCTTCGGTATTGGGGAACTGGTAATGAGAAATGGGACTTTACCTCATATCAGACAGGGGTGAAATACGTTGCTGCTATGGCTCTCGATCCGGATGCATCCGGCTTCTTCAAATGTAGCATTCCCTCACTGACACTTTGACTGCATAATACTTACAATTGCAATTGGTCCGAGGAGAACGTAAAAGCATAATAGAAATCGCCGATGACATTGGATCAATGACAGGTTCCAGTCTTTGGCCGACCTTGACAAGCAATTGGATGGCACTGGGAACCTAGATAAAGTTACTGTGTGAGTTGCAGCACCAAAGTCTATCTGATGTTGCTTGTAAGCCCAAGCTAACGAAGCAATTATCATATAGTGCTGTGTCATACTTCATGTTGACTGGAAAGGTTTCCCTTGGTGATGATATAGGCAACGAGAAGTACCCTTCTGTCAAGCCAGAATCATTTTCGGACGTACTGCGACGACTCTTGAAGTAAACATGGATATGGGGATGATAGAAGCTAAAGTAATGAGACGCCCAACAATCGGTGCTAACAAGAGCGTTGTGTCTTTCTTTCATGGCCTGGCAATCTAAAAGTCAAGAAGATGAAGACAAGGAATTCAATCATTCTGTCAAAAAATATGTACCACTTGGTTTCGAATTGTGATACATACGTGGATGGTGAATCTAAGAGAATTAGAAATTTAGAGACATTAGAAGACTAGAGTAAACATAGTAGCTCTTACCTAAACATCACTGCGTTAGTAAAACGTATTTCATAGTAGCGTTATTGAGAAAATGCTCTACAAGTTTTCTTCAAGTTTTTTTTAACACCCCCCCCCCCCCCCCCCCCCCTATATACACAGATCAATGAATTCAAGCGCACAAGTCCAGCGCAGCTATGATTCTCACCTCAGCATATCATGAGCAGATTAGCGGACCAGATCACATTTCGTCAAGTTAAACCCGAACCGACCAAGCACTTTACCCAAACCCCAGTTTATAGGCGGAGACTCCCTTTTTCTTCCAGCTGATGCGCCTAACTACCACACGCCAGACCAGCAACCTTCGATACTAACACACACCCATCACCTACCCAGGCAACGCGAGATTTTAATAGGTGGAAAACACGGCTGGAAATTGAAAGAAAAAGAAAAGGGCACGACAAAGAATAGCATTTCAAGAGAAAAAAAAAGGGGGGGGGGAGAGGGGAAAGAAGAATAGACCAAAGACATGCTATGTTCTCGACTGGAGATTGAGAAAAAAGCGAGTGAAAGCAAGACAAGCCTGGGTCGTCAAAAAGAATCTTCCTCACACCAAACAACAGGAGAATCCCACTCACCATCATGTACTCCCCGGCTACCCTTCTCTGCCCTACTAATTCACACACTCGAAAAAAAAAAATCTCAACAAAGCACCACTAAACCTTCGTTGATTGGAAAAAGAAGAAAAAAAAAGAACATACATATTACATTCATCTACTAATACCCACCACCCTTCTCTGTGTAAAAGAAAACACGCTCCACATTCGGCAAAATCAAGACAAACCAACATTACTCCTTCCCTACCTCATCCAACTTGGCCATCATAGCCTGTACCTCCTTGACAAGCGCTTTCCTCTTAACCCTGGCATCGGGATCACCCTCGGTATCCACGCCATCGAGCTTGAAGATGATTTGCGTGAGGATGGTTTCGCTGAGCTTCTTGTACTCAAATGTCTTTTTGGCCTTGTCTTCGGGCGGGTTGGACATGAACTGTATGCAGAGGGGGACGAGCTCGGTGTGGAATTTGCTGGCGACGGCGTCGAGTTTGCCCATGGGGGTCTGGGGTTGGGCGGGCCTGGACGTGTTTTGTGGGGGTGCAGAGGTAGGGCGGGGTGCGGCGTTGATGTGGGAAGGGATGGGAAGGTATTCCGCACCAGCTCCAGCGGTCGTGTAGCCAGGTGTCGAAGTTCCGGATGCGTTGCCCGACGAGACTCCCTTCTTCTTGCTCTTTCTGCCGCCGCGCTTGCGAGACTTCTTTTTGCCCGATGTATTTACGCCAGAGTCGTCATCGTCGTCATCATCCTCTTCACCCTCGCTCCAGGCACGCGGCGGCGCCTCTTCTGAAGCAGCCACATGGCCGCCGATAGGTGCCTCGCCTACTGTGACTAGAATCTCACTCCCACTACCATCACCACGCAGCCCTTCTTCCCGTCCCATCCGCTCATCGTGCTTCAAATTCCTGCCCTTGTAAAACATACGTATCTTCCGGTAGTCATCGACGCCCAACTTCTTGGCCGCGGCCTGTCGTACCGTACCGATCTTGAGGTCTCCATCACGTATGCTGTGCGCCGGGAAATGTGTAGGATAGTGGGTTCGTCCGTGCTTGAAGATGAGCACATCTGTTTCTCGCTCCGGGTTCTTGTCATCCCAGTCTACAATTTCAGGTGTTGATGCCTGTCCATTCCGACGCAAATCTTCGTTTGTGATATACGAGAAATCCGAGTCGTTTACGACGCCAGAGTTGGGCGAGTTACTGGGGCGGCCAAATGGCGAAAAGCGCCCTCCCCAGCTGCCGCCAGCGCGTGAGAACCAAGACATGCCCACAATAATGGAGGCCAGTGCAATAGCAACTGTGACAAGGTAGGTTGGATCGTCAAAACGAGGATTCGTAATGATCTCGGTGATATCGCTCAGACCACGATTCTGCAGGAAGCGGATAGCCTTTGATAGCGCGTCTGTAGACTGATGCTCGGTATCGTGTGAAGAAGCTGCGTTGTCGCCTAGTAAAGAGCTGCTGTTGAAGAAATTGAACGACTTCTTCAATTCGTCGACTAGGATGTTCAGCGACGCCACGGTGGTCGAGTGAGGCGCCCTGCTAATTTAGCAAGGCGTGATGTGTCCGCGCGTACTCAGATGACGTAGTAAGTAGTTGGGAAAGTCCTTGTGTGTGCAGTGGGGACTTCTATCAGCGGTCGGAACCGCTCGTCTGCGTCGATCGGCCAAACGTATTAGCGAAGTGACGTCGCACTAGGAAAAGGTCCGACTAGGCTGCACACGAGACCTGGCATATGGCTTAGTCACCGCTAGCAGCCCATTCTACACACGATGTGGCACGACGTCAACAAAAGAAAGCAGGCTCACGGCAATTGGACACGTTTGACATGAACAGGCAATTTTCAAATCAGTATATGTTACATAAGCTAAGCTTGAACATCGAGACCGGTTTCGCTGTATGCAATGTCCATCGGACACATGAGATGCTATAAACCGAAGAACAGATCTTGACTGCTCATATCCTACGCAAAAGCACCGATTATTACGCCCAACTCCAGTGACATGTAAAAAAAAAGACGCCGATTTCGTGAAATTAGAAGAGTGTCATAAGTCGTGTTGGTGGATTACATCCATCCCCCATGCAGAACGCCAAGAAGCAACAAAGTTGAAAGGGCAAACAAGTGGTGTCCGAGAGAGTCCATGGTTAGACCTTGCTCCGCTTGGGCGTGGCTAGAAATTCCAGCCTCGATTTGCTGATAGTAGTAGATCGGCTTCCTGGGGTCTGACGTGGCAGCTTGTTGGTGCGGGCAGGAGTCTTTGGAGTAGGTGCAGTTGTATGCTTGACTTTCTTGGACGAGCGCGTATCCTCTTCGGCAGGGCCGTCATTTTCCTTGTCGGAGTTCTCCTGCAAAGTTTCTAGCTTGCGCTTGCTGCCTTCGGCACGGGACGAAGTGTCGCTGTTGCGGACCATGCGGATCGTGCCAGTTGATGCAGGGCCTAGAAGAATATCAGCAAAAGAGACCCAACCAACTCAGACCAATCATACGTACCAAAGTTGACAGCCTTCCCAGACTCAAATGAAAAAGAGCGTGGGTGGTTGGGAGCCTCGCCGCCGAATACGAGACGTCGTGATGGTGAACCTTTCAAGGTTTCGGCTTCTTGAGACAGCTCCAGATTATTGACGACAGAGCTCAGGTTGGGATAAATCACGGCGCCGGTGGGAACCTCACTGCCTGCGCCAAACTTCATTGGCGATGGTGACTTGCCCAATTCTTCGTGCGAAGCTCGCTCCAGAGTGCTACTAGAGAAATTGACATGCTTCTTCACAGGAGCCGTGGCTGGAACTGTGGTTAGGGTATTATCCAAGTTGGAAGACACAGGGGGAGACAAATGTGTGCCTGCTGCGACCTTGTTGGGGTCGTTCGAGTACTTGCGGTTGGGAGTACGAAGGATGGAGCGAACAAGCTGAAGGTTGTGACTTGCCTATACAATATCAGTAAGATTCTGATGATATTCAGTATGGCTACATACCTTGCGCAGACCTTCTCTTGCACCATCCCTCATAGCCCGTATTTGGCTAAGATTACTGGATGGAGACGATGCTTGATCTGTGGATGCTGACTTTGCCATTTTGACTGTAGCAGATGATTTGCCAAAGGTCGATATCATCGAGGTAGTCTTCAGGGTCTTGACGCTTTGTGAACGGGCGGCCGACGACCTTGTGGGCGTCATCAGACGAGAGGCCAGACGGGGAAGCGCAGTCTGAGACGTGATCTTGCGCGCTGGAGTTGTAATCACAGGTGTGGAATCGTCAGAACTCTTCTCATGAGACTCAGGACGGGTAGTCGCAGCATCGTCAAACTCGGTGCGTTTGACACGCTTTGATGTTGGGTTACGACTGCTTTCGCCATCTCGTGAGGTAGGACGGCCGTCACGGTTCGGGGGCGCCATGCGGCGCGCAGGCTCAGAACGTGGCACGCTGGGGCCGGCAAGATCCGTCTTAGACAGTGTGCGCTTCAATGGTGTTGGCGGAACATTGCTTCCGGAGGCTGTTGTGGTCGGCTTGGACTGCGTGCGCTTCAGAGTACTATTGGGGTTCGTGCTCGACTCTGCAATATCAATCTTGGACTGTGTGCGCTTGAGTCTGTTTGTCTCAGGCTTCGCAATGTCTGGCTTTAAAGGCGATTTCTTGAGCGGCTGGCCAATAACAGGCTTGAAGCGAGATGGGTCGGCACGGAATGCAGAAGGGTGGTTGGCGATAGAGTCCATATTCTTGAACTGCTTCATATGCACATCGCTGAAGCGGGCCAATTTGCCCTTGGCTTCTGCCTTTTTGCGTTGGGGTGATACATCAGCTTTGGAAGACCACTCGCTAGTACCTGTGGAGTGATTAGAATGAAAGGCATACACAAATTCTCATTATCACATACCAAACAAAGCACGGCTACCGGCACCAGGGGTACCTGTGATACCGGCACTCTTCAAGATGTTGCGCGAGCTTGGGCTCAATCCGGCTTCGTCTGGTTTGGGGCCCTCGAGCACAGGAGACTTGAACCGAAAGCGGAAATCTGGCGAAGACTCGATGTTTGAGGTCAAGCCTCTAGTAGTGGGTACAGGAGTTTTGGAAGGAGTAGCCTGACCTGCCGCCAGACCAGCTGCCCTTGGTGGTGCAGTGTGCGCGCCCAGCGACTGGAACCCTAGCCAACGCGCCTCATCCAAAACCTTGGCCGTGCTTGCATGATGATGCGCCGGGTGCATTTCCTGACCTGCAGGCTTGATAGTGGTACGGTCCTTGGGCGTGCGAATCTCCGTAGCTGCAATGGGCAGCTTGGTTGAGCTATTCTTATGGGGCGTAGGGGTAGCCATAGCTGGTACTTGCGCCGGCTGCGACGTAGGCTGGACGCCCTCAGAGGGCTTTGACTGCGACGGGGTCTTCGTGCCTGGTTCCGGGAGCTCAGGAAGATCTGGAAGTCCTATGTCTGCAGGGGACGCGTTGTGCCGGCTGTCGTTGGGCTTTGTTGAGCCATCAGGCGTGGCCTCGCGCTATGGAAGGAGAACAGGTCAGCAGATGTAAACAAACAGCCCAGGGGCAACAACCAGATAGAGCTACATACCTTCAAGAGACGAGCAGAGCGACGCGCCATGTTGCGCCGAGTGTTCAAGCAATTGCGAAGCTTGAATGAACAAGGGAGTTGAGGGTGGAGAACGAAGATGGTCTGTGGGTGGGGAGAGACGGGATACGGGATGTGGGAGTAAATCGGCTAGGGCGTCGATAAACAAAGTGCACGGACCGTGTTTTCCATGATAGGACACGACGTCATGATGTGGCTTTCTTGGTCCAGTTTAGTCGCATTCGAAAGGTGAGGGAGAAGGACGTGAGTATTTTGCGGTGCAAATTTTGGACGTAATGGCTTTTACTCACGGGTTGTTACATAGTTGCAGCTGCACATGTCAGACGCGTTCAGCCAGCATCATTAGAATCAGGCACAGCGAGAGTCTCGGAGTTGAGTGCTTTCTTATTACAGGAGATCTGGACAAACTATTCGTATATAGATGCTGTCTCACTACGCAGTGCGCTCTGCATCAAGTCCTTGTGCCTCGATTCATCACCAGTCCTTCTCGGTCTTCTTCCCAAGCAGTGCACCAGGTGGCTTAGCCAGTTCTGCTTCAACACTCCTTTCCGCCTGCTCGCGCAATCCCTCCTTGGTCGCGTCTTCGACATCCCTTTCTTTCTTTCCCTCTTCTTCGCTCTTCCATACAAAGTTGCCTGCTCCACCTCTTCCGCTCCTCGCAATAGGCAGCTCTTGGTCTTCGGGATGCCATGGCGTGCTAACCTGCGGGGTAGGAGATGTAGGAATAGCAGTGGAGTCGCCAGGTTGAGTAAAGGTACCGTCTTTCTGCAATTCAGTAGGCTGGTACCAGTTGCCCGCTCCGCCTCGGCCCATATGTGCATAACTTTGTGATGCATTAGAGGGCTGCGCTGCTGATGGAGAGCGAGAGGCTGGTGCGATGGACGAACCAGCGTGGTTTGCCTCAATGTCCTGGATGTAATGTCAACTTGAGTGTATCGCAGAGCTTGTGTGTGTACCCACTTTGGCAGCCTTCTCGCTCTCTTCCTTCGCTGCATAATAATTACCTGCACCTCCTCGCCCGTATACCATGATGTCTTTGGTGTAGAAGACTGAGTTTTGTTGTAAACAAAGACGGTATGTCGCTCTGCTGGATAAGGCAAGTATGTGTGTGTGTGTGTGTGTGTGTGTGTGTGTGTGTGTGATGGCTAGTCAACGGATAAGAAAGCAAAGAGACCAAAACTCACATGTCGCAATGCATGGCACGCGGCTCCGAGTGGGTCGCGTAAAACTATAATTATAAGCACCCGGCGTTCTGGACAGATAGGAACGTGGGGAAAGGATGACGGTTGGTATCGGGTATCAGTGTGGGGGATTAAGGCCGATTACGTGCACATGGGCCGTGGGCTTGGCGAACGATAAAGAAGCATACCAAGCAGACACACAGCACAGCACAAAGGTTGGCAAGCATCATCTACCAAGCAAGGACGTAGACTTATTCAGCAAATGCTAACAGATTGAAACATATGAGATTCGCCCTCCATGACTAACTAATGTATAACTCAACAAAATCGGTCGTAAAAGACATCTTCCTTAGGAGTGACCGTACATAGAACAGAAGCAAGACATGGCCGTGTTAACAAAGTACCCTTGAGCCTATTCCTCGACCGGTAGTGGTTCCTCACAAACGCCTTGACGCCAATCTCCCAGCCCAAACTCCGCAAAGCATCATGAACCTTTCTGAGCTACGTCAGACCTATTCCCGTCCTTCTTGCACAGCGCGCAAGACTGGGTAAAGGTTGTGAGCATCATCGTCGGTCATACGGCGCTCCTCGTCGTGCTTGACGTCTTCGTCGTCGTCGTCGGAGAAGTCGTGAGCCTCGAGCCTTTCCTTGAGGTAAGCACGGAGTCTCTCGATTACACGGATGTTCTCAACCCAAGATTGTTGAGATGAGTCGCCCTGCTCGGTGGTCGATGAAGAAACGCTTGGCGAGCGAAGAGCAGGGTCAACCTTGGGAGAGTGGAGAGCCAGCTGGTTAACGTTGTGGTGAAGGCTATCGTGCTCAGAGTCATGGCGATCCTTGGGAGAGCCGGCGTCACTTGAGGTATCCATAGAGCTCTCGGATCGATCAGGGGCAGCCTTCTGCAGAAGGTTGCCAGAGAATCGTCGACGGTTGTCGGTGTCGAAAGCTGGGGCAAGTCCCGATGACGGAGCTGCAGCGGACATGTCTGACATGGCGCTGACAGATGGAAGAGTGGGGTACATGCTACTGATTGAGTTCCTTGATGTGGGAGAAAGTCCGCTGGAGTGCGAGGCGCCAGGCGAGTGCTGAGAGCCGTAGGATAGAACACTGGAGGCAGGGGTCAAGGCAGGCGTCTCGACGCTAGTAGATCCAATAGCAGTGGTGTGGGAAGATTGCGAGTGGCTAGAAGAGAGGCCAGGTGGTGAGTTGCTGGAGCGGTAACCGGCACCAGTGTGGATGTAGTGGCCAGGGTGAGCAACACCAGCTGCAGCAGCGTGGTTGGGGTTCTCATAGACGGTGCTCTGCAACTGCTCAAGGAACTGATCAATGTTCAAAAGATCGCTCTTGGTCCTGAGGTTGGGTAGTGGCAGAGAGTAGGGGTGGTGCATGGGTGGGTGCTGTCCCTGAGCAACCATGGTGCCTCCATGGCCGTACTCACCCATGCCGGCCTGGTAACCGCCGCCGCCGCCGAGAACTGGGAGTTGAACACCCTGCAGGCCCATGAGTCGCTGGCCAACGTCGTAGTAGGTGGTAGGGTCGATTGCACGACGCTTAGCATCTCCAAAGAACTCGTTGAGAGCGTCATAAGCAGCGCGCTTCCTGATTTCGTAGTCGTTGTTGAGCTGCTGAGATTGGTTGACTGCATAGTAAACTGGTCCATAGGCAGAGTTCTGGGGTGGGCCTCCATAGAAGCCAGCTGGAGCAGCACCGGGGTGTTGTTGGCCGTAGCCTGCATTGGCTCCAAGTGCACCATCGGGATATTGATATCCACTCGCTGTAGCGGCAAGCGCCTGCAAGTCAGCGACCACTGTAGCCGTCTGTTAGATATTGAAAGGGGATGGAGCCAAGGCAAGTCCAAGAAGATGTGTTTTGGGACGGGTTGGATCAAGAGGACTTACGTTTACCGTTCTGGCCCGGGTAGCCTTGAGCGCCGTGGGCGCCGCCTCGGGTTGGCTCGGGTGAGCGGAGCAGGACAGAGTCGTCGGCGTGAGTCTTGACGTGCTTCTTGAGATCCTGGGGGCGCTTGAAGGCCTTGCCGCAGAAGTCGCACTTGTGTGGCTTCAGGGGCACGTGAACACGGATGTGAGAGGTAATGTGATCACGCTTGACGGTTGTTGTGCGGCAGTTGCCCCACTGGCACGTCAAGTTGAGGTTGTTGGTGCTCTTGCGGCCAACGTGACGCTCACAAACGTGGTCCTGGCCGAATGGTCAGCACACTGTGCGAGGGTTGTGTTGCAGACGAGCATTACTTACATAGAGCTGCTCGGCAGATGGCAGGCGGTCGCCGCAGTTCTGCCACTGGCAGACGAGCTGGTCGCCTGAGCCAGCGCCAGCGACCGAGGCGGGCGTTGGGGCATTTTGCTGGATGGGGGTGCCTTGAGGCTGCTGTTGCGGTGTCGTGGCCGCGGCTGGCACGGCGTTCTGTACGTCGCTCATTCTTGGCAGGGAGTGGTAGAGTTGCTGTGGAGTGCTTGGAAGTGGAGAGGAGAAGAAGACGACGACGACGACGCCGAGGGCAGAGGAGGATAATCAGACGACAAAGCGTCCAGATGGGCAAGACGGCGGCCGGCTGTGCTGTGGTGGACGGGAGGGGACCAGAGTGCGGGGAGCAAAGGCGCGTCCTTGGAGGCCAGGAATAAGAAGAGAGAGAAGAGCGCCGAGACAAGCAAGATGGATTTCGCGGGGGGGAGGGGGCGCTGAGCGTCTGATGTAGGGGACTGGGCAGTGCCCGGAGCGGAGCTGGTCACACCCTGCTCCTGCCAATTTTCTTGGGGCCAAGTTTTAGACTGCCGCGCTAGTGCGCGCTTGGACCTTGGCCTAATAAGCCGGTCGCATCGGACGCATGCCAAAAACCCCTCAGCGACGAATCGGCGCGTGCTTCGACTGGCCGTGGCCGACAGCCATCCTCTCTCCCTCCCTGCCCAGCAGCCGGGCCTCCCGCTGCGAGCTGGGGGGAAGGGGGGTTGCGCGCTTTCGCTTTCACCATCGCGCTCCGACAGGCAGTTTCCCCGTAGCCGCTTGCCAGCCTTGATGCGCTGCACCTTCGCTGCCTCGGCCGCGGCTGCTGCTGCTGCTGCCCGAAAGCAACACGCTTGCCCGCCTCTGCACACGCTGCGACGCGCCCTGCTGTTGCGACGTGCTGCCTGCTGCCTGCTGCCTGCTGCCTGCCTGCCTGCCTGCCTGCCCAGCTCAGGCGGAGTTCTTGGGGCAGGGCGGAAATTCTTGTCCGGCCACAACCACACCTGTGTCTGACCCGTCATCGGCAAAGGCCGCGTGCCTGCAGTGGCGACTCTTCTCTGCCGGCCACCATGCCCCGCGATCCTCTGCACAAAACAGGTCTGGCAGCAGCCAGGGATCACACTTGCTCCAGCAGCCACGCGTTCTTGCCTTCTTGCCCGATGGCCTGCCTTTGCGCGCACATGTAGCCCGTAGCCCTTTGCCCTCGATGCCCACATCCCAGCATGCTGTCACACGTAACTCTGACGCTTCGAAACCACGCCGTCGCCACGACCACCGTCCCAGTCGCCTCGACAGCCACGGCTCGCTAGCAACCAAGTACTGTCGGCCCTGGCGCCGGTGCACGCAAGCCTAGTAGCTCTCCGTCTCCATGTCTCTAACCCCCATTTTCACACCAAACTCGAGCTGCCTCTGCTCGGTCGGCTGACGTCGTTCGGCGCCTTTCGACCTGAGCAGCCGCAGTCGTGCACCGCGTCCTTGATTGGGCAAAATACTGCCTGCATTGCACTACAGGACATTCATCCATCTGCCGACCACCAAGCTTGGAGAGGCCGACTTTGATTGTCTGTTGGTCCATCAGACTCGATATTGCTAATATGCGAGCGGGATTCCGCTGCCCCCTTGGCAATTGTTCCAGCCAAGAGTGCCCAGATTTTTTGAGGGTATTGGCATCATGGCTGTGCCAGCTTGGACCAGCGTTTGCTAGCCCCGTCTCAGGGTATCGCCGCGACATCATTTACTGACACTCTCTCAACCAGACCGTTGCTTCCATCTGACATACCGCTCCTTCTGCACTGTATAGTGGGCGCGCTCGAGGCAGACATACGCTGCTCTCCGTCAGGTCCATGGAAAGCTCGCTGCGACCATTGCATACGCCACATCTTGGCACCACATCCAATTCTCAGCCACATGCGTTCTCGCCATGCTCGCCTCCTCGAGCTGCCGGACGAAATGCCGCTGGACCGAGTGGATGACACGCCTTGTTGAGGAAATCAGCCACTTTCGTACGCCAAATCGCACCGCCACGTGCCTACGGCAACGCATACCACGGCACGATGACGAGCGCCATGGACGCGCATAGGTCTGTTGACGTTTGTCGCATGTCTTGGACCTCGCTGCGGAATCTCTTGGGAACCAAGAGCGGGCGGGACATGCAAGTGCACTCGTGTTGCCAAGCTGCGCACAACTTAGTTGCACCCACATTACTGCCCCCCAAGAAAACGGACCCCTATTCCATACTGACATACTACATGCGCTTGTGGAGGGAACAGTTGCGGGGCCCAAAGTTTAGGACACGGATATTGAGCCAAATCGGTATTACCTAAACGCCCATGTCACGTTCTTTTTCGGACATACTTTGGTTTCGCTGTCATCTTTGTCCAGTAAGCTAACGTTACGGTACCATACGTATGGGTATCCCTCGTGGGAAACTTAGTGCTCACACGGCCAAGTCGACTTGGATACTCTTAGATCTCGATTCAGAGGAAGATCCCATATGACCGTAACACTCCTATCCTTATTCTAGGCTATCACACAAGCAAAGAGATAACACTACCGAGCCATTATGGGAATAGGATACGTAATATGCCTTTTGCGGCGGGTTTATTAAGAGCGTCAGAGCACACTGTACTTATTCTTAGAGGCTGTAAGCATGTTGTAGACCACCCTGCGTCCGCGATGTGAAACAGGTTACACTAATGTTGCTGCAACACACGCGTCGCTTGGCATTTCGCCGATAGATCAACTGAGGGGAAGTGGGGAATAGATAGGCATACAATGTGTGGTAAATCCATCCAACATTCTGCGCATCACGATGTCTGGCACTTGCGGTGCTAGAGAGTCTATCTTGGGCAAAACACAAGGAAACTTCTTCTGAAACACCCCAGTTCGATTGCAATGACCCAGTCTGTGCTTGAAAGCATCACACCCACCCCATGCTCCCGTGCTCCCAGTTTCCCTCCACTTCTAGTGCTTACATACATACGTGGACACAGCGAAAAAAAAAACCAGGAATCATGCTAACCATTCCAAAAAGAAACGAAAAAAAAACCCCGGTTCTTCTTGAGGACTTGAGAATACTCCGGTGGCGTCGAGTTGGTGAATCTTAGATCGACGATGTAAAAGACGGAAGAGAAAGAGTGTGAGAGAGAGAGAAAAGTCAGGCACGCACATGTATACGCATACGTGTGCGTATACGTTTGATATCAGCTAGGCTAAAGAGTAACCACGACCCAAGATCAAGACCAACCATCCATGCCCCAGAAGGAGAGAGTAAACAAGAGAGGTAAAGAAAGAAAAGAAGAGTCTAGAACCCAAAATGCTTAGCCATCTTCACCACAATCTTATCTGTTCGCCAAACAATGCTCCCCGCCGCCCCCCCCCCCCCCCCCCCCTCTTTCTCTCTCTTCTTGGACAAAAAAGAAATAATAATCCCCATATCGGAACGGTTATCGCAATCAGTTCGAGTCTAGCCCAACCCAACTAATTCAGTCTCCCAAAAAAGAAAGAAAATCTCACCAAGGCGTGCCGACGCCCTCATAAACGCCGGCACGCTCCAAGTCGGCAGGCTGGACAGTAGGCAATGGACTAGCAGCATCCGCAGTTGCGAGGGCAGTCTCGATGGAGGCCCAAAAAGCGTCGAGGTCGACTGCTCGGGGGATCCTGCAGCCAGGGTGGCCGGGGGGCAGTTTGGTGACTTTAGTCCTGCCGAGCTCGGCGACGAGGGCTTGATCAGACGAGTGAAGGCCGTCGGTGACGATGTCGACGAGGAAGCGCTCGCCGTCTCGGTCGTCGAAGATGCGCGGGTTGTATGCTGCGGAGACGGCGAGGGGGTCGTGCAAAGGCGGTCCTTGGGTGATGGAGAAGACGTCGGCGTAGGTCGAGGCGAAGAAGGACATTATCTGCGTGAAGAGGGCGCGCAAGGGGGTTGGTGTCGGACCATCTTTTTCGCATGTGCGTGAAGACGTGTCCCAGATTCCGGAGCCGTAGAGGAGGGTTTGCCGGACTTTGCGGGTGCCGAGGACTTGGTGGGTGAGGTCGAGGGGGATGAGGGTTGTTTTGGGGCGTAGGATGGGGTTGGAGAAGATGAGGTGCGAGGCTTCGGGGTCGCACTGTGGGTGTTAGTGTTTATTTTGTAGTAGGCATGAGAGGTGAGCGTTTACGTAGATCTGTCATGGGGTTAGCTTGTGGGTTGAGAAGAATAGGGTCGGGAAAGCCAAGGTTTACGTTGAACTCAGCGTAGGGGGTCCAGTTGCCAAACCTCTCTCCCTCGCCTTCTACTTTACCCATTGGTGCATCTGTGAAGCCTCCGCCGACAGCTCCTCCCATGATGCTGAGGCCTTTGATGTGGCCTGCAAGATCGGGGTATTTCTGGAACAGCAAGCCAATGTTGGTCAGGGTACCTGTGGAAACTAGCCAGGCAGTGTCCGGGGGTGTAGCAATGAGTGCCCGGTATGCGGCCTCGAGATGGTCGACATCGGTGGCTGCTGGCTCAACTGGCACTGGAAGCAATGTGACTCCATCTAGCCCGGATTCGCCTGCCAATATCAGTACGTGTTCACTGGGTTTTAAGTCTTGTAGGTACCATGGATATCGGCTGCGTGTACAGCATCGCGGGTAATCGGTTTCGCTGCGCCAGAGTATACTTTGACATCGCGCCTACCAACGGCTTCGAGTACCGCCCTAGTGTTGTAGGTCGTCTGGTCGAGCGCAGCGTTGCCGTGAACTGTGCTTACACCAAGCAGCTCGACTTGAGGGTCATGGGCACACAAAAGAAGTGCGTAAGCATCCTGAGGCACAACGTTGAGTAACAAGCGGGCGGCGATGCAGCTATCACACACTCACATCATGGCCGGTATCCTTACGGGGCTCGGGTCAGTACTCATGGGATGCGTAGAAGGTGAAAGCAGGTACACACGCAGTCGAGCCAAATCGGGGTCTTGGGAGCAGCAGCAGACATAGTGCACATGTACGTATATTGCAATTCGTTACCAATAATGACCAGTTTGGGAAGACAGCTTGCACCATCTGTGGTACACATGGGCGCCACACACGCCGCTTGGCCATGCATGACCGTGTTTAGCGGGGTGGCCTAACCGCCTGTGTAGCAAATAGTAGACCCATGCCCATCAACGCTTGAATACAACGCCTCTTTATTCAAGCCCCAAACTTCGCGCATAACCATACGACAACCCCCAGACTGAGTTTCACAAAAATTCGTGACAAAAAAAGGGCTGAAAGGTGGTAGAGCTTAACAAAAGGTGGGTGTACTTGTATTACCCGAATATAGCACATGTGCCATTGGCTTATCGCGTTTTTTGGCGCCAGTCAGTCAGCAAATACCGTCCAAGTGGGAAAGTCTAGCCATCCACCGACTTCGACTTGTGGCCGTGATCGTGACACGTACACAACAGTCAGAGTACCTATCATATCATCAAATAAAACAGCTCTCTACCTTGATTGTTTTGGATCCCGACTTATTTTCTGGCTAGCCAAACCTCACCGCCAGAGTACTAATTGTTGCTACCTAGCCGAGGTTTCCGCTGTCGCGGGAAGTTCTTCTATAAAGCTTACACCGCATGCTTTGACAAAACCAGTACTATGGATCTCCTCTCCCGCCGCCACGAGGGTCACCATGAGGTGAAGACGGATCGGTACTGGGCTCTGGGGTACTATTTTGAAACCCTCGACGACAAGCAGAAGCACCAACGCCGCGAATATCTGGACTGGTATGGATTTGTCGCCCAGTGGTCGGTGCTGGTCATTTTTGCACTATTCCAGCTGGGCTTTGCCGTTTCATGGGTGATCAAAAGTGGCTTGAAGTATGATCAGCCAAAATCTCCTTCCTTTGCAAAAAGCACAAACGATAGGTTGGGCTGGTTGAGACGAGTGCACGGCGGGTGCAACAGGATCATATGGTGGATGCGAAAAGATGTCATTAGGGGTTGGGCCTGGGGAACAAGAGGAGAGTGGATCGGTGCGGCTGCATGGACAATATGGCTGCTGTACCTCTGTGTTGCACACACTGGAAAAGGTATGTTGGATTTCATTTTGGAGCTTCGTTTTTCTTAGTTTGATTAATCAAGTGTAGATTATCTTCATCTGACGAAGCGGTTTGGGCAAATTGGCGCATCACAACTACCAATTCACTACCTGTTGGCCATGCGAGCACCGTACAGCCCGGTGCAGTTTCTGACGCGACTCTCACACGAGCAGATCAAGAACTTCCATCAAATTCTAGGACGCATCGTATTCCTTCTGTTCCTGTTGCACACGGCATTCTACCTCAACTTCTTCGTCTTGTCCGGCTTCATTGCAAAGCGAATCAAGGACTGGGACGTCATCTGGGGCCTCACCAGTATCTTACTTTTTTCCATCATCAGCACCACTGCCCTTGGGTTCGTGCGGAGGCGAAACTACCGCGTCTTCTATATTTCACACATTGCCATTGCAAACTTGATTATTGTGCCGCTATTTCTTCACGTATCGTATCTCCGCGTCTACGTGTATGAAATCATTGCGGTAGAGGCTCTCCATCTCATCTTCCGTGCTTTGCGTCTCAAGACGTATCAAGGCACTATCAAGCTTCTCCCCGGCACCAATCTGGTTCAAGTTCGCATTCCACTACCATCAGACAGCAAAGCTCTAACCTGGAAACCTGGACAGCATGTGTACCTCAGCAAACCCGGGAATCAGGGCAAGACTCCCAAGTGGTACAATCAAATGCTCGCTGCTAACAAGACAAACCCATTCACAATTGCGTCTCTCCCATCCAAGGACAAGGAATTGCTACTGATTGCGAGAACGCTCAACGGGAACACAAAGTACCTTGCAGAGCTTGCGCGATCTCTGGCACAGGGGGGCAGCAGCGTACCCATGCTGCCCACCGCGGGCGGCGACATTCCAATATTGCCACTGACTCTTGAGGGGCCTTATGGCGGATCGACCCGGCTGCCAGACCTGTCAGATTATGACAAAGTGCTTTTGGTAGCTGGTGGCGTCGGAGCAACTTTTGTTATGCCCATCTATCGGAGCATTCGCGAGCTTCACAGCCTCACGCCTATGAGCACGCAGATCCGATTCATATGGGCAGTGCAGAAGCTTGTCGAGACACAATGGGCATTCCCTGCCAAGACGCAATCTGGGGATAAGCAGATGGACGATGACACTGACGATGATGATGATGATGATGATGATGGCGGTGCAGGGATGCAAGCGAACGGAAATGGGCTGCTGCACGGACCGAGCAACGTGGAGGTTTATGTGACACGACCGGCGGGTCCAAATCTGCAAGTCAATGCGAATGCGTCTGGTGGTGCATTCGCCGTTGATTCGGATGACGAAGATGGAGAGGCGATCGAAATGCAGGAGAATGAGCAGCTGTTGAGCATGGAGGAGCAGATGGAGAAGCCAGGCAAGGGCATGGCGATCAAGAGTGGGAGGCCCGATCTCAGGGGAATTGTAGACGAGGTGTTCAGCAAGGGGGTGCGGAGTGCTGTGATTTGCTGTGGTCCCAAGCGGATGACGGACGATCTCAGGAGCAGTGTCGAGGTATGGGTGAAGAAGGGCCACGATGTGTTTTGGTACGATGAAACGTTTGGCTGGTAGGGATGATCGCGTTCGGTTCATAGCTTGGAATCTTTGGAGTTCCAGACTGAGCATCCAAGACGATTTTGATGGTGATCATCTTGTCTACTCAAACCCACCGTCGACCCGGCCGTTGGGCGCGGGTCGTGGGTCGTCCCATGGGCTGGCCATGCATCCTTCCGACGGGATGTTCCCTGGTGCACATGGCAGTGTGTTTGTGCCAATGATGATACAGCTGCTGTATGCTCGCACAGTTTGCAGTCGTGTGCCGGCGCCTGCTTGCTTAACTCTGACAAGCAGACGCGTCCCACTGGCCACGACGCGGAACCCTGGGCCGTTGCCGCAGACTACTCATCTTGCCAGGAACGGGAAAGGCGCAGGGAGACGGAAGCTTGTCTGGCAGTTGTGCACTGGGCAGTCGGCGTGCACAACACGAGCAACAACAACCAGACCGTTCATGCTGGTGCGCCGTGAGTCTGCCCGGCGACCGGGTCTTGTTACACGATGCTGCTGTTGGTGGTCGTGTTGGCCATGAGGCGCGGCCAGGGACGACGGCCACAAGGGGGTGCGGCCACGGGCGTGAGGGTGCGGATTTGCTTCTTCGCAACTCAATCAATAGTCGACGCCGCCATGCCCGTCGGCTGGCAGGACCAGCAGCTCCTACGACGGCCGCAAAACCACTTTGGGAGCCGGGGCCGCAGATTAGTCGAGGCCCGAGCAGCGCAGTCTGCTGCCAAGCACGAATCGCCCTGCTCCCCGGCTCTGAGCGCTCGACGGCGCTCGACAGCTCTCACGTCCTCTCTCCTCCTGACGGGGCTCCCTCATCCCGTCGCGCCTTGCCCACGCCCTTTTTGTCTGCAGCTGCTGGAACGCTGAGCACGCGACGCCGGCCCTTCAATCGCTACTCTTCTCCTTTGCCCTCGCTGCCACCACCACTGTACTTGGCCTCTTTTTTTTCCTTGTCCCCTTCACCTTGCTCCCTTGCCACCACTCAACGGCCGGCCCTGCAGGGAATCTGCTTGCAACGCGCATCCAAAGCACCGCCCCTCGCCGTCTCGGACCCGTGTGTCCCCACACCCACCACGTCCTCTGCTCCTGCTCGCCCATGGCGCTTTGCTGGTAGTCACGAGTGCTCCATAGTAACGAGCGCCCACCGCCAAACCCCCGTCGTCTCCTAGCAGCCTTGCCTCATTCCCCGGGCGTACAGGCTGGCAACGCCTGCTGTCAACATCGTCACTCGCACCTCCTCCCCCCCTCCCCCCCCGGGTCCTTTCTACCCTCCACGCCGCCGCCTTCTCCTCCTTGTCGGCTTCTGCACCACCGTCTATGGCTGCTCTCGCCTCCTCTCGCCACACAGCAGCCCCCATCCAGCAGCTGACGCCGCCCAGCAGCTCTCACGGCGGACGGGGATCCTGGGATTTCGCTGTTCCCGTCAACGGCTTGGTGCGTACTCATTTCCCCTTTGCTGTCCACATGTCGCACAACACATCAAACACTTGTCGCCCTCGCACTAGATGCGCTACTGCGGCGCTGGACCACGGTGCTTCCGCTTCGCCAAGCCTGCCCACTTGCCACATAATTCCCGCTTTCACCAATGATGTCAGTGTATGGACTAGCCAGCTAACCGCGTGCACAGAGAGAGTCGCTTGACCAAGAACACCACATGTCCGAGTACGGCGCCTACACTCACGGTGCCCATCAGTCCTACAGCTCACAGGTAAACGGCTTTGCCCAGCCCGTACGCTCACCTACGTGGGGCTCCCAAGACCAGAGCCGATCTCAGCCCGTTTCCGATCGCGTCGACGAACTGCACAAGAAGAAGAGCGGGGAAATGATTGCTAGCAACACGGACCAGGACAGTGTCTTGGAGTACTACAAGACTCATACTAACAACAAAAGAGGACCCTCCAGCATCAAGGGAAAGCCCAAGAAGAAGACTTCCAAGGGCGGTCAGTCGGACCCTGAATATGATGAAAACAACTGGATTCACCGAGACAAACTCAAGGAGATTGAAACTCGAGAACTAGAAGAGGCTGGCTTCAGGGTCGGCCGATCTAGCAGGTCCAACAGTCGTTCGCAAAGCACAAGCCGGCGTGCACGAGACCGCACAAACTCGGAATCGACCGAACAGTCAAAGAACGGCGATGAGCGGTCCGAGCCGAGGAAACGTGTATCCACTATTCCAGCTGGTGACGAGGAGGCGTACGAGAATCACCACACTACGAGCCCAACACCCCAGGACGACACTGTGGAATTTCAACCCACGTCTTCCAAGGGGAACCACACCGTGAGACCTAGTACGTCTCGCATTCCACTCCCCAAGACCAGTGGTATACCTGTTCCTTCTTCGGTGGCAGACCGCGATGCGCCGCTTCCTAGGTCAAGGGCAGGAAGCACCCACTTGAATGGGGAATCCATTGCCACAATGGGCGCGCGCGTCCGCAGTGGCAGTGTGGGGAGTCAGGTGCTGCTTGACGATTACGAGGATGGACAAGAGAGGACGCTACATGGACACAGGCGCAACACTTCAACCGGAAGCTATTCTCCGCCCAAGTCACCACAAAAGTCACCTGTCAAAAAGCCAGCGGGCAAGCAAAACCCATCCGCATCGCGAAAAACCAGCGTCCAGAAGAAGCAGACCAAGTCTCGCACTACGTCCAGCACTTCACCCCCTAACAAGCGCCCTGGCACAAGCGGCGGCATGGCTACTCGTCCCACAACTGCCCACCGACCAGAAGGAGAGGCACCGTGGATAGCATCCATGTACAAACCAGACCCGCGTCTTCCTCCTGACCAGCAGATTATCCCAACCCACGCGAAGCGAATGCAGCAAGAGCAGTGGGAGAACGAGGGCAGAGTTGGCTCAATGTACGACAAGGATTTCCGCTTGTTGAACGATGATCCCATGGTGAGCAAGCGACTTTCGCAGCTTGCCAACCTTGACCCTATCGCTATTGAGAAGGCCCGGGAAGAAGAAGCCTGGCCCCTTCCTAGCCCTACAAAGCAGGAGTCCTCATCGAATGAGAAGGGCGACACCAACACTGCTAAATCTCCAACCATGGAGCAGAGTGCTTACAAGTTGACTCCAACAATACCGCAAGGAGCCGATCGCGCTCCTTCCCCCAAGTTGGCCCCTCCTATCACCCCCGCACAACCAAAGCCTGAAGTCACTCGAGTGTCTGAGCCAAAGGAGGAGGTCAAGGAGAAGAAGGGCTTGTGTTGCATCGTCATGTAGCCTAATCGCCTTGTGTTCCCTTTCATTTCCCTTTTCTTTCGTACTAACTGCATCCAAAAACTGGTTTCCTTTTGTGTATGGCGTTATTGGCGCACAGCTTTGGCTGGGCGGTCCACATTCGACTCTACTTTCATTCATTCCCCTGTCCAGACCTGGGCTGATAGCGTTTCAGCGACTTGTTTCATTGTTATTTGTCGTCTCATTCCCTCCCCTTTGGTTCTGCGTACCTTTTTTTTTCCTATCCCGTTGGCGGACGTATTCTCTTCTAGGTTTCAGGACCCATACATATATGAGCATATCAACATGGCAGACAGCCAGTATTTCCTTTTTCTCCTTTCATTACAGACAGAGACGGACTTCAGGTGTCCAAGACTAGCAATGGTCAGAGAGGGGGATGAGTTTCGTTAGGGGCGAGACATGGCTTCGGCAGGTCCAAGCACAAGCGACGAAGCCTTGTCAGGGTAGTCGAGTTTATAGATTCATAATGATATCAGTCATGCAATCTTGACTCGCTGCATTGACTTACTTGGTGGACTGAGTTTGACAGATATGAAGTGCGAACAGGGATTAGAAATTACTCACCCATGTTTACGCCGAGACGATGATAACAGTCAAGTTGTCATGGGCCATGAAATTCTTGATTGCTGCAAGGTAACAATGTAGAATTTCCTTGAGCACAGAGACCATGTTCGAGAGTGGCAATCACGTGACATGTGTCACTAGCTTCTCGCTTGCCAGACCTCTCCACGCAAACCAATTTTAGCTTCGGCGAATCGCTAAACTTTTCGATCTTCCTCTTTATCATCACCATCTACTCTTCGAGGAACACCCGACAGATATAAATCATACATCATGGTATGTAACCCCCCCTATACATCATATCCAAGCGCCATTGGAGCGCCGCTGGTAGCCAGCGACGCAAGCCAGCACACTGCGCAGCCCAGCCCCTCTCGCTCGTACCCCGCGAAATGTCGCTGACGTGAAACCCCCCCAAACAGTCGGACGGAGAAGACGATACCAAGTCCCAAGTCAGCGCGGCCGCCGAGGTCGAGGTCTCTGCGGATGCATCCGGCGGCAAGGGCCAGATGAGCGTGCTCGAGGCGCTCAAGGGCGTTCTCAAGCTCGCTCTCATCCACGATGGTCTTGCCCGCGGTCTGCGCGAGGCGTCCAAGGCGCTCGACCGCCGCGAGGCGCACATGTGCGTCCTCAACGAGGCCTGCGAGGAGGAGGCATACAAGAAGCTCGTTGTTGCCCTGTGCTCCGAGCACAAGATTCCTCTGATCAAGGTCCCTGATGGCAAGCAGCTCGGCGAGTGGGCTGGTCTCTGTACGTGTTTTTTTTGGGTTACCTTTGTATCCTTGACTGGAGAGTACTTTTTTTTTTTGCTAACAAAGATTGTCAATAGGCCAGATTGACCGTGAGGGCAACCCCCGCAAGGTCGTCAACTGCTCTTGCGTCGTCGTCAAGGACTGGGGTGAGGAGTCCCAGGAGCGCAGCATCCTCCTCAACTACTTCCAGACCGAGCAGTAAACGTCCATCTCGTTTTCCTACGAGAATTACGACGGCCTCCCATGCACATTCTCGACGACCTCCCTCTCTTTTTTTTTTTAAAAAAAAAAAACTTTTTCCCTTCGGCAATGGTCAAGAATCTTCGGCTGCTCTCTGTTCGGTTTTCATGTCGGGCATGGCAATGGAGTTTGATGGGGAAATGTGAGGGGTAAATGATGTGATGGGCTGTATGGAATTAGACTGGCCTCTTTTTTTTATCTTGAGAAGAGAGCCGTGATACCAATTGAGAAAGGATTCAACATATTTTTGTCATGTGCCACTTATGCTTGGTGATTGATTCATTGATTGACCCCACTTGTGTTGTAATTTTTTTTCTCTATAATATCTACCACCTACACAAAACGTTGACGAGTTCTCCTCATTCCTCTCAGCTTTCAAGAAGGAGATAAGAAGAATCTAATTGTTTACATGCTACGCTATGCAAAAGACTGCGAATTAGCCAGAAGAGAGAACCAAAAAAAAGATCCCCCCCGCCACCGTTCCCCAGGATAGGAAATAAGAAAAAAAAAGGGAAACATGTGTCTCAATATGCGATTTCTTTGTATTCATTCCCCCCCTAAACCTTAGCATCTTCACACTTTCCCTTTCTAAGTTGCTACTTCAACAACAACAACAACAATAACAACATCATCATCATCATCATCTAACTCTCACGCACACAACTTCCATCCCTTCCCCCATATACACACCAATCCTTTCAACAAGAGCAACAACAACAACAACAACCAAAAAAAGTGATCTAGCTAGCTAGTCGACCTTTACACATCCCTCACTCTCCCCCTAGGAATCTCCGTCTCCACCATTTCCAACCCACTCAGACTAGGGTACCGCTTACTAAACGTATCCACATCGAGCTCATCAGCTTGCTGACTCGCCAACGACGACGGCAGGGGCTTGTTATTATTGTTGCTGATGGTGTTATCCTTTGCAGAAGTCTTGGTAGGCGAGGTAGACAAGGAAGGGGAGCCACCGGGGGTACCTGTTTGCAGGGCTTTTGGTTTGGGGGCGCGGGGAGGTGGGCCAGAGGGGTTGCGCATGTTGTTGACTGTTGGGGGAGCAGAGGCAGAGGGGACGGGAGGGGGCATATTGGGTCGGATCGACGAGGGTTTTGCGTGGGCCACGTCTTGCTGCTGGGCCTGAGAAGGCACGTTTACGGGTTTTCGGGCAATGGTGGGGGGTTGGGTGCGCGAGGTTGTGCCGCTTTGGTCCTGGGGTCGCAGGGGAAGGGGTTTGCTGGTGTCGGTATATTTGCCGTAGCCTTCGGCTGTGCGGTTGGTGGGAGTTGGTTTGCTGCTTTCGTCCAAAAGGTTCTTGACACGGTCTTGAATGGTTGAGGCTTTGGATGGACCGGGCTTTACTTTTCCTTGAGCCTGTGATGCCACTCGTTGCTTGTACTCTGCTGCTGCCGCCTCTACGCGGCGTTCTTCCTCTGCCAACTGTCTCTTTTCCAACTCCCTCCGGACTTCTGGTGACAAATCTTGCGTTTCATCAATGGCGCTGCGGTCATCATCGCTTAATCCACCCGTCGTCTCCGAGCCAGCAATAGGGGTCAGGCCACCCTTGGAGCTCAAGTGCTGGTTATCGACTGGTGTAAGAGGCGGCTGGTCGCGCTCATGTTCAGGTGTCTTATGGGTCGTCTCAAAACGCCTGAAAGCGTCGCCAAACTTGCCCTTGACAATATTGGTCAAGCTTCCGCGTTTACCGTGTTTGGAGTGTGAACTACTGCGGCGATGCTTGTGACCATGCTCTTCCTGCTCCATGCTTCGGAGAAAGTCTACGCTCGATCGAACATTGATCTCCTCAGGCTCTGAATCATCTACTGCGTTTGAAGTTGTACGGCGTAGCAACGACGGCGCATCGAAGCTGCGACCGCCCGCCATTTCTCGATCACGTAGATAGTCGAGGTTCGACTCTACGTGTATGCTGACTGGGCGCGAATTTGAGTTTGCAGACCTTGAGCGATCTATAGCCGAGCCAAGCTCCATGTTGGATGGGCGCTGACTCTCCAATGAGGGCCTTGCCGATGCAGGTGATCTCGGGATGCTAAGCTGAGACTTTGATCTTGACTCGAGCGCCGGGCGCGGGGGCAAAGCGAACTCGGGCTTTAGTGCTGGATTGGAAAGAGGGCTTGACGGTGGCTTTTCAAACGACCGCGTATGGCTCATGGTTCGGCTGTGCTGCGAGGTCAGAGGAACCTTCCAGATTGGGCGGCTGTTGACGTCTGGGTACTTTTGAGAAGGAACCGGAGATGCCCGTGGTGACGTTTGCACCCCGGTAGATACCATGTTGACTCTCTGTGGAATGGGCTGCTGTATGCCCTGGTTGGCCGAATGCGGGCTGTCACTGGCCTCACGGGGCGCAGATTTCCTTAGTGATGTAGCTCTGGAAAGCCCCCCCGAGGAGACAGTCGAAGGCTTCACTCCAGGTGTCGAGTCGACAGCTGGGGGTGAAGGAGATGCAAAAGCTTCGTCTGCCAGTGCCTCTGTGACACGCTTGGACAGTGCGGGATCAGAAGACGTAGGCGCTTCGCCAAACTCAAACTTTTGGCCACGATCGTGCAACAGAGAGAACTCGTCCAGCGAGGGAAAGCGAGACGCAAGCTCGTCGGCAGCAGCACGCCTCACCTGGACATCTTGAGAGTCTAGTGCCGCAAAGGGGTCCGAGGTAGTTCCTCTTATAGGCGATGGACTGGGCCTGACTCCTGGTGGGGGTTGGTCCGTTGGTCCAGTCGGTCTTCCTCTCCTCATTGGCGTTATGTCTGGCAACTGTTGGACCTGGACAGTGGGAGCAACTCTTTGCAGACCCACGACAGGAGGAGGTGTAGAGACCTGAGGGTCAGAAGGAGGTAGCTGCTGGTTTTGGCGGGTTTCTGATTGGGTCCTGCCAGTATAGATCTAGCATGGCTTAGCAGCAGACAGTCGAGCCAGTGTCTTTATACATACGTCTTTGATGGGGATTGGTCGGTGGCGCATTGAGCAGACTTCGGCAACAACCTGGTAGATGTTTGGTCGATGCTGGGGATTTTCGCGCAACATGGAACCTGCCCAGAGTTAGCCATGACAAGAAGGCTGCTTCTGCCAGCCCTACACACCTATGAGTGCCTTTATGCGGTCTGAAAACTGAGGGTATGCCGGGTATTTAAACGAGGCATTCAAAATGGCCATTTGCCCCACCTCTTCAAAGGGCGTGGTGTAGTAGCACAGCTTGTATAGCAAGACGCCCAGGGCCCAGATGTCGCTCTTTTCGTCGATTGGCTGCTTGCGGTAGACGTCAATCATTTCGGGACTGCGGTACTGGAGGGTGGTGTGGCGTTGGACGTCTTCTTCAATCAGCCTCCCCTCTGCGGCGGTCGAGGCGGGGGGGCGCGGGGGAGCGGTGGAGCCAAAGTCACAGAGCTTGTAGACCTTGTTGCCGCCGACGGTGGTGATGAGGACGTTTTCGACCTTGAGATCACGGTGGAGGAGGGGTGGTTTGAGGTAGTGCATAGTCGCAACGCCCTCGACCACATCGGAGAAGATGTGCAGAATCTCGGGCTCCGTCAGCCGGTGCTGCAGCCTGGTGTTCATGAAGTCGATGAGGCCACCGCCCGAGCAAAACTCCATGAGCAGGAAGACCTCGTATCCACCCGACTTGAGTTGGGAGGCATGCGAGTCCATGTAGGTGACGATTTTGCTGTGGCCCTTGAGCTTCTTCATGGTCTCGACCTCTGTGCGCATGTTTGCGAGGGCCTCCTTGTCTGCACATGCCACGCGCTTGAGGACTGCAGTCTCTGGTGTCTTTGCATCCGACTTTGGCACACGGACGAGGTAGACGTGGGCAAAGCCGCCCTCGGACAGGTATTTTTCGATTGTGACGCGGTGGTTGCCGACCTGGACTTTGGTGCCCGGGGCAAATGTGCCCGGGGGCGCATTGGAGACGGCAACGGGGCCCGGGGCGCGGTATGCGGCCTGTTGGGCCATGGGCATATGGTGCGAGGGAGCATAGCGAGCCGACGACATGATGGGCGGTGAGGGAGGCTGCAGCAGAGCAGGCAGAGGACGGGGAGGCTATGTCTTTGGCATCGAGAAGACGGACAGCAGGGCAGTTGGGGCCAGCAGGCGGCGGAGGGGCAGGAGAGGTGTGGTGGTGAATCGAGGTGGCATGCGCCCGAGATGGGTGTAATGGGGGAGCGAGGGTCGTGAACGGACCCCTGCAAGCTGGTGGGCATGGGCAAAGCCACGGTCGGGCAACGTCACAGTTCATGTAAGTGTGTGTGTGTGTGTGTATGTATGCACATGTGGGGGGTGTGTATATTGTCTAGTCGACGACATGACATGCCTAGGGCCTGCATCCAAGTCACGCACTGCTCGACATGTGCTGGGCCGGCCAGGCGCGAACCTGAGGGCTGCCAGTGCGAGAGAAGCAACATGAGCGTGGACGGCATGGCCGCCTGCCGCCAAGCCCCAACGCCAGGTTCGCTCGCCTCGCCCTGATTGGGCCGGGCCGTGGCTGCCTGATGGGTTGAGCATGGCAGCCACGACCCGTCTGTGGCTGCTGGCTGTCTCTCCCTCTCTGCGTGCGAGTCCATGGCTGCATCCGGCTGTGAACACATCCATGTATCCGTGTACTTACGTGTGTGCATGTCCAGCCACACACACGCACGCATCCATCCATACACGGCACACGGCAGCATCGTCGTGCTAACCACGCTGGCAGCGAAGACGACTGCTGCTGCTGCTGCCACTACTGTTGTTGAGCCGACTCTCGCTCGACACGTCGCCGGATCCACGCTGCAGGCAGGCCGACTGGCGAAGACGACTGGGCCATGACGAGGCGATGCCACACAGAGGCGGGCGGCGGTACCTGAGCAGACCGGACCTGGCCATGCCATGTCGTTGGTGCATGGACACGGCCGGCCTGGTGCGTATCGCTGGCAGCTGCTTGCTTTTGCAGCCCTGAAACGTGTGGGGGGATCAAGTCTTAACCAGCGCAGGGCAAATGTCGGGGCTCGACGCAGCCGTGATGCCGACCAGACGAGGCACTGGCATGCATTTGATGCCAGGCAGAGACGCAGACACAGTCGCCGTGGCAGAGAGAGGAGAGGGCGCAGTCGAGGGCCGTTGGCGGCCATGTGACGGCATTGCGGCGTTGGGCCGACGACAGTGACAGGAATGGCGCTGATGATGCTGCTGCTGGGCCAGCAACCACTCTTTCGTCACTGCCCTGCTGAGCCCTGCCCGCTGCCGTCCGTCCCTCACAGGCCCTGTGTACTGCCTACTCGCGTGGCCTGTATTTACTCACACACATACCCATACCCATATTTAGGCTCGCCCTCCGCCTCCGGCCCTGCCCTCCTGTCACCCTTGTCGTCGTCGTCCTCCTCCTGCTGTTGCTGTGCATGTCTGCGTCGTCCGCCTCCTCCCGCCTGCCTGCCTGCATCTCTGCCTGACTCGAACCCCCCCAACCGCCCCATCCGCATTCCGCATTCCGCACCCGCAACAACAACCCTAACAATACCCTACCCGCCGGCCACACTACAAACAACCCCCCCGCACCTTACCACTACACCCACCCACTACACCCACCACAAACCCTTGCTACGCCCACCATTACCATGGCCATGGCCCAGCACCCAAACATGGCCCGCGTCAGACACCCGCGCCGACCCCAGCGAGATGCCAGCGCCTCACGCTCAGACTCGTCAGCCTCGACGTCGCCCGAGCGTGGCTTCGACGAGGACAAGGACTGGATCATGCTCCAGTCAAACGACTCCCTCTCCTCGCTCGCCCCCTCGCTGTCGCCAGACTCCGACGACGATGCCCGCAGGCGCGCCATCGAAGAGCAGAACCGCGTCTCGCCCATTTCCCGCCTCCCCGCCGAGCTCATGATTGCCGTCTTCGCAAAGCTCTCCTCCCCCACCGACCTCAAGAACTGCATGCTCGTCTCCAAGACATGGGCCGGCAACAGCGTCGGCCTGTTGTGGCACCGCCCCTCGACAAACAAGTGGTCAAACGTCCAGAGCGTCATCCGCACCGTCCAGACCTTCAACAGCTTCTTCGACTACAGCAGCCTCATCAAGCGCCTGAATCTTGCCGCCCTCGGCCACGAGGTCAGCGACGGCACCCTCAAGCCTCTTTCCAGCTGCAAGCGCGTTGAGCGCCTGACACTGACCAACTGCACAAAACTCACCGACCTGAGTCTGGAGGCCATGCTCGAGGGCAACAGATACATCCTCGCCCTCGATGTCACAAATGTCGAGTCCATCACCGACAGGACCATGCTCACGCTGGCGCAGCACGCTGTGCGCCTGCAAGGCCTCAACATTACAAACTGCAAAAAAATCACCGACGAGTCGCTCGAGGCTGTCGCCAAGAGCTGCAGACACCTCAAGCGCCTCAAACTAAACGGCTGCTCCCAGCTTAGCGACAGGAGCATCATTGCCTTTGCCCGGAATTGCCGCTACATGCTCGAGATTGACCTCCACGACTGCAAGAACCTCGACGATGCATCAATCACGACCCTCATCACCGAAGGCCCCAACCTCCGCGAACTACGCCTGGCTCACTGCGCCAAAATCACCGATCAAGCCTTCCTGCGCCTTCCGGCAGAAGCGACCTATGATTGCCTGCGCATTCTCGATCTGACTGACTGCGGCGAACTTCAAGACGCTGGAGTTCAAAAGATCATCCAAGCCGCCCCACGACTCCGCAACCTGGTCCTCGCCAAGTGCCGCAACATTACGGACCGAGCCGTCATGGCCATTACACGCCTCGGCAAGAACCTGCACTACATCCACCTGGGCCACTGCTCGCGCATTACAGATGTTGGTGTTGCGCAATTGGTCAAGCTTTGCAACCGCATCCGCTACATTGACCTGGCCTGCTGCACGGCCTTGACAGACGCTTCTGTCACCCAGCTTGCAAGCTTACCCAAGCTCAAGCGCATTGGCCTGGTCAAGTGTGCTGCCATCACAGACCGTAGTATATTCGCCCTTGCCAAGCCAAAACAAATTGGCACTTCTGGTCCTATTGCTCCCAGTGTGCTCGAGAGAGTACATCTGAGCTACTGCATCAACCTTTCCCTGGCTGTAAGTATTTTCTCTTGTTGTCTTGTTCTGTTTCTTGCTAACAACACCAGGGTATCCACGCTCTCTTGAACAACTGCCCACGCCTGACCCATCTTTCTCTCACCGGCATCCAAGCCTTTCTACGCGAAGACCTTCTCGCCTTTTGCCGAGAAGCACCTGCCGAGTTTAACGACCACCAGCGTGAAGTCTTTTGCGTCTTCAGCGGTATCGGGGTTCAACGTCTCCGTGTCTTTATGAACACCAATGGCGGAGAAGATGTAGATCGTGAGCCCGATGGCTTTGGCAATGACGACGGCACCATGTACCACGAAGACGAAGAAGGCGACAACATGATGACCATGACAGCGCAGGCGAACATCATGGCCATTGATGAGGAAGACGAGTTTGGCAACGACAGCGAAATGGCGGGTCAGGACTAGTTCTGGAACAGTCGAGCTCTCCCATCATTGTCCCCCCCCTCCCCCCTTCATTAGCATATGTCAGGAGTTGTTGTGTTTTTGGCTGTGTTTTTGCGGTCTTTGTGGCATTGTTAGCGCGTACATGGGAATATGGTCTGGTCTGGTCTGGTCTATTTCACGACAAGAACGTGAAAAAACGGAAACGATTAGCCCTGGAATGGAGTTCCTTTCCCGCGCTGGCGGGCATGATTATACCCTCTATGTTTAGTTTTTGTTTGTAATAATTGTGAAGAGAAGAGAAGAAGATTAAACAAAAAAAAGAATGGAGAGAGGCATAGCGGAAGCTAGCAACAAAGCCAAAAAAAATTTTGTTAAAAGAACAAAGTAAGGCATCATAGATGAATGAACCAATGTATAATCTTCAAGATTTGTTTTCTCTCTTTTCCCTTTTTGTTTTTTGTTTTCCAACGTAAAAAAAAAGTTACAATAATCTTTGATTGATCTGACTTGAGATACTAAAAGAACAAGCAATCCCCTCCAACTTCGCCCCTTTTGCCCACTTCATGCCTCAGTTTGCAAGAAATCGTCACCGCATCAAGCCACACATACATCCACAATCCGGCACAGGACACATGGCATGTCTGGCAAACCAATCTCTTGCATGATGGCCATGAAACCCATGGGTACAGCTCATACAAAACACCATGAGCCTTGCCTCGCGATCCTCTCCTTTCAACGTCTCGTAGCCGCCCTGGCGGGCTGGATCCGGGGTGCCGAGCCACAGCATGCAGAGGGCGCAGCGGGGCATTTGGGCGGAGCAATTGGGGCAGTGGAGGCCCGGGGTCGAGGATGCTTTTGAGGGTTTTTGCTGCTGCTGCTGTTGCTGATGCGGGGGCTGCGAGGATGTGCCGGGGGGTTTGGCGGCGAAGGAGGTGCGGTGGTGGTGGTGGTGGTGGTGGTGGTGTTGTGGGCCTACGAGGCCGGTAGATGGGGGTACACCAGCACCAGCACTAGCACCAGCACCGCCAGCGGTTGCGGTAGCAGCAGTGAAGGTGGGAAGTAGGCGCCCTTTTGCTGTTTTTGCGTCTTTCCTTAGCGCGAGGTTTTGCTGGCAGTTCAGACAACGGATGGTGAGGCTGGGTTGTTGTGGTTTGTTTACGCTACGGCCTTCGCGGGTGACGGAGAGCTGGTTGTGTTCTTTTATGTAGCGGGTGCGTTCGAGGAAGGTGCGGTAGGTTTGGAGGTGCTCCAGGTAGGTGTCTTTCCAGAGGGTCCAGCGCGGGTCTTGGATGTAGAGAGGGCAGGCGCGGCTCAGCAGTAAAACGGCATTTTGCAGCCCCGAGCTGGGCTGCTGGGAAATGTGGACTGTGAGGAGGTCAAGGGAGCGCGCGGTAAGGCCAGTGAGTAGGAGCCCAGATATGTCACCCGTGCGGATGGCCCTGTTTGTGGCCGAGGTGAGGAAGGTGGAGAGGGAGGAGTCTGGGAGGTATTTTAGGGCTACGGCGACGCGGTCGTGAAGGGAGATTTGTGGCATGTGGACTACACTTGTCCAGTCACCCGTTATGAAGTAGGTTAGGAGGGATTTGAGGTAGGGATTTGGTGTCATGTCGGCCATCCAGGCGCAGGCTTCGCGTTGGTCGGCGGAGACGCCCGAGGAGGGCGAGGCACAGGCTATGACGGCTGCGAGGCTGATGTCGTCTTTTGGAAGCTTCTTTGCGGTCAGTGTGCTGCGGAGGAGGGCCAAGGCAATGTCTTTGTAGCCCTGGAAGACGGCGAGGACAATGGCTTTGTAGATTTCGCCGGCAGAAACAAGATCATCGCATGCCTTTTGAACGCCAGATTCTTCCAATGACCAACCACAGAGACTGAGGCAGAGTTGGCGGTTCTCTGGGTATTCGGTGGATACGCCTTGAAACGGTGGTAATTCCATTGCCTCGACGATTTCCTTCACCGCATCGTGGAACATTTCTTGACTTGTTTTTGCGTCCGGGTCGATGAGACGTTCGTCGTACATTGTCAGTTCGTTGGCCCATATCGAGCTTACACCGAGATATTTCAGGTCGAGTCCATTGCCTACCATACCATCTCCTGAAGCGTGGGCATCCATCCTTTCCACTAATGTCCATGCATCGACTAGCAGCGGATTGTTGGCGACGACTGCTTTGTTCTTCGCACAATTTAGCGAGTAGCCTTCCTGCACTCGCCTTTTGGGTACTTGGAGTATAGCGAGGAAATCCGAGAGTGGAAGTTTAGCGTCGAGTCCCTCTTCAAGTCGAGGGAGCTCCTGGTGGCTAGCACTTATCTGTAAACTGTCGATGCTCGCTGACAGATCTGCTTCGTTTCCAGCTTCGTTTCTCTGCTTTTCGCGCATTGCTCGTTTCTGCAAAGTAACCATGTCTTCTGCTACTGTGCCATTTGGTGGAGTCGCCTTGCCAATGCAAGTGCGGTCTTTGTAAATCTCCTCGAAAGCATTGACATTGAGTCGTGGTGGCGACAATGGTACTTTGAGTACTTCGACTTCGCGGTTGGAATGAAGACCCAGTGCACATTGTCCTTCGAGTGGACTACCAACATTCATAAAATCGTACGCTACTATACGCTGCTTGTTGCTTTGCCGATACTCCTTGCCATGTGCTGGGTACCGTAAGTGGTGCATTGCTTTGGTGTAGTAAGGAGATGCCCATGCACGCGCAAACGGAGTATCTGCAGTTTCTGTAGGCTGGTGGGAGTGTTGAGCAAGTTCAATGACTTTGAATTCGCCAGTGTTGGCTAGCACGCCAAACGTCGCTCTTTTGGTTCCAGAATACCGAAGACTCCATATCGAGGCAGATTGCGAGTTGTCCACTATAGGCTTGAAGTCTAAGACAGCGCCGCTACTTGTGTTGTCGCCGGATGTTGCTCGCTGTTTGACGAAGCGTGCATCCCACACTGTCACAGTTGGATCGCCTGCTGAGCCCGCTGACAAAAAGTAGTTCTCGTCCAGGGGATCTATGGCGATGTTGTGCACTTGGCGCGTCTGAAACTGTGCAATACCTGTTGTGCTAGAGTCTGTGTGGTATGAGCAAGACTGACATTTGCTATTGCTATGCAAACACACCTCTCAAATCGTAGATGCGCACATATTGCCTTGACACACCGGCCACAAGCATTTCCGGTTGCCTATCAAAGAACTTGATACTCGAAACGGCTTCCGAGCTTGCCAACTTCTTGTATGGCTCATCCTTGGTCGTGACTCGTGAATCATTCATATCGTAAATGTTGAGGCAGACATCGTTGCGCACTCTGTCCAGACCAGCAGCTAAGAGGTTCTTCGAGCTAAAGGCAATTGCGTTGCATTTCCTTTGATGCCGTATGGAGAAAGAGTGGATGTAGTCGCTGTCAGGCTTTTCTGGGTCAAGTACAACTAGGGTAGCCTCTCCAGAAGTTGATCCTATCGCAACCAGATTGGGGTCTTTCTTCGACCAGTCAAAGGCGGTGTAGTTTGGCAGCTTGTCGCGGATACATATTTGTTTGTAATTGACCTTGCTCTTACTAAACTCATCAATCTGACATAGGCGTAGTCGATTGCTTGCAATGTCGATGATTATAAACCGAGGATCGGCCTGCGTCGAGTGTGGTGACCACCTGATTGCCGCCTCCATTTCACCAGTCAGTGACCGTGGCTTTGCTACGGTTCAAATTGGTGACTTTCCGATGTTGCAAAAGTGTCATGAGCCATTAACGAGCGATTTGAAGCAACAATGAATGAGCGAATCCATAGACATTGCGTTATCGTATCAGTTGCCTGCAACATGGACGACCATGGGTGAACGCCCGACGCGTGACCCACCTTGGCGCAGACCAGGCGGTCAAGCAACCTTAATTCTGCCGCCCCACTAAAACTTCCCTTTGCTCAATCCCAAAACTTTCCTGTTCAAACACCATCTATCCTTCGGCCTGCCACAATGTCGCAAAAGCGCAAACACGCCGAAGCCTCCGAGTCCTCAAATTCCGCGCCCAAGCCGTTTAAACGACATCGCGCTTTCAAACCAGGGTCGGGTCACCAAAAACCGAAGAAACGACCACAGGTGTCGAGTGACATCGACAAGAGCACCAGCACCCATGCGCTGAAGAGCAGGATACGGGATTTGAAGCGTCTTTTGGCGCATGTAGACAATGTGGGAGACCATAAGATGTCGGCAAGCAGTCGGATAGAGAGGGAGAGGGAGCTGGAGGCGTGTGAGCATGAGCTGAGAGAGAAGTTGGAGAGTAGTAGGGAAGCCGAGTATCGGAGGAAGATGATTGGAAAGTACCATCAGGTGCGATTCTTTGGTATGGCATTCTTTAGTCAAAATACATATATGAAGACCATATGCTAACGCGCGCAGATCGTCAAAAGGGCACCCGGATACTCAAGAAGCTGAAGAAGGAGCTGCAGGGCGAAGAGGACGAGGAAAAGAAGCAAGTGCTTGCGCAAAAAGTCCATAATGCCGAGGTCGATGTCAATTACGCCATATACTATCCGCTGATGAAGCCATATGCCTCTCTTTACCCAAAATCGAAAAAGGATAAAGCGGATTCGGATGAGAGCGGGGAAGGTGATTCTGACGATAAATCGAATCGCGAAGTTGACGGCCCCAAGGGAGATGTAGCTATATGGAAGACTGTCGAGGAAGCCATGGCAGAAGGCACGCTGGACGCATTGAGGAATAGAAAGGAGGACTTGCCAGCACCAGCACCTACAAAGGAAAAGAAGAACAAGAAGCCGGATCAAGGTATCAAGAGCAAGGAAAAGAAGATAGCAGAGAAACTTGCTGCAGCGAAAAACCGCCGTGAGAGGAGAGCTTTGGGTGTCCAGGCTCAAGAAGAGGCAGAGGAAAGCGATGGTGGTTTCTTCGAGTAACATGCCACTTTTATTAAAGCGTGGCCGATCGCATTATACCCGGCGAAAACGTCGTCAATACCATTACCCTGAAGCATACTTCGCACCAGTGGATATATGAATGGTCTAAACAGCAACAGCACTCACATACGTAATCTCTGTAAACGGATCCTCCCTCTCACTTGCCTTCCCCGTGAACTCTAACTGGATGCGCCTCAGTATTGTAAACCCAGGCATTCTTCCCATCCTTGGAAACTTGCCACTCGGCATCCCCTGCATGAATCAAATACGAATACTTGAGCACCTCCGCAAACCAGAAGCTCTCTTGGAAATCGCTGAACCCGCCTCCCCCAACCACATTAACATTATTGATGGAGCTATACCCACTGCCTACCCGCGTCGTCTGATTAATCGCAACAAACGCATCCCATGCCCACTCCTGGTACTTTGGATCCGACGTAGCGCGGTAGGCATAGTAGTACGACTCAATAACCTCAGGCCTCAACATGTAGTTTGAATCCTTAATCCAGAACCCCGCCGATTCAAAAAGCTCCGTCTGGTTCGCCGGTATATTCGTAGTATTCCAAGAAAAGATTTCGGGCCCAATCCGCGTTGCAGTATTGATATACGTCTCATGACACCCATTCACGAGCTCGAGTCCAAAATCAATATAATCCTGTCGTCCCAGGACCTGGCCGCCCAGTATAAAGTTTCCGCCATCAAAGCAGCCCAGATGCTGGTTGTCGAATCTGAGCTTCGGACCGTTGTAGGCGGCGAGGAAAGTAATGTCGGGCCGTGGTGAAGGGTGCGAGACTAGATACTTGATGCTGCTGTCGACAGCCGTGATCCAGCGGTCTTTGAGCTGCGAGAATTTTGGGTTGTACATGTACATTTTGATGAGGTATTCGTAGAAGGAATCCGAACCGCCGATCCAGCCGCCGTTGCCGTCGAGAAATTCGCCCGTCTGCACACTAATGCTGGATCCGAGGAGACCTGGGAATGGCTCGCCGGATGCTGGCGAAGGTGAGAGTAGGTATGACTCTGCTTTTGCAACGATATCTGCGTAGGTCTGGTTTCCAGATAGGTCAGCTAGACGCGTCCATTCGAGAATGAGGGTTCCGATTGTTGCGAGGCCGTTGGGATTGCCGTCGTTGCCGCGGGCGCTGAGGTCGAGATTGTTCCAGGGTACACCCGAGGGTGTCTCGAATGCATAGGAAAGGTTGTTGGCTAGGTTGATAGATTGCGTCAAGAGAGCTTCGACGTTCGATGGGTTGTCTGCAAGATGCGCCAGAGGTCCGCGTAGGAGATCGTATCCCGAGAGCATGCCGCCGAGATACCGGATTGTGGTTTCGAATAATGAGACTGAACTGTCTGTAACGCCCCAGTTGATAGTTGGAATGTGGTCTAGAATTTGGTTTACTGTTTCTTTCTCGCCCATGATGAGTGCTGTGCTGAGGGCATCTACGGCGGAGGCTCCCCATCCGTTTCTGAAGATGTGTTAGTTGGGGAGTGTTTTTTTTTGATTCTCCACTGAAGCGCTCCTAAAGTGCAATTTTGGTACTCACCGGGAGTTACTACCATTGTTCGTCACGGGGTTCAACTCATCCTTTGGAAACGCATAGGTATAATACCCGTCCCAGCTCACTCTGAAGGTGTTCACCACAGCCTGTGCTCTTTCTTCTGGCGACGAGAGTTTGGGAGGTGCCTCATACCGTCTCGCCGGTAAATCTATCGGTGCATTCGATGGTAGAGACGAAGCTACTGTCGCCGTGAGAGCGAAAACCCCAAGTCGAATCATCGCAGCGTGTCGTCCAAGCACCGCAAGATGAATCCGGTGGAGCAGTAAACCGGAGATTTTGAACAAACAAAAAGGTCCTTCCCTGGTTTAAGTACTTACTGTGTTGCACACCGCGTCCAGAAAAAGTAAATAAAGTTAGATCCAAGGTCAAGCAAAAAACCTTACTAGATTTACTCAAGAGTAAGGGACCAAACAAGTCTACATATGTGTTTTCACCGCCCGCCAAACCCATTTCCCTATGCAGATCCCTATAATCACCTATATATCAGCTGACAGAGGAAACAAACACTATGACCCCAGAACGCTACCAAAATGTTGAGGTTACCCAACAGTTGGCAAACCCTTGTCTACCTCAGATAGGAAGGTAACAGTAACGTTGCGGGCAAAAAAGAAGAAGAACAAGAAGAGACGAGGGTTGCGTACCAAATGCTTTCCTGTTCTCTCTGCTGCAAGATGGATGGGTTCGATCTCGTGCTAGTAGCGCATGACCAGGGGCCAACCATGCTTGGTTACATATTGGTAAAATGGGATGGTACATACAAGCGGTCATCACGGTGCATTAGAGCGCAACCCGCCTTGCGTAAGGATCATCGTACTTATTAGACTTAGCTTTGGGGGGTGACCGATCCGTTGAGCTACCGAATCCCCTCCCCCGCTTATATATTAATGAGGTCAGTGTTGTCTTACTACATCGCGGTCAGACTGCTGCTACGCGATAAACTATTTAGTTTCTCAGAGAAGAGCAAGGAAAGAGCGTGTAAGAGCGTTGACCAGGGGTCACACTACAAGTAGAACGGATCGACGCGGGGTTGAAAGAAAGAGCGATCCCGTGTTTCCGCATCATACGTTACTTTCGGCGACTAGTACATGGGGGGAGGAAATGCGGGATGTGCCAGCCCATTCAACTAAGCGTTGTGCCTGGAAGTTTAGCGGGGGTCGGATGGCCGGCCGGGCCTATTGACAAGACACGTCCGTGCACAGTGACTTTGTGGCACCCGCTCCCACATTCTTATTCCTAGTACATTCTGCTCATTCTTTGTGACGATAGGATCGCGATTGGGGGCACGGAATGCAGTTGTGGCATGTTTGCCTGGGGGTATGTTCATTTGCTCTATGGGTGCTCGCTACATGTGAAGACACTAACTACCAGAATCGGTTGTATGGATGTGCTTCAATCAAACTGGCTCGGCCCAGTCTACCTGTTCTGTGACAGGACCTCCTCCGCTTGTCGAGTAGCTGATCTTCAATCGAAGTTTTAGTCTCGCTGGAGGCGGCTGCTGAGTGTTAGTGTGTATTCAAAGCATGATCATATGTATGCGTGACTTACGCCATTAACGGCTGTGACCCTCATTTGCTGGGTCGCATCCTGGCCACCATCCAACTCGCTTGTGCTGATAGGTTGCAGCTGCAGCTTCTGGCTCTTGGGTACAGCAGCCTGTAGATTGACACCCGACAGTTGCGTGAGGCTCCCGGTGTTGCGGAATCGTGCAAGAACTTGCACTGCATTCGCGTCACGCTTAAGCTGGAATGTGACCTGGAGATCGTTCTTGCTGTATGCTGGATGTGCGGGCGGGCCGGATACTACAGGAGGTGCTGGGTTTTGCGGAGGCGGCGAAGACATACCACCAAGACCGCCAAGTAGGTCAGACGATGCGGCTTGTGGGGGCGCCCGGGATTGCGCAGGGGCTGGAGAACTACTCGGGCCGGAGTTGAATAGATCCATAATGTTAGCGACATTCGATTGTGGCGCCGGGGAAGACGTTTGTGGGGGTGATGGAGCCCCGCCCATTATGTCTGCGAGCAGATCTTGGCTATGTTGTGTACCGTTGGCAGCACCATTCACGTCAGCAGATGGGCCAGCGTCACCCATGAGATCGAGCAGTAGATCCTCAGTTGCTGCCTGTGCAGGCTTCTTCTTCGCAATCTTCGAGTGACGCTTCTTAGTAGCCTCTCCCAGCACACGCGACTCTTCTCGGATCTCAGGCGGAGGCATCTTTTCCAGCACACCTCTCCTGATCTGGTCGTGACCAAAGAGGTTGCCGTACTCGGCTGCACGTTGCTGAATCTCCACGTCTAGGTTGGCCGAGTATCGTTGTAGTAATCGTCGTAAACGTTCGATTTGTGCGGGATCGCTCAATCGTGTCGTCAACTTCATGGATGCTGTGATAATGTACTGCTGGACAATCAGACCGGCGTAGCTGCTGTTCAGGATAGTTTCAAAGAGATCAACGACATCGCTCTCTTTCACTTCTTTGACCAATTCTTCTTCCTCGTACTGGCCACCTCGTAACAGGGCATCGCCGTATTCTCCAATCACCCAAGAGCCAGCCAAGGTAAGGCCCTCTTGTGTGATGTCTTCCTTGAGCGCAGAGTAAAGCTTCTGTACTGAGTATGTCTGGAGATCGGGTGTGGTAGCGATTAGTCGGACGAAAGACGACAGGATCTGCTCTTTAACATAGTTGCCGGCCTACATCCCATATTAGTCAAAGAAAAAACAAAACCCAAGGCTTCAGTCACTGACCAATTTCAAGACGCGTAGCATCGTGTCAACATGCCATCTCTTATTTGGCGCAAAGCGATCCGCAGCGATACCAATCTGTGAGGTCATGACCGGCTTAAACTCGTTATCGGCAACTTCTAGGAAAGCCAACAGCTCCCGTATGAGTACCCGTACATTGCTCTCATTGATCAAAGTAAAGCTGAGATCGAGTGCTCTCCTCCGAATACTGATATCTGGATCTCGGAGACAGTCAAGGATGGTGTTCCTGTGTCGCTGTACAGCGTTGGGTTCGACTGCGACCACCTTAATCAAGGTGTTGAGAGCGACATATCTGATGTTGTTATCCCGGTTAGACAAGAACTTTCCCAGAATGTTTACACCAAGCACACGAAGTCCGGAATCCGCCTCAATGTCGAGGATAGTAAGGACAGCTTCGTAGAGAATCGAATTACCAACGTTCTTGGAAGAGTCGGTGTTGGTTGCAACCTGGGCGAGGATATCGTTTATTTGTTCGCTGACCTGAGCATCGCCGCGGGCCAGGACACGCAAAAGCTGTAGTAGCTTGCACTGCAAGAAGGGATCAGTGATGCCCGTTACGTCGTGCTCGGGAGCGTATCCGGAAGATGATAGGCCCTTCAATATCTTGACCAAGCTGGGTACGGCCGGCCTAAAGAGGTCCCGCACGCCATTCTCGTCGTCCTCATCCTCGTCTGCTTGGCACAGGTTCTCTACCAAAGTGACACCACACAGAAGGACTCCATGGTTGCGGTCTTGTAGCAGCAACTTGGCCTTTTCCAAGAAATGTTCTTGCAGGTCGGGCACTTTTCGACATATCCTCATTGCGCAGATTGCGGCCTTGCGACGTATGTACGGGTTCGCGCTCGATATTATCGTTTCGACTTCTGGGAACAGGTCTCGAGCCATTTCAACCGATGCAATGTTTCCAAGGGTGCAAAGGGCGAGGCCAACAATGTACTGATTAGCATGATTCAAGTCGCTGCAATTCGATTAGTACACACAACATGGCTTCGAACTCGATGGAGGAGGAGGTACTTCTTGAGCGAGTTGGTGACCAGGGTCAAGACCTCCTGGTTCTCATCCAGGAGCAACATAGTGCCCAGGTACCCCAGTCGCTTGTCCGCAAAGCGGGGAGAGGCCAGCAGCTTCAAGCATTCAATCTGGCCAAAATGGGTCCTCTCGCCGAGTGTGAAGAGGTAGAGGAGCTTTGCGACATTGTTCCTCCTCACATTTGAATCGTGGCTTTCCTCCCTGAAGCTGGCGCGGATTGCCGCACTCTCTTTCTGGACAACGGCACGCTCATCAGCAATCGTCTTTGCAGCGCGCACATTGCGAATAAACTGCTTCACTGGTAATTCTTAGCACAAGTCCATAGCTGCGGGCGGTGCGATGCTTGGCGTACAGGAAGCCATTGCAGTGGCCTCTTGGACCCCACCCAAGCAGCGTTCAAGGGTTCGATTGAGAGGCGGGAGTGAAGGATGGCGGGCTGCTGTGTAGTCGGCAGGATCAATCGGGCACGGGCAACTTGAGGTATTCCTTTTGGAGGGCTTGGTTGTCGACAACGTTTGGGGGGACGGCTTCCACCTGGCCGGGCCGTTATTTGTTCCAGATGTCGGACGCAGACGCACCTCCCACCGACAACGAGGACAACGCCCGCGCTACCGCTACCGCTACTGACGAGCCAAACCATTTGAACACTGCCGTTTGCTACCATCTCTCCTTGATGCTTTTGCTAGATGCTTCAATTTGCTACCAGCCCAGCGCGTTCTATCCAATCTCACTTCGATAAGCCCAGGGCGTCTCCGCCATTGAACACGTCCATACATAGTATGGCTGGGGGCGACGGAGGCCTGTCGCGCGAGTCAGGCACCCAGCGTGTTCCAGCTACGCAAACGCCTACACACAGTTATCGCATTCTGTCTTAGGCCATTCCCCACGCATGCCGAATCAAATCACGGCCTTTTTGGCCATGAGGAGTGCTACGGACTACGGGGCGGATGATGATACCCCTAGTTGGCTGGGCAAAAGTCCTTGATTCCCGCTGCACTGCCCATGGTGGCAAGCGCGTCTGACCTGTGATGTAACCGGCCCTGACAGCTAACGAATGTTAGAGCACCGTCGCCGCGATAGAAGGGGTGCGCGCAAGCAGCCCCCAGGCAGACTCCTCCACGTGGTGATCCTATCCTCATACTACTCGATTCCTGTTTTTGTCATGCTGCGCGGGTGTTCGGAAGGCTTGCCTGGCTACAATATTATCCACTACACATAAGGACCGAGAACCAGTCGCCGTGTGGGTTGCTGATCATACTCTGGCCTGTCCACGTTTCAATCCCCCTTTGCATCATTACTTACATCCTCGACATGCGCATACTCTTTGCTCATGATGGCTGAATCCACAATGGCTGAATCTACCTCTGTTGACACGCACAATTACAATGGGGACGCCGACTTTCATTCCCCGCGACCGCGCAAACCCACGAGAATCGACCTCCTGAGGCCTAAACTTAGCGACGAAGGCCTCAATAAAAATGGCACTCTGAAGGAAGCCGCCTCTGGTCTCTCGAGGTACCTATGACCACTCTGCTTTTTTTTGGCGCAGCAGATAACTGACAGTCTGCAGTGGAAGATCGACCCCTATACCCCCCGATGCCCCGCCTTCCGTCCAGGCTTCGTCGTCTGCACGCCGACAGATACGCGCTCAGCACAAGCAGCGCATATTTCCTACCATTCACTACCAGAATCGCGTCTCGCACTTTGACCCCAACAGCGACCACCATGACTTCCGCGGCTTCTTCGTCCTGTTCTGGATTGGCCTTGCCATCATGGTCATTACCTCGATGCTCCGAAACATGACAGAGACTGGATATCCATTTCAGATGAGGCAGTGGGCACTGTTCAAGGAAAAGGTGGTTGAGCTTGGCCTGGTCGATGGTGCCATGGTCTGCAGTACGGCTTTGTCACTGCCTCTCCAAAAGTTGTTCCTCAAAGACAAAGTGCTTCGCTGGAACACGTATGGTATGGCCATACAGAGCGTCCTACAGGCCATCTGGCTTGCTTTCTGGACTACGTAAGCCATCTGTTTTCTGATGATTTACCATATACTAACAACTATGAAGATATCCATTCATCCGCGATTGGAGCTGGACGGCCCAGGTCTTCTTCACCCTACATCTACTTGCAATCTTCATGAAAATGCACTCCTATGCGTAGGCTATCCACGAAACTACTAATGACGGCTCAAACTGACCTTTCAAGATTCTACAACGGTCATCTCAGTGAAACTCTGAGACGCCTCAACGATCTCGATACACCTGATCAAGCTAGCAAAGTGGCAGCAGTTCGATACCCGACTCCCCGTACTCATCTACACGAGATTCCAAAGTCACCGTCTCAGACCGAGTCAGAACCCAAAGACCCAAACGCAGAGTACCTTGGTCAATTGCGCGAGGAGCTTGCCTTGGAGCTTGCGTCGCCTTTGGGTAATGTTTCATACCCGAATAACCTCACCTTGTACAACTATGTAGATTTCATCTTCTGTCCAACGCTCTGCTATGAGCTCGAGTATCCCCGCAACACTCATGTTCGTTGGCTTGAGGTCTTCTACAAGACACTGGCCGTGTTCGGATGCATCTTTCTCATGGTTATTACTGCGGAGGAGTTTATACTTCCAGTGCTGGACGTATCGGCCGTGCGACTCCATAACTCGAACAGCGCAACCGATTTTGCATTGATCATGGGCGAGACGATTGGTCGTCTGTTATTCCCCTTTATGATCACCTTCCTCTTGGTATTCCTAGTCATCTTCGAGTATGTCCTTGGTGCATTTGCAGAAATCACGCGTAGGTCTTTTCAAAATCACAAGAATGTACCCGCGTTTACATTGCACAGGCTTCGCAGATCGTCAATTCTACGCTGACTGGTGGAACAGCTGTGACTGGCTCGAGTTCAGGTACGGATTGTTACATCTTTCTTCCAAAGCATCATCTAACTTGTTCAAACAGTGCCGAGTGGAACATTCCGGTGCACCAGTTTCTTCGCCGACACGTTTACAGTGCGTCCAAGAACCACATGTCGCGGCCATTGGCTATAGTAATCACCTTTTTCATCTCCGCGCTGGCCCACGAACTGGTCATGGGCTGCATCACGAGAAAGTTCAGAGGCTACGGTTTTGTTGCCATGATGCTTCAGATGCCTATCGTCATGTTGCAGCGAAGCAAATGGGTCAAGGGTCGTACATTGCTGAACAATGTCTTGTTCTGGTGCAGTATGATCCTAGGACTTAGTATGGTAAGCTGACTCATCTCGGCCGAACGGTGGCAGATTGCTGACTGTAGACAGATGTGTGCGCTGTACGTGCTTGTATAGTCTCATGGGATAGAACTGTCCTAGACATTGTGCTGTTTGTGTATTATAGGTTGAATTGGCGGTTGCATTACCATAGACGGGATAGACCTGCGAATACCCTTTTTAATTATCACCTGGTGATTTCTGGTTCGAGCTACAGTATAAGCCATCAACTTCGTTTGTGCATCCCATCCAAATTGCTACAGGACCGGTGTATGCGTTGTGTGACTGTGCACAGGGCGAGCCAGATCATCTCGCAAGTTTCCCCAAAAGAGTGTGTGGTGTGACGTAGGTAGCGGCTTCGGACCAAGACTGATTCCGAGGCTGAAGGGGATGTCGGCGGAGTTGCGGGCGACCCCACAGCCTTGCCCACGGCGAACCAACGCACTGTAGCAGGGATGACGTCGAATCAACAACACGTGTAGTACATACAAGCGCACCGTACCTTGTCGCGTACACCGGAGTTCTTAGGATTCAACCAAATACTCTCCAAATTTACTAGTATATGCTTTGGACGCTCAGCAAGCCTCAGGTGGATAGCACTCGACATTTGTTCTTGTGTCCTAGTGACTTCATCGACTGTCACCGGACCCAGCCAGTTCGCTCCACGGCTACATCGGAACTTCCACAGCCCGCGAATCTCGCCGTTGTCAGGGCGCGGTTGCCAAAAGCCTGAGCGTTCCGTGACTTTTTGCTTCATCCACCCTCTCTGCAACATCTCCAGACTTCCCTCGCCCATCAACAAGTTGTAGTCATATTCATCATGACGGAGTTGCATGAAGCGCTCGCTTGTCTAAGGCCAAAGGATTTTAGTGACGTCCCAACCGATAATCTCGAGGAATTCTTATCCGATATACTGGCTAAAGCAGAGCTGATTGCAAACTCTGTACCTCCGCCTCCCAATGGCACGCCTTACGAATCATCACAACGGACGCGAACCGAGCAACAGCCCGCAACGAGCGCTAAGGACCTCACCATTTCCCAGGTACGGCGACCTCCGCCAGCTCGGACACATGAGGAGCTGCAAAAGTCATGGGGCAAGCCTCTCAAGCTGGGGAATGCCGATGCTGCTACGGGGATGAGCGTTTTCAAGATGGCCGGGAAGGATAGGCATGGAGCTTGGTTCTCAAGGACTAGCGTACACGAAGGTCTAGGCTTCAACAAATGGAAGCGTGCCATGCAGAGCGAGTTTGAAGAGAGTTTGAAGGTCCAAGGCGGCCCGGGTGAGGGCAATGTGCGAGGTATTGGTGGAGACCAGAGACTCGAGGACATGACTGTAGATGGTGTAGGACAGCTACAAGGTATGTAGTATGGCATATAATCCAAGAAGTGTGCAGAGCTGACGAAATCGCAGTATACCAACTTTCAGCTCAATTTCCAGGACCGACCTATCCACGCGAGTTCATTACCCTCCTCATCACCTCGGATAGTTGTCTGACCGAAGCGTCAAAAGTCGCCAACACGATACCTCGACATTTCATGGTTGTCTCCATACCTGTCTCCCATCCAAACGCGCCGCCACGAAGTAACATGGTACGAGGTTTTTACGAGTCGGTCGAGATGATCCGCGAGATACCATTACCAGACGGTGACGCAGAGACGAATCCAGTCGAATGGATAATGATTACACGCAGTGATCCTGGGGGTGGCATACCTCGTTTCATGGTGGAACGAAATGTGCCCAGCAGTATATGTCAGGACGCAGTCAAGTTTCTCGACTGGGCCTGCACGAGGAATGACGAATCAGAAGTAAAAGCTGACACAGGAAGTCTGCACCAAGTTACGCATAGCATGTCCGTCGCAGATACAAATGGTATTTCTGCTGGCGTTGGAGTTAGCATAGCGGAAAATCCCACGTATCCGAGCAGCCACTTGGAGCTACAGCGCAGTGATTCTGCAAGCTCATCGAGAACATCCTCAGTAGATTCTTTTGCCTCTGCCGAGCAGTTTACTACTGCACGTGAAGGCCTTCCGATCGATATATCAATTCCAACGCCGTCCACAGCATCTCAACAGTCCTTACCGATATCCGACGACCACCACACCAAAGAACTCCAGAAGATCGAAGAAAAAAAGGACCAACTGAGAATAAAGCTGGAACAAGCCCAGGAGAAACTGGACACCAACTTGCAAACCGAGAGTTCCAAGACGGAGAAGGAAATACAAAAGGCAAACGAGAAGCATGAAAGAGAGAAGAAAAAACAAGAACACAAGTATCAGAAAGAGATACGGAAACTCGAGGAGCGTCGAGAGAAAGAGACTCGTAAACTGCTTGCGCGCCAACAGAAAGAAGCGGCTAAGAACCAACTCAACAAGATCCAGCGAGAGCGTAACGAGTACAAACAACGACTGGATATCTTAGAGCAGGAGAACAGACTGCTTAAACGGCAGATTGGCGAACTACAGCACGAGAACACTGCTCTAGTTTCTCGACTAGGCAAGACCGAGGAGGGAATCAAGATCTTGAGGTCAATCAAAGAACAAGAACAGAATTCCAGAGTGAGGGCAGACTCTGCGAGTTCGGGGAGAAGTACGAAGAGCGGAAGGAGGAGTAAGAATTCGAGTGAGTCTTCAAGCACGCTGGTACGGGCGGGGACTACCCGTTTCTAGGTTTTTGTGGTGGTCTCCTTTTGGTCTCTTCGGCGTAGATATGGGTATGGGGTTCTTTTCCTTTCCGGTAACGTATTTCTTTTAGCACGCTATGTGCACGTTCACAATGACGATTCCCTTGAGCTGCATTTAGAAGGCGCGTATTATTATTATAGTGTATAGATACCATAATTATGTATCGTATTATCAAAACAGAGATGATGCAGACTTGACCATAGTATGCTCGCTTGGTTGAAATAGGCGCTTCTCGCCTTCTGCGGCCCACAACTGGCTTATTAACTAACCTGGTAGATGTGCCACCTACCCACCTTCCCACCTACCCCACCATAACACGCATTTTCGGTCTCCGACATACAAGCTGAGGTGCAGTTCCCACGCGCAAGGGAAGAATCCCTCATACTTATTTCTTGTGTTACACGAAGACATAATCCCCTACCTAGAATACCTTCAACTCGATCGCCTGCACCTTTGCGTCTGTACTACGTGGTTCAACAAGAAATCTGATTTGCGGTCCGATTACCGAAGGCTTGTTTGGGCCGGCACTTGGGTTTGCTTTTTTTGCTGGCTGTCTGCAGCTAGACAAAAGATAACTCACACCGCAAGTATTGGTGGAGTGTGCCGAGGAGTTTGTTGGGGACATTCTTCTTCTTGCCTTGTGTGCATCGAAGACATAGCTTCAGGGGTTCAAAAGAAAGCAGAGTCGAGACAAGAGTTTAAGGCAGAAAGGCTAGCGTAAAGGACGACTGTCGAACGAAGACTCATCACGCAATTTCCATCTCCAACGGCTGCTGTTTATCAGTAATTCTAACCCCGCATTACAACCTTGGTGGCTGAATTCGTACTACATCAGAGTCAACAGGTTTGCGCAAAAGAGCAGGGCTGATTGCAATTGAACTACAAAGAGAAGGGAGATCAAGTCCAAGTAAAGAGGGTATTTGAAAGTGAAAGAAACCGACGTGCTGAGCCCATCACGAGCAAAACACCACTAGACGCTGAGCAGAGAAGATGGATCCGAAGCCCAAGATTCTTGCCTTTCATGGCTCAGGCAGCAATTCCATGATACACACCGTACAATTGGCGAGATTGACAAGAGTGCTTGGTTCTGAATTTGAGATTGAGAGTCTGAGCGGTATGCATTTTGTGCTTTCAAATCCCCCACCCCTTACTGTCATTCCCTGCAATGTTTGTTCCTTCCGACCCCCACTCCCAAATCTGCAGAATACGATACTTCCTTCAAACGCATAAGCCTGTATAAGATTCTCTCACCCAGACCCGAATACAAAGGAAACTCAAAGACTCACTCTGATTAGCCCCCTTCCCCTCCCAAGCTGGTCCAGGCGTCCTCCCGTTCTTCGACGGCTGCGGCCCGTATAAACGCTGGCTCTCCGCCCCCGACACAGCCAAAGAACTGAAAGATGGCCCTCACATTTCCACCATGCCCTCAGAGGTTGAAGAACTCGTTCGCAGCACTGTAAAGCGCATCCGCGACTCTGGCGGCGAAGTCGTCGGCCTAATTGGCTTCTCTCAAGGCACCCGCGTCGTCACCGGCCTCCTCAAATGCGCGGAAATCGTTGCGGCACTAAAGAAGAACGGCGAAGACGTTGAAGAATTGGACTGGTGCGACTGGGGCTTTGGCATCACCATTTGCGGCAGCGCCCCACCGCCGTTTATTGCACAATCCGTGTCTGCTGCAATGAACGCTTCCAAACTTTCCGAGGATGAGAAGAAGGAGCTGCTAGATAGTAAGATTGCTATTCCGTCATATCATATCTTGGGTAACCAGGATGAGTTCAAGGGTGTCGGCGAACGGTTGATTGAGCAGTGCTATGAGGTTGCCGAGGGAAAGAGTACTGTCAAAGAAGTTGATATTGGACATTTTTATCCGATACAACAAGCTGAGAATGAGCAGCTTGGGAAATGGGCAATTGACATTTTTAAGAAGGGGCAGGCGGCATAAGGGGGGTCAAGGACAAGAATAGTGTGTTACGGTTAGAGGGAATGATTGGGGTATAAGAATTGAATAGATCTCTGTTTTTGTGGATTGAAATACAATATGTTAAGAAGAAATTCTCGTCCTTGAGTTCTCTGGTACGCTTGTTGTACAGGCAAATATTTCAGTCACTTGATTTGGAGAAGGATATGATAACATTGAACAATTTCAAGACCGAAGATTGAAACAAGAAATGACGTACAGAATAGTCATTGCGATCGAGACCCTATACCATCGAGCAAAATATCGACGAATAAGATGTAGGATACAAAACGAGCCGCAGTGCTTATACAACAAGTCCTAGCGACATACGCCAGGACCACTGAAAACAGTGTAACGATAATTTCTACGGACCACCCCCTGTCAAATCTTTTCTTCTCCTTTTTCTTCTACTTAACATGTGCGCACAATTTGTGCTACAGAAGTGCTGTGTCAGCTATGAAGGGATACGTCTATAATTGGTGAGAGATGATGGGCTGAGACAAGCAAGTGTATGTGGAAAAATACGGTGCAGAGCTACGCAGTTCTTTTATACTGTCAGATTGTCTGCCCAAGCAGGGTGGGGGTACGTCCAATGAGTCGAGATGGAGTAGCCGGAATCCTCGGGGTGTCGTGCGCACGAGTGGAGTTGGTGTCCAAGGCCTAGACTACGAAAAGTAGCAATGCAGTGATGCTACATATGTTCACCGGAAAATTCTTGTCAGCGAATACTATTCAATACTCGGCGCTACACTACAAGGAACCTTGACGACTAGCACTGAAGTCGTAAAAACAGCGACGCATGTAAAATGGCGCCTCCATGAATCAAGCTCGCGACATGCTCCCTAACCCTTGTGCCCATCACATCTCAATAGCCCGTTTTTGAACCCCCACAAAAAGAACAAAAACTACTTACTACATACCACACCAACACTCGTACTACTTACCATCACCCCAGCCCTATCTAAACTCTACACCTTCCCCCATGCTACTCCATACCATGCCCCTCCGCAATAACGCCAAGTAAAACCATCGGAAGCCGTCATCCAGCACAGTAGTACGCATCGGAACCTCGAAAGCAGCCCAAAAGAAAAAAACAAGCCACCCTCACACCGCTCCCCCTTGCGCAGCGCTTACCCTTCACCCATCCGCAACCCCCGATTTTTCTCGGTATCAACTCCCTTGACTTAGCACGCCCCTCATCTGAATCTAGCCTTTCTAAAATAAGAAAAAAAACCATCCATGAGAACCACTAACCGTTGCATCGTACCCTAGTAACCTTCCTTATTGAGAAAACCCAAAAAAAAGCCGCGCAAGAACCAATTTTTCCTCATACAAAGTAGTACACTAGTAGGAATATCTACATGTTACAAACATGTGACAACAGGCCAAAAACAACGGCGGATACCCACCCATCCCCACCGCGTCTTTTACGCGCCGCACCGTGCAAAACCGCCCTCGCCTCTCGGGCCCGAGAAATTAACCGGATATTCTCGCGATCCGATCTCTCTCTCCCCCCCCAAAAAAACTAAAAAGGGGAAGAGGAACCAAAACGGGCATGCATTGCGTGCTAGCGCAGCGGGATCGGTATCGGATAAAGGATTTGGAGGGGGAGAGAGATCTGCTAGATACGTATGATGACGATGGTAGGACTAAGAGGGGGGAGGGGTGGGAATCGAGGAAAAAAAGAAAGGGTTGAACGTAGGGTAGACTTCGGGGGTAGAATACCAAGGGATAAAGATTTTTTTTTAAAATTTGCTAGGTAGGCAAAGGAGAAAGAGGCAATGATGTGAGGATAGGGCGAGGGGGGGGGTTGCTGAATGCATGGTTGTTGGTTGGAAAAAGGTTCTGGTGTACGTAGACAGATGGTATGTATGAAGGGTTGATCAACTGCTTTGGGATATACTATAGAGTTTTGACTTCTTTTTTACCATTTTGGGGGGTGTGAGGTGGGGTTTATGTGGATGTCACGTGCGCACGTGCCATGACGATATATAGATGTATGGATGTTTGGATGTAGTAGGTAAGGTAGATGCAGATTGCGTTGTTGTAGTGGTAGCCGCCCGTGTCGGAAGATGCACCAGCTTACACAAGAAGTAGAAGTCTAGAAGGTGGGGGCGTGTGAGAGGTGGGGCTAACGCATGATTTGTGTAATACACCGTCTTGGCAACGTACGTGTGTACATAGCTTGCGGCGAAGCCCTACTGTGCTACATGGCACAAGTTATGTGTGTGGGGGCGCGCTAAAATGAAGATCAGGCACTTCTTTGGATAACAAAACTACATTTATCACAGAGATATTCTAAATAACCACAACCCTATAGAGTATAGATAGTACTCTTTATAGTATAGGGCTTACTCTTCACCCTGGCCTGTATTGTCCCCTTGCTAGTGGCCCACTTACATTATTTCTGCCATGTAGCACAGTAGGCGAGATGTTGTGGGAATGTGGTGCGGTGTGAGGAAATTTGTACTACGGTAGTGCTTACAGGGAAATAGAAGGCTGATTTACAAACAACGCTGAGAGACAAAACAAAGGTAAGATACGTTACGCTCGTAATAGATCTTCGTCAACCTCCCAATCATCCCATGTAGGTTTGTCGAAACCATTTGGTCGCGAGCTACGCAAGAAACCGTTCCAGTAGCCTTCAATGTTGACTACGGGTCGAATAGTTCTGACATTGGCGTTGAAACCTCTGCTAAAGCACTCCTGCATATGTCGGTCCTCAAACAGCTCTGGGTGTGTTCTCCTCATAGTCTTGAGAGCACGCTTGCCAACCTCATCTACTGAGTCGTAGTGGCGTAGCTCGAAGAACTCCCTGTCATGCTGCTTCTTGAGCTCGGCCATTGTGCGATCGTCGTAAAGGCCTAGCTGAAGCAGGAATATGTCGTATTGGCATAGAGAAGTGAGACCAAGGTAACTTCCACCAGACTTGGCCCGCCTGTAGAGCCCAACCAGGGCAGCGATGGTGCCCATGCAGCCTGTGCCGTAGTCGCTCATGGGGAACGGCGGTACGACGGGCTCGTTCAGTCCCATTGCTTGACCTTGTGCCCAGGCTACGCCAGTAACACAGTCTGCAATCTGTTGCCAGCCTGGACGTGATGACCATGGTCCAACATGGCCAAAGCAGTTCTCAGCAATGTAGACTATGCCCTTGTCACGCTTCTTCGCCAACTCGACCATTTTTTGTGGTCCATATCCAAGACGATTCAAGCTACCGGGCCGATAGCCATCAAGAACAATATCTACAGACTGTAGAAGCTCTTCAAAGGTCTGTCGATCCTTGGGGTCTTTCAAGTTCAAGTCGGTCGTATGTTTTCCAATGTTAGCATCCACCTGGAAGAAAGGCACATCGGACAGGTTCGGCGATGTGACTTTAATGACTTCTGCACCATATTCGGCAAGACCACGGCCCATTGCCGGGCCGGCAATGATTCGGCAAAGCTCAAGAACACGGATGCCAGAGAGGATCTGCGGCTTTGGTGCACGTGAAGATCGGAAGGGTAGTGGGGTTGGTGGCGTGTCGGTTTCCAGAGGGTCTACTTTCCAGGGCGGCTCCCGCATCAGTGCTTGACCGTGTTCAGTAGTTCGGAAGTCATCCCATTTTAGGCAGGTCACACCAGCTTGTTTGATCGCCCGATTCTTTTCTTCGAGCTCTTCTACCGTAAATTGTCGGACGCGATCTTCAATTACTTTGATGCACTCGTGATAATCGGTCAGGTCAGGTCGGAAGCCTTCGAGACCAACCATGTTCAGTGCTTTGGTTGCCTCGAGGGAGCCATGCAGATGAAAGTACTCGCCCGGTCTCTTGGTCTCATAGAGATTTGCAGACAGCCTGCGGTAGAGAATAGACTGGGCTTGGAGAAGGTCGGTGTCTGTCTTGGTCAGGTGACTGATATGTAGGTGTCTGAATTGTCAATGCTTACCTTTGAGCAGTTTTCTTACTTTGGGATTCGACTTGTCAAGGCCTCCTACAGTGGTGAGGTAGGTCGAGAAGAGAAAAGCTGTCGCTCTTTCCAGATCGACTGCAATTTGGCGGTCTTTTTGATCGTTGTGAAGATCAGCTATGGCAGACGCCACGCCTGCCTCGACAGCCTTGAGGGCGGAAATTGCTTCCGTCTGCTTCAATGGACTTGGAAAGTAGGGTGATCCTGTGTTGGCGGTAGAGAACTTGACATTGGTAATATGCTGAAGTGCCTCTTCAGGGAGGTTGTCTTTGGCTTTTGTTAGAAGCTGGTCCAAGGCTGTTCTTGTACCCAACAGCAAGGCGTTTGCTTGGGTGGAGTGGCTGTTTTGGCCCTGTTCTGTTCCAAGGAAGGGTGCCATGGTGATGGTGATGGTATCTAGACGTGTACTCTGCCCGGCCGAGTGACGGCAGCGGCGGCTTAAGAGCAAGCCATGGGAGCCGTTGACGGGCGGACCGAGACGCCGAGATGGGCAACGGCAGAGCCGTTGCAATGAGTGTCTGGCTGCATGTCGAGGCTGGTCCTAGTAAGCCGTTGTGGCGATGAGCATGGCCTGCCAACCACGGCGTGCATGTGGACGGCATGATGCCGAAGGCGGACTGGCCCAGCATGTGCATGTAGCAACACGGTTTCTGTGACGATCGGCAGACGTGCTGCGCTACCCGACTTCCGGAAAGGTGCTGGCCCAAGCTTTGCGTGATGCTTAGGGACGACTCCATGGGCATTTGCACCCATAAACCATCCGCAGGACCGTCTCTGTCATCTCGTCATCGCCGGCTCGCGCGCTCCAGTCGCTCGACTCGAAACTGTGGGACCCCTTTTGCCTCGCCGTTTGATTCGGCGGTGGGATGCAAGTCCCGGGGGGCTCTCCTTACCGTTCTCACCTCGAGCGAGTGCATCTTCCGATCACACTTCATCGTTCCGTCGCGTCGGCAATGTCCCCATCGCATTAAGCACTCAACGCTGCTGCACGTGACGAACCACAGACCTCAGCCGAGGCGCATACGCACATAGCCTTTACAGCATGACGCGCCCAAAGGTTCCACCAGGTCCGTTTCGCGTCTGTCGGTGTGGCTGCCGTAGTGGTGCTAACACGGTATTGCATAGATCAGCGGCAGCGCACTGCACAGGCATGTGAGAGCTGCAAGCGCAGAAAACAAAAGGCGAGTTGTGCGCTTTCATCATCCCCTTCCAAGACGGCTGCTTCACAGACGCTGCGTTTTGTTGCATGCTTGCCACTCGTCAGCGCAGAACCTGGCCGCACCCGCCTCACGGCATGTCACCCAACGGTTCGATTTGGCCACGCTCAAACACAGCGGAGCCGGATATTTGTACGAGTAGGCTCGGAACATGCCATTAGCCTGTGCAATGCTCCCGCGGCATGCACGCAAGAGTAGCCCTTTTGGTGCACATGTCTAACGTAGACGTCCTAGTCTAGTCCTGCCCCTCCATCAATCATTACAGCACCTCTGTCAAGCCCTCCAATCAACAGGACCAAAACTAATCATCCAAAAGTGTAACGGCCTCCAACCTTGTAACACTTGTGACAAGGTAAGCCTTCAGCTTATCCACGCATCAATGTGCTAAAATTGATCAGCGGAAATTCACATGCATTTACACGGACCGAGACCCAAACTATCCAAGCGAAGACAGGCCACCCGCGAAGAAGCGCATAGTTGAAACTACTAGTAACGCCCCAAGCCCCGTGTATGTACTTACCTTTCTCTCAATCAGGCGGCAGTACTTGTCAAACATGCATGTTATCTGCATGTACACAAAAGTGATCCATAGGAGATACTCTTGATGGATATTTTGATTCAGTTCATCTCAATACTAACTCATCTCTCACTTGTAGTATAAATGGTAGTTCGTCGGCAAACACACCCACCAATGGGCAGGCCCAGCCCTCACCACTGACCCTGCACCGACGGACATCTACCGCTCCTCGACAGCCGTCCCTCGTGTCCCATGCAATAAGCTCGAATCAGGAGGCTTCTTATCCATCCCCTGCTGCGAACTCTGCTGCGAACTCTGCTGCCGTACCTAAACCGCCAACGAATCATGGCAGTGATGGCAGCAGATCGACTGTGCCACAGGACACTACTTCGCATGATGGTGGAGACGATGTCGCTGAGTTTCCGAGTCAGAGTAGGATGCTACAGGACCCTACTGGTCGGGTACTGTATATCGGTGATGCAGCTACCTTATCTTTCCTCCAGCTCCTTCGGATGATGGTCGAGACGGTAGCCGGACCTTCTCCATTCACTACCGACCCTCGTCGACATAAGATAGTAGAGGGTCAGTACTCACTTCCACTTGGATATCAGCACACCCATCTCCTACCCGACGAGCAGACGGCCCGAGTTCTGGTAGAGGCCTTCTTCATCAATACCCATGGCTTGTTGCAAGTCTTTAACCGTGACCGCTTCTTCAAAAGCTTGGAACAATGCTATTCGGATCCACTCTCGGTGAGTTCCTCATGGCTATGCCTGCTCTACCTGGTGTTCGCCATTGGTTTGACAATGGCAACGCCGCTGTCTGGTAGTCCAGAAGCCCTCATCATCGACAAGCTGCGGAGCGAGCATCTCGACCGAGCAGAAGCATTCTATCTGAACGCTAAGAGCCTCAACGATCCTATGACTGGGCTAGAGGACCAGGACTTTTGGTCTGTTCAAGCCTTGCTGCTCATGTCAGTCTACATGTTGGCCAAGACAAAGCGGAATACTGCTTTCGCCCTGCTTGGCATGGCAGCGCGATCCGCTCTTGCACTGGGTCTCCACAGAGAAGAGACCATGGTGATATTCAGCCCGGAAGAGCAGGTTCAGCGCAAGGATCTGTGGCGATCCATTTTTGTCATTGATCGTCTCTTGTCATGCTCCTTGGGTCGCCCAACTGCTATATCTGAGGACGACTGCTCTGGTGACACGCTCCAACCTTCTGATGGTGACTACAACCAGTCTTGGACTTTTACTCCAAAGACAGTGTACGACTACAACGAAACAGGGCCTGCAGCATTGGAAGCTGCTGTGCGGAGCTGCAAGGTGATTGGTGTCATCTTACGCAAGGTCTACCAAAGACGCAAAATCAGCACTCGGCTTGCACAGGAGATTTCTGACATTTGCAAGAAATGGCCACGGGCATTGACACCCATTCTACAGTGGCGACAGGCTGCGACCGCATCACCTAGTCAGGGTGTAGCTATTCTGCACGTCAATCTGTTTTACTGTCACTCCATCATTCTGCTGACTCGGCCGTTCCTGCTGTACATTCTCAACAAGGAGACGCAGCGCCAGGTAGAGCAGCCGGGAAATAGGGGACCTCGACCCTTTGTTCGTATGGAACGGTTCAGTGAGGCGTGCGTGATTGCCTCTGTGCACACTATTCTTCTGGTCCAAAACGCTTTTGAAGCGGGCTACTTGTCCCGTCGTAATCCTGCCGTCATTTACTTCCTTTTCGCAGCTACACTTGTTATCCTCGCCAGCGACTTTGCCGGCCTTTATCAGATTGATGCAGCAGAGAACTGCGTGGTCAACGCCATCAACGTTATGAATTACTGCGCAGAAAGCGACCAACAGGCAGTAAGACTTGTGTACATTCTCAGCTCTTTCAGAGATGTAGTCACACAACAGCGTCTGCGGCGGAAAGACAGTCTCACAAGCAATTCAACGCTGCCGAGCATAGCATCACAGCTGTACGGCGTACAGGTACCGCAGCAGCAGCAGGCACAACAGCAGCCGACCCCGAATGTGACTGGTTTGGTCCAACCAACAAATCCCCTGGATGGCACACCCCGACTCCACCAAGTCCCCATACACATCTACCCTGGCCTACACACAACGCCCCTCAACGACCGACCACTCCTCAAGCAAGTACCAGGCCAAGTCCAAACACCGCCTCAGCCCCAAGCCATACATCTGCCCGTCCAACCCACAGTCCCCGTCTCAGTCGGTGCCCAAACACAAGAAAACACGCTCAACCCACCTGAACCGGAATTCTCAGTCCATCTATCCCCGATCCAGAGACCGCCGTCTCTCGACATGGCCATGCCGTCTGCATCGCTGCCTTTGGGGGCGCCCTCGCTGTCCACGATGCTGGATCTTTCGGCACTGGAAGCGACGCGGGTACCCAGTCTGCACAGCGAAGAGAGCGGGTTGGACGAGCAGATTGATTTTGATACGCTGTGGGCGTGGCCGAGTAATACGCCTGCGACGGGGAGTCCAAAAGGGGCTAGTGGTAGCAATAGTGTGAGGGAGAAGGTGCAGGGGATTAGTGATAGTGTTGTGCCAATGTTTGGGATAATTGGCAGAGAGGGGACGATGGCGCAGAAGAATTCATAAGTGAGGATGATGGGGGTGGAAACGGTGCTTGTACGCTAGATTTGGAGCATGTACGCTGTGATGCCGCATTTCTTTTTCATCTTCAACATGTTCTTTTTTTGGTCGTAGATCAAATTTTATTCAGGTGGCTTATTGGCGAGCCTACGCCAGGATTTGAAAATCTTTACGTTAGTTTTGTGATGCTTTTGAATGAAATGCTAGACCAGCGAATCGGACTGCGTCACTGCTGCGCAAGGACGATGGTGTACTTTTTTTCACACTTGTAGAAACTCAACCGGGGTATACCAAAACATTGACTGCTCCCAAACTCCTCAAACGTATGCATGTGTGCTAGAAATGGCGATAGTCTATTCTCGCCACTCTTTAGCGCATTGGGTACACTGTTTGATTAAAATTAGCAAGAGGACCTTTCTTGCCTCGGCGCAAGCACAACCCACCTTGTAGAAAGCCGTCATGGGCTCGTCGGCACTGCGAATCTGCAGCTGGTACCAGTATGCCTCGTGGTTTCTGCACTTTTCGTTTGGACATTGTACTGTTTCCTAGTGTTAGGACCGTGTTCTTGCCAGGACAGGCATGCCGAAGACTAGACTTGGCCACATACCTTCGGTCTTGTCGACATTGTCCCACGCGCCCTTTCCTCCCAGGATATCCTCGACCTCCTTCTTCTTCATATACTTGCGTTCATAGTAGCGCTTGTTGATGACGAAGTGGTAGGGACAGGTGAGACACTCGAAGCGGTTCTGGCCAACAAAGTCCTCGGTGGTAGGGTCGCCAGGCGGGACAGCAGAGACGCGCAGCATGTTGCTGCATGTTGGGCAGACTAGAGGGATTTTTCATTAGCTGTGGCTGCAGAGCCAGCGAGCGGGGCCGTGTGCGACAACTTACAGAGAAGCATGGTGGGCCGTATGGTTGTGGCTGTTACATGTACATGGGCATATATGTAGGCATACGTAGAGTCGATGCATGCGTTTGCTCGAAAGATTATGGCGGGACCCTAGGGCGCTAAGGCCCAAAGAGGAAAAGTGCGGGGCGAGCCACCAGCCATAGCCTTGTGCGGTGGTGGCAGTGGTGGGCGGCGGCGGCGCGGACTTGGGCTTGGGAGAGTGTCGGGCTGTCTCAGATTGCGAGCTTATCCAACTAGATCCGGGGAGAGGACAGGCAATGTCACTAATTCACTGACTACTGCCTCGACGTCTTATCGCAGCCTTTTGGGTGCCGCAGTGAACAACAGCATCGCCCTCTTCACCGCCCTGGGGCCTGTCACCTTGTTTCCGTTAGCACTTCCGAAATACCCCGCCAAACAAGTCGACGAAACATTCGCGCGTGTGCCGTTTGCTGTGTGCTGTGCCCGACCTGTCAGCCACCCGCCCTTGTCCAGTCACTGCAAGCATCCACGGGATTCCTACACCATGGCTGACCACCACGACGTATGTACATGGCCGTCGCCCCAAAACTCCCAAAAGAACCACTGCTAAAACTTGCCTACAGGGAGCCTCTCCTCGAGAACTTGTTCTGGAAGCCTGCCGACGCAACAACACCGAGCTCCTCGAGGAAACATTGGCCGACCTGAATGCGGCTGCCAAAAAGTCAGACAAGAAGCCTGCCGACTATGTCGCAGACATACTGAACAACGCGCGCGATGGACTTGGCAACGGCTGCCTTCACATTGCTGCCACCTACGGAAGTTGTGAGTACCTCCAATCCTCCGGCCAGGCTGCCTCTCGGGACGCCCACACGCTAACGCCGCTGCAGTCGAGGTCATCGACATGCTGCTCGACCAAGAAGGCCTTGAGATTGACGAAATCGACCGCATGGAACAGGACACGCCCCTCCACAAAGCCGTACGCTACGTCAACTCGCTCGAAAAAGACGTCTGGCCCCATGGCCAATCCATCGTCGCCATGCTCTTAGACGCAGGATGCGATCCTAGAATACGGAATAAGGCGAAGCTCAAGCCCGTCGAGCTGGTTGACCCACGGAACACGGAGTTGAAGAGTATGCTGCAAAAGGGCGAGTTTGCCATCCAGGCTGGTGGAGACATCGTCGAGGATGACGATGACGGCCATGCAGGCAGTGGAAGTGAGAGCGATTGAGGCAGCAACATCACGACAAAATATGGGCTATGAACTATCATTTGGCCTCCGCTAACGAGGGTAGCCGGGCTATCTTCATTCGAGTCGAGGTGTCTGCATGCCTCTCACCATCACCACCACCACCATCATCACCAGCTCCCGGCGTTTGCTATGGATTTAAGCATGTCTATAGAATCAGCTAAGAGCCGTTCAAACAAGCACCACGTAGCCGGCTCATGGGCTCTACGTTGCCATATGACTACCATCCTTGCATGTATCCGTCGTGTCGGTACCAAGAGCAACCTTTGCCTTTTTCTTTGCGTAGTGAAATGCTTTTGATAGATTTCTTCACATTGCATCTGAATACGATCCAGCCTCAGTCTTGTTGCTGTACCCTGTTAGCACCTTCGTTTGACTAAATCCCTTTCTCATCCTCTACTCACCTCAGGCGGCGGCCCAACAGGCCTAACCATTCTTTCCAAAAGTTGCAGTCTGGTCTTCTCACGTGGTTGCCCCAGTCCAATGCTCATGTACTGCAGAAGAGGCGGGTGTCCGACGTAGCTCGACAGCGAGTCGCGCGCGATGTTGGACGTCCATTCGTGTTTCGTAGTGTCTGCGCTGCCGATACCAATATACCGCGCTTGAAGTGCTTCGAGCTGTTGCTGTGCACGGAGTTTATCGGCCATGATTACGATATAGCGATGTTTGAAAAGTTGGATTGTGAAGCTTTTGGTTGGCAGGAACCGTGGTTGTAGTGACCGCGGAGGCGCGTGCAGGAAGTCAAGGCTTAGTCATGACGCTTCAACGTCTCCATCGCAACTACGCTCATCATCATTTCCACCACTTCCACCACACCCGACTAGTCGCATAACATATCCCACCAGAATTCACGTGTCGCGAACCCACTGCGAACCAGAAAGTGCATACATCATGAGTAACGAAGATACAATAATGAGCAACACGCCGCTCACACCACGCGACGAACCCGAACTCACTTCACCAATGGTGGACTTCTCTCCTTCAACCGTGCGCTACGACGAAGCCTTTGAAAATAGCCTCATGGATCTCATTCTCAACCCACCACCCGCTCCCTCACCACGGAAACCCTCCCAAGACATCCCTACAATCTCCGCATCACAACTACCCATACCACTCTCCTCGCATCTCCGCACCCACAACTCTGCAATACCTGGTCTATATCTCACTCATAAGAACGGGTATCATACTGGCGGACCGGGACCCTCACCGCATACGGTCCAGGAGTTTGCAGATCGATTCATACGAGAGCACGGTATCGAAGATGCGGGGCAGCTGGAGAGGGTAGTGGAAGATGTGGTGAGGAGTAAGATGGAAGAGGTCAAGGAGCGCATGGAGAGGAGGAAGGAGGTTGTGGAGAAGAACAAGGCGGTGGAGAGGGAGTTGGAGGACCTGAGGTTGCAGCGAAGTGCTGAGTTGAGGGTTATGGAGAGGGTTAAGGGAAAGAAGCAATAAGGCGGGGAATTAGAGGGGAGAGATGCATTTGCTTGGTTGGGAGATTCCGGGGAAAGACTGGAAGGCGAGAATTTATGATACCCGACATTGCGATGTCACGATGAGGGAATGAAGGCGTATTGTGGTTGGCTGCCACAGCCAGACTGTAACTCTAAATGCGTATCTACATACGTCTTGAATTTATCTCACATGGATACACGCAGCTCTGCTGTACCATTACGCTGAAATTGCCAACTTTGTATTCGTTCATACTTACACATACACTATGCCACAACCCTCAGCGACAAACACCCTCTCCCTACAGCGGCTAACACGTGCCTCACTTCCTCCCTAAAGCAACCATTGAAAGCCACCTTCCCAGTGTGCCCAATTGCCGCGGTAAAACATATTTATCTACCGCATAACCTTGCCCCCAAATTGCACAAAGTACTACATAAACCAAATATCTACGGATCCATTACCCCCATCCAACACGGACACGGGAAACCACCCACCCCCAATCAAAAAGCTATGGCCACCATCGTCACAACCCCCCACCCCCCAATCCCTAGACAATCACTATATTGCACGCTAGTATTCGAACGCGAAAATTAAAAGCCTCTCCCGTCTCATTCGACCCTGGCTGTTTTCTTCAATGCGCTAATGTCGTGGTGGTGGAAGGTGGGGGGGACTCGTGACTCTGTGACGACAAAGGAAGAACATGGGAGAGATAAAGCAGAACAGTAAGATCGTCGTTTGGAGAAAATAAAGGGAGCTACTGTTTTAGATTAGCTGTACCGCTGCTCATTGCCCTGATTTCTACTCCGATCTGCGATTGAGAAAGGGGGTGGGTGAGATAGGGTTGGGTTTGGTTGGTCTGGTTGGGTGCTTGCGGCGGGGGATTGTGGGGGAGGGGCACGCGATAGGGTTGTGTTTTGATGGACGAGTGCTCTCTCTTTTTTCCCCTTCTCCTTCGCTTTTTCTCGGGATTTTTTGTTCCACCCCTTTTACGACTAACTTTTTTACTTGCCGAATGAGAGACGAGCGTATTACCATACTACTATAGCTACTGGCGATTTGGCATAGATAACTACCCACCTTCATCGCTTTTCTTGAGCTTGTCACGACGAAAGCTCTCGAGTATCCCCCCTCGATTCCAGGATTCCTGCGCAATCAGAGGGAAAATATGTCGGAGCAGCTGGGGAATCTGGCATGGAGCGGGTTCAAGTTTACCTTTGGACTGGCGAGTCTGGCGCAAATCTATACGGTAGCGGTGTTCAAGAATGGGGCGCTGTGGGCAAGAGATAGCGCTGCCGAGAAGCGCGAATTGGCTGCTGCACAAGAACGATTCTGGAGTCTGGATCGCGAGCCGCTGCCGGGATTCAAACATAAGTTTTTTGACACAAGCAAGGGGGTGAGGTTACATTATGTTGTTCATGAGGGAGATCAGTCGTCACAGAAAGTTAAGAATCTTGCGATTTTTGTTCATGGTATGTGAAATGTGTTTAGAGAGGTCTCTGAATATACTGTGTAAAACGAGACAGAAGGAGAGAAGTTAACCATACATTCAGGTTTCCCCGATTCTTACATCATATGGCGACACCTCCTCCAATCCCCCTCGCTACAACAAGACACCATTCTTGTTGCCGTCGATCTCCCCGGCTACGGTGGCTCAGACACCCTTCCAACATACGGAGCAAACGACATGCTCGAAGCGATCAGCGAATTCATGATTAGCATACGAGAACAGTATCTACAAGAAGGCAGCAAAACCGTAGCCCTAACACACGACTGGGGCGCCATCATCGGCGCCCGTCTTGCAGCAGAAGCCCACGTCCTAGCAGACCACTGGATCATAACCGGCGGCCTGATACCCGGGCATCAAACCTCCAACGTCCACCACCGAATCCAGCTCGCAAAGCAAATGCTACACACTTGGGTCTCCTCCCCGCGCAACACGCGCCTCCTTAAAAACGGCCTCAATGCCCTCCGCCCTATCGCCAGTCAATTCAAACACTCCTTCTATATCTTCATCTTCCACCTCCCCCGCCCCTTCAGCACCGGTTTCGCGACCTTTGGAAACTACTGGTTCCTCCGCCTCCTTCACACACTCGGTAAACCCCATCAACCTTCCCCAAAGCCTTCCAAACACAGCTCAAAACTCATAACATCCACACCAATGGACCCCCTTGAAGTCGCAGAAGCAATGGCTACTTCCACCGGTCCCAGCTCGCAACAACTCCGTACCAAAACCCCCGAAGGAACTTCCTACCCGCCTTCCCTGCACGCCCGCCTCACAGACCGCGGTATGTGGGAGAAAATCAGGATATACCGCGAAAACCTGTTTTTCGAGCCTTGGGAGAAAAGCCTGGAAACGACAGCAGCGCTGTACAACATCGCTTCGAATCCTATGCACTCCTCGAGTTCAAATGCCGGTACGTTGGCGAACACGGCGCCCAAGGGCGCGCTAAAAGCGCCTGCGACACTCATGTTGGGACAGAGGGATTTGGCATTTGATCAGCGGCTTGCGCTAGAGGGTGCCAAAGAGTTTTTGGTTAGGGGAAGTCAGGTTGTTGTTGTGAAGGGGGCAGGACATTGGTACGTTTTGTCCACTATTTCACTGATTTCTTTCTGTTTTTTTTTCGGGTTGAGGAAGAAGAGAATGAGAAAGCTAATGTTTTCTGTGATATAGGTTACAGCTTGAACACACGGGACGCCGGATTCTGGAAAAGACGTTGCAGTGGGCGCTAAGGAGTGATACGAAGACGAGTATGATACCCTTTGATTCTATGAGCGATGTGCGGGTTCTTGAGAGTTTGTAAGTAAGGAGGGGGAAGGGGACGTTGGGAGTGAGGTAGAGTACAAGTGATAAAAAAGCAGAGAAATGATATGGCGAGAAAGAACATCATTAATGATACCTGAATGAATAATGACGACACACATCTGACACACAACTCCCCCATTTTGTATTTTCCTGCTTTGCAAAATCCCACGTGCAAATTCCCAGAAATAATTTACAAATACAAGTTCCCTACTCTGCTTTGACCTCGCCATCAAGACGCAGTTCCACCATCCCACTCGCTATATCACGCTCAGGGCGAATAGGCAAACGCGCAGGCGCCATACCAACCAGCGCCGCGCTCATCACCAACGCCGCAACATGCGGCCTGGGTATTTCCTCCAGCAACGTTTTACTATCCTTTGTCAAACTCGATGCTCTAGCCTGTCTCGAGTAAAAAACACGCGAACAAAGAAACGGGACGTGAGTATCCAGCCTGAAGAAACGAGGTCCATTGCTCTCAGCTTTTGATGCCGCACTAGCTGCGCGTTGTCTGTGTGTCTTTTGCGTGGCCTGCACTGCTTCACGGGGTTTCTTAGATACAGACAGCGCCTTTTTGGATTGTATTTGCGTTTTCTTCGGTGGGGGCGAGCGCGTGTTGTCTACTACAAAGGGGCTGACGGATGCGACGTCGAGGTCCATGACGCAGGGCTGCCAACTCTCGTTGAACTCGACGGGCTCGAAGGAGCCGCCTTTGTTGCGCATGAAGCTCTGCTCGATGACGCCGTTGCCGCGGAGGAGCGCGGGCTGAGATGCGCCATGGAAGTTGTGGAGGTGCTGGAGAAAGGATTCCTCGGATGTGTAGAATTCTTGGTTGCATGATCGGTAGCGATGTTGGTGCTGTGCGTGCTCCATGTGGAAGGTTCGATATCCTGCGCCGCATAAATGGCAATGATGGCCCTTTGCTGATGGGAATTCTGTTCCTAGAGGAGGGCTTGGAGTGTCGGCAGCGACGTCGTCAAAACTTCGTAAAAATCGACAGCTCCACACGCGGCAATGCGAGTGCTCGATCATCTCCTTGACGTCTGTAAACACTTTTTGGCAGTACCGGCAACGGAACGACTCATAAGGCGATGCCGAGTAAAGATTCTCCAAGTGGTTCTCCTTGCGTTCGGTCCACCAGACACCACGATCTACTTCACGCGCGATGAGATGCTCGGCAACATGCTCACATCTCTCAGACCAGTCCTTTGACTTCTTACCGCAGAACCCACAGTGAAGCATGGGGTCATCAATCTTCATGGGAGCACCGAAGCGACGCCACTTCATGGTAAGATCTTTGCAACCAAAGTTGTGGCCCTCAGCGGCTAGTAGTCGTGCCTGGCAGCCGACCCGCACTGATGGATGTTTACTGTTTCCAAAGTGCACATGATGCAGATGTTGGATGAAGTGATCGCGACGATAAAACGTGCGTTGTGATTCGGGCTTGCTCCGACATTGCTGATACCTGTGTCCAGCCAGGTGTGCATCGTTAGGACTGACTTGACCACAAAAAGGGCACACTTCAAGAACTGCGGCTGGTTTTGTGTCACAGCATATCCAGGTAGTGCGAAGTGCATGTACGGAGTCTTCGTGACGGACCCACTCGTATTTTGTCTTGAACGCTCGGGGACAAAAGGTGCAGAAAAAGGGTAGATCTTTCTGTGGCTCGCCCGCACTGTTGACGCCGTTGATAGCTTGGCGGGGCGACTCCTTCCACGCCATGCGGCGTCGGCCGCGCCGCCGATCTCGACCGAAAGATGAGATATTACTACGACTGCCACTAGATGATACTGTATAGGTGGTCGGTGCAGTGCCTTCGGAGGAGGCAATTGAAGTGATGACAGAACCTCTACGGCCTTGTTTCGACCCCGACCATGTGTCGTCTTGGCAGCTCCCATTGACTGAGTGCTCATAGATTGCCGATTCTACTGCGGATAGCGCCAAACCTTCTTCTTGATAGGACTGAGCAAGGTACATGGCTAACGGCGGCTGTGGTGGTGACAGCGCACTATCTGCTTGCTTGTCCAAGCTTTCCAGACTATCTCTTGAAAGCCTTGGGTTGAATGAATGTCCGCTAAGTGTATCATTTTGTGCAGCAGGTTGCGGGTCTGTCTATGTAAGCATGTTTGATAAATCTTTTTTCAACACTACGCACCTTCGCATTTCTTTCTTGCTCGAGTGTTATTGAACCAATTGCGAACTTTTTTGACATCAAGATTGGCCTGATGAGCAATGATATCCATTTCCCATGAACAGGGATATGCGTTGGTAGCGAATTCATCCTCAAGAATCTGTTTTGCCTCGATAGGAATGCGGCTTTGAGTGCCTTTGCGTTTCGCTGACGCAGGCTTCCGGCTGGCATTGGGGGTTTGCTGGATTGATGCAGTTGGACTAACAGGCAATACTGCCACTTCAGGAGGATTAGCCTGGGCTGCAGACCGGCTGTCCCAGGATGGAGGTTCGGACTGTGATGTACTGGGTAGGCTATCATCATTGGCACGATGGAGGTCTGGATACGGGACATCAATTGGCGACAAGGATGCGAAGGCGGGACCTGGATTTTCACCATGGACTGAGTCTCCAGTAGAGTCTAATGTGGGGTTCACATTCACAGGTGGTGACCATTCAGGAACTGAAAATAACGGCCATTGCTGGCCAGCTTGACTAATCGAAGGGTCTTGGGGAGCAACGTCCATGGGGTCATCCCAACGCTGCGTGGCATCCATGGAACGGGTCGTGGCTATTGGGACCGTAGCCCAGTCCATAGTCGTCACATTGGCGGCAGGTTGAGAGGGCAGATTCTGTTGTTGATGAGATGGCTTGGTTGCATGAAGCGCCGAATCGTGTTCAAGCGCAGCAAAGTCGAAAAACTCGTCCATCTTGTCCAGCGCGTTGCCACTCATCTTGACGCGTTGAGGCTGGAGACGATGGTCCAAGTGGGCACAGGCGGCTTATCCAGGCGATAGGCAATCAGACATTCGGGCGTCAGCAAGGTGCAAGCGGATCGAGCAGCAATTAAAAGGTGAGAATCGCATGGCAGAAACTGATTATGACGGAACAGGAGCCAGATGAAGGTTCTGTGGCTGTGGCTGTGGCTGGCGACGGAGTGGAATGATGAACTGGGTGCACGCCGTGCGCGCGGATCCTCCAGGCAACCAGCGCTAGTCAACCGCGCCCTGGGCGACAGTCGATGGCATGTGGGCGCGATATTTATGGCAGCGGAAGTGTGGGCAACAGTGCTACATGGACAAAGGGTAGACGAGACTGTGGGTGGAGGTGACGCTCCAGGGCCCTGTTTGCAATATGCGCCCGCCGAACTAACACGCATGTATCTTGGCATCTGCCCGCATCCCGGCCGGGAAGGCGCCACTACTCGATGGCGTTAGCGCCAATCGTTGCTCCACCGAAAAGTTCGTCCCACTCGAAAAGCTCGCGACACGAGCAACCTCACGCGCTGTGATCGCATTCCATTCACACAATGGCCGCCGAAGTCCAACTACTGCAGCCTCTGAAGCTGCCAAAGGGCCCTACTAGCCTCACGTCGGAGCAAAAATACTGGAACTCCTTCGCTTCGGAGCTCAGACTCGACCCTTCGCAGCATTCCTCGCCCGTAACACACATTTCAACACCGCCGCCCCAGCCTGCAAATGCGCTTTCGGCAACCCAGGATCTGTTTGCGGTGACGACTGGGTCGCGCGTCCAAATCTTCTCCTCCAAGACCCGGAAAGTCGTCAAGACCATCTCGCGCTTCGGCGTCGACGACATTGCGCATTCTGGAAACATTCGCCGTGATGGCCGAATCTTGGTGGCGGGAGGAGACAGTGGTGTCATCCAAGCGTTTGATGTCAAGAGCAGGGCGATTTTGAAGACATGGAAGGAGCACAAGCAGCCTGTTTGGGTTACACAATGGAATCCGCAAGAGTTGACTGGGCTGATGAGTTGTTCCGACGATCGCACAGTGCGGTTGTGGGATCTGCCAAGCGAGAAGAGCACGATGAAGTTTGATGGCCATCAGGACTATGTACGTAGTGGGACTTTTATGCCCGCGCAAAGTGGGCTGCTTGTCTCTGGAAGTTACGACCAGACAGTTAGATTATGGGATTCGCGAGTAGGCGGAAAAGCGGTCATGGTTTTCAAGCACGCAGCGCCTATCGAGACCGTTCTCCCCATGCCTTCCGGCACTGCCGTTCTCGCGGCGTCTGATAACACGATCAGCGTCTTGGACATTGTAGCAGCAAAGCCCATCCATATGCTGCGCAATCACCAGAAGACTGTCACGGCACTCTCTTTGGCAAACAACGGAGAGCGTCTTCTCTCTGGTGCGCTCGACGGGCACGTCAAGGTTTTCGAAACCACTGGTTGGAACGTCGTGGGCGGACTAAAGTACCCCTCGCCCATCCTCTCACTCAACGTTATCCCCAGTCAGAAGGAAGACCGCCATATCGCGGTAGGCATGCAATCTGGTCTCCTGTCAATCAAGACCCATCTCTCCGGCGAGCAAAAAGTTCTAGCACGCGAAAGAGAAAAGGAGATGCAAGCTCTTATGGAAGGCAAAATCGAAGAGTACGACCGCAGCAAAAAGCGAAAGCGCGGAAAGGGCTGGGAAAAGCGGATCAGAGGCAAAGACTTTACCGGCGAAAGCGCCGACATCGTCATCGAAGGCAATGCCCGCGGCAAAATCACAAACGGTCAGCCATGGGCACATGCCCTACGAAAAGGCATGTACGCACAAGCTCTAGACATGGCTCTCGAGTCAAAGGTAAACTCTCCCCTCTCCCTCCATCACTTTTTATCGTTGTTACTAATACATCACACAGCAAGGCAACGCCCGTATGGCCTCCATAACTCTCCTAACCGCCCTGCGCCACCGCTCCGCTCTCCGCATCGCCCTCAGCAATCGCGACTCACAGTCCCTCCAGCCCATCCTCCGCTGGTGCATCAAAAACATCTCAGACTACCGTATCACGCGCCTTACTACCGACGTCGCACTCGTTGTCCTCGACCTTTATGCCGATCAGCTGGGCAGGAGCGAGGAAGTTGATGATCTTGTTCTCGCGCTTATGCAGCGCGTTAAGGTTACGGTGGAGGCGAGCCAGGATGCGTGGAAGGTCAGGGGGATGTTGGATATGCTTGTTAGTAGCGTGGGTGGGGTGGAGGCGGAGGCTTGAGGAGCGCGTATACGCTGCGTTTGGATTTGCATAGCGATGGCGTTCATTTTTTATCGTAAGGGTTTCCGTTGTTCTGCAATGTCGGCTTCTTTCTCTTGTGCATGTTGATGATAAAAGAAGTATGTGACAAGGGTGGATCTGGGTTGATACGTTTGCATGTATGGACTGGACAGGTGAATGCAGGGACGTGGAAAAATGTGATGCAGGGCCTTTTGGATTCGGGATTACGCATGCATGTGTATTTTGTTCCAGGGAATATGGAGAAAACATGTGTTATATGTCTTTCCTTGTCATCTCAATCATGTTCGTAAGGTGTGCTACATTCAAGTTCGAGTGGCTTATTGTTACAAGTCGAGATATTCTCCCCGACTAGATTTGTACACATAAAAAAGTATCGTTGGAAAAAGTCTACCACAAGCAAAACTGTCGCTGAGAAGTAATCGGTCGGTCAGGCAGAGCGACCCAGACTTTGCGGTTATCACGCTTTTTCTTGATCTCATCTGAGATGCGCATGCGAGTCTTTTCTTCCTTGAGGAGGACGGAGAAGCCTGGTGTGGTGTGGTTAGCATCTTATCCGTGGGAATAATAAATGGATATTAGCACATACTCGTTGTACGGTGCTTGAGCATATTAATAGCACCTCTGGCCCTGAACTCTGGACTCTTCCAGGACTCGCCGGGCCCTACCCACGCCTGATCAATGTAAATTTCACTTGGATCCCGGACGACCTTTTTGCGTCCGTCCTTCAGCTCAATCGTGGTGTCCTTAAAAAACGGGACTTTGGGTTTTGTGACTTCGATGCCAGAATCGTCGCTGGAGGTCTTGTAGTCCCAAGTGTCCTTCGGCTTCCCCGCATCAGTGGCTTCTCGTTGCTTATTCCAGCGCGAGACGGCGGCTGCCTCGCCCGCTAGGCCCATGCCGCGGCCCACAATGGCTTCATTTTGGGCGATTTCGAGACCCTTTATTACGTCGCGGGCGATTCTCTTCTTGGAGAAGCGGAGCTGCACGAGGGCTTCTGAGACCGTCTTGCCGGCGATTTGGTTGACTACTTTTTGCAGCTTTTTCGTCGAGGTGGGCAGGTTGTGCGACTTGTAGAGCGATTGGCGTTCGGTGCGGAGCAGCTTTTGCGACTTTGTCATGCGGCCGTGGCGCTTGACGCCTGAGATGACGAGTTTGCGTTCGAGACGCTTGCGAGCGGTTTGGTCTGGGTCGATGTTCATGTTCATGAGTTCCCGCTCTTCCTGCTGCTTGGCCTGCTCCTGCCGCCGCCTGTACCGTGCCTGAAGCTTCTCTTTCTCAGCAGCACTGAGGTCGTCTCGCCATCCTGGAATCTCGCGCTCGGGGAGGAAGAGGGATGACGGGTGGTTCGAAAGGCCTCCAAAGCGAGGGGTAGGGCGCACTGATCGGCCGCCGTCTACTGCGCCGGATTCAAGCTCTTTCTTCCGCAGGTACTGGTCCAAGATGGGATTGGTGAGGTCCTCGTCATTCCCGCTCCCTCCAGAAGACGCATTGCGGCGGGAAATGCAGGGGAGAGATGTGGAGGGGACCCAATGGGTCCGAGGGCGCAGTGCGGCGAGGGCTAGTCGTTGTCAGTTTACCCCCCGTGGTGGTGATACTGGCGAGCCAAGAAAGGGCTGGGGAAGCGGTGCAATGGCATACCTGACTGTGCCAGCCGCCGCGGTGGGACTCGAGCGCTCATGATGTGAAGGCCTGTGGCCGTTGAAGCTGCGGCGGGTGCGGAGGGCGGAGGCTGAGGTTGACGGGAAATTCTGTGGTTGCGGCCAAAGGCTCCGCGCTTGCAGGGGGTGGAGAGTCTCGGCAGATGATCGCCATGAGCCAGACGCAAGGCGATCAAGCCCTCAGAAGCAATGCGTGCAGCTATCGAGTCGTCCCGCCCCCTTGCAGGAAGGCCATTGTCATTTACGAACAAGCTGCCGTCGAGACGCGAGCCTGGTGACGCGCAACACGCCCGCCGCCATATGCGCAGCCTCCGCCATCGCCAGTCGACGTCTGGCTGCTCCGAACGGCTGCTGCATCACTACTTGATTAGTTGCGGGCCCAAGCTCGTCTGATGCACCTAAGCACCTTTTCTTCTGGTCCATCAGACTGTAGGCCTTCTCACCCACGCCGTTGGCAGGACCCTCTTCCCTCCCATCGACCTCACTGTCCCATCGCCCGCGCATCCGACCCTGCTTCCTGCGCCGCCCGTCTGCGCCCCTCCCATGCCGTCCGTTACGAGGGATTCGATGCCTGGTAGTCCCTGTACTTCGCGACGGTAGAAACAGAAACACTGGATCCATAGACACACAGCGCGCCTGACACCGCCGCCACCCTTCACCATGGATATCAACTCGCTGTTGTCGCCGTCGGACTCGCCTGCGGGCACTCCCACACCACAGCCCGCGCCTGCCGCCGCGTCGCCATCACTGCTACCATCGCCGAGCAAGCGCACGAGGCGCCAGATGCCATCGCGGACTCCCTCTGGCCTCAGCCAGCAGGTCATGTCGTCGTCGTCGCCCCAGCCTCAACCCCAGCCCCAGCCGCATCAAACTCTCCAGTCGCGAGGCCCATCGCCGGGCTACACCCAGATCGCCAATGGCGCAAGATCGATACACAGCGCCATGGGCACGCCCCAGCAAGTCTCGTCGCCTCGTGACGCGCGCATGACACCTCCGAATCCCATGTACCGACAGGCGTCGACACCCGGTATGGATACACTAGCAGGTAGGTGCCCGCTTTCCATTTGGCCATAACGTATGGCGCTGCAAAGCCGTGGTGGAGTTGAAGTGAGGCTTGGATTATCCGTCAAGGAGAAGGTGCATTTGTATAACTCCAGAAGTAGCTGCTGACAACTCAGCAGATCTCGCCAGTATGCAGCAGCAACAAGCTGCGCGACAGAACTCTACAGTTCATCAGCGACCAGTCACGTAAGTGTATATATATCAGTGCTTGTGAACCATGTCACCGCCCGGTCCTCCCGGTACCAATTGCACGTGTTTGTGGGGCTATTATAGGTCCAGCGGGTTATTAAGTATAGGCAACGCGTTTGGCCGCGGTCACGGGCCGTAGCCTGTCATGGTTACTCGGTTTGTTTGCGACTTCCCACCCCAGATGCTGACTGTACTGCAGACTCCAACACCTGGGCCAAAACCTCTCTGGCGAGTCGGTAGCCAGTATCATGTCCGAACCCTCGCCGCGACCGCGCAATTTCGTCACGAGATCTCTCGAGCCGCAACTCATCGATTGGCTTAACCAACTCGACAAGACCCTGCTTGAGAATCCCTTCGACTACTACAGCCATGTCTCGCTCGTCACCACACTGCACCAAGGCCTGCAGAACCACCTCGCTTCTTTCGACGCCGACCCCAACGCATACGAACTTGTCCAGACGCTCCGCGATGCTTACAAGACCATGTCTGACAAGTACCCATTGGGCGAGCTGCTCTGGCACTACCGACTCAATGACGAAAAGACACTGGCAAGAGATGTTGAAGAACGCATGGGCGTGCTAGAGCTGCACAAGCAGGCAACCCAGGAAGAGCCTTATAGTGCCAAACTCTGGGCGGCGTACGGCGAGTATGTGAGCTACTTAGTTGCTTGCTCGTGGGACCAGGTACCGCCAGAGGAATGGCCAGAAGAAGAGCGTCTTATTGGTCGTGAGCTTTTTCAGCCTCAGCTCTTGTTGGATGTGTTGCAGCAAGGCGCTGAGAGAGTCAAGTACAATCTTCAAGAAAGTAACCTTGTGTGGGACCGCTACTTGCAGGTGTTGGAAGAGGATCTCGAACGGGGCGGCTTCAGCCAAGAAAAGGCGAAGAGAGTAGCCGCCATCTACAACGAGCGTCTGGGCCAACCTCATGCCACATGGGCAAACACACTGTCGAGATATTCCTCATTCAACTCTAGGTACAACCAGAGCCATTACGAGCAAGTCATGGATGATGCAGTCCAGAAGAACACCCACATCAAACAGCAGTACGCCAATCGCGAGGAATATGAGTTTAAGCTTTTGCAAGCCATCCAGGCAGGCGACCAAGCCGCTGAGTACACCGCGATGACGAGGTACCTGAAGTGGGAGAAGCGTACCATGGGCGTCTACAGCTTCCACCTCGTCAATGCGCTCTATGAGCGAGCCACGCTCCGTTTCCCTGTAGATCCGTCAATATGGGAAGATCATGTCGAGTTCCTGGTCTGGCAAGACAACCGTTCTGTCGACCTGCTGAATGTCTTGGAACGTGCGACGCGTCACTGCCCTTGGTCTGGAGCACTGTGGTCACATCGGTTACTTACACTTGAAGCAGAAAACAAGCCATTCGAAGATCTCGAACTCGTTAAGCACACAGCAACCGGATCGGGCCTTTTGGAGCATACGGACTTGGATGAACTTATCAAGGTGCAGCTTGCTTGGTGTGGCTACTTACGCCGGAGAGCATTTGACGACCCCCGAGCAACAGAGGATGATGTCGATGTTGCAGAAGTCGGCATACGATCTGCACTGGAATTTGTCCGCGAAGTTGGCATGAAGAAGCATGGCAGAGAGTGGACCGACCCAAAATACAGTCTCGAACGAACACACATAAAGTTCTGGCTTCAGCGCGGTGATATTGATCAAGCTCGACAAATCCAAGAGTCTGTTGCAAAACACCAAGAAGACTCGTACGATTTCTGGTATCGCTACTACATCTTTGAGATGCTTCTCTGGGCACCACACTCAACCCGGAACAAGGAGAATGCAGGGCACCAGCTCCTGCCGCCTTCTCTTGCAACTGCAGTCTTAGAACGCGGTATGAAGCGCCTACAGACCATTGACCACCCGGAGCCACTCCTTGAGATGTATGTCAATCATTGCGAACAACATGAGACGGCCATCAAGGTCCGAAGTGCTGCGATGGAGCGACGGAGAGCAGAGCGCATCATCTCAGTTCGTAGGGAAAAGGAACGTGCTCTCGCCGCCCAGACAGCAGCGTTGCAAGAAACGCCAGAAAGCCACGCAGCAGATGCTTCAAGCAAGCGTAAGAGAGAAGGTGGAGACGAGGAAGCAGTTCCGAAAAAGAGCAAGCATGGAGAGATGGGGGAGGTTGCCAGTGCTTTGGTCAACGGTCAAGCCAGAGTGGCTAGCGAAGCCCCCTCAGAGGCTCGCTCCACCGGACCTAAACGGGATCGCGAGCATACTTCGATTATTGTCAAGAAGCTACCTCCTAACACATCGCAGACCCGGATACGCCAATTCTTCACGGACGCTGGTACTGTGCGCAATCTAGTGCTGAAAGAAGAGAAGGATAGCTTGACAGCAGTTGTGGAGTTTGAAACGCCTGAAGAAGCCGATTACGCATTGAGCAAAGAGGCAAAGGGTTTTGATGGTCACGACATCTCGATCGAGCGAGGCCAAAGCACAACACTCTATGTTACAAACTATCCCGCGCATGCGGATGAAGCATGGTTGAGAAACCTCTACAACCCATTTGGCGAGATTGTGGGTATTCGATTCCCCTCTCTGAAATATGATGCGCATCGCCGATTCTGCTATGTGCAATTCGCCTCGGCTGAAGAAGCAATTGCAGCGACACAACTAGACGGTACTGATGTTGAGGGATTGAAGCTTGTCTCAAAGATATCGGATCCAAACGCCAAAAAGAAACGCGATGGCGCGACATCTGAGGGCCGTGAGGTATACGTCTGGCATCTCAACTTCAAGATCACGGAACGCGAGATCCGAGACGCTTTTGCAAAGTTTGGCAAGATTGAAAGGACCAAATGTCCCATCATCAAGAAGACTGGGAACAATCGCGGCTTCTGTTACATTGTCTATGAGACAAAAGAGAGTGCCGACGCTGCGGTTGCAGAGATGCATGAGAAAGAGTTCCATGGTCTCAAACTTAATGTTGAGATTGCCAGTGACCGACCTGCTACGAAGCCAAAGATACAATCAACACTCGAGAACCCGGAAGCTCCATCTGTCCATGAAACAGCTTCTGGGCAGGGCAATGGACCTACAGATGCTGCTCTTAAGCCAGCGTCTTTCATGGACCGGTCTATCGCCATCCTCAACCTGCCAGATACTGTCCCCGACGTGCGCATCAAGCCACTCGTCGAACAGTACGGCTTCAAAAAGATCAAATTAGAGCCCCATCACGGCGGTGCTATCATCGAGTTCACAACTGTAGAGGGAGCAGGCAAAGCGCAATTCGCGCTAGAAGGCAAAGACTTTGAAGGAAGAAAACTCCGCATCGGCACAGTCCAAGACCTCAACAAACAAAAGGGAGAATGGAAAGCAAGCAACAGCTTTGTCCAACCCAACCGCGTCTCTCGCCCCACCGCTCCCCGTGGCGCCGGCCGTGGACGAGGAAAACCAGGCCTCGGCCGCCCCATGATACCTAAGAGTGCGCTCCCAAGCAACGGGGAGCCAAAAAGTAATGCGGATTTTCGCGCGCAGTTCCTTAAAGAACCCACAAAGGACTCGAATAAGGATGTTGATAGGATGGAGGAGTAATGGCAGTTTTTTTTAGCACGGAAGAAGGAAAGAAATGCGAGTGGGAGGAGTTAGAATTAAAGGGGAGAGGAGGAAGGGGGGGAGGGGGTTCAACGGTTCCATTGTCGGGTTTTCGCATATCATAGGTTCCTCCCTCCCACTCACCAACATATTTTCCTTGCCCCTGGATCGGTCGGCCGTAGGGGGAGGTCAATCGGGGTCATTTGTTCTCATTATCACCATCATCATATCCAAATCATCCTTGACAAAAAAAAGCGTTCTAAAGAAAAAAACTCCTAACGCTTATTCTACAACGTTGTTTTGCATCTTTCTGGCGTTTTGAAAGAAGGAAAGGAGGGGGGGGGGGATATAAGGGTTTTTCTTCCCCTTTTCTATGGCTCTCACCTCTACCTTTGTATCTCTCTTGTTTGTTTTTTTGCCTTTGAGAAATCAACTATTACTATAGTGGCCGAGCGCTTGCTACAATGCGTGCACGTAAAGATGTGTGTGTATGTATGTGTATTTTCGCATATGTATACTGTATGTCAATATAACCAGGGTGAAATATACATGGTGTTGTGCACATCTACCTGATATCGATTAAAATTCCAAACACATAGAATATTGTTTAGAATGCCATTTTATCATTTCAAATTGCTACAATAACTATTCGCTATGGTGACGAGGGAAAGAGAGAAGAAGGGGGTATCTACAACATGGCAAAAAAACAACAACAACGCAAAGAATGCAACTCGTTAGAGTGGAACAAGCAAGAAAAGAAGTGTGACAAAGTTCAAACAGACGTTTATCACCAGCAAATACTATCTGATCGCAATATTATGGGCGAGGACGCTGCGGAGTGAGACTTGCACACCTAGTAAAAGCTCAATTCGTCTTCGCTGTCGTCGTGGTAGCTCTTTTGCAGTACGGGCCGGGTCCTGCTAGCTGTACGCTGGGAGTTGGATCTGTTTGCCGGGGGTAGTGATTTTTCTCGATTCTTTGTTCGAAGTGATGAGCGGGATCGAGCCAGTGTCTTACCGGGTTCGTCGCGGCCGGGAGAGGAAGGTGCACATGTGTTGCGCGTTGAGCGACGCCGGGTTTGCGATGAACATCGCGTATTGGGCTGCTCTGCCTCGGTCTCCGAATCTTGTTGTGATGGGCTCGATGCGTCTGTATCGCTTGCGCTACTTGAGAGGTCGAGGTCGAGGGCTTGTTCGGCATAGGTTGGCATTTTTACATCGCGTAGACCACTTTCGAGGGATGCTCTGGAGCGTTTAGGTCGAGATCGCGAGGGTAATGCGTTGGTTTGATGTCGAAAGCGACAGGAACGTCGTGAGCTGGTTCCCTTTTCTTCAGGTAGATCGGCGTAGAATCTCACAGGTGGTGTGTCTGGAGGTGTCATGTGCGTTCGCTTCACCGGTATGACGACCTTTGGTGATGGCGCTCGAGCACGTTTTCCCAATGATGATGTGGAGGTACGCTGTCTTTTCTTGATTGGTGACGATTGCGGCCCTGTATCATCTTCGTCTGCGCAGTCGAATGTAGTGGCTTCCCACGCTGGAGTGGTGGGGACACTACTAGCAAGTTCATCTTCGACTTCAGAGACATCCTCCCTCTCTTCTTCTGATTGTACCGGCGTCGGAAGTAATTCGAGGGCTCGGACGGGTTTGTCAATCTGCCGCTTGGGGTTCTGTTTCACAAACGGTGTACAGGTGACCCATTCACCAATGCCTTCTTCCCACCTAAAGCCACCGCCGGTTGCCGGAGAATCATTCTTTGCTGGTGATTGCATAATAATCAGGCGACCCTGTGTTTGCATCTTCTTCTCGACCTTTCGTGCAAATGCCATGTGCTCGGCGTCGCCTGTGCCGTGAGCAAATTCGAGTGCGGATTCTAATGCGATTCTCTTCAGTGTCCACAGCTTGTGCGGCAATCGGCAACCAGATACCGAAATCAGTGCCGTAACAAAGCGTTGTAGTTGGTCGAATCCATCGTCCTGCCAGATCCGACCAGTCCCACGTGCAGTCGACGAAACCAAGGATGGTAGAGGGCCAAATATCGATGCGAAATTTATGTCTTTTGAGGAATATTGTGAGGCTATCCAATTGATAACGCCAACAGAGCCAGCAGTGTCGAGGGATACCACGGTTGGATCGCTCAAGCAACTTTCAAGATGCAGGAGACACGATGCAAATGTTATCCAAATGCCACGCTGAGCCATGACCTGGACATCATTGGTATCCGCACCAAGAAGGTCGAGCTCATCCTTGATATCCTGCCGAGTAGCAATAGCAACGACGACCGCATCCAAAACTCGAGTAACCCGCTTTGCAGTCATCTGGCCAGCGTCGTCATTACGGGAGTTGTTGACTAAAGTTATACTGCACAGCACGGTGAGAAGACTAGAAAACGTAGTATCAAGCGCCTGCCGGAGTTCCAATCGTGACGATGGTACAAAGCGCCTATAAACAGACCCAGTGACTTCATCTTCCAGCAGCCGATAGTCGGGCAGGCCCATGCTTGCGAAGGCAACTGTCTCGAAGAATCGGCAAACACTTGGCAGAGTGCGGGCATCATTCTCAGAAATGCTTCGGACCAGTCGATCCCAGACAGGGCGCATGCTATCGGTTGCCAGCCATTCGAGAGGTAGCAGCTCAAGAGCAACCATGTGCTCCAAGATATCGTAAAGCAGACGATGGCGTCCGGTATGGTGGACAAAAGCCTTGACCGCATGTAAAAAAGGCGACCGCTGCACGTCAAATAAATTGGCTCGTGTGTTGATGGGTATAGTGATGGACTCTAGAAGCGGCGCATAAGCCAGTAACAGTTGTTCTGCCTCTTCCCATGCATAGGCGTTTAAGCAGTGCGTAACGAGCATCAATGCGTCCTTGAGGCTCAATATTTCGTCGGCAATGGCATCGTATATCAGCTTTGTGGCATGTGTTCGGACGACCTGTCGAAAGTGACGCCAGCCAAGTCCAGGGGCTTGCTCAAAGTGTGTCTCGAGCTGCTCGTATATTTCGTTGGCAATATCCCGACCTTCTTCTTCTGCTTCTTCCTCGAGCCTGTCTAGCTTTGCAAAATGTTCCTCGAGTTCGATGTAGGCCGGTAGTTTTCTTAAACAAGCGCCCATAAGTGATCTTGTGCCTTTCCTTGTCGGCTCATTGCCTGTTGAGGTGGCTTGGAGTAGGTTCGCGTATGCCTCCAATGTGCCTTGAACGAGCTTGTGCACATCCCTAGGTACATCTGCTGCAGGTAGAACTAGATTGACCAAAAGAGGGCCTCGGTTCTTTGGAATTTTTCGCAACGGCGATATGGGCATCTGTGGACTGCTGTGCAGTTGCCCGCCCATTCTCGAAATCAAAGGCGTAAAGGCAATCTCGCCCGGTCGGGAGACATTTCTGGTAGTATCTGGGCTACCTCTCCGCGGTGCTGGTCTCCCTCTTCCCCTTGCGCCATATGTAGTCTTCTTAGCTGCTCCCGATTTCACGCCTGGCCTCCAATCTGGATCTCTCGCCTTCTCAAAACCCCGTGGTTTGTGGGCCGGGCGTGTAAAGTTTGTCGTCTTCTGGGGAGATCCCTTGGTGGCAAATGCCGAGGAAATATTGCGCGACTCTGTATTCGTAGGACGAGGTCGTTCGAGCTCTTTGCGCAGTTTGGCGAGTTTCGAGGAAAGCGGCCGCAGTAGACGATTGCATCGCGAAGTTGTCCATGGCAATGCGTCGTCTGTCGACATGGCAATAGGTATATCGGTTAATTCATACGGGATAGATGGGTACGGAGGAGCTATGGGCGGTAGAATATGTTGTGCTATGTTACGGGCGCGTCGTCGTTGTCGTGATGATTGTTTGTTTGTTTGACCTAGTACCTCATCGGTGGTCGGCGTTAAGCGCGTGTTGTCTCCGCGCTAGCTACTCGAGATTCCCATTCGCTTTCCCATACACTACACTGCACCATGTACTTACACTACCCTCGCGAGAATTGGCTCGAAAGTATCGCATTGTCAGATATGCCATGGCAGAAGCTTGTTTCATCTTGATTCCTCTTGATTCCTTTTTTTTTTCGCAATACGAGACTTTACCGTGTTCTTGACTGCACCATTGCGCAATACAGCTAAATTATTGCTTGCAAAGCAAGTCGTCGAAAGTAGAAGTATGCATACTTCTTTACAGGCTACAGCCACGCGGTGGCTCAACGTTTACTCGGGAGCGGGATTAGCATGACATCAAAGTCTCTTCGCGCACATGTTGCAACGCAGCATGTCCATTGCACGGCCGGCTCGCACACGTGACTACTATCCAAAAGCTCGGTCTTTGGATACACACAGCCCCCGGATGAAAATAGACGCGCAAGTCCGACCGACGTTGGAATGTCTGTCAAAACCCCAGGTTGACGTGTCTTGCATGTGCAGAATTAAGTATGTCGGGCCGAGAGGGTTTATAGCAGCTTACCGTATAGCTGGGACTAAGTAACGAAGTGGTTACTCATGCTTACGTATTTATTGCCACGGCGAGTTTGTATACGCGTCTATTTGGCGCTTCGTCAGATACATCCTTGCTTTGTACGAATACTATAAACAGCATTCCGGAACACGATGAACCAATTGAGGTGCATGCTTGTTACATTGATCAATATCCGGATTTGAAAACCCGAGAAACGCCGAAGTCGAACGAGCCTCGTTGAAAATGTTCCAGCCTTGATTTACTTCTGGCTAAACGATACGGCGCCTACCTGAGATTTGCAGGCAGTCATCGATCTACACACGCTGCAGTCAGGTGCCAAGGAATGTCTTGTGCACATGGCGTCAGTCGTTGCTACTGGCTGTCAAGCGAGATATAGAGCGACAAGGAAGGTAAAAAAGGAGATTGCGCATTGTGGATCAAATGCAAGCCGCGGTCTAGACACCGAATAGGGAGCGGCATGAATTGACACCCGACACCGGTTCTGTGCACGTGTTTGTTGACACGAGCTGTGGATAAGGGAAATCGAGGACGGTAACGTCAACACGAAAGGGCGGCGGAAGGGAGGCGCCCGCTCCGAGTCACGCGATTCTAGGTCGATACTAAAGGACTTTGCAACCACCGGGCCTACGTCAGCACTCGCATGTTTGTGTCGCATGTTGCAAGCCATGCCGTGGACCGATCGGTGGAGAGTGGCTGCATCTCGAAACCGAAAAGAAAAGCGAGAGGCGCCCGTCTCTGAAACGAGCTGTTTGTTCTAAGAGGAACGGTTGAGGAAGTTTCGAGAGCGTGGGGCCAAGGCGGGCACGCCATCATTTGCGTGAAACAGTGGCAATCTAGCAGTCTCACGGGATTCCTGGTGTTATGCTAACATTGTCATTTTCGAGGACGTCGTGAGTCAGTCTTGACCTAGAGGGCGGTACTACGTGAGCGGCTAGGACTGACAGGAAGTGCCTTGGGCATGTCCCGCTTCCCACACCGTCTGTCAGGATGCTCCATCGCCATCGACTGCACAGAACTGAGGACATGATTTGAAGGAGGTTTTCCGAACCATGGTCTTATCGCAGTTGGCAGTGCTAGGCCCGCGTTTCCTTCTTCACTCTGCTAGCAGATACGAATAGAGCCCCTATAACTCCGCCACTAAGTCGATATAAGTATGTGCCTATGTACGTACTCTAAGTATGTGTATAGTATGTCTGTGTACATGGGTACGCAGGTCACGGTAGACCAAGCCTGGCACCTTGCAGATGAAGTCGCTTCGTGACTGGATCTTCGGTAGATTACACAGTATACTTGGGTGTTTTTGACCGTGCGCACATGTGAATGGGGTTGATGGTAAGTACTTGGGGCGTGACAACACCTGATGGTAGTGGAGTCACTTCGGACGCAGCACGTAAATTTCCGTTGGCAGTCTCGACTCGCTTTGCACAAGGCGGAGGGCGCGCGGCCATGGCATAGGGCAAGCGTATCCGAGTCGCGCAAATAGAATGCGGTTTGTGCGGGGAGAGGCGGGCAGGGCATATCCACGAAGGCGTTTATCTGAATCGACACACCAAACAAGCGGCAGTTGTGATTTTGACAGCAATCAGAGGGTCTCTCCGCATGACGCAAGAATCGACAGGGCGATTTATGCAAGACGCGAGGAGCGGCCACGACTGGAATCGACGTGTTTCGGGGCAGGTATGGGCGGGGCGGTGCAGTGACATTCATGCATGTTCCCAGCAAGCATCCAAGGGAAACACGCGGGCGGCCGACTGAGCGGCTGGGTGCTAGTGGTGACAAAGGGGCGAGTGCAAGTGTGCAGATTGGTGGTGAGGCTCAAGGCAAATTAGATTTACTGCACAGTACTTATGGGGGGGAAGGAAGGGGCAGGGCGGATTGTGGCGCCCCAGCTGCGGGCGGCACATTTTGGAGGATGCGGTCGCTGGCTTGGTCGCGCAGGCGGGAACGGGTAGATGGAGGGCGTGGCCAAGTACTTAGGCCGCTGTACGACGGCCGTTATACCGCAAGGAGACGGGGGCGGAGACGGAGGAGTCGTGGATAGATGGATGACGAAGGGTGGTCCTGGGTGGGCCAGGGCTGGCATAGGAGAGTGACAGGCCGGGGCATTGTTCGCCCAGGCGCTGTGCGTCGGCCGCGAGTGTGCGTACGGGTGGCTGGGGCGATTGCGCAGATGGAGGCCCGGTGGGCGTGGCAGGCGGTTGGCGTGTGTATCACGATGGATGGATGGATGGGTGGATGGAAAGGTTCGGAAGCGATGAAACAGGGTCGGTCGTCAGCGTGCAGCTCGCAACTCGCAGCTCGTCCCTTCACTCGTCCCTTCACTCGTCTGTGGCGTGGCGTTCGGTTCGCTCGTCCTCGACGCCGTTCCGTTTCAGCATCCGGGGCCCTAGCCGGCCGCCTTCAGGCACCATCCCTGCCCTCCGCCCCAGCCCTGTCCTCCAATCCTGAGGCTGCGACCACCAATAATCAAACCCACCACACTCCCTTTGCTTTAACCACCCGGCCCTCGCGCCCACAACGCCTTCTCTTCTCTCCCTCTCCTCCCTCGCTCGCTCAACCCCCCATAGTCGCTCTTTTATCGCCGTGGTTCGCCTGGCTCTGCTTTTCTTCGTCCAACCCAGGTGCTTGGTCTCGCTTCCCCGCCGGCTCTTTCTCTCTGATCCCCTGGCTGGCGATTTACCCATACCCAGTCGACTATCAGTGCAGCTTACCCTGCCCTGGCATCTGGAGTCCGCTCAATCGCCCACCTGGCCTGCTGCATATTAACCTGACCGATTCGGCCATATTGTCCACGCTGCGCCAACTCGCGTCAAGCCTACACCCCCTACCCAGTCGCCCTAAGCCCAAGTACTATCTGTTTAGGCTGGGTCACCACGCACGCCATATCAACTGCTTCTTCTAGACCTTGCTCCACTCCACCAATCTGTCGTTTGCTGGCCAAGACAGAGTACACTCTCCCTACATAACGTCATCCCCGCCTGCCACACCCAACTGATCCTACCCTCATCCTGGCCCTACACTCGACAATTGCTCACTCCCTCCAGCCATGTCTCTGATGGACGCTGCCGCGGGCCTCGCCAAGCGCGCTGGCAATGGACAAGAAGACCCCACTGCTGGCCGCGAGAACGTTGACGTACAGCACTACCTTGGATACATCTGGTGGATCATTGTTGTCGTCTTCTTCCTCTACCAAGTCATTCTCTACTTTGTGCGCTACATCCGAACCGTCACATGCCTGAACAACGACACCCAGCGCTACTTCGCCATCCCCAACCGCACCTATGCCGCCTTTAAGAAGCACTGTCTCGATGCTCCCCTATTCCGCACCCGTCACCACCGCGAGTTCAAGCTCTCGTCTGCCATTGGCGTTGGCACTCTGCCCAGCCGCCTGCAGACCTTTTTCCTCCTTGGCTACTTTGCCGTCAACATCGGTTTCTGCGTGTGGAGAATTGACTACAGCAGCTTTGCCTCGGGTGCTGGCGAGCTCCTCAGCCGCTCTGGTGTCATGGCCGTCATCAACATGATCCCCTTGGTCCTGCTTGCTGGTCGCAACAACCCCATCATCAAGCTTACTGGCATCTCTTTCGATACCATGAACTTGGTCCACCGCTGGTTTGGGCGAATCGTTGTCCTCGAGGCAATTGCCCACGCCGTCTGCTGGATGGCCAACAAGGTCCACTCCAGTGAGTCAAAAATCATGTCAATCGTAAACAACCCCGTACTAACCAAGATGCAGAGGGCTGGGGCGCTGTTCAAGCCTCAATCACCAAGAGTGAATTCATCATGAGTGGTTTCATTGTAAGTCTCACGTGAGATTCTTTGCCATCGCCCCCTAACATGTACAGGGAGTTGTCGCATTTGTGTTCCTTCTGATCCAGTCGCCCTCGCCCATCCGTCACTCCTTCTATGAGGTTTTCCTGCACGGCCACATTGCCGGTGCTGCGCTCGCGCTCGGCGCCCTATGGGTCCACCTCAAGGATCGCGAGCAGCAGCGTATGCTCTACGGAGTTACCGCTCTCTGGGCTATGGAGCGTATCTGGCGATTTGTTCGTCTTGTCATGCGCAACGTTGGAAACGGCGGCACTGGCTGCGACGTTGAAGTCCTTCCAGGAGATGCCCTCCGTGTCACTGTCCGCATGGCACGCCCCTGGACCTTCCGCCCTGGCCAGCACGCTTACCTGTACATCCCCTCTGTCGGTCTCTGGACCAACCATCCCTTCTCCATCGCGTGGAGCGAGGAGGAGGAGGACCTCAGCATTGCCTCTTCCTCTGGCGATGAGAAGGGTCTCCCCATGAACCGCCAAGATATTCTCGAGCACCACAAGACCAGCATGTCCTTCATCATCCGCCGCCGAACAGGCTTTACCGACAAGCTGTTCAAAAAGGCCGATCTCTCCGCTGCCGGCCGATTCTCCTGCTCGGCATATGTCGAGGGTCCCTATGGTAAGTCCGAAAATCCTGTTTCTGTAAAGTCCGAGAATCCTGGTTCTGTAAAGTCTATACAATTTGCGCATATTAAACCAATACCCCCGAACTACGCTAACGGTTACCCCGATAGGTGGTGAGGACCTTAGCTCCTATGGTACTGTGATGCTTTGGGCTGGAGGTATCGGTATCACGCACCAGGTCCCCCACGTGCGTGATATCGTTGCTGGCTACGCAAACGGCACCGTTGCTACTCGTCGCCTTACACTTGTATGGATCATCCAGTCGCCTGAGCACTTGGAGTGGATCCGTACATGGATGACACAGATCCTTTCCATGCCGCGTCGTCGCGAGATCCTCAAGATTCTGCTCTTCGTCACCCGCCCCCGCAGCACCAAGGAGATCCACTCCCCCTCTTCAAGTGTTCAGATGTTCCCTGGTCGACCCAACGTTCAGGCCTTGATCGACCAGGAGATGCAAGAGGGTATCGGTGCTGCCTGTGTCACCACATGCGGCACTGGTGGCCTCGCTGATGAGCTCCGCCGCGCGGTCCGCAACCGCGAGACCCAGTGGAACGTCGACTTCCGCGAGGAGTCTTTCTCGTGGTAAACACCTGTCACGTCATGTCTGATCTTGCCCCACTCGGCAATGCCATGTTTTTTTCCTTTGCAAGCGTCTATAACTTGATCGTTGAAATCTTGTCTCATGTTTTTTGGAAGGGGAAATCAACGTCCGGATGCGCAACACAAAGAGGATTAACATGCACATCTTCTTCGCTGTACACATTAGTTTCCATTCTTTTCAAACCACATCATACCCCCATCTGATATGGCTCCATATTCCCCCCCTCCCCCCCCCCCCCCCACACACACACACACTCCTTTTAAGACTTTTATATCCTGTGGATCAGGCATGAAGACAAACACAAAACAAGCAACATGTGGTCGGGCCTTTTGGTAGGGTGCCTAAGGAAACGGGCTAATGGTTAGCTATACAATGTTATCCCCGTCGCCACATCTGTACGATACCCCAATTCGGCGTTTTTCCAGCCGAGTTTGTTTTTTACCTGTACTTATCAATATAACCCCGATTTCAGAACCAAAATCTCTAGAGTAAATAACCAAGACCAACTATCCATGTCCTATCTCCTACCAACCACACCTCCTTTCTTCCCTTCTTGCCCCCAACCCCCAACCCCTGCAGCGATCGCCACGCTAAACATCTTCTAGCTTGGGCAGCTTAACTCAGCCCATCCCTCCTCGCCTGCAGGCCTGCACCTTTCTTCCTGCACGCAGGTGGAGACCCCCCCACGCGCCGGTATATGTCAAGCTCGCAAACAAGCCTGCATGCGTGTGTGCGTGCATGTGCTACTGCAGCGTGCCTAACGTGCCCAATCCCGTGAGAGAGAGAGAGAGAGAGAGAAAGCAAAATATCTCATCTGGTACACTTGCGTATCACCACGTTACGGAGATTTTTTTGTCCTTTGTCGGAACCAGACACAGAATACTACGTAAGCACGCTTTGAAACAGTTTGTATACCGCTCTTTTTTTTGTCGTCCCCGACGTTACATACGAGGCTTTTTTTTTAAAAAAAAAAAAGAATTTGGGCCGAACTCGAAGGGTTGCCTTTTACATTGCCCTTGGTCCGCCCGCCTGCTTCGTCCGGCCGGTTTTTTTTTTAATTGTGTTTTGGGGAACAGGCGTAGCCGCCCTGGTTTCGTCTCAGGCACAGGGGTTGGGACGGTGAGGCATGTTTGTAAGCGCTGTGTCATTCTCTAGCTTTGCTCGCTTGGCTATCATTATTATTATCGTTTGCTTTTCTTTGGCGCGCACACTTGCAATTAGGGTTTTGTTTGATGAGATAGGTAAACGGGCCGGTTGTTTCAGGTGGGGTTGGGGTGGGAGGTATAATTGGAGATGGGGTGCTTGTATATGTTTGGAGAGCGGTAAGTAATGGTACTTGTGGGTGGGTGGGTTATTTTTTTTTCGTATGGTTTGGTATGAGTGATAGAGTATGTGTGTTGTTTGGGTGGGTAGGGATGGAGAGGGGGATATGTGGAGATGAAGTGCGTAAGGTGATGGCGTGGCGCGTACGTAGGTGAAATGATTGTCATGTCCGCGGTTCCAAGAAAAGTAATTCTTTGGGGAGATTGGCGGAATACCCAGTACCACAGCTATGTTTTTTCTTTCACCTTCTCATGTCAAACTCCACAGCAAGGTGTTTTACTCCCGACACACAGCGACTGCGGCTTTTACCCAAAGTTGCACCCGCAGCTACCCAGTGTTTGTGTAGGCGGGAGCGGGAAAAACAGATATAGAGTTTACATACGGCTGACTGAGTCGTCACGACAACCCTTGCTTTCCGGTATCTTGGGTAATGTCAAACATACGCATACGTTCTACTTACTTGGCGGACCCTGTGCGTCCGTGGACTTGAAACAAATGTGTTCTTGGAGGGGCTTGGAGAAAGGGCACGAGATGTCTGGTTGCATCATGCGTAGTGTACCGCAATATTTTTGGCAGTCCAAAGTGCGTTGTGGCAAGGAAGGAGGAGAGTTCGATCCGAACATCCCCCTTCCCGCTTCCGTCTTGCTTACTGTTTCTTGTGTAGATCGATATATTAGAGGTGCACGTGCAGATATCACGCATTCTATTGACCTGGTTCAGTTGAGTTGTATGTTCTCTGAATCTCGATTTTGACGAGAGGGATGGCGATATGCAGTATAGACGATGCAACCACCACGTACGTCCGTATGAACCTTGCTCTTCACATCGAGCCAGCATGAACAACATCAGGTAGGAAGTCCGTGGTTAAATTTCCATGGCATTACATTGTACCAGTATTGCAGTTCGCCGGAAAGAACTCAACGTTCAATCAGGCATGTGTTATCTGCATTGTATTCCAAGTTGCAACCATGCCACTCGCGACCTTGCGATATGCGTAGTAATTCAATAACCGGGCTCGCTCACCGGCTAATTTACCCCAACTGTGCTCTTTCACGTGGTCGCCTTCCTTCTTAGTCGCTTGCGCAGGTAAAATTCGCTGTTCCAATTAGGATTCTACGTGTACACTAGTGGTTCGGTTAATGTGGCACAGGGTCTTACCAGGATAATGTTGGGACTATTGATGTTCCTGTTGGAACCTGGTCTGTATAGAAGGACTCGCTAAGGTATAGACAGGCGTAGGTACTCTACAGTATGCACGGTATGCTGCTACCGGCAGATAGTCTGGGGTCTAGACCGTCGGAGTTGTTGTTTACAACAGCAACATCCGAATGACGTAGGCCTCTCGGTACAGAAAAAAAAATACCAGAGGTTGGGTGGCATGTGAAAGTTGCGATATGGTGCTGAATACCCTGCTATGCGCAATCTCCAAATTAACAAACTCGGAAGGTTCAAACTGCTTCAGGACTTTGCTGCGTGGCTGCATCTTCCATCTCAAACCTCTTTTGGATTCCTTCCCACCCTTTCCTAACTACATCGGCCATAGCCTCACCCATCATGTGGCCCTGGCCCAACTTCCTTATCGCATCTTCTACACTGCACAACTCGCTCTTGAACTGCCTCTCCATATTATCCACACCCGTGCCCTCGTGATGTCTAGGCTCGTACCCCTGTGGCTCCATCGCAATTCTCTCCCTCAACGAGAGATTCTGCGGATAACGCGGTGGGGATTTATACGGCGATCCTGGTTCTGATTCGAGGTCCCCCTCGAGCGACGGCGGTAGCGTCTCCGAAATGTACCAATAAACCACATACTGATACTCTCGCAACGGCATCAACTGCAACAGAACGGGCTCGGCGGTATGCGTCGCAGCGTGGACACGTGGATGAGCTTGCGGTTGGCAATGCCGTGTTGGTAGAGGGAGAAGCCGGTTTCGATACCCTGACTTTGTATATTGCATACTGCATTAGCTCTTGCGATAATCATCTATAAACTTTTTTTCTCGGAAAAATGCTTGCAGACTTGATTTGGGACCCACCTCTTCATACCCCTCTCGCTCTGCGCCTATGCCACTTTCTTCGCCTGCATCTCGTCGCCCTTTGGGCAAGAAATATGCTTTACGCCCGTGTTGCTCGTAGCTGCATAGTACCACACGCCCGGTTGCGAGATGGAAGATAGCTACCCCCCCACCAACCATGAACTTTGCGCTATCAAATTGCGCGGTCAGCGGGTGAGGGGTATACATGGCACTGTTTCTTCGTGACATGGTTCTGGCGATCGTGATATAGAAGTTTGTGCGATTGCTATGGGATGCAAGGAACGTAGGAATCGGGAAGGCAAAATGATGAAGGAACAGTGTTCAAGTCACGGCAGTGCCGATGGAGAGTAAGCACAAGATCAGGCTTCTGCCTAATCGTAAGGAAGCCATGATGCGAGGCAGTGGGTGCTGAAACGATGCGTGTGTGGTCGAATTAGAGAGGAAGAGGATAGTGGGGCAAATGACGTTGAGTGCACACCCCTCCAGCTCAGCGCTGCGGTGCAATTTTTAAAAAGTTTTCATATATTATGGTATTTCAAAAACCTCCATCAGAACAACCGGCCTAATGGCCCAATGGCAAGGCGCTTGACTACGATTCAGTTCGATATCAAGAGATTCCAGGTTCGACCCCTGGTTAGGTCACATCACCAGTTTTTTTTGCGGTTCACTTTTACGGGACGTCTAGTGTGCTACCGAATTTTTTTTGGCCTTGTTTTGCCGGGATCCTCACTGCAACGGCTGAACCGAGTGCCATTTGAGCAAATATTAGCACAGCAAGCCCAATAGTTGGAGAAACTTTTCAAAATTGTTTTTTTGTGTGCTCAGTATGTCACACCATGGCACACCATAGGTTCAAAGCCCTCTTCTTAATCTAAGTGAATGGCCGAGCTGTAGACATGAACTAGACGACCATGAACTGAGTAAATTTATGACAAGGTATTATGCTTGAATTATGTTTTACAAATATCTACAAAAGCGCGATGCCAGTCACATCCCCTAACTCGGGGAACAATACCTTCTTCTTCCGTGTCTGAAGATCAACCGCATACACGCCACCCGCAAGGTCACTTACATACACAACGCCCTTCTCTAGGTCTAATGCAAGCCCAATAGTCTCATGAAATCGGCTCGCAAGAATCTCAATTTCCCCAATTGGCTCCTCGCCGCCTCCAACAAATGCTCTGTTCAAAGTGTTACCCCTGGGCGGATCCCCACGGTCCGTCCAGTACAACACAGCATTCTCCTCATCCAGCTCTAGGTCAATCGGCTCAGGTAGGTTCTCGAAAACCTTCTCGCGCACCTCCGTGTTATCGATGCGCGCGCGGTAGATGGCACCGGCATTTCCCTTTGATGCGCCCTTTTGTGTCCAGTAGAACCAACCTCTGCGTTCGTCAACAGCAATGCCGACACACCAGTTCCGCGTATCTGCTGCATCTGCTGTGCTATGTGGGTTGCCTGTTGATAAGAGTACTTCAGGCTCCTCTGTTGCCAGTGGCATGCGCATGACTTTCATGCCTTCACGGTCGCACCAGTAAAGTGTGCGACTTTCCTTTGCGAGAGTGATTTGCTTGGGCGTCCAGACGCCCTTTGTGCCAGTAGGGACGACAATTCGGCGGTTGGAGCCGTCGAGTGAGGCTGTCTCTATACTGCCTGTGTTGGTGGAGAGCGCAGTGCCCATGTTTGTCCACCACATAATGCCATTGTCGTGATCGATTGTCACCCCGTCTGGCAGTGTCGGGAGCGGTGAGACAACGGGCTTCAAGTCGCTGCCATCTGTGTTACAGGAGATAATGCGGCCACCAGAGTGGTTGGGCGAGGATAGTGATGCGTCGAGGATGTATAGATGTTGTTTCGATGGAGCTTGCTGGGGCAGCTCAGTGATTGAGGGCATGATGTGTGTTGTAGAGTGTCCTAATATATTTCTTTGATATGATCTGCTTTGTGTAGTGAAAGATACTCGAAGTTATTCAAGAAGATACAAAGTTGGCAAATTTTTGTGAGGTGTTCGTCTTCCACTTCCCACATCCTTAACTTTCTATATACACACATACCAGCACCGCCCCAGTTACCACTACAAACCCATTCGGGCCAAACTCGGATCCACCATACACCGACTCCATACGCGTATCTCATTTTCATCCCACTTTTCGTGCACGTTTGCAAAGTCGGGCGTACTACATAGTTTGCTCGGCCGAACTTGTGCGTGCGCCGTTTCGGTAAACTTGCAATCTCTCTAGGAACACATCTCAATGGAGCCGACATGTTAACATTACCCTGTGACGTCAATTCCAGTTTGAGTTTTGTAGATCACGCAGGGAGGCAAAAAGATGTATGTGTGTGTAAAAAAAGACAATTTGACCGAAGGGTCCAACGCCGCTACTTAGCCCCTGATCTGCAGCGCCACGTGGAATGACGTCATCATGCTCAAAAAATCGTAGATGAAAACGTTAATTCAAAATAGAATTTTGACATGCGGAGTTCATTGTAGTGTTCTGAGTACATGAAGGGCAATGTGTTACAGAAATTGACATGAATTTAGTCGTCATGATAGAAATTGTAAAGTACATTCCAAAGGGTATCAATCTATCTTCTAGTTTTACATTCTACTAGTTCTTCCTTTCCTCCGCATAACCATCCCACTCCTTCCTCAAATTCAGCAGCCTAACCAACTCTGAATCCCGCTGTGTGACCAGATCATCAAATTTCCTTTCAGCAACTGCTTCCATCGTGCCCTCAACCCACTTCTTTCTCAGATCGTCGTCTAGTACGGGATCCTTTTGTGCCCACCACGTAGTCAGCGGTCCCAAAAGATGATTCGCCATGTGCTGCGCACCCTGCTCGCCGCCTGCAAGATGAAATAGCGTATTAGGACCCATAATACCCCAACGTAGTCCTGGTCCGTACGCCATGGCATCGTCAATGTCGGAGATGCTGCAGATGTCATTTTGCACCATGTGCAGCATCTCGCGCATCAGTGCTGCCTGTAGTCGGTTGGCAATGTGTCCAACCACTTCCTTCTTGACATGCACAGCTTTCTTGCCAATGGCTGTGTAGAAAGCCATTGTGCGCTCAATCGTCTCTGGTGCAGTCTGCTCGCCGCCAACAACTTCTACGAGTGGGATCAAATGCGGCGGGTTGAAGGGATGCCCGATTACAATGCGCTCTCGGTGTGTATCCGCACCCATACCGGACTGAATGGATGTGCAAGTTAAGCCACTTGATGATGTGGCGATGATGGTATCGGGGCGCACGAGGGCGGCCATGTTGTTGAATAGTTGCTGCTTGAGATCGAGGCGCTCCGGACCATTCTCTTGTACAAAGTCGGCATGTTTGAGGGCTGTCGCGAGGTCGGTGGTGAAAGTGATATCCTCGGGAAACGTATTAGGGTTCTTGAGTAACCCCAGAGATTTCAGCACAGGGAGGGCGTTTTTGACGAGCTTTCGCAGCGTTGCTTCAGCGGCTGGATTGATATCAAAAGCTGTCACTTTGAGGCCCTGCGCGAGGAAGAGAGCGGCCCATGATGCTCCAATTGAGCCACTGCCGATGACAGTGATGTGCTGGATTGGTACTGAAGTTGTTGAGTGTGGCATTATGAATAAGAGATATGAAAATGGATTACTTGAAAACGCTTAGAGAAGACAAATATGTTCCAATCTTGGACATATAAATTCCTACTGCTTGCAAGCATCTTGTTACTACTCGCTGTGCCTGTCACGAGGTGTTCGCACGAGAGACCATAACACCGATTGATCACCGAATGATGTCAGACCGCCGATGTGATCGTCAATTGACCGGACCGGACCGATATCTACTGGGGACCCGTTCCTGTATCAGATCGGAAAAAATATCTTTCAGCAACGTTCGAAGATATGATGCAAGCTCGCAGAGGCTGTGCCTGTGCAAGGAAAAATGTGCACGCGGGAGATCTCGGCCAACTTACCCCATAGTAGCAAATATGGAATAGCGCGGCACACTTCATAGCCCTGCACGGATGATGGCATTCGTACGAGGATGAGGGAAGGAATGATGAAATATGTCCGAACTATTTCCTTCCTTACTGGATCGGAGGCACGTATCCTTAGACTCTAGAGGAGCTTGTAGTCGAAGAACCTGGTCAGAGAACTTCAAGATGGATAGTATAAGAGAGAGGCATTGCGCAAGGAGAACAGCATTCATTCATCATCTTCCACAACTCCATCCAAACACTTCATCACACAGTTTCATCTATTCATTATACCCTAATCTATTCTACTGTTAGTCACATTCATACACCTATCATGGCCACTTCAGATCGTATCCCAGATGTTTATGGCCCTGGAACCTACACAGACAAGACCTTCGTCCCTGTCCCGCAAGATACCGCACGCATCTTCCGTCAGCTCGTATCGCAAACACCTGGATTCACCCAAGATGAAAGCATTCTCTCAAAAGTCAAGTTCACTGGCGAGGAGTATCCTGTCATCCCAGGACCCATCAAGGCAACATCCGTCGCCGCTGCCCTGCATGCTATGTGCGGTGTCCTCGGAGATGAGATACTCGCAATAAGAGGCGCCAAAGATGACAAGCGTGAGATCACTGTGAATACCACTCACGCTGCTATGTGGTTTGGTTGCATTGCAACAGCGTTTCTCAACGGAGAAGACGTTTTGAGCATGTCAGCACAAAAGAAGCTTGGTGAATTGCTTCCAGACTGGGAGCAGGGCTGGACAGATACACCACTCAAGTACCGTGCAACTGCCCTATACCCTACCAAAGATCCCGAGACATGGTACTCCCTTCATGGAAGTATGAATGCTCCTCCGACTCTCGAGATGATCGGCATCGACCCCAGCACTCCAGTCTCGTCCAACGAAGAAGCCGCAGCGCTCATTGCAGAACATACCAAGAAGTTCAGTCCCGCGGAGCTCGAACTCAAGAATTTGATGAACGGCCTTTGTGGCTCCATCTGCTTCACCCCTCAGCAATGGAACGAGTCGACGATGGGCAAGTCACTAGCCGCACACCCACTCGTCAATGTCAAGCAACAGAACCAAGCTATCCCCACCCCGCCCATCAGCTTTCCACCTCTGAACCCGCAAGACCGTAGGCCTCTTGCCGGCGTAAAAATTGTCGAACTCACCCGCGTCATCGCTGGCCCAGAAGTCGGCACCATCCTCGCAGCATTCGGTGCGGACGTCATCCGCCTCAACCCACCCCATCTCCCCGACATCAACATCATGCAACTCACGCTCAACGCCGGAAAGCGTACTTCAACCGTAGACCTACGAAAAGAATCCGACAGGACATATCTGCAATCCCTCCTCGCAGACGCCGATGTCTTCATCCAAGGTTTCCGCATGGGCAAGATGGCGAAGTACGGTCTCGGCCTCGACGACATGCTCGAGATGGCCGGTAAGCGAGGCAAGGGCATCGTGTACGTATCTGAGAACTGCTACGGGCCAGACGGATACTACAAGGAGCGTCCTGGCTGGCAGCAAATTGCTGATGCTGCGGCCGGTTCCGCGTACGTAACTGGTAAGGCACTAGAAATTACACAACAGCTTCCGAAGAACGAGGCTGTGCTGCCTAGTCTTCCTATCTCAGATATGTCGACTGGAGTTCTTGGAGCTGTAGGCGCTATGCAGGCTCTGCGCGATCGTGCGATCAAGGGAGGAAGTTATCAGGTCCATTCTTCGCTTGTTGGTGTGAATGCGTATGCGCTGCGTGAGGATGTTGGACTGTATCCGATTGAGACGGTCAAGGAGTGCCAGGAGAGGTTCCAGTGGGGTGATATGCGCGGAAGCCATCATGTGCTTGACTTGCTTGTAACGGTTTACAAGGGCTGGAAGAAGGTTATTGGACAGTACTTGGAGGAGAACTGTGGGTGGTATCAGAGTTTCGAGGACAGCGCGTTTGACAGCAAGAGGTTGAGCATTTTGAAGCCGGTACCTCAAATCAAGGGTGCGGAAGGTGCGGCTTGGAGTACACCTAGTGTGCCGTACGGTGTGGAGAAGCTGGAGGAGTTGAAATGGTCTTCTTAAGTCGTAAATAGTTCATTTTTTTCTTTTCTGTTTTAGATACCAAATCCAACATATTCCACAATTTCACACCGAAGCCTTGTCTTCTTCACCTTCAAAATCATACCCATAAACAATCGCATCCACCTTCCTTCCTGGAAAACTCTTCAAAACCGCACACTTCTTCACCCGCCCAATCCTCTCAAACCCCAAAGAATCCCAAATCTTACACGACGCAACATTCGTCTCGTACACCAAATTAAACACCGAATACGTGAATCCCTGTTTCTCCATCAGCCCCAAACACCCATCGTCATCAACCACAAAAAACTCACCAGTCTAGGCGCCCACTCCAAATACGCCCTCCCCAGCGCCTTCCCGATCCCCAAATTCCTCTTTTTCGCATTCACCAGAAACCCTCCATTACAAACATGACTACTCCTTCCCGGATAATTCGGCTTCACATAAAAACTCCCCAGACACCTGTCCTCCCACTCCACCTCCCCCATCTCCCCCATCTCCCCCAAACTCTCCACACTCAACCCCTCTCCGAGCACCATGACGGCGGCAAAGGTACTAAACCAGTAGGGTCCGAAGGTTTCAAGAGGCAAGGGGTCGAGCATCGGGTAGGTGTCCCCAGCGGCGATTTCGAGGGCGAGTTGCGTGCAGAGGAAGGAGGTGAGGGAGGGAGGAACCTGCGAGGGTGAGGTGAAGGGGAGGATGGTGGCACGTGTGGTGCCGTCGCGGAGGGTGACGGGGGTGGGGGTGAAGGAGGAGATTGGGGTTGTCCGCTTGATTGGAGGGGATGTGGGGTCGTCGAGCATTGCGGGCATGGTGGTGGTTGGTGGGGTGATGGAGGATGTGGTGAATCCAGGGCCAAAGGGGTTTAAAGATTGGTGCTGTTTTTTTGGGTTGAATTGGGATATGTGTTGTGAGTAGAATGTCGTTGTCTAAATACTGAGATTCTATGACTCGTAGGCACTATGCCTAAATGGGTGAGTTTTTTTACGATTCATTGTCTCCCGGGTATTATTGCGTGATGAGGTAGCTGGAATCTCTTTACATTTTATGTTGTTAAATGCGATTTGGGCTTCTTGTTTGGTGATTTCGTTTGTCACTTTCGTTGCTTTTGAAATCGAGTGCCATTGCCCAACAGTAGGGTTGATCATGAATGTGTAGTTCCCGCCTTGTACTTTCTTGCTACCAGGTTCATTGTGTAGAAGTAAATGTATGTAGGAAGCCAGTCGTGAAGTTTTGAATACTAGGAACAATTTACTATGGGGCAATCGAAAGCCTGTTTGTTACAGGAATGTAAGAGAGGGGCTGGGATACATGCTCAAATAGGCGAGTTGGCCAAGCATGCAGAACAAGCGTGCTTACGGTACTTGTGTTCCAAAACCTTATACATGACTGTGAGTCCTGTTCGCCGGTATGCCTTTTGAATAAGCTTCCAATTCTGCTTGCTGTGTTCATACGCGTGAAACTTGCAAAACATCGTAGACCGTAGAGACGTAGCTCAATGCGACGTCATCAAAGCACCGATATCGTCTCTTGAGGAGCATCATGTTGAAACATCATTTGTCTCTCAAGAAAAAGAACACGCAGGTTTCCAATGATCTTTGGAATCAAGCATGAGGCTACAGAATAGCTATGGAACAGGAATTTTGTACGGCTTTTCAACGGCTTTCGACGGGATCAGCAATATACCCGGGGGCTGAGGGGGAGTTGCATACCCGACCTGCCTTGCTCCTTGGCGATGCGTCTAGATCAGGAAGCTGGGGGTACATAAGTATACACAAGCCTGGGCATCGCCTTGGCTAGCGGGCGAACGACGCTCCACCTACTGAATATGATTCCAGTGATGCAAATGAACACGGCAATGCTGTGCGAGCTAGCATGACAGTTCCATGGCGACATTCGATTATTGCACCGAGCTTCCCGACGCGCAGATAAGGTTAGAACAGGGGTCCAAAGTCATATTTAAGAAGTGTATATGATGTTGTAATGACTTGTGTGTTGTGTTTGTTAACTCTCCGAACTTCAAAATGAGATTGTCAAAGTTGGTGGTGGCCGCTCAATTGGCAGCAGCGTCTCCTTTGGCACACGACGCTAGCTCTGTGTCTCGCAGTGCCAACCCAAGCTACGATGGCTACCAAATCTACTCCATTACGCCATCTTCTGCCGAAGAAGCTCATGATATCAACAAGCGCTTCTCCAACTACCACACTCACCCGATTCGCAACACCCTGTCAGTTGCTATTCCACCCGAGGAGATTGACTCTTTTCGTGCACTGGGTTTGAACGCTCGCCTGGTGAACTCGGATCTGGGCAAGTACATTCGCTCTACCGACAAGGAAGCCGTATACAAGCGTGACTTGCATGCAACGGGTCAGCTCCCGGACCTGTCGTGGTTCGACACTTACCATGCTTATTCCGACCACCTTCAGTACTGGGACGACCTTGTTGCGGCGTTCCCTGGTAACTCTGAGAAGTTTTCGATTGGCCAGAGTTATGAGAACCGGACAATTTGGGCGTTCCATTTGTTTGGTGACAAGAGCACTGAAGCTGCAACGCAAGAAAAGCCCATTATTCTTTGGCATGCCACAGTTCACGCAAGAGAATGGATCTCCACTATGGGTAAGCAGAACACGCATGAGAAAAAGGAATACTAGCTAACGCTCCCAGTCATCGAGTACCTAGCCTACCAGCTTATTGACGGGTACCAAAAAGGCGATGCAAATGTGACTAGTTTTCTGGACCACTACGACTTCTACCTCGTCCCCTTCCACAACCCAGACGGCTTCTCGTACACACAAACCAACGACCGACTATGGCGCAAGAACCGGCAGCCGCGCCCCCAACTAAACACGGCCTGTGTCGGCACCGACGGCAACCGCAACTGGAAGTTTGAATGGGACGCCACGCCTCCAGACGGTGGTTCAACGCCCAATCCGTGCGGAGAGACGTACCGTGGCGAAGCCGCCGGCGACACACCCGAGAATCAAGCCATGGACGGACTCTCTGCTAAGCTTTCCAGCACGGGCGCTGGCATCCGGTCCTTCATCGACTTCCACTCGTACAGCCAGCTTATCCTCACTCCCTGGGGTTTCTCGTGCGACCCGCTCCCCGAAACGCTTCCCCGTATGCTCGAGGTAGCAGGCGGCACTGCCAGAGCTATCCAGGCGGGCAGCGCGCGAAACGTCACGTACGAGTTTGGGCCTGGCTGTCAGATTCTGTACTTCTCCACGGGCAACTCGAGAGACCACCACCATGCTGTGCATGGCGCGGCGCACTCGTGGACTATGGAGCTGAGCCCCCAGGACGCGGCAGGAGGCGGGTTTGTTCTGCCGCCTGAACTCATTTGGCCGACGGTCAAGGAGCAGTGGGCGGGCCAGTTGTGGTTGTTGAATGATGTTTGGGATAACTGAGCTTTTGGTGCAATGGCACAGGAATATCATGCACTGTTGGATGGCATATTTGCCTAGATTGGCTACGAGATAGATGCTATGAAACATTCTGTGAACTGGCTCTTGAAGCATTGCAGATGTTCAAGTGATGTGTTTATGATTGGAGTAAGATCTGGAGCTTGACCTATAAGCAGTGCCTTATACCCACATCTTCCTCTATCCATATCGTCCTCATGTCCTCATGTCCTCATGTCCTCATTGTCCCAACTCACAGTTACAAAATATCAGGAGCACAAGTACAGGTTTCAACATTATATCTATTTAAATGCGAGACAGTGGACAGTTAGTAAATGAACAGGTAGGATACAGACAAGGTAGGACATAGATAGGTAGGCGGACAGGCGGACAGGCGGACAGCTAGGCGGACAGCTAGTAAATGGATATCTAGCAAATAGACAAGGTAAGATACGGAAAGGTAGGCGGACAACTAGGCGGACAGGTAGGCGGACAATACCGTCCTGGCGCCGCATACATTTGACCTATATCCTAACTGTCTATTTACTACATAGCTATCCGCCTGTCCGCCTGTCCGCCTGTCCGCCTACCTGTCCGCCTAGTTGTCCGCCTACCTGTCCGCCTAGTTGTCCGCCTACCTGTCCGCCTAGTTGTCCGCCTACCTTTCCGTATCTTACCTTGTCTATTTGCTAGATATCCATTTACTAGCTGTCCGCCTAGCTGTCCGCCTGTCCGCCTGTCCGCCTACCTATCTATGTCCTACCTGTCCGTTTCCTAGGTGTGTATGTAGCAAACCCTCTATACAAGTCCCTAGGTGTACATCATAGGCGTCATGTGGCGTGAGGAGAAACACTAAAGTTGGACACAAGGGCATTGCTCATCAGACAGAGACTATGAGCTTCATCCGAACATGCGGTTCTCGTATTGATAGATGGTCAGACTCCATTAGGGGTAGTCAGTGCATACTGGATTGGAGCAAGATCGAAACTGAGTCATCATCGCCCAAAGGACGATTTCGAAAAGCCCAAGACCTAATCAACGAGGGTCGTATATTGAATCGAAAATCTCTCAGACGATGAGTACTTGTGAGCATGAAATGCGAAGAATTGATAATGGCACGAGGTTCTGGTGTAGTGAACGACAAGAAGCTGGTCGCATTGTTGACGGCGGGTTGGAGATTTGGATCTGCAAGTGCAGTCTCGAAAATCTTTACGGTCAGGCTCTCGTTGGTGGTGACCCACATAGAGTACACATGTAAAGAGCAGGTTGAGCACGTGGATTCGTAACCGTAGAGACTTTGAGCGTGCAGCATGTCCGGTAGATAGCTCTAGGAGAGCTAAGCGACTTGGAACACTATGTGACGGCAGTTAATTCTTTGTCAAAGTCTTGTAGCGCGTGTGTATGAGCGGTGTGACAAGAAGGTTGGAAAAAGAATGAAGCATTGAGCCAATTGACAGCAACAGAGTCAAGTTCCAGTGCGGTCCATGGCCGGTCGAGGGCGGCGAAGGCCATGAAGGCGGGGCCTAGAGGTTTGGATATGCCTAGGTACATGCGTGGGTACTAGATAGCGAGGGTCTATGACGAGGCTTGGGGCTCAACGAGGCCCATTGTTCTGGTAGGTGATATGCAATGGCAAAGAGAGAGCAAAAGCAACGCAGAGAGTGACTAGTGGAAGAAAAGCAGGTATGAACACGGTGGTGTGCATAAGGGTGGGCAGAATTGCCGCCAAGGCCACATCAGACTCGGCTAGTGGTGGGGCTGGGTACACAGTATGATGGCAATCTCAAGTACCCCGCCAAAAGTTTTGCAGTGCGGCAAAAGTGAAACCCAAGCTGCCTCAGTGCGCGCCCAAGGCTGGCGTCGGTGGCTGTTTTTGGCGTGAATTTTCTCTTCGGTACAGGCGAGAGCGGGATGAAGATGGAATTGCAGAGACTGTGCTTATGCCCAAGCAATCCCAGGGGGTCCCAGATGGCAGCCAGAATGAAGTCATCCCCCAAAGGGCTGAGGGATGGGCAGTGACGATGCACTCACAGGCTCGCGTGAGGCAACTGCGGCTGTGGCGAGCCCATGGCGGGCGGTCAGCAGTACTGAAAGGGCTCGACGACGGCCAGGGCCAATCAGGCGGGGCTGTTTTGCCTCTCTGCCTACAGATTTCGTTGCCAGTGAAGGAGTTTTCGTAGCCCAACCGGGGGCTAGCGCCGAAAACTAGCACGGACCCACCAGGCCTTCCAGCTATATTAGCAACACTCGACCCCTCCATCGCCCAATTCTTCTCTTCGTCCAACTCATACCTTACACCGCGCGCTGTAAATCTGAGTATTCAACAGCTTTTCCTCACTTCATTCAAAACAACACACTACCGCCAACATGGGGTAAGTTCTTGTCCCCCCTCCTTCACCCCCACCTTGAGCCTCTCGGGCCCCTCGATTGTGCCCGCAGGCGCACCTCGAGCTTGCCACTCGCCCTTGTCCCAGCCAGACAACTAACAAGCCATGCAGTAAGGAAAAGACTCACATCAACGTCGTCGTCATCGGCCACGTCGACTCCGGAAAGTCGACCACCACCGGACGTAAGCCTCCCCTCTCCGAAGCACTGCGGGGTCAACACGCTCACAATGGGATACAGACTTGATCTACAAGTGCGGTGGTATTGACAAGCGTACCATTGAGAAGTTCGAGAAGGTATGCCTTGACTTTTCTTTCACCAAACCCCCACCACTGTCCATTACAACTTCTGAGCGCGCGCCCATTTTCGGGCTTATCGCAATGAGGGGCATTTTTGGGTGGTGGGGTTGTGCGAACTTTTACGCGCTAGCGCTAGTCTGGATGCGGCCTTCGCGAACCGCAACACTATGACGCACATGCAATTTCCCACCACCACCACCACCACCACCACCACCAACTTCAACGACATCAAGGTCATCCTTGGACATTTAGTCTTTGCGCTTGATAGTCTCTACCTACTAATTGACTGCGCAATGCTGACAAGCCTCACAGGAAGCCGCCGAACTCGGAAAGGGTTCCTTCAAGTACGCATGGGTTCTTGACAAGCTCAAGGCCGAGCGTGAACGTGGTATCACCATCGACATTGCTCTGTGGAAGTTCGAAACGCCCAAGTACTACGTAACAGTTAGTAGGTGGACACCTTTCTTTTTGTGCTTTTTTCATGCGTTTTTTTTTCATGCTGCTGCGCATGCTGCTGCTTCACGACGCTCCTGCCGTTGTGTGTCGCACATTCCTTCCAGCACGGTGCTGGGGCCTCTTGGCCTGGGCCTACCTTTTCTGCCCCTCATCTTCTCTCCCCTCTTCATCCTCGAGCATCGAGCATCCTCCCGACTCGAGTCAAAATCGCTAACCGTGTATCTAGTTGATGCCCCCGGTCACCGTGATTTCATCAAAAACATGATCACTGGTACCTCCCAGGCTGACTGCGCTATCCTCATTATCGCTGCCGGTACTGGTGAGTTCGAGGCTGGTATCTCCAAGGATGGCCAGACTCGTGAGCACGCCCTTCTCGCCTACACTCTTGGTGTCAAGCAGCTCATCGTTGCCATCAACAAGATGGACACCACCAAGTGGTCTGAGGACCGTTACCAGGAGATCATCAAGGAGACCTCCAACTTCATCAAGAAGGTCGGCTACAACCCCAAGCACGTTCCCTTCGTGCCCATCTCCGGTTTCAACGGTGACAACATGATTGAGGCCTCCACCAACTGCCCATGGTACAAGGGTTGGGAGAAGGAGACCAAGTCCAAGGCCACCGGTAAGACCCTCCTCGAGGCCATCGATGCCATCGACCCTCCCAGCCGTCCTACCGACAAGCCCCTCCGTCTTCCCCTCCAGGATGTGTACAAGATCGGTGGTATTGGCACGGTTCCCGTCGGTCGTGTCGAGACCGGTATCATCAAGGCCGGTATGGTCGTCACCTTCGCCCCCGCTGGTGTCACCACTGAAGTCAAGTCCGTCGAGATGCACCACGAGCAGCTGACCGAGGGTGTCCCCGGTGACAACGTCGGCTTCAACGTCAAGAACGTCTCCGTCAAGGAGATCCGTCGTGGTAACGTTGCTGGTGACTCCAAGAACGACCCCCCCAAGGCTTCCGAGTCCTTCAACGCCCAGGTCATCGTCCTCAACCACCCCGGTCAGGTCGGTGCCGGTTACGCACCAGTCCTCGACTGCCACACTGCCCACATTGCCTGCAAGTTCTCTGAGCTCCTCGAGAAGATTGACCGCCGTACCGGAAAGTCTGTTGAGAACTCCCCCAAGTTCATCAAGTCTGGTGACGCCGCCATCGTCAAGATGGTTCCCTCCAAGCCCATGTGCGTTGAGGCTTTCACTGACTACCCTCCTCTTGGTCGTTTCGCCGTCCGTGACATGCGTCAGACCGTTGCCGTCGGTGTCATCAAGTCCGTCGCCAAGGTCGACAAGGCCGGCAAGGTCACCAAGGCCGCCGTCAAGGCTTCCAAGAAATAAGCGCTCGGTTTTTGGGTTGCTTGTTTCTCTTCTTTCGTCTCTAGATACCTGCTTCTGGGGATGTGGTTGCTTCGGAAAAGCTGTGATGACTTTTTAAACGTGTCATGCATAACGGTCTGGGGTCCTGGCGTCTCCCTTCCATAGTTTCCATAATGATCTGAATGAAAACATGGGTGGGCAATGAACAAAACTGAGTATTATTGTGATATTCGTGAATGCGCGTGGTGTCGCAAATGGCATGTGAACTTCCAGCCCATGTCCAATCCTGGTGTTTCCCCTCACGCCACATGACGTTTATGATGTACTTACGCGTAGGGACCTATGCAGAGGATGTACTATGTAGATGATTCAGATGTAGCGCCTATGTAGTTGTTGTCTGGTGTCTCATATCTGAATAAATATAATTTCGAGAGTCGTATGCTTCTAGTGCTTTGCAATTGGGTGAGGACAAGCGGACAAGAGGACAAGAGGAAAAGCGGACAAGAGGACAAGAGGACAAGAGGACAATGTGCATATGGGGACATGAGGACAATATGCACATGAGTACGAGAATGATGGGTCACAAGAACTATAAGGACATGAGAATGATATGGATGATGTGGGCGATCCGAGCATGATATAGTGCTCAAAGGTTAAGCTGCATCACCTACCGGACCATATCTTAATGATGCAGGCCCCTCTACTCTTAGATACAAAGGATTGAAGACTTTGCTGTTGAAGTGCTGTAAAGTTTAGTGTGATAAGAGTACATACGTACTTGCCTCCCCCAGGTCCGGCAAAAAAAACGGATGCTTCCAAGTATGACGACTAGTGGACGGGACGCCTTGTGCCGTGTTGAGCTGATCACCGTAGTGATATTGTGTATTCCACGGCTGTGTATACCATTCATTTATTCTTTGGGTACATTCTAGAATAGCGGACATTGTGGGGATTGTGTGGGTGTTAGATGCGGATACATAGGTAGCTAGGACGTGAACAGCTACGCAGTAAGCGGACAACTAGAGAGCGGACATCTAGGAAGCAGAAAACTAGGAAATGGATAGGTAGTAAGTGGGCAGGTGGGACGCGGACAACCAGGTGGCGGACAACTAGCTAGCGGACAGCCAGGTGGCGGACAGTTAGATAGCGGACAATCAGAAAGCGGACAACTAGAAAATAGATAGGAAGTAAGCGGACAATTGTGTAGTGGACAACCAAGTAGTAAACGGACAACTAGGCAGCGGACAACTAGTAGATAGATAGTAAGCGGACAGGTAGGAAATGGACAGCTATATAGTAAGCGGACAATCAGATAGCGGACAGCCAGATGGCAGACAATTAGATAGCGGACAGCCAAGTAGTAAACTGACAACTAGGAAACGCAAGGACAGCTAGATGGCGGACAGTTACTTAAATGGTCATAGCTTTGTGCCACATTGACTTCATAGAAGACTCTACGGTTCAAGCGAAATAATGATCAAATTCTCATTCCGTGAACTGCTTTAACAGGCAATGTAAAAGCTTGCATGTATACTATGCCATGTGAAGATAGTCAAGGGCGATGAAATGGGATTGGATAGTAGCTTCAATTGTCGGCCCACTATTTCGGCTAGTAGGCTGTCGGGCTAGTACTAGAGTACTTCCTGAACAAACACCAGCCTCGCCTTCCCACACCACGCCTTCCGTGCTTTTGAGTTAACAATGTCGGCGGACCTTTTTGCGGAGTTTGGGGCCGACCCTACTCCCAGCCAGCAGCAACAGTCAGTAGCACCTGCGAAGCCCGGCCCACCCGCGACATCGGACTTTGGGTTCTTCAATGACCTGGCCAATATCCCGGCCTCAGGCGGCTCATCACAGCAGCCACCGTCGACAAACCATCTCCAGGGTCTTGTTTCTTCTTCGACCCAAGGAAACGACACCGGCGACAACGATGACTGGGGCGACTTTGAAGGTGGTTCTTCCTTCGAGCCAGCTCCCCTCAAACCGCAAGATCCATTCGCATTTGCGCCACCCCAGGTTTCACAGCCGCAGCCAAATCTATGGAATATCACCTATAGCACCCAGGACCCTTTTTCGCTTTCATCACAGCCAGCTTCGCAACCGCCAGGTCAGACATGGCAACAAGCACCTGTTATAAAGGCCAAGAAATCTGCAGACCCGAGCGTACTGTTCGACGCAGAAGATGAACTTGACGACGAAGACGACTTTGGTGATTTTGAGGGTGAAGAAGAGGCAGCGAAAAATATAGGACCACCGGCCACATCATCATCAGCACTTGCAGATCTACTCGGAGATATGAGCGTATCACAACCGCAGCCTCCAAGTAGTAGCCAGCGAGAAGCAAGCAGGGAAAACCCGATATCAAAAAGCCAGGTATCCGCAAAGAAAAGCATCAAGAGCAGCTTTGGGACTGCACCCAAGGCGAAGCAGTCTGTGCCAAAGCCCGAACCGATTTCACAAGAGAAAGAGGATCAAGGGTGGGATGACTTCGACGACTGGGAGGCATCTATTCCAACACAGGCAGCACAGAAAGCACCCGGCAAATCCAAATCTATCAATAACGCTCCAAAACCTGGCTTAAGCGCTACACCGCCGCCGATACTCTCCCCAACAACACCTGACCCGCAACCTGGCGAGCTGCCTCCTACCAACGTGCCCCCGCCTGGAGTCTTGTTGTCACTCTTTCCTTCACTGTTCGCCGAAGCGCAGGAGAAACTTTTCAAACCTATGGCAGCACAACCTCTACCTATGAGGAACAAATTACTGGCCGAGCCAGGGACAATTGCTTATCTTCAGGGCTATCTCATGTTGGCAAATGTAGCAGCGCACATTATTGCAGGTCGTAAACTGCGGTGGAAACGAGACCAACACCTGTCTCAAGGCATGCGGATAGGGCCAGCGTCGTCGCGGGCAACTTCGGGGATGAAACTGACGGGCATCGACAAGGGGGAAAACATGAAGGAAGAGAGAGAAGTGTCGGATGTAGTGAGAAGCTGGAAAGAGCAAGTTGGGAGATTGCGACATGTTGTTTCTGGTGTCAATCAAATCAAAGCTGGCACGCTGGACCGTGGCCCAGATCTGCAAGAAACGATGCCGGTCAAGACATTGAAGCAAGCAGAAGGTGGCATCCCTGCACGGCAGCCATGTATGTTGTGTGGGCTCAAAAGAGAGGAGAGAGTGACTGCATCCGACCTGGCTACTGATGACAGCTTTGGCGAATGGTGGATCGACCAAACCAACATGCATCGAGGTGCGTGTTCCATCCACTGCCGAACCTTGGTACACACATATGGGCTGACATTTCCCTCAGGCTGTAGGAACTTTTGGAGCCAGCACAAAGATGCTCTTCGCCAGCGATGATGACTCGAAGTGGGCAAGAGGCTGCGCTGAGCCCCGGATGACGAGAGTGACGTGGAAAAAGAAAAGGCAGCACACATGGCTTGGACGAAAGGGGTGTGTGCGCGTGTCACCACAACAGCCTACACGCTGGATTGGCGGGATGTCTAGCCCAGAACGCAGTGGGAGAATAGGCGCGGCTGAACGGCCCATGGGAGAAGTAATGTTAGCGGAGATTTGTCGGCGGTTGAGGCCAGGTTGCAGGCAGTTGGGCGTTGCATGGTTCAGGTGGCATGGAGGAGAAAGGAGAGAGAGAGATGGGGGAGGCAGAGGCCGTGTGTGCGCCTGGCTGGACGGGACTGGGCTGGACTGGACAGCATCATGGATCATGGCGAGTCGAGCAGGGCGGGCATTGCAAATGAAAGCGTGTGCGACGTCACTGTCTAGTGTAGCTAGTACTAGGGCGGCCCGCGTAGTGTCGGTGTGGGCGTGGGCGCGTCTGGCCTGTGTCGGGACGGAGGACGGAGATCAGATCTGAGGGGAGTCGACCACGTCTGTGCACTTCGCGGGGCCAACGGGGGGGCGCAATGCAAATAACGCCGTTACCGTCCCAAGTCGCATAGTGCCTGCGACGAGCCTGCGTGCCGTTTTCACTATACATACACTACTACGCCCGCTACTGCGACTGCTATATGCCAAGTGCTGACTGACTTTGCTGCTGGCCGTCCGTCTGTCGACTCCAGCACACGCCCCGCCTCGCATTATTCTTATATACACCCAGCAGCTGGATTGGCCTGCAGGTGACATCCGACGTAGGAAGACCTGCACCCCCGCCACAGCAGCCCTTTGCACCACCCACGCCCGCCGCTTCATACCCCAGGAGCCCTATCTGCCCCAGACCATACACACGGGCCAGTACACGTTGACTTGTGTACCCGTAGACCAAGGCCTAGTTATATTGTCGTCATTCGCTGCCTCTGATCTCACCGAGCCCAGCCAACCCCCCGGGCCTGGGAACAGGCGCTCGTACGCCTCAGGGAATGAGCAGGCCAAATGATCATGGTACGTCAAATGACCCTCTTCCCCAGACCCCCATGCCCACGCCTTTGCCTTCTTAACGGCGTGTACCGCCGGCGCGCCCTCAGCAGCAGCCATTGTACATAGCCCACACCGCTCTGCTCTGCTGCTGCCCTCCAACACGAACTCGAACCCCCCGAAAGAGCACCCGTACGAGGCTACGTCGCTGTGTCGGTCCCCGCTAAGCCTGCCCTGCACACTTTAATATCTACCCACCCTCCCCGTATACCGCATTCTGTCGTCGGGCCAATCTGTCAACCCGTCGTCTTTGTTGGACAGCTAATTGGCATTTGCCCATCGCACCTGCCTACATACATATACATACATGGGTTCCTTGGCTGACGTCCTAACCCCACCAGGCTCTCTACCAGAAGAAGCACCCTTCGACTCCCTGTCGCAATCAGAGCCCACCGCCGAATATGCCCCGCTGGTCAAGACGAAAAGCACCCCGAGCCTGCTCAACTATCGCTCGGGGCCTCCGCCGCCCTTAAATACCGCAAAGCGCCTGAGTATCGATGCAGGACAATTAGACCGCATGGCTAGGTGAGTAGTCGGAGCAGTGGTAATGGCAGTAGTGGGGGAAAGGGCCTCCCTTATTCGCTCAATGGCGAGTAGTCATTATCGCTGACGCGTCTGCCTCAGGTCTCCCATCGTTCCAGAACATGAGCATGGCCTAGGGTCCTCCGGCCTGCGTCGCATCCGCCAACAGCCAAGTCACAAACAGCTCTCAACATCCCAACGGGCTGCGTCCCTAAACATTGGCACTCCGCCAGTGTCGAGACACCCCTCCGAATCGGCGCCCACGGCGCCCGCCTCGCCAACGTTTGTTTTTGGCGAAGATCTCTCTCGTTTCCCCTCCGAGTCGCTTCATTCCTTCTCGTTTGCAACACAGTCGGAGGAGTTTATTCACAATCGCCAGAATGTACTGAAACGATCCATAGAGTTTATGCGTGACAGGCTAGGCTGGGCAGCAACAAACCCTGGGATAGCAAACGCCCAAGCAAAACTTAGTGGCGACCAGGAGGTGCAGAGTATGATGGAGCTGCTTACTCGGGCAAACCTCATTGGACAAGATGGCACAGGAGCCCATGGACTGGGTGCACTGGGTCCTGTAACGGGGCCAGCCGACATGTCGGGGAACAACCCCTTTGAGAAGGGCTTCATGGCTGAACGCTCAGCGAGCCCAGAGAGTATGCTTGAACCTGCAAGGCCATCGTTACACCGAGTGACGACAGTCGACGGCGGCGACTCCAGCAGCGCTTCAGACTCCCGAGGCGCGCGAAGCTCGTCGAGTACCGATCGTACTTCTGACGCCTCAAGCACACGCACACCAGCAGCCTCATCCTCACCCCCACCAGCCTCGCAACCGCCACGGCCGCAGCGAGCTGCTCTGAAACGTACACTTACTGATGTCGTGCCCCTCACCATACAGAGCCAGCTCAATGACGCTTTAGCACAGCCCTACCGAGTAGGGGATCAAGAAAAAGTTAGCGATCTAGTATCACCTACGACGATGCCCTCCTTGACACCGAGTTTCAGCAATGCACCAGTCCAGCATTCTGTCGGAGCTGCGCCGCATGGCCATGGCAGCAGACACGTTCCAGCCGCACAAGCCATCTTCACCACTGAAACGGAATCACCATGGACAATCACGTCCGCCAATGACCTGGCGTGCTTGGTCTTTGGCGTTACGAGGGCTGAAGTCCGTAAGCTGGGTATACTTGAGGTCGTACGAGAGGATCGCAGAAAATGGCTAGAGGGCAAGTTGAGAGACCCTGAGATTGGCTCAAAGAATGCACAGTCGGCAGCCGCGCCCGGAACGAACAACCTGAAGGTTGGTAGCGGTGTCACCGCGCGGTTGCTGAGTAAGGCTCCGTCGCGGGTAACAGCTGCGAGAAAGGCCAAGACAGACGATGGCAGCGGGTCTTCGTACTACAACGCCAAGAAGACGGGCAAACTAAACCATGAATCCAAGGGCTCGAGGGGCGTATTGCTGTGCGGCGACGTGATCCCTATCCAAAAACGCAATGGTTCTACAGGATCTGCCAGCTTGTGGGTCAAGGAGAAGCGGGGTAGCCTGATCTGGGTGCTCGAGGAGATTGCGGAAGACGTCGTGTACATCACCGTTGACGAAGTAGGCTGCGTATCCAAGGGCTGGGGCGCGACAGAAGCTGTCTTCGGGAGCGATCGATTACGACGAGGGATGGATCTCAAGCGGCTGATACCTGGCATACCGCGACTTCGAGGTACAAACACTGGAGCACTAGACTATGATTCGATCGATGAGTTCCGCAGCTACACAGCTCGAACATCAAACAGCATCAACATACCAGTAACCGTGGAGACATTACCCGGCGAGCCAACATTCCGTATCTCAAGTTTCCCGCACATTGCCGGTATTATTGTTCTAAATTCCGCCGACCTCAAAATCACAAGTTCCAATTCCGTCTTTTCATCGGCTTTGTTCGGGCAGCCACGGCCTGAAGGTATCCATATTAGCAAGCTCATACCTGCATTTGACAAGATTTTACACGTCATGACGGACGAGGACAAAATTGAGCTGGTGGACGGCATCGTTATTCCCGAACACAGCTTCCGCCGCGCTCGAGCCCTGCTTGCCATGCGAGAAGGCAGCGCAGATGCGGCTGCTATTTTCTTGAAGCCAAGCGGTTTGCCAGCTCTCCACCGTGATGGTTCCGAAATCATGGTTGACGTGCAAATGCGGGTAGTCAAGAGCGAGAAAACGCCTCGCTTCGATGAAAACGTGATTGAAGAGGAAGACGGGTCATCGCCCAAACCGACCAAGGGTCCAGAGCTGGTTTACGCATTATGGATAACCTACTCCAGGCAACTGCATGCTGCGAACCATGGTATTGGGCCCGTGACTCCGCTATTGTCTCGCCCACCCTCGCCCCGCCAACTCCAACCTGGCCAATCGAGTTTTCCTATTCCTCACGAACCAGAATCACATCAATCACAGGGTGCACCGACCTCTGTGTCGCTTATAACCCAGCAAATACAAGAGGCTATGCAGCCCATGAACCCTCCTGAACCCTCAACGCAAGCCCCGCCATCAGCTCCAATGCAAGAAGAACCGCCCCACAAGAAGACAATCAACGACTTTGTCGTGCTGGAAGAAATGGGACAGGGTGCATACGGCCAAGTCAAGCTCTGTCGGTACAAGAAAGCCAGTAACAAAAAGGTGGTGATCAAGTACGTTACAAAGAGGCGCATTCTCGTCGATACGTGGACACGAGACCGGAGGTTAGGGACTGTTCCCCTCGAAATCCACGTGCTAGATTACCTCCGCCGCGATGGCTTCAAACACCCCAATATTGTCGAAATGGCCGATTTTTTCGAGGACGATATCAACTACTACATTGAAATGATACCACACGGCCTGCCAGGCATGGATTTATTTGACTACATTGAGCTACGGGTTAACATGGAAGAGAAGGAGTGCCGCAAGATTTTTGTTCAAGTTGCCGAAGCGATACACCACCTGCACACAAAGGCCAAGGTTGTACATCGCGACATCAAGGACGAGAATGTGGTACTGGATGGCGAAGGCAACATTAAGCTCATTGATTTTGGCAGCGCGGCATATATTAAGAGCGGGCCTTTTGACGTTTTTGTTGGCACCATTGGTACGTCTTTTTGCTTTTTAACCCCTGAGATTTACGCCCACGTACTAATGATGCCCCAAACAGACTACGCTGCCCCCGAGGTTCTAGCCGGCAAAGCCTACCGCGGCAAAGAACAAGACGTCTGGGCCCTAGGCATCCTCCTCTACACCATCATCTACAAGGAGAACCCATTCTACTCGATTGACGAAATCATGGACCACGACCTCCGTGTCCCCTGGGTCATGTCGGAAGAAAGTATCGATTTGGTCCGCTTGATGCTGGACCGCGATGTTGAAAAGAGGATCACGATCAGTATGGTGCTTGAGCATCCGTGGTGTAAGGGTGTGAGTGGTGGCGAGGTTACGCCAACTGCTGCTACGGCGCCGGCTGCTGCGCTACCGGCGCCTGCTTCAGGTGTTCCGGGTGAGGTAGACGGATAGATGGCATGAAGAGAAAAGACTAAAACGTTCCCTCCTGTTTTAGAGAGAGAGAGACACGGTGTTCTGAGAGCGGGGATGTGCAATATAGAAAATGACTTCTTTTTTTATCTTTCTTTCTTCTCTTCCTTTCCCTCCCCCCTTCTCTTTCGACTTTATCTTTTCATTTTTTTTTTCATTCTTCTCTCTTCAACGATAACGTATACTTTGGATACCTTCATTACTTTCGTTTTTTTCTTTCAGAACTGGCTGGATCCTTGGTATCCAAGAAAATTTGGGATATTAGGGTAGTAGTTTCTAGGGACAAAACGCATGGCAGAAAAGTTTCAGCAAGCTGTCCCACTTCATGATCCTGTTCTCTTTTTTTGTCTTGTTTGATAGATGTATGGAGGATTGGATATGTAGTAGAGAGAGGATTGATTCGGGACATTCGCTTTTTTGATGACTGTTTTCTTTTTCTCTCGTTATCTTTACGATCACTTTGGTACCATCAACTACACTTTTTTTGAAATGTTGTCGTACAAGATTAACAGTTCATAAATATTTGATTGGTGATTTCTCTCTTCTTCTACTTCTTCGATCTCTCATCCTCATCATATCGACCCTAGAATCCAAGAGAAGTTTTTCTACTAATCGTACAGTGAATGCGTTTCTTACAATGCAAAAAGTGATGGAAGCCAAGGTAGCACAGCCCTGGGCATGTGGAACTCGTTCAAGAGTGGAATGGAATACCCCGCCGTAATAAAAACGCCCTAGCTCGCCCATGCCAATGGAAAACACGCCTTCATATCACAGTGGAAGGAAAAATCAAGAAATGGACTACATTTTCATCACCTACTGCTGTCCAGGTCCTTGAATGTGGCTGGGCTGGGTGGTACAAGAGGGCCCTTGACGCCGTCGTCACCCTTTGGTTCTACGTATCCGGGCGCCTTGCCGTACTCGCCCGAGAAGTACTTGTGGAAGTCTTGGTTGTCTTCAAAGGGCCTGGGACCGAGCAGCCTGATCATATCTTCGCGGCCGAGCATTTCCTTCCTGAGCAGCTCTTCAGCCACCAAGCCTACTTCATGCTTCTTCTCGGTAAGCAAGTCTTTGCATTGCTTGTAGGCTTCATCTACGATGCGCTTGACTTCCATGTCGATGTTCTTGGCCGTGTCTTCCGAGAAGGGCTTGGTGAGTTGCTGGCCCTCGCCGTCCTCAAAGTAGATGTAGCCGATCTTTTTGCTCATGCCCCATTTGCTGACCATTGCAGTGGCCATCTGGGTAACCTTGCGGAAATCGTCAGACGCACCAGATGTGACGGTATCAAAATGCAGTTCTTCAGAAACACGTCCGCCGAGTGTCATCGCCATACGGTCCATGAGCTGATTGACGTTCATAAGGTAAGTGTCACCATTAGGAAGATATTGGGCATAGCCTAGTGCACCTTGGCCACGGGGAATAATGGAGACCTTGAGAAGAGGGTCCGCCCACTTGAAGTACCAACCACAGATAGCGTGGCCAGCTTCGTGATAAGCGACAGTCTTCTTCTCTTCGGGCTTGAGGACAAGAGACTTCTTCTCAAGACCACCAATGACTCGCTCAATGGCCTGTTCGAAGTGTACCATGGCGACAGTATCCGCGTTCGCACGGGCGGCTGACGAGTATTAGCAATAGAATGTGTAATCAGGATGTAAAATTCTTACCAATCAAAGCAGCTTCGTTGACGCAGTTGGCAATGTCAGCGCCAGAAAAGCCTGGTGTCAAAGCTGCTAGCCTGCCCTTCAAGAACTCCATGTCTTCCTTGGTGACAATCTTCTTTAGATGGACACCGAAGATCTGGCCACGGCCATCCATAGTGGGTTTGTCAATGTTAATATGCCTATCGAAACGACCCGGTCGCATAAGAGCCTTATCTAGAACGTCCGGTCGATTGGTACCTGCAAGGACAACTACTTGCTCAGTGGTATTGAAACCATCCATCTCAGTCAGGATCTGATTGAGGGTAGCTTCACGCTCGTCGTTACCACCACCAAAGTTTTGTTTCGAACGAGCACGACCAATGGCATCAATTTCATCAATGAAAATGATGCATGGTGTACTCTTACGCGCATTGGCGAACAGGTCTCTGACTCGCGAAGCACCAACACCTACGAACATCTCGACGAACTCTGATCCACTGACACTGAAGAAGGGTACACCCGACTCTCCAGCAGTAGCCTTGGCAAGGAGTGTCTTACCAGTACCCGGGGATCCAGAGAGAATGGCACCACGAGGGATCTTTGCGCCGAGCTTCTGGAATCGGCCAGGATCCTTGAGAAAGGAGACAAACTCCATAATCTCCTGCTTGGCCTCATCCATACCGGCAACGTCACTAAACTTCACCTTGACATCTGTCTCATGGTTGAACTTCTTAGCACGGCTCTTGCCCATACCAAAGACACCACCGCCTCCTCCTGCGCCTCCTCCTGCACGCCTTGTAAAGTAGAAGAGTGCTCCAAGAAGGAGAATGGTAGGGCCGAATGACAGGAAAGTGCCAAACCAGGAGATTTCGTTCGAGTAAGCGACAGGGATGCGCTCAGAGCTGGGGATGCCAAGTTCATATTGAGCGTCGTCCATTTTGCGTTCAAAAGCCTCAACTGAGCCAATGGTGAAGTAGTAGTAGAAGTTCTGGTTAACAGAGGGAGAGTCGGGGTACATGGAAGCAACAGCCTCGCGATGTAGGTGCACCTTTGCCTTGTTGCCGTTGAGGATGACAATCTTCTCGACCAGGCCCTTGTCTAAGAAAGTAGTCCGGAACTCCTGCCATGTAATCTCCTTGGTGTTCTCGCCTGGGAAAACCATCTTGTAGGTAAGGTATGCGAGGAAAGCACTGATAAGTAGGGTGTTTGTGTCCATACCGCCGCCAAATTGGGGTCCGGGTGGTCCACCAGCACCACCCTTGGAGCCCTTGCCTGGGCCTGGGTCGTGTGCACCCGACTTTTGCTGTGGCTCTTGTGGGTTGTCGTTGTTGAACTTTTGCTGCTCGGCGGCCTTGCGGGCCATGTTGGTGGTTAAGCGCGAGATCTTCGCCGCCGTGGCCAGATCCAGCTTCTCGCCTCTCTCTAGCTTGTCCATCTCTAGGCGGAGCTCGGGTGGTATGCCATTTCGCTTGATTTCCTCCATTGCATCCTTGATGTTCTGCTTCTGAGCCTTCGGAACGCCCATGGACACAAACGACACCAGCTGATCCAGCATCTTTTCCTCCTCTGGGGTCAGTTTAGCCATCTGAGGCTGACCTTGGCTGTCCTTGTCTGTTCTCGAGGATTCATTAGAACCAGGTCTCTCAGAATGACCATCCTTCTGTGCCGAGTCATCGTCCTTCTTGTTCTTTGGCTCTTCTGGTGGTCCTGTCGCAAATCTCCGAGCGCGTTGCTGAGTGTATATACATTGTGGCAGTGGTGCGCGTATCCGTAATGTGCGTGGTGCTCTTGTGACGGCAGCGTTGAAGTAGGGTCGGGAAAGGCGGGCAAGGTTGCCTGATTGTCGGAGGAGGGTTGACATGGCAGCGGTGGCCTAAGCTAAATGATGGATGGGGGAGGGGCTACAATAAGTGACTCGGGATTGGGGTATAATACAGTGAAGGCGGGGAAAGAAAGGGAATTAAAACGGCGAGTGACCGGGAAATCCGCGCCTGAATGGATTGGACGGTACTGCCGCGCGCTGGCAGGAGGAGAGTCTTTGTGGCGGGTGCGCCCTTGATGGCAAAAGCTAAGATATGACAGAATCATCGAAGTTCCTCGCATCGCCGACACGCCGACTGACTAAGCGGGGTCCGGCCAGCCTGCACGCGTTTCCTCATGGATTCGACCTATCAGGCTAGCGTAGACGCTAAATATCCTGCTTTATTTCAACTTTACACGAATCAGAGATTACTTACAGAAGTCATGCATGGCTAAAGATAAAATATGATTACATTAATTCCACAATGTAGAATTCACTCTGTAATATTTTCCTGTCATTGGCACTGGAAACAGCATTGAATGCATAGGTGAGTTGGCTGATGCAACACGCCTGCCCCACCTAAGTTCGACCACGGTAGCCAGGACTAACCCTTACCAAATTCCTATGTACATGCATACTGCTATGCCTGCCTAGGGTCCACGATACCGCTGCCTAACAGTGCATCCTTCGCTCTCTCACCAACCGGTCTGAGCTCGCTGAGACAACATAAGAGTGTTGTTTCACTTTCACTCCGCACAACCATCTTGCCCTAGGCTATACGCCACGCATACCATACCTGTATTACCCCACTACTACAACACAACCCTAAGAATCTGCGCAGACATGACCTCATGTCCACAAATCTCCCTTGCGGACCTTCCAGATGGCTCCCAGCTGGAAAAGAACTTTCTCGATACAACGTGGTTCAAGACTCATGGCCGAATACGACGCTTCCCGCCACCTGAACACTTACTTTCCCTCTGTCCAAAGGATAACCATGCCAACATAATGAAGTTTGAAGAAATCGGTCTTGTTGTCAAATTCGGGCGACGTGTTACTACAACAGAAGCCATCAATCTTTGGACTGTTCGCAGAATCTTCCAGGAAGCTGTTCCAGTACCGGAACTTTATGGATGGAGAGTTCTTGAACAGGAAGGAAACGGTCGCTACGTTTTCATCTACATGCAACTCATCCAGGGCCCCACGCTTCTAGAACGATGGCCTGAGCTGTCTTGCGCTGACAAGCAAGCAATCTGTACTGATCTACGTGCCATGGTATCTTCTCTTCGGAGCCTCCGGGACGGTGAATCACAGCAAATCATTGGTAAGTGTTTCGATTAGTTCGATGTGACTCCGCTAAATGCTTACAGGAAATATATGTCGTGGTCCTGTGGAAGATGTCTGCTTGAAAGAAATACCTTTGTTGAGGCCGTTTCCCTCTCGGGCTGAGTTCCACGATTGGCTTTCCTGGTCGTGGCGCCGGCGTGTTCCAGATCCACAAAGCATCCCAGACCCCTGGAGAGACCTACTTTCAGACAATGGGTCTATTGTCTTTACGCATGGTGATCTACATCGAGGTAACATCATTGTCAGCGCCACGAGTCCTACTAAGATTGTCGCAATCATTGATTGGCAATTATCAGGTTGGTATCCAGACTACTGGGAATACTGTAAAGCCTTGTTCACGGCAGAATGGGGCAAAGGGTGGTGGGATTATGTTCATCAGTTCTTGGATCCTTATCCACCAGAGTTCGAGATATTTGATTTCTACATGCGGACCAATGGCATATTTTGACCTTTAACACTTCTAGCGGGGGTTTGATTTTCAGAATACATCAATGGACCTAGTAGTAAAAGCCGAATGAATTGAAAATAATCATAATTCTAGTAGCAAACCAAATCCAACCACCAAACAACCTAACCCTGCCCACTCCTGCCCGACCTATTTTGTACCGTCCAAGTGTCTGTGTCGGTTGTGCTGACTATCCCATGACCAAACAGTCATAGTTAACACAGATTACTGTTGACTTTGCTGCGCATCAGCAATGGATCGTAGTCCAACGCCAACTTGTGGCGGGTCTTGTTTTGACTGAACTATGTTTATGGCCGCTTCATCAAGGTACCCGATGGCAACAAGATGACGAACATACTCCAGCATCCATGTCTGGCAGTCAGAACTCGTTGTCTGTATCTGTTAGTAGACGCACATTTCTTCCAGAGTCTTACTCTACACATACCGTCAGGAAATTTGGGTTGGCTCTGGGCGGCTGGACTTGTGTTGCTGCTCTCTCAATGTCATTGCATGGCATGTCCGAAGCTTCAGAATTGCTTTCCGAAAGATGCAAATGCTGATCCATGACGTTCCCGATTGGAATCATCTCTATCGTACGCCAAGTAGTGTCTGGCTTGTAGTCGCGTTTGAATTCCAGTGAGAATCCTAACATGGGAGCACCAACCACATGAATGATGGTTCCACCTCGCGCATTCTCTGTTGTGGGGACCCATATACTGAAGTGAGAACGTCGACCAGGCGGGGCTGCATAGATAATGAGGAATATGGGGCGAGAAGGCATGTTCGATTGTAGTGGTAACGAGTTTGATGTGAGAAAGACAAGATATCTGAATGAAGATCTAATAAGGTAGTGCCTGTTTGATAAAGTTGAGATCATGGAGGCTCCCTCTATATATTGGAGAGGGCAGCTTTCACTCGGACGTCACTGCTCAGGCAGCAGCAATTACTTCCTTTACCTTTACCATAGCCAAAATCTCTAGTAAAGGCAAACAAGAATCTTAAGAAATATATGAGAGGGTTCATGTCCCATGCGAATAAACTAGAGCGCCAGCAGTTCTTATAATATCGAAAAAAAATCTCAATTTCTCGGTGTGCCACAGCATTTGACTATGCAGTCCTTGTGCAATTGAAACTGGATACACTTGGAGTACTGCTGCGCCTCTCGTAACCGCAGTTCGCTATTCTGCTCCCACCTTCAATATGCTATGCGAGCCCCATCATCTCACCTTTACTAGAGATTCCATCTATATAGTACATAAAGGGGAGTGAATTGGCTGCTACTTCCTGGGAGGTGACTTTCAAGGGAGAGCTTCCTTCCTCGCAATCACAATTGATTTAGCTATTGTGTCCAATAAGAGTGTGCCTCGTTCACCGATGTGCTATGCTACAATGAGAATTTTAACCACAATTGGTTCGTAGGCGCGCGAACAGACCTAAGACGGAATCATATTGTATGTTTGTGGTATTTTAAACTCAATTAGTAAACTCTTAGTGAATATAATCGGCTTGCTATCAAGGTACGGCTCGGTCATCGCGTACGTGTGATGCAAGTTTGGGTAATACCGAGCCCAATCACATACGCGCCCACAAATCGTGCCGCATAACTTTCAAAAATAGTGCACAACCATGGTACACAAGTTTCATTAGGAATCTCTTGAGAGGACCCATTTCCCGCGCGAATAAATCAAAGTGCGAATCGTTCTTATGATGTTGAAACGGGTCGTGATACTAAATAGAACGAATTTCACATCGAACCATAACAATCTTTGCACCATTACTGTGCTAAGGAAGTCGGAATTCCATTAGTAAGTGGTCATAGCTATTCTGGAAAGCTTTGTGTGGCTATTTGAGTGATACTGTAGTTATTGAGGTTGCTTCCTAGAGAAATTGAAGATGCCTCCACAACGAAAGTTGGTCCCGTTTCCCTGGCTCATTCCCTTGCTTAAGCCCTCAATACAGACGATGAGCATTGCGGCGACTTTAATAGCGACTTTCCTCGCGTTTGCCTTACATCAAACTCTAATATCTTTCTCACTTCTCTACCAATGATTAACCAAGCACCACTGGCCTGTTTATGGTTTAAAATTGTGTGATATCTATATCCAAAACACTGCAATGTCGACCTACAGCTGGGCAACATACAAAATCGACTTTGAAGGACATGGAATACACCTCGCAAAGCAAAAAAGCAAACCAAGGCTAACCGCAATTCTCTCTTTGGTGGAAAAAAGCTAGAGTCCTTTGCCTACCGCTTTTTGTTTATAGGGTAAGAGAGATTGGATCTCGACTATTGAAATTTCTTGGTATACCACAACGTTTAATTCTGCAACCTTTGTGCCATTAAGGCTGTACATACTTTTAAGAATATGTTGCTACCTATTGAACTAGGCTTGCTGTATCTAATAGCCAGTCACTGTCAGAAGAATACTATTTAACATAATTCGAAAACGCATGCAGGCAGCCCGAAGGAGCCGACAGGGCACCTACAAAGTCAAACAAACAGAAAGTTATAGATTCAAGTCGTGGTTGTACAGTCTATTTGTCGTCTTGCTATAATGACTAGCATGTTGCGTGTATCCTTCACTTGAGTCTTTCAACGACATGCACTACCCTCCATCAAGCCAGCCTATCGTCACTTCTGCTCCCCGCATTTACTCCTCATCGCCGTACAGAGCACGACCAGGCTTCGAGTTGAGGAATTCGTTCCTAGTCACATCGTTAGCCTTCCAGACCACCTTCGGTTTCGTCCTACCCGTTGCCTTTCCATTTCACATCTCAATCCAGCATCATAAACTCACCTCTCGATTGCCCACTGCATGGCTCCGTATCCGAGAACTAGCGGGGGAACGATGTAGAGAACCTGGTTCTTGGATCGGCGCACAACGTTCCAGAAGCCCTTGCTGAGGAAATGGGCCATGGGGCGCTGTCGGTTAGGGCTCAGCTGGTAGGTGACAATGCCCTTGCCGGGTCGGCCACCGCCCTCATAGGGGTTACCCCATGCGCCAATGTGCCATCTATGCTATCGTCAGCATGCGCTTCACTCTAGTCGGCCATGCACACGTGTGCCGTCTATGGAATGCGGGTTGGGGGCGCGGAATCTTTCGAGGCGGGTGCGGGTGCCGTGGCGTGCGGGGAGGGTCAAGACATACGTGGTCTTGGTCTTTGCCTGGGATTCGGGTCCGAGAGCCATTGTGAAGATGTCAGGTGCGGGTGTGGACGTGCAATGGGATGGGCGGTCGGTCGTGACGATGTTGCTAGAAAGATGCAATCCGAGCTGCGATGCCAAGCCTTTTCGTGTGCTAGTCTATATCAGGAAAGGGTTGGGACAGACGAATCAGCTGAATGCTATTGGTCAACCCGTTAGTGAATGAATAACCTGCGCTTGGAAAGTAATATACCACTTACTTGAGCTATCCTAAATCTCACTCAAAAAGCCTCCAAGCAGCAGGAAGAGAAATAAACCACTGCTACTTGCCACATCCTGTCCACCTTGACTAGCAATTGCGCCGCGACGCCTACCATACTGCTTGTATTCTCCATACGTCTAGCATTTTGTAATTTGTTGATATAGCGTAGACCCTTTTTGTGGGTTATCCCCTTTTATTGTTAAGTAGTGGCTGTTGTCTCGTAAGGGTGTTGCGTCAGCCCAGAAACACCTAACACGTAATGGAAGAACGAAATTTGAGTAAAGGGTGACTTGAATTTCCGTGATGCTGAAACCTGGTCTAGTAGTCTCATGTGAAATACATCATCAGACAAACATTTACGATTTCCAAAGTCCTTCATCACTGTATCACATAAAAACTGCAACGCACGGGATTTCATTTCACACTAACTCCTAAACCCCAAAAGTCCTCGCATCATCCAACTTTCTACTCGGTTATCTCAACGCCCTCATTCGCGATAATACCATAAGTAACAGCCGTGCTCAGTTTCTGTGGGCAGCCCTCATAGCTTTTGTAAACTGTGGCATTGAAAAAATTACACATATCACTGACAACGGGACGAGCGTTGTAAAGATCGTTCACGGTACAGTGACCCCTGCCGCCTAATCCGGGAGGGATAGCACAGGGCTCGATCAACTTTACGTTGTTAGATCAAATACTGGCAGAAGGTGCAGAGAGGAAAGTGTGGTAGGAACATACTTGAGAGTATTTATAGTGATTAACGCAGTGACAGGCGAAGTCCTCCGCTGCGCAGCCATCGAGCATGCTGGCTTGGACTTGGCAATCGTAGATGCAACCGGGAAGCCAGCCTTTGAGCTTACTGTTGTTCCTGGTTCTTTATGTTAGCCCAAGATATGATGCAAGTTTCATATTACGAGATACGTACAAACAACGATATTTCGCCATATTTCCGGGAGCGGAAGCTTGCGTAATGTTGTATGTGAGTTGAGCGTTTGCAACAGCCAAGACCGAGAAAAGCGTAGCAATGGAAGTGAAATGCATTTTTAGAGCTGATTTGCAGATAAAGAACGTAGAAATTGCGGTATGACAAGTGCTGATGAGTGAGTCGTTGGTACTGTATTTGAGCTCAGGAACCACCAGTTCATATATCACGCACGACTTTATTTTCTCCATAAAGCTGGCCCGTGGTTAAATGATCCGCAAGACATGAGTGTGTATCTATGCGATTCTGAAGTTGCAAATAGAATATCCATGTTTGCAAACATCACTTTTTGCCGTAGATTCAAGCAAAAAGCATTTGCAAATTGCACTCCTAAGAATAACTTAAATTGGAGTGTCTGTTTGGCATAGAGCTTACCAGATTATTTTTCTTAAAAAGAATAGCACACCACACCCTAACTTGCCAGAACTCGCTAACAGAAAATGGACTTAGCAGTTAGGGTAATAATTTAAATAAAAAGCCTATATTACGAAAACCTGAAACCTAAAGCTCCAAAGTCTGTATAAGCGAAACCCTACTTTCGAAATAAAGAAGAGTTATCTAGTAGTAATACTAGTAATATACTTCTCTATAGGCGTATATCTATAGGCGCGTTAACTTTCTTAACAATAGTTATAACGAAGGAAACAGAACAGCGAATTACGGCTGCGGAAAGGTAGCAGCACAACGAACTATAGTTGCAACAACGACATGCAGTGCGACAAAGCACCACTCAGAATAGTTTTTCGATCTAAAATCATCTAGTCTTTTTCGGGCCATGCCTGTTTGTCATGGAGCTATTTTGTTGCACGCTGAGACGATAATGCACTCATGCCTAGCGGTCTTGTGTGACAGGTTGAACTCTCTACGTTCATCGTCTCCAGTGGCAAGAAAAGCAATTCGACCAAATGAGCTAGTGGAGATCATCATGTAACTCAACTACGTCAGCTGTTGCACCGCAATCAATCAAATCTGATTGGCTGTAGAATAGGAGACCTAAAACAACTTTCACTCAACATAATTTCTTGTTCCTTGATAAAACCTATACCCACTAAGGCACAGGGCAAAAGGGAATGTGAGAGCTCAAGTTGCGGCTACAAAACAATATGACTGACACATCAAACGAGATGACTGAGGAATGGCGATATGCAAGTATACTAAATGACGAAATAAGCAGATTGCCGATGGATCCATTAAAAGAAATCCGAATGAGAAGCTCGAAGCAAAGAAAATACATCTCGCGGAACTTGACGATGGCAGGGCATGATGCTGTGCGAATCACCCTAGCATTCCTCGCAAACCTAAGACATCCTTCCTAACCCTTGTGAAATAAGGTGGCTTTTTTACCCATGCGACTCAAACTGTTGCGTGCAAAACTCAAATGCACAAACATTTTGAGATTTGAGCCTAAGCATCAACTCGTCCCCTTTTCTTTTTCCATGTCATGTTTGAAACAGCACTTGCTTGTTGCGTCAAAACTTACCCATTTCTATCTTGCATCATCGAATAGACAAAGATCAACCCTGCAAATTTAGGCAAAGTCCAAACAAACCAATGAATAAACAGCTCCTATCCTGACATTTTGATGTTTATGCTCGCGAAACCCCAATGCTCCACACTAATACCTTCACATTTCTCTGCTGAATACTCTCATGCTTTTTCCGCTGCTAAATTTGTTCTTCTTGTACACAAACACAGGGGAAACATATCTTAGAACGCTAAGTCTCATGTAAGGCTTCCATGCTTTATGAGACCGTTCACATTTAGATATAACTTTACGATAATGAATAAAAGCCACCAAAGACATCGGCTTCTAGAATATTCGCTACTTTACAATAGCACCTCAGGAACTACACGGCCCTACCCGTGGCAGTAAACACACGCGCACGTGTCACTTTAGTGATGCTAAAACTGAGCAAACTAGATGAACAGGGTAAACACGCCTTGATTTCCGTATAGAAAGAGACGCTAGACTCTAAGAGCACATGAATTATGGCTTTGGATTTCTCATTATGTTGGCTAGCTCATTGAAACCTTTTCAGGAATTCTGCTATCAAGCGCGTTTGCAAATCCAGCTGGTTTATTGTAAAGCGATTTCTGCATTGGAAGGCTCTTATCTTGCTCAGTAGCAACCTGTTTGTAGTGTTTGTAGTGAATGCAAAAGACAGTGACCGTGAAATTTAGTGCTTCACACGCGAGAGCCTGTCTCACACAACATGCCTGGCCCAACTATCCCCATTACCCACTTCATCACTTCTGGGCATCATTCTACTATCAATTTCCCTCTAAGAAAATGGGTCAATCACACCCCCGTTGTAGCTCATGTATGCCGCACTCGACACTTCCTGTGGGATCCAGTTCCCTTGCCAAACCAGAGTCACGACTACAGTCTTTTATCAACGAAATTAGGGGAATCAATGACTTACAGAAACAACATACGAGACGTTCAAGGCGTTGAATAACTTTGCAAAAACACTGCAGCCTAATTCAAGCCCTTGCAATCAAAGGTTTTAGCCTATTCACTTATTACCCATTCGGGAAAAGTCTCTTCAGAAACTAAATGGACGTTTACTAAATAGATCGTCGTAACAGCTTTAAAAGTACATGTAGGCTCAAAGACAGCAACTTCCTCCACGTCTCTTCTCGCATGACCATACCTCCTACTCCTCATCAGAAAACATATCTTCGTCCGAAACCTCCTCGCGTGTAGCCTGCTCCTCAACCACACCCCTCTCCTCCCTCTTGCTCTCCCCATTTTCCAACCCCGGCCCATTCTTCCGAAAATACTCCCACCCAACCAACCGATTCCCCCCTTCAACCTCGCAATCCTCCTCATCAGCCAACCCCCCATCGCCCCTCCCCGCAAACTTCTTCCCCCACCCCACATTAAGCGGCAACCCCGTATGCGCCGCCGCCGTCCCGCCACGCCTCCTCACCCCACTCCAATGCCTAATGCAATGCCCCAGAACCGGCAGTTTGGGGGGCATCAAGCGATAGCTCTTTCCAAGCTTGCCTCGAGGGACTTCATACCGTGTATATTTCAGGTATCGGCGGTTTGTCTCTGAGAACTTGACGGCTCGCACTTCTTCACGCTCGAATTTAGTTTCCAAGCTGCCGTCTACTCGTACTACATCATCTTCTGCCAGCTTGTTTGTTTGAGGCGGGATGTGGTGTTTGTGCTTGCGTTCGCGGGCCCCAGCGGGTTTTGGGTGGCTGCGGTCGGGCAGCGAGCGTAGGGAGTAGGTGCCGATGAGGTGGTTGATGACCGGGTCGAGGATTGCGAGGCCGCGAGAATAGAGGCGACAGATTGTTATTTCGATTGTGTCGAGGTGGCAGGCGGAGAGTTTGGTTTTGTAGAGTTGGAGGATGAGGGCGTCGATGAGTGGGGATTGGATGAATTTGGGGAGGCCGAGTTGGAGCATGCAATTGTAGAGGTGAATTTTTTCGAGGAGGGTTGAGGGAATTTCCATTGCGATTGGGCCGTTGGGGTTTGTTAGGTAGTTTTTCATCTTCCGGTTTGTAGTCTGATGAGACGTTTTTGGCTGATTTTCATCGGTGGTACCCTTGCTCTTCTGACTGATCATGTATGCTCTCACCTTTTCTAGCCACGGGATGATGTATGCTTCAATTTCATCAGCGCGTATATATGCCAGTTGATCGTCAGCCTGTTTTTTTCCTTTTTCTAATGGATAGCAGACTGGGAGATGCAATTCGTCGTCGCCGGGATTATACGTAAAATAGTCCTTAGCAAAGCTCGAGCACAGAATCAGAGTTTCGCGGCAAAGAGGTCTCGACAATGGCTTGTCCTTTCCTTGCCTGAACCCTTTTATGTATTCGAAATCGCTGCCCCAGCCAAACATTTTTTCGCAATATAGGGTTTTGAAGATTTGTGAGTCAATAACGATTTTCACATCATTAGTAGACTTGGGCCAGTTCCTCTGCTTGCACACATCAATCGGATCTGTGTATGGCTCGTTTTTCGCTTTTGCGCTCATGCAATGTTTCCTCGCCTCTTCTTCTAGGTATTCCTCGTGTACGATCACAACTCTGCCGTCTTCGTCGTAAAGAACCATTTTCTTCGTCCAGATATCAGTGCGTATTGGAATAAAATTCCTTAAATTTGAAATGCAAAAGTCGCAAAAGGAGTTGGTGAGGGGGACGCAATGTTCGAATACTAAAAAGGAAATACTCAATTTCCCCATTCTTTGTTTAGGTCGCGGGTCACAAAGACCGGTGCATTCCCCAAGGGCCGAGAAACAACAAGCAATTTCCTTTCATGAGTGCCGGATTTGAAATAAACTCTATTCCAAGTACAATACTTCTTGCTAGGGATTACTGTATCGTATCATCTAGTGTCGCGTTCGTGCAGGACTGTTGACGGACCACGAGCCATACTAATCAGAGCGTGAACTATCTCTTGGGAGCTGAGACTGCTGATTCTTATTCGATAATGATTCACCAAAGCTAATCAGGATTGGCATCAACCGAAATGCAACATGTAACACGAGACAGACACTAGATGGAGTGAATAAACTGTTCACTACGAAGGCGGAGCTGACTATGATCACCCTCACTGACTTTCAGTAAAAACAACGGTTCTTGTAACCATGATCTACATACAGTAATCCTACTTCTTTCCTCCCCCACCGCAAGCCCTCTCTAGTGTCAGGAATGCGAAATGGCCACCAACAACCGGCCGGGCAAAGAACCACGGCCCAGGGAAGCCACCATCACCCTCTGTCACGTAGAGATCGGTAAAAGCCCGGTCCGTGACCGTCTCGTTTAGCCATAACGCCACACGATCTAGTATCTCAGAACGCACTTTCTTACTTGCAACAGCCGCTGCCTCGAATTCCCAGTCGGATTTGGTGTAGAGATGGCGGGAGTCGAGGGGCAAACCATACTTTTGCATAACATTACCATACCATTCACTTTGCAACGAGTAGACAGAATCTGGGATGAAGTCTTCGGTTATAGGAGTACGGCCCGAGCTGTCTTTGGAAGGTGTCAAGGGCCTTTGCGCGTCTTTATTACCGGATGCGTAATCTAACTTGTCGACTGTTGATGACGAGTTCGTGAAGGTGGGATGGAAACACAGGACCGCGTCTGCGTACAATGAGTAGAGCGTAGTCCAACTTCCATACCAGTTATAAGCAAGCTTAGCGTGTGTGCCGTCACGCGAAATGGCATACTCCTGCCACTTCTTAATGTAAGTGTTGGAAATGTTGCGATAATGTTTCGCATCGCCAGGTCGGTCCATAAGATCTGCAATCTCACTAAAGGCTTTGATACCGACGATTCCCTTCAATGCAAGGTTAGTCTGAAGCGGCAGCCAGCCCGCGAAATCATCAGTGGAAACTGGTGCCGTAGTTAGCCAGTGTCTCAGGTCAAAGTATGCGTACTTACGCTGATTGTGTGGTTCCAGCGTATCTTCAACAAGATAACCGGTCCACTGTTTCCAAAGATCGTAACTCCCTTCAAGCCATTTCTTAGCCTTGTCGACTCCCTTCGTACTTCCGCCCCAGAATTCGTCGATGTACTCGATGCCATCATATGAGGCGACATTTGTAAGACCAAAAACACTCTCATCAGACTCCTTCATGTCACTTTCAGGGCCAACAGCGGACCAAATAGACTGGGCTTCGGCTTGAGAGCTGTAGGTCAACGAGTTGACAAGCGCAAGACCCATGATGAGCATATCGCCACATTCCTCAACTGGCATGTACTCGTCCCTTCCATCAGCATGTCCAGTAAGGTTAGGGAAGTGAGCGCCTAAGTCATGCATCGAGTATTTGTTTGGATACTGCCCACTCAGCTGATGTTCAAGAAGCGGCTCAAGAAGGTACGCCAGCCATCGGGGTTGCGTGTAGAGGAAGAATGGGAATGCTGGAAAGATGACATCCACGGTTTGACAGTTACCGTTTGAAGAGATCTCCTTGAGGAATAGCAGTGGGTTTTCCTTGGTGCCAGAAAAGCTGGTCGCGCCCATCACCTGTCGTGCAGACAGAGCAACGATGTCGACATAATTGGTAGAGCCAGATTCATAGGCGTCAATGCGCAACTGCTCGGAGTAGTTGCTGGCTAGACTGCTGGCAGTGGCAAAGTCACCATAGTGGAACTGAATCAGCTTGTCTTCGTCATGGAACCATGACTTCCACAAGGGTCGCATAAAAGTGAGGCCCCGCGCAGATGCATACTGTGTGACTGGGTCTTGGACATGTGTGAGGGTGAATAGCACGCTACCGCTGGCAGCTTTCGAAGCAGTGCTCGACTTCCCCAGCTCAAAGGATTTCACAAAGGCAAAAACTGGCTCCTCATCCATTATGCCACGGAAGTTTCCATCTACTTCGTTTTGGAGTGTCCCGGTGCGGGCGAACCTCTGGCGGAGTAACGCGGAAGTGCCAGACTGGTGGCGTACATCTGCTGGGCCTGTGAAGTGCAACTGACCCCACTCGGGCTGATCATTTGTTTCGGTGAAGAGTTGCTCGACCTGTCGCTTCACTTGCCACGTCTTCAGCTTATCTTTCAGGCCAGGCGCTACATGCTGGAATAGGCCCCATTCTATGAGACTCTCCCTCTTGCCGCTAACCCATTGACCATTGACATCAACATATATGTTGACATCAACAGTTCCTTCTACATGTATGGAGAGATACGCTGCCGGAAGAGTCTGTCGCAAGGTTGATGTGGGTGTTATGGGAGAGAGGAAGGACAAGGTGATTTCGACTTCCTCCGCTTTTTGGGATTTCTTGGATACTTGAAGCGAGTACGTGAGGTTCGTAGTGGACGCGTCGTACTTGGCACCTTTGTACACCGGATACGCTACTGTGTAGCTGCACAACCAACAAGTCAGCGTTGAATAAGTCACGGGTGTAGATGTCATGCATACCTTTTGTCGGTTTTATCTAAAGAATCATGTGGCCTGCCTAACAGTGGAAAGACTCGATTCTCATCGGGAAGCGATGCAAGCACGCCGAATCCAATCTATACAGAGCTTGTAAGCACAGCGCCCAGTGTGGCTGGGAACCACGTCGCCGTAGAGAAAGTGGGCAATCATACCTCTGCACCAGTCCAAAACATAGGCCATTTGCTCCAAGGCTCCTCGCGCGCATTCTGCAGCCATGTGCTCAAATACGGATTTCTTACGATCAACGGGAGGACCGGAGGCTGGAGAGTCGAAGCATCGATGACGCTTGCTAGAATCGCCGTAGCGAATATACCGAGGGAACGCATTGGGGCGGCCCGTGCGCAAACGATTACACAGACAAAAGGGCGAACTCGGTACTAAAACCTCAGAGACATAGATTGATGTTACACAATATACAGAGAGATCGAGGTTGTGTTGGGGATGAGAGCTGTCAGCTGGGGGATGGAAGCTCGGGGTAGCTGCATTCTGCGGGGTTGTGGAGCGACCAATGAGCGCCAGGTGCCTTGCATCATGGGTGGATCAGCAATCGTCCCATGTTTCATGACGCGGCCTGACCTCTCACCGTCTCTATCGTCGCAGCATCCAGCTCTTTGGCCAAAGAAAAGTCTCCAGCTGTGAAGATGAACAGCTGCAGCTGATGTATGTGGATTTCGGTGTACCTCTTGCCTCAACAAGGCACATACTATTGTAAACCAGGTGAGACCTCCATATCGTTAGTCGACGCTGCCGCACGTGGTGTTTGCGGACTTCGATGCTTCCATACAGATGCAATGGCTCTCATTAACGAAGAGGCCATGCGACCTCGCCCCTTACGTTTCCTTGATGATGATGTGGGTATTTCTTCCCCCGGTGGTTTCGTAGGACTGGGAGTACGCATAGTCCGGTCGCCCATGGCATACACTGGGCTCGGATGGTAAATGGGATGTACCGGAGAAACATCTCTTTGTGGAAGACTGGGGAGCGGTCGAATAGTCGGTTTCGTAGGCTCTAACTTGATGGAAGGCGGGATAGACAGACGGTAAGATGGCGGTGGTTTGGACATGAAGTTATCCCTCTGTAATGCTTGCTCGTTGGACTGTTCATCCAATTGCTTTACCCTGGTGCTGGGAGTACGGTGTGGGATGTATGTACGCGGCTGCCACTTGGATGTTTCTCTGGGAAAGGGACGGGCAGTCGTCGCTGATACGTATCTTTTGTTACTCGCATCCAGATTTTTCGTCACACTGTTATCTCCTTTGTCAATTTCAAAATCATTCTGCAGTCCACTGTTGACTGAATTGTAGGTCGCTTGGTCCGTACTAATGCTGCGTATACGTGTGTCATGTGGCTCAATCACCAAGAGGTTGTTCTCTTCTCCAACCCCGTTGTGTTCTGAGCGGAGCACCCCCAGGTCTCGCAGTTGGTCTCGAGTGCGGTAATAGTATCGGAACGTAGCGAAAGGTCGATCGACCGGATCAATAAGCGCAAATTTGAAGAAGCGTTTAGGTTGTTCTGGCCCGGCCCGTCCAGCGTTGACAAGTCTGCTACTCTTAGCACTGTGCCTTCTCCGTATTCAAACCGTACTTACTTGATCCCTCTACCCTCCTTTGCATGTTGCGTATCCTCGTACATCTCTACCTGCCTCTGAATACGCTTTCTGGCATGTGCACGATGCACTCGTATCTCCACGCAAGCTGTCTCATCAAACATATCCACCATGCCTACCCGGTGTTTATCATTTTCCATCGGTGGTGCAAAACACAGCACGCGTTTCTCGATCTTTTTGACTCCCTCTGCATCTTCGGGGCTCTCAAATAAGCCAAACATGGTTTTTCCTCGCCAGCCCTCTGCTTTTCCAGTTGACCAACTCACAACGTGCGCGCCGTCGATATATAGCTTGAAGAAAAAGTAGTGCTCATTGGGAACTGGCGGCGAAACGGCATAGCTTATCCAGAACGCGGTGCCTGGTAGAGCGGGCACAAACACACTACATGTTGACGTTTTGCTTTCGAAAGATTTTGGCATGAATCCTGTGACCCCGTAGTCATCTCTGGGATCGGGATGGTACTCAGGAAGCTTTTCGATATCCAACTGAGAATGGAGCGTAATGTCTATGCTGCAATGGTGCATTGCGTCGGTTGTCTGCCGGTAAAGATGAGTAAGTGATGGTGCCGGAGCTGAGTATAAGCAGGTGCGATTGTATATTCAAGGTGAGGCAAACAGAAGATCCACTAGCGCGGTTGATATCTCAGTGTATATCACGTATCGTAAACGGGGGTCCAATATGTGCGGAAGGGCAATATCGATAAGCAAAGAGCAAACGAAGCAGCCCTATCTTGAACTTTTCTGCACCTCTGGTGGCTGGTAATATCTTATCGACCGTTGGTAAGCTTACCATTCTGCAACTGTGACTGACGCTGTCGCCTCCGTGCTGCTTCTGACTCCCGAATCTGTGAAGTATCCCTTTCCCAGAACCAATAGATGAATTCCGTTATTCTTGGGTAAAAGTGTACAGGGTATTAGATGTTAATGATACAATGACCGCATTCTGGAACTTTTTACTTTTCACCCTCTCCAGATCCTCCATTCTTCTCCAGGTAATCCTTGATACTAAACATACCCGTCCCCCTCTCGAGCGGCTTTTGTTGATTAGGACTAGGCTTCCAGCCAATCATGTAGATAAGCCTGAAAGTAGCAGGTAGTGTCCCATCTTCATTTCCATGGAGTTCCTTGTATATTCCCTCGGCAGCAAGTAGCACATCTCGATGTATGGCGCCCTTCTCTCTCGCCAGTACGGCATTCGATTCACCCATAGCCTGTAGATCCTTCATCAGTGAGAAAGTGTCGGGGAAGTCGACAACGATGTCGTCGACATCTACGGTAAGGAGGTTGAAGCCAGCTTTTTGCAACAGGCCACCAACGTCTTTTACATCTGCCAGTGGCGAAGTGTGTGTTGAGACACCGCCTCTCCGGTCGAGCTCTGCTAATTGAAGCGATGTTCGGAGCTCATATAAACTGTCACCACCCATCATGACACCAATGAAAGGACAGTCGGGTTTCAGTATGTTGTTGATCTGGGCGAGGACTGAGGGTAAGTCGTTGATCCAATGTAAACTGAGATTGCTCAGGACCGCATCGAAAGTGTTGGCCTCATAAGGTAGCAACTCTGAGGTAGGAAGAACCTCTCGCACAATGTCGATTTCCTTGTTGAAGGGCAAGTCTGCATCTCGGTAGAGTAAAGATCGAGACGAGTCAGCGGCTGTGATGGTACCGATGCGCTTGGACCGCGGGCCCTTTTCTGGCGCATCCTCGGACGGCAATGTCAACGCTCGAGAAAGATTGCATGCGTTTGCACCGATGTCGAGAACTTTTGGGAAATGTCGGTTTATGTCCTATTCGTCTTAGCAGTTGCTCGTTTCGCAGAGAAGAGGCGGCTCTACCAGGACTCGCTCACACAACCTTGAAGCAACCTCATCTCTTAGATAATCTACATCTCGACTTGTCTCAACATCTTTTGCAGCCCGCTCCTTTTGCATCCATTTTTGCTGTGCACTAAAAATCTCGAGTATGGGCGCACCGGGCGCTTGAACAGCGTAACGTCGTGTAAATTGACGGGGAAAATATCGTCGCCTACATGGCGAAACCAAGGCGCGCACAGAGAAACCAGCCATGTTTGCAACAAACTGTGCAATTGACTGAGTTGATAAGCAACGCGCTCAAACAAAGAGGCGTGAATAGAAAAAGATGTCAAAAGTACTACGTCAACATTGCTGTTAGCTATACCTGGGTACCTACCACCAGTCCGCCAATCGGCGTTTGGCTCCACCGAGCTGTACCTCCGCTGTCTAAAAGTTGACCTCCACATTCCCCCACGCGACAACCAGACCGGCGAGTAAGAGGAGGAATACCAAACCAAGACCCTTCCATTGCAACACGTGCAAATCACAATGGCACAAGCATTTCCATACACATACTACGCCTGCGACTGCTTCGACAGCAACAGCGTAGCAGGCACAAAACTCACCTCACACGTCCTCGCCGCAACCGACGACGAAGAAGAGACGCTCGACCCACGAAACCCACGCTCCAACTACGCCCTCTACCCGCTCGAGCACCTCCTCTACTGCGAAGACTGCTTGCAAATACGCTGTCCACGATGCGTAATCGAAGAAACGCTAAACTGGTACTGTCCCAACTGCCTCTTCGAAGTCCCCAGCTCGGTCGTCAAGAGCGACGGTAACAGATGCACGCGCAACTGCTTCAACTGCCCCGTCTGCATATCCCCCATGATTGTCAATCTGCTCGAGAACCCGGACGTCGACCACAGCACAACGGACCGGCATATCCTGGCGTGCCCGTACTGCCATTGGAGCACGGTGGAGACGGGCATCGAGTTTGAGAAGCATACAGGCGTGTATTCGCAGATTTCACGCATAGCAAATGGGGGGAAGCCGATACCGTCGATCAAGGAGCGGGACAAGGAGCGTGAGAGACGCAAGGAGCTGGAGGCTCAGCGTAGAGACTCAAGGAACCCGCAAGCTTCGTCTCGTGGCTCGGCCATTGTGTATGCGGGGGGCTACGAGCCGCCCTCGCGCGATGATCTGTTTGCCAATCTCGCTGCGTTCTACAAGGCGGAATTGGACGCGCAAACGCCGTCGAATCCGCTCGAGATGAACTTTTCCTCGCCCACGGCATACTCTCGCATTATGAACTTGTACTCGACGTCGACGAAGAAGTCGAAGCGGAGTAAGCCTACACCCATGAGAGACGCAGCGTCCGAGCTAGAAGGTCTGGTGACACACGACCCCGCTGCTGAAAACGCAACAATCGAGCGTATCAAGCGGGGCGGTTGGAGTGCTACATTATCGCCTACCCAGAAACTTGCCCAGCTCGACCCACACGTACAGTTCGACGACGAGCTCCGACCCATCCCAACACTACTCTGCACAAAACGCTCCAAACGATGCCGCTCCTGCCGCCACATCCTCGCAAAACCCGAATCAAAAATCACATCCACACGCTACAAAATCAAACTACTAGCTCTAAACCACATTCCCCGCCTCAGCGTCCGCGCCTTACCACCCCCTTCCAACCCACCCATCCCCGCCTTCCCTGGCTCTGTCCCAGCGCCAGCACCCCAACCAGCCCAGCCCCAGCCCCAACCCCCCTTCAACTACAACGCCCTCCGCCCGGGTATCCCCGCACACTTCCTACTCCATCTCAGCAACCCCCTCTTCGACCCCATCCGCGTCACCCTCGCCACCTCGAGCACCACCCCCGGCAGAGTCTCCTCGCGCGTAACAATCCTCTGCCCCGAATTCGAAGTCGGCGCCAACACCGATGTCTGGGACGACGCCCTCTCCTCCTCGCCCGCCCCCATGCCGCGCCGCTCCACCATCAACGCCGAAACAGGGCAGATCGAAGCTGGCAAGATTTGGGACAAGGGCCGCAATTGGACCAGTGTCGCCATTGAGGTTATACCGGGGTTCCTGGATGAGGTTAATGGCGAGGACGAGGAGCTAGAGCCCGATGATGATTTGCTCGAGATTCCGATTTTCGTCAGGTTGGAGTTTGAGGCGGATGTTAATGCTGAGGAGAGGGGGCTCGGGGATTCGAGGGGGAGTAAGGGGGAGAGGGAAAAGAGGGAGGAGGCGTTTTGGACGGTGGTGGGCGTGGGGAGGATTGCTAATGCTTAGTTTGGGGGTTTTGATGATGACGATGATGATACCCATTTGTTTCTTATGGTGATGAATAAACGAAAGCGTGGGAGAGAATTGTTATTCGTTGTGCTTGAAATGGCATTTTTCAAGAGGTAGTGTCGCTGTCTTTCTTCTTCTTCCGAGTCACCATGCCGTCCAGCGTTGCTTGGCTTGCTTCTCGCTTGTGCACTGGCTTCTTTTCTACTTTCTTTCCAGTCAGCTTTGCTCGCTTGGTACGTTTCGGTTCATCTTCATGCCCGCTTTCCTCATGGCCGTCTGCCTTGTCGTCTTCATGCTCCACCATTGCACCAGGTGGACCCTTTGTACCCTCAGTCGGCCCCTCGGCATCGTCATCAAATAACTTGCGCCAGCTTCCGTTCAGGACTTGAGGCGAGTTACCGTAGAGATTGACGCGGTATGCATTCTTCATGCCCTTAAGACAAATATCTCTTCTTGTAGGGAAATCAAACATTGGCTTGGGATATGTTTGCAGTCCATCATCTGCACCGCTTCCAGCAGTCCCATCACCCTTGATTAGACACCCCCATTTCTTTTGATCAGCGATGGGCGCCTTGTGGGGTTCGTAAATGTATTTTTTATCGAACTTGGCAAGTTCGGGTACGTATCGTCGGATAAAATTACCTTCCTTGTCCCATTTCTGGGGGAAGGCTACAGGCGAATAGCAGCGGTAGAATTGGGCGAAAAAAGCGGTGCAAGAGAGCCATTGCCAATTGCCTATATTACACGCAGCTTCGTGGTCAATGAGCCATTCTTCAAAGACTTCGGCACCGCGCTCCCAGTCAATGTAGCAGCCGCCTCTGGTCAGAAAGCACGCAACAGCGTGGCGGCCGAGGTGGTGGATCCAGCCTTCCTGCGCGAGCTGCCGCATCAGTGCGTCAATCCAGGGAAATCCTGTACGGCCCTGTTTCCAGCGCTGGAAATGGGATTCGGCTTCTGCATTGTCGATTGTGTATTCTCCAGTGATTAGGCCAGACGAAGCGTCGATTTTGGAAGGAAGATGCCAGGGGATAAAGCGGCAGTGCGAGTTGTTGTATGTTTGACCAAACGAATATCCTAGTGATGCCTGTGCGCCAAAGTACATGTCGCGAAAGAGGAGCTGACCGGTCAGACTGGTAGGTGGTTGTGAGGCTTTTCCTTTGTATTTGTCGGCTACATCTTGAGCGCGCCAGTAGAAGAGACGACAGCTCAGAGAGCCAAAGTGCATATGCGGAGACAAGAGGGTGGTGGATTGCGGCTCGAATGCAGTTGGTGCAGTATTAGGTTTCTCAAAGGTGGCTGTGTATTTTTCATTTGCAATTATTTTATCAAGCGCTTGCAGGGCTATCGTCTCTCCTCCGCGGTGTGGTGTCGTTGCTGGTTTCAGACCAAGCTCTTCCATTGTAGGTACAGCAAAATCGCCATTTGGTCCGGCCAGCGCAGTGTACGAAGCTTCTTTGCCATCTCTTTGTATCGAGTTGATATCCGGTTGGCTTTCTGGCTTCTCTTGATCAAACTCCAGATGCACTTCTCCAGGATCAGGTAATGTTTTGGGTGCAGGGATGGGCCTAGGGACTGGTCCAATCTTCTTGGCAGCTGCTTGTACCTGAGCCATGCTCATGGTTGGTTTCCCATTGTTGTTCTTGACCAAGTCATCTGGATCATACAGCGTCCTTCCCGTCTTGGTGATGACGTCGACGCCCGCTTGCTTCGCAATCTCCATGACCTTGGCATCACGCTCTCTGGCATAAGCATCTGTATCCTTTTCAAAAACCAAATGGGTGATATTCCATGCCTTGAAAAGCTTGGGAAACAAAGTTTGCGGGGCTTCGCGAATGAGGAAAAGCTTCGACTTTGGGTTCAACTTGGTGATGGATTTGGACAGGTCATTTTGGCAGTCAATGAGGTACTGCCAGCGATTGGGACCAACACGGGCACGATAGACATAGTGTGGATCCCACGTCCACACTGGATAGAGACATTCGGGGTCAAGGTCCAGGGCAGCTTTCAGGGCTGGGGAATCATGGAGGCGCAAGTCGGTCCGGAACCAGTAAATGACCCGCGACCTTGTCATGTTGCTTGGGGTTTGTCAGGGCTCAGAAAACGAGGGCGATGGGCAAAAAAGGAACAAAGAATTGTCACAGAGCTCAAGCTTGAAGAGAAGCTCGCTCGACTAGCGGACAGGGAGAGTGCATGGCTGAATGCATGCGGTCATCGATCGGAGCTAGGACGCTCGCTAATCGTTGAGTGGTGTAACAAACCAATCGGCCGTATTTTTCCCTGTGCCGGACACGATGATCAAGGTGAAGGAATCGACGGTGGTGCAGACAGCGGCAGCAGTACTCTTACGTTCGGAACTGGCGTGCCTAGGGCTGAAGGGTTCAAGAAGGGGCTCAAGAAGGGTTCAGGGAAGGGCTCAGGGAAGGGGTTCAGGGGAAGCAGGGTCTCAATTCTTCGTCGACGAAACACGCTGGGCCATGGTCGAGCATGGGGAGGGCGGGCAGGTCGCGAGAAAAAGAAAGGACGCGGGCGTGGGCGTGGCTGCTCGAGGCGGTGAAGGCCGGCTCGCACGGGCGTTCCCCAGCGTGGGCGGGCGATGCGGAGACGATGGGCGCAGGGCTGAGTTTGGAGCATGTGCATGCGAACTCGGGGGGTTGATGTCTAGATGAGATGCATTAGCAGAGGGGTTAGTCGGTAGACGACATGTACCTGTGTACCTGTACATATGCACAGCACACTAGACGGCCAGCCCGACAGGAGGATGGAGGCAGGGCTCGGTCACGGGACGGACGCACGATGATGGCGGCAACGGGTGGGTGGCGGACTTGTGCCGTCACTGGCCACTGGTCATGTTCGTCGACACAAGAGGTCCAGGGTGGGCAGAGGCCCGAGCTCCCAACGCCCGCCTGCTTGGGCCGTCGTCTGTTGTGGCATGGCAATCTCCCAACAGATAGCGCTTGGACTTCACAAACATAGCCCTCTCCATAGTCGCCTTTTGCCCTGTCGTGACGCTTCAATCGAGGGCGCAACCTCTCTGCCAAACTTGAAGAATTTTCGTGCTGTCGTGTCACTGCTGCTGTCGCGCGGCACCCTCGCGCCTTCTGTCTGGATACTTTACTGCGGGGAAACAAAAACAGCAACGCCCTTGCCTCGAAGCCATCCATCTACAGCTAGACTCTCTGACGTGGAGACCACGGACAACTGTACACCTACTGCCCCTCGGTCGCCTCGACTGAACGCTTCCTCACTCCAATTTTTCATTTTTCACCTCTTTGCAACAATGGCTGAATCACGGGAAGATGTGTATATCACGGTAGGCCTTCTTGCGCGCTCAATTGACTCGATTGCAACCCGACTGACATGCCCCACAGCTCCTCATGAGCGACTCGTACCTGCCCGGTGCAGCAGTCCTGGCCCATTCCTTGCGAGATGCCGGGACCACGAAGAAGTTGGCCGTGCTCATCACCCCCGAGACGCTCTCTGACGAGACTGTCGAAGAACTCAAGGTGCTGTACGACTATGTGATTCCAGTGGAGCGTATACGCACTGCCAATACTGCCAATCTCTACTTGATGGGCCGTCCTGACCTAGCATACACTTTCACCAAGATTGCACTATGGAAACAGACTCAATTCCGCAAGCTAGTATATCTCGACGCCGATGTCGTTGCCCTGCGTGCTCTGGACGAGCTGTTCGACATTGAGGCCCCGTTTGCTGCTGCCCCAGACATTGGCTGGCCAGATGCCTTCAACAGCGGTGTCATGGTCATCAAGCCAGACCTGAGTGTATACGAGGCTCTGCAGGCCATGGCAGCCGCTGGCGAGAGCTTCGACGGCGCAGACCAAGGCTTACTCAACCAGTATTTCGAGCACCGCCCCTGGCAACGCCTCAAGTTCACCTACAACTGTACCCCGAATGCCGAGTACCAGTGGGAGCCCGCATACCGTCACTACAAGAACGAAATTGCCGCCGTTCACTTCATCGGCAAGAACAAGCCTTGGACGGGCAACCATCCTGGTGGCAGTGGTGTATACGGAGAGCTGGTGGCGCGATGGTGGGCAGTACACCAGAAGCATTTTGGAGATGGACAGAGAGCTGGTGAGACACATGGCACGCTAAGTGAAGCCATTAACTCTTCCTCTTTTGTCCCTCCCCCTGCAGAAGCTTCTTCTGTCCCCACCGAGCCACCCATGACTGATACTGAAGATGAAGTGCAAAACGTTGACCAAGTTGATATAGGAACTCTCGCGAACCCCTGGGACCCAACCAAGTACGTACCTGCACCTTGAATCCATACCCCTCATGCTAACATTCATAGGTCCGGCCCCCCATCCCAATCAAAGCCCGAAGCCGCCAACTTCCCGAACCAGACTTATGGTTTCAGCGACGACCCTTCACTTTTCAGAGCCCCAAGTGCCTATCCAGATGCTCCCAAGGACATGTGGTACCAAGTACCAGAGACTAAGCCACAACCTGCTAACCTGCCTCCCCCCATCTTTCCATGGGAGCAGGCTGCCGATAGACCCCAGCCGACGCGTGTCTTTGCCGAAGACCGGTCGCCAGAACCCACTCCTGCTGTCGAGTTACCAACGCACCCCTTTTCGACTACCCATTTCGACGGCGATGACAAGACAGCAGCTGAGGCTGCCAAGAAGGAACCTTCACCTGAAAGGCCCTCGGGCCAGCAGTGGCAATCCACCACCGGCAACGCGTGGGATAACGTTCCAGGTATCGACAATTATGTGCGCGCCGTATCCGACCTCAATGGGCAGCGTGGTAAGAATGCGGCTCTCCAGAAGACGACGGGTACAGACGACATCGGCTCGCCCACGATTGAGCGAGGTCGTCGCGAGAGCCTCATCATCACCGACTTTCCTTCTGCTGTCGAGCGGCCAAGCCTTCCCGTAACTCCAGCCCCTGTCCGCCGCCCCATGTTCTGGGGTGATGAGAAGAACAAGACGGGTGAACTGCCTTCTGCGACAGGTGTGCCTGACCAGACCGAATGGGTAAGTCAACAATGAGTTCTTCTTTCTGTTCACTCTCTGAACTGCTTCAACGACAACACGATATGACATGGACTGACGTTGACATGCGAAGAATCCCGAGGAGAAGCTTGACCAGTTACGACGCTCATCCCTAATTGAATTTGAGCACCTCAAGAAGGACGAACACCCTGACCCGCCACTGCGCGAACTGCCAGAACACTCTGTCGGGGATGCTGCAAAGGGACCTGACGCTAGTGATGTCCCGGTAGGCGAGCAGGTCAAGGTCTGAGGAACGACGCTTATCCCGCCTACCTTTGGCAATGGCAGCCCCTCAGTCAAGGTTAAGGGATATGTTGTCATTCCAACCAAAATTTTAGAGTAAAAATGTCAGGGTCAGGACGAGTATGATGAGAGGATTGGGGGTTTTCGTCACTTTCATTTACCAGACGATGCGATGAAGTCATATACCTTGTGTTGTTGTTCGCTGTCATGGATTTTATCACGATTCTACACTTAGCCTTGCTGGCGTTGCTGTTCTTTTCTGTCTTTGATTGGCGAGCTCACATCAGCATTTGCATCTGCATTGACTAGCGATTAGCTTGCTTTACTCGTCGTTACAACAGTTAGCATGAGCATGAGCATGAGCATCGCCTTTTTTTTATCGTACACGACCCCACTTGTTCAAGAAAAAAAATGCTATTCTCTTCCCAAGGATTTAGGGTGGACGTGGAGAGATAGCCGCTGGTGACGCCGTCTATACAGAGTACCACGTAGGTATGCATGTATGGTACGCTCGGATGCAGGGTTTGCGGCACATGCATGGCATATGCATGCACGCCCCGACGGTGGGTCCGCACTAAAGAGCTTGACTTTAGCTGGCGTCTGTGCCGTTTGGTGTGACCTCTCCCTTGGTCCCATGGCTCAGCTAGGTGATCCAAAATGCCCCGCTTGCCCCTCCCTCTGCTCGCGCCTCGGTTTGCTGCCTTGACACAACCACCTGCCCAAATAAAACTCCAACCAATCCGTAGACCGCGAATAAGCGACAATCTATCTCGCAGGCCGTTCTTCCGTCTCTCGCAGTCTTTTTGTTCCTCATCGTCGCCCGGCTTTATTGCAACACCTAGACGTGTTGCCCACTCCATCCCCAAACGCATACCCAACGCCGACTGGCCCTATCTATACCACGGATTCGACAAGATGGCACACCTAGACCCCTATTTCAAGCAAGTCGATGATTTGCAAAGCACCTTCATCGAGAGGCTGAGGGAGGCGGTGGCCATCCCCAGTATCAGCTCCGAGGACCAGAGGAGGCCTGATGTCGTCAAGGTATGTATGTCAGCTGTTGATAAGTCTGGCATAGCACGTGCGAGCCTTCTGAACACTGCGTCTGACCATAGTCTAGATGGGACATTGGCTTGCGGATCAGATCAAGGCTCTTGGTGGCACTGTCGAGCTCCGTGAGCTAGGAAAGCAGCCTGGTCGTGAGCACCTCGACCTCCCGCCCTGCCTATTGGGTCGCTACGGAAACGACCCCAAGAAGCTCAATGTCCTCGTCTACGGTCACTACGATGTACAGCCCGCAAACAAGTCGGATGGTTGGGCGACAGATCCCTTCACACTCAGCATCGACGACAAGGGCCGCATGTTTGGACGTGGCAGCACTGATGACAAGGGCCCGGTGCTTGGATGGCTCAACGCGATTGAGGCACACCAGAAGGCTGGCGTAGAGCTGCCTGTCAACCTGGTCATGTGCTTCGAGGGTATGGAGGAGAATGGATCTGAAGGACTTGACGACACCATCCGCGCAGAGGCCAAGAAGTTTTTCAAGGATGTAGACGTTGTCTGCATTTCGGACAACTACTGGCTTGGTACCGAGAAGCCTTGCTTGACCTACGGTGTTCGCGGCTGCAACTACTACCAGATTGAGATTTCTGGTCCTGGCCAGGATCTCCACTCTGGTGTCTACGGCGGCATGACTCACGAGCCCATGACTGACTTGGTGCGCATCATGAACTCGCTTGTCGACCCGGATGGCAAGATTCTCATCAAGGGCATCGATGAGCTGGTTGCTCCGCTTACCGACGACGAGGCCGCGCTTTACCCACCAATTGCCTTTACGATGGATGGCCTGAAGGAGTCACTAGGCGGTGCCGTCACGATTCACGACAAGAAGGAGGATGCACTCATGTCCAAGATGCGATACCCCTCGTTATCCCTCCACGGAATCGAGGGTGCCTTTTACTCTGAGGGAGCCAAGACTGTTATTCCAGCCAAGGTCATTGGAAAGTTCTCCATCCGAACAGTACCAAACATGGAGATTGACCCAGTGACGAAGCTGGTCGAGAAGCACATCAACGACGAGTTTGCCAAGCTGAAGTCGAAGAACACGATGAAGTTTAGCGTGGTACACTGCGGCAAGTGGTGGGTAGAGGACCCCAACCACCCCAACTACACTGCTGCCGCAAAGGCTGTTGAGCGTGTGTTTGGTGTAAAGCCTGACATGACGAGGGAGGGTGGAAGTATTCCCGTCACATTGACCTTCCAAGAGGAGCTGGGCAAGAATGTTCTGTTGTTGCCAATGGGTAGCTCGACTGACGCAGCCCACTCGATCAACGAGAAGCTCGACAAGAGGAACTACATTGAGGGCACTAAGCTGTTGGGTGCGTACCTGCATTACGTTGCAAGCGAGATGAAGCGTGATTAGACAGATGGCAGTCGCAACTCATTGTAGGATTTTTAGGATGAGATATATTGAGCTGTAGATATCACATGAACAAACCAAAAAAAAAATATACCCTTTTCATACACATTATTCTGTTGAAGCGTGGTGTTTGAGCGCAACATTGCTTTGCACAAGTGTGGTGCAGCTTTGACCAACCACATCGGGGCGGAACAACGAAAAAAGTTCGGCCTTGAGCCTCACAACATCCAACGTCCCCATCAACCCCCATCTTGTGCACCACCGGGCCACGCCACAGCCCAAGGCCCAATTGCACAACCAACACAATGGCAACATGTAAACCACTTCTTCGGGTCTGCCCATCGACCGTCCAACCCGCATTCCTCCTGCCACGGACCCAACAACGCTTCGAATCCACAACCCGGCGACACAGAAAACTACTCGCGCTCCCCGCCGCACCATCCTACACACCAGACAGCTCGTCCCCGACGCTGATATTCAACCCGCCATCCTCAGCCCCCAGCGTGCACCACACGCCGGTGAAATTCCTACCCCAAACCGACAAGCGGCGCGCTCTCTACGCCAGCACCCACCAACAACTCGCCCGCACCGCCCTCTCGACCCGCACCTCGCCCACGACCTCGCCAGGCACCCCGCTCTCCGCCCCGAGCCACCTGCCCCCCAAGCCCTCGTCCGCCCTGCCGCCTGCAGTGCGGCAACCATATGACAAACAATACCACGTCACCGAAGAGCAAGTAGCGGAAATGCGCCAATTGCGCGCCCAAGACCCGGATACGTGGACGCGCGTTAAGCTGGCTCAGAGGTTTGCATGCAGCCAGTTTTTCGTCGGCCTGGTGGCTAGGAATCCGGACAAGGCGGAGAGGGTGGCGCTGGAGCATCAGAGGGCGAGGGAGAAGTGGGGGGCTAGGAGGAGGGAGGCTAGAGAGGATAGGGTGAGGCGGAAGAGTGCGTGGGCGAGGGATGAGTAAATGGGGTTTATGACATTTGAAAGTTTTATGATATATGGGAGAAGTTTTTTTTTGTCAAGGAAATTCAAAACGAGGTTGTAGAATCCTCTGTTTTTTTTTGTTTCCCCCTTCATCTGTTTTTTTTTTGTTTTTTGGTGATGGAATTGGGAAAGTGATATATGTGTATGAGATGGTTGGTTCTTATTTGACTTTGTGGAATGAAGATTTTTTTTCTTTAAAAAAAAAAGAAGAAGTCATGTTCGACGAGTATTACAACGAAGGGAAAGGGAAAATGTACCTAGATTATCGAATCGTGTGGTTTTTCTTCTCTCTCTCTCTCTCTCTCTCTCTCTTCTCTCCTTTTCACTTGTTCTTCTCCTTGTCCTTGATTTCGACACCGTTGACGCCAATGTTGATTAAGAAAGGCGGTCCAGTACTCGCTTGCTGCACACCAGCACCACTAACCCTCGACGCCTCACAGCAGCCCTCCCTAACGACCGCCCAGCTCTCCGCCGTCTCCCTTTCCACCTCGTCAAGACTCAAGCCCGCGCCAAACTTTGTCGCCTCAACTTTCCTCAGCGCAACCCGCGTCTCGCGCACGTCCCTATCCCACATGGGCATCGCAGGACGGAGGTACCTCGCGCTCTTGGCGCGACTTGTCGTTATTATCGCGCAGGAGAGCATGTTTGAGAGGTTGAGGAGGTGGAACGACAGAGTTGCGGATGCGGATGCGGGGGTGGAAGTGCTGGGTAGGGTAGGGAGGAAGGCGTCTGTGTCTTCGAGGATGAGGGAGTGGATGGTGCGGTGCGTGCTGGGGTGTGCGGTGGGGGTGAAGAGGTAGGGAGGGAGGGAGCGGAGGGTTGAGATTAGGGTGGGGAAGGTTGTGGGGTGCAGGATGTGGAGGTGGTGTAGTGCGTTGCGGACTTTTTCTTTTACAGCGGAGGGGGAGGGAGGTGGGTGGGTGCTGGTGGAGGAGAAGATGCGGAGGAGAGTTGAGGATAGGAGGGGGATGCTGAAGTGGTGGAGGGGGTCGATGAGGATTATCGCGTTTGAGGTGGTGGTGGAGAGGGCGGTTGCGATGATGAGGGTTACTAAAGAGGTTTTTCCGGAGCCGGAGGGTTGGTGGGCGGAGGGCGGGGAGACGAGGGAGAGGATTGGGGGGTGTGTTGAGGAAGGGAGGAGGAGAGAGTCGAGGGGGGGAATGGTGAAGTAGGTACTAGAAGGAATGTTAGTTAGACGTCGTGACGAGCAAAGAGAAGGGGAGTTTTGTTTGGAGAGAGAGAAAACAGACCTTTGGTTGGTGGTGCTTAGATGTATTAGACGGAGGGATTTGAGTACCTGATTTCTCGTGTTAGGAATATTGATTCATGTTGGGTTACATTTTTTTTCGTTGTAGTGATAACAACTACGTACCGAGTTCAAATCCGTCACTTGAACATCTGCCAGCGACTTCTCACCGAATTTCCTCGCCTCGTCCCCATTCATCATCATCTTCTTCTTTCTTCCTATAACCCCCACTTTTTACCGAGTCTATCTTTCAAGTTTTTTTTTGTGTTCCCCGCCTGACACCATTCACAACATTTCCTGTAGTCGAAACAATGGCACCACCTGTTTCCGCGATTCCGGTCTCGGAACTGGAAGCGCAGCTTAATACGCTTCCGTCTGGTCGAGCGCGGAATCCACCGATTGCGCTAAGCGAGTGCGCGCTGAAAGAGCTTGTGCAGTACAAGTGCAATGTACAACCGGCAGAGAAACGAGGGGGTGTGCCGACTGTGGTGTGTGAGCCTGTTGTGCGGATGCTGAGAAGGTGAGTGGTGTGCGAGATGGTTGTTGAAAGAGCTTGGCAGCTTGATTGGTGTTGAAAGAAGAGACGGACAGGCTTCTTTTTTCTTTTTTCGTCAGAAGCTGAATACAATGCTAACAGCCTCTTAGATGTCAAGGAGGACTTAGTGTCGAGACGACTGCTTGGGAAGGGTGGAAGGCGAAGCAGGAAGGCGCGAACAGCTAGACACGACCAAGTTGCCACCATCATGCACAGAGCCTTTCAATAACCGTAAATGCAGACACGTTTCACTGTAAAATACATGACATGTCAAATCACTATCATTCACGGTGAAAAAAAACCACGAAAACAATGAATACGTAATCAATTGATGAATAATAAGACGACGCATCAATGGCCCTCAATGCCGCTTCCATGGGACAAGCAGCTATAGTACAACCAACTTCCTCCAAAGAAAGTGAACAGAAAAACGTGATCAACGCCGGTCAAATGCCCCAAACGTGCCTTCATATCTCCAAGGCGGGAATGCCCGAATACCCAAACGCCTCGCTACCAAAATGCTTTCAAGATGCTTTTTCTTTCTTTCTTTCACACAATGTGCTGGCACCGAAGAGATGGCGTGGTGACAGGTATTAGACGCCGCTCCCGGATTTTCTCCAGTATTTGCGCTCGTAGTTGACGTGGACGCCTTCTTCCAGATTGACGGTACGATCGATTATGGGCTGCCGTGCTGGGGCATCATGTGAGGCGTTCCAACCGTCATCCTCGTCCAGGTCCATCTGTGCCTGTCGTCGTTCCTCGTCCTTTTCGCGCTGGTGCTCCTCGTTCAACAAATCTGTCATGGCTGCTTGCCATAACTGGTCACTCTCTTTCATGCGCTTGCTTCGCTTCCGCTTGCCCACATTCTGCTTCTGAACGCCCGCCTTTTGTGCTGCCATGAGCTTTCTAAGACTCTGTTCGGCCAAGATGCCCTCCTCGGTTGCTTTTTCCCGAATCTTTCGCGGATCATGTTCGCGGTTGGTGAAGACTGGTGTCGCAGAATACGTGTGCTTGGAAGGGAAGCCAGGAAAGTGTTTTGGGATATAAGGGCGCGTCTCCTTGTCTGCCTTGCCCGACAACTCGGGGCCTAACAAGGATTCGGTATCTGGGGGCGGGGCTTCTGGGGGCACGGGAGGTGCAAAGTAAGGCTGTAGTAGGGATGGAGGAATTTCGCCAGTGTCAAAATGTTGGTCGAGGGGTGCAGATCCGCGAAGACCCGAAGAGGCCAGCGCGTATATCCAGTCGTGTGCCACTGTTTCGGTGCGGCGCGAACTGGTCATGGACTTGCGCACTTGGGCTAGAAATCGGCTCATGTCTGGGTCAGGTTAGTCTGGGAAACTCTAATGGGCTGTGCAGCCAGCTGGCATCGCAAGATGAAGCCATACAGGAATCAACCAGCGCCCGGAACTGCTCCAGCGCGTCCGGGCGCGCACCCTCGAATCCCATGCTCTTGCATTGTATCGCTATTGCGCGGCGCAATTGCTGGTCGAAAAAGTCCTTGCTTTCACCAAAGCCATCAAACTCGGCGCTGACGGGGTCGACAATGTGCTGGACTGGCTGCGTGTGGTGCAGTGCATGCACGACTCGCCGCTTCTTCTGCTGCGGCTCCCCATGTGTTGGCGCGTTGTCCGCCACATGCGCTCGCTTCATGCCTGCGGTTGCGCCCTCGCTGCTGGCGCTGGGAGAGAGTATGATGCCTGGCATATGCTGCTGGTGGTACCGGGTTTGGTGTTCGAGGGGGGGGGGGGGGGGGGGGGGGGTTGGTGATGTCGCAGGCCGGATGCGTGTACGCGAGGTTGGTAAAGTTATCGGGTGGTGGGCGCGCAGTCAAGCGCGAGAGATGGCATGGGCTGCAAGAGCATGCACCTGCGATTAAGACGGATGTGAATGTGCGAGAGATTCGGCGATCGATCGATGTTATTGTCCCTTCCCTTTGTTTGCTGGCGTCGTGCTTGAGTCGGAAGCTCTGAGAGCGCAGGGCGCTAGGCGACTTTGCCTTACGTCAGCAGCAGCAGTAGTTCTCCGTCGAACCACCACAACTTCAGCATACCCGCAGACGACCTTCACCAGCTCCCGCAACCCGCACCCGCGTCCCGAAACTCTCCACTCACCCGAAACCGAATTCAAAATGGCCATCAAACCGATTACCGGCGTATGTGCTGCCATTGAGTGTCTTGGGCAGCAGTGGGCAGGAGGCTAATGACTGGATTGCAGATGCTCAAACGACAGATCGTGCTCGATCTCTCTGTTGCCATGGGTGCGTAGAGCTCTTGCAGTGTGTGCGCGATTACTTTTGCGCCTTGAAATAGGCATACGGAGTTGGGCGCGAGTTTGGGGAGCTTGGCTAACAGTGAGGGCAGGTATTGGCGTTGTTGCCGGCTACGGCTGGTGGTACGGTACGTGATATCATCTAGGACTTGCAACTGCGAAGCGTGTTGCTGCAACAAAATCTACAACTCGACACTTACGTTCCAAGGCTACCACGTCCCCGCCGTTCGTCACCGTGACGCTTTCTACCAGAAGCTCGAGGACGAGCGCGCATCGGCTCTGGGCCAGAAATAGACGACGATTGTGCGAACGTGGGCATGATGTCTTTGTCAATTAATCATCGGATGATGGAAAGGATGATGGCTGTGGATTGGGTGCATCCCAGGTAGAGTGGAGTCATATAGAGCAAGCCAAATCAAACACGGTCAAACAGCCCTACACGTGTGTTTTTTTGCATGCAGTCAAATCTTCATATTACATCTTGTGTCTTTTTGGATAAAACTGCAACTTGCAATGCTTGCAGAGAATGCAATATGCCCACTGTCGTCTATTTGACACAGCATAGTCATGTTCAAACGGATGATCATGTCAGGAGTGATACAGAAGAGGGGCTCTGTATGGTATGGGTAGATGGCCAGATGAGATGAGAGATTGAATTGGCATCTCAAGGGGCAGCCATGAGCATGTGCAGGCATCAAGGGTGTTGGTGTGCCTGCTGTACATGTGTTGTTGATGACTGAGATTGGTCACATGACCAGGGTGAAGATGAACATCAGGTTGGGCAGTGGAGCCTTGGGCAACATCCGACGGCGGTGCATGCAAAGAGGGCCAGGGAGTGGTTGGGCGATGAATAGTGATTCGGGGGGTACGAGGCGGCTTGTACTGAAGCAGCATGCAAAGCAAGAATAGGTTGGCGCAGTTGACAGCGGCATCCGCGACGGGCCGGGAAGCAGTGAAGTGGATGGGTTATGGTACTCTAGCTTGAAGGAGGCGTGACGTGGGCAGTGGGCAAGGAGGCATGACGCGATATGCAAGCATGGAAACAGGTACATGTGTGTGTGTGTGTGGGTGGGTGGGTGTATGTGTGTACTTACAGGGCGATTCGCACTGGGGGCAGAGATGGCGAGGGCGTCTGATGACCGTGGGGGTGTGAAGCAGCGGTGGCCGAGCAGGAAACGTGTCGGGCAAGGCGTGCGATTGGCTGCATGGCTGGCTTGGTTCGTTCCCTGGCGATCACGACCAACCCATGGTGGTGGCTGCAGGGGAGCGAAGGGCACTGGCCGCCAAGGATCGACGTGAACCCAAAGCGTGGGCAGGCCAGGCAGGATTCAGCAGCCATTTGCACACGTGGATCGAACGAAGCCGACGATGGAAGAGCAGGCGTGCTGAGGGTGAGTGTGAGCAGCGGAAGCGGCAAGGGGCAGGCAGAAAAAAGCAACATCAGGGGGAGTGGTTATCAAGGTCGAGCTGGGAACCAGAGGCGAGTGCTTTGACAGCGGCCTTGCTGGCTCGGAACGGGGGGTGGATTCCTGGCGTGCGGCGTCCTAGCGTCAGATGCTAGTCTTTCGCCATGCGCTAGGGCAACGGGTAGTCGATCTAAGAGGCAGATTGAGGGTGGGCGAGATGCGACGTTTCTGTGTTTGAGCAAGGAGGGCAGGGGGGGGGATGCGAGAGTAGCCATGTGTGGTTTTGTGTTGGGCGAAACGGAGGCGCTGTAAGGGCGGGCATGGAGGCCACGTGGTGGAGAGGGAGAAGGGCAGCAGGGGGAGCGGCGGAAGCAGCGGCGGTGGGTTGAGAGGATGAAGGTGGTGGTGGTGAGGGAGGGGACTTGAGTTGGGAGTTGACCTGGGTGGTGACTTGGGAGATTAGTAGAGCGACTTGGCTGGGGTCTAGGTCATTTGGGCGGTGCGAGGTAAGCAGATTGGACATCTGCCCTGATCACCGGCCGAGCGAGGAGCGGGGCGTGAGTGGGCTTTTGCGCATCGTCGACGCCATGGCGTGCGGGCGGGCCATGGGCACCGGGGTTTTGATCACAGCAGAGGGTGAAACGCGGGTGGGCGGGCGTCGACACAAGAGCAGCACAGGCAGGCCGGGTTGCAGCATTTGTAAAACAAGAGGCAAACCTAGTGGAATGGGCGCGGGTGCAAGCGCGTGAGCAGCACGAGGGCAGTTTGGAGGGTGCGGAAGATAGGGTGGGGACATGGAGGCGGCACTAGGACGGCCTGTCGAGGGCGCGCGCCTGTCGCCTTTCCGCTGCGAGGCTTGGGCGGGGGCTGCCCAGATGGCTTGCTGCTGCTGCTGGCTGTCAGTCAGTCGCTCCGTCAGGTGTGCAGCCACAGATGGCGACCAGGGTCAGGCTGGTGACTCGGCGCGTTGCGTGGGTGCGTGGTCGACAGACGGGCGGGCGGGCGCTGCACTGCTCGCCGCCGTGTGGGTGGGCAGGCTGCGTGCAGCGCACACCAGATGCCATGGACACATGTATACATGTATACATGTAGCATACACACATGTGCACCCACGTACTTGTACGCTGCACACACGCATCGCCATGCTCTGCACACACATGGCCGACTGGCGCTGCACGCATGGCCGGCGCTCTGCTGCGGCGGCGAGACGAGGCGCTAGCCCGCTTCGGGCCCAGTGCAGGCCTCGCTGAGCGTTAGAAGACGGGGGGGACTGGCTAGCACGCATAGCGATCCCTGCAGGCAGGTGCGACGGCGCCGGGCGCACTTGCTCTGTGCATGCCCTGCACCTGCCTGCTCAGCCAGCACGCCCGACTGCTGCTGCTGCCATTGCTGCTGTCGCTGCTGCCGTTGCTGCTGTCGCTGCTGCCGTTGCTGCTGTTGCTGTGCTGCTGCCGCTTCGTCGCCAACCACAGCACCGTGACGAAACTCGGAGAACCGCCGCTGCCTGCCTGCGACGCGTCCTCGTCCTCGTCCTCGTCCTCTGCTTCGCCCTGCCCTGCCCGGCCCTGCCCCTGCTCTTACCCTCTCCTCTCTACTCGACGCCCGCACTGCTTACCACCACGTTTCCCTCCTTCCCTCCCCCCCCCCGCCCCATCGCTGCCCTCTTTCGTCTGCATCGACGCGCACCCCCCGGCCTCTGCCACCGCACACAATCTAGGCGCCTTAGGCTTGGATGCTGCGACTGCTGCGACTGCTGCTGCGCTAACGCCGCCGTCGATCACACACCAACGAGCCGCAGCTGGCGAGCTGTCGACTTACTGCTACTGCTGCCGCCGCCGTGCCCTTGCCCTTCACCCTTCACCCAAGCCTCACTCGTCGTGTTGGCTGCATGCTGGCCCTGCTCTCACCCCATCCTCCTCTGCCCCCACAGCCTGCCTGCTCTCGTCCACGCACGCACACACACACACACACACACACACACCACCCTCTCTCGACATAACCCACATCGACTACTCTCTCCTCTCCTCCCTCAGGCCCGTCATCTTCACCGCCCGCCCGTGGTGCCTCTCACTCGCCTACTCGACGCCCGTGCCCGTCCCGCCGCCTGCCGTCTGCCCCATCACTCCAGTCCGCGTCCTGCATGAGTGTTGCTCTTCTCTACACCTCTGCGGCACCGCACCGCCGTGTCTAGAGCCCACCGCACCGCACCGCCAGCCAGCCAGCCAGCTAGCGCGTCCCTAACCCTTTGCGCGTCGCCATGAACAACCCAAACATGCAACAGAACGGCATGCAGCAGGGTCGCGCCACCGCCGGCATTCACCACTTTGTCCAGCACTATCGCGTCCAGCAACAGCAGGGCAAGATCCCAACAGGATGGCAGCAGACGACGTCGCCCGACGAGCGCGGCCAGCTCGCCCTACAGTTCTTTACCCAGTACCGCCTGCTCAAGCCCGAAATCCCAGAGGTCGAGTCGATGCGAGCCGCCCTCCAGTTTGAGACGCAAAACTTCATGTCCGCCCCTTCCAAGGAACAGTACCTCTCGCAAATCAAGCAGAAACTCATCGTCATGACAACCGCACGGCAACAGCAGCTACAGCGCCTCCAGGGCGGCATGCCAAACAACATGAACAACGCCATGAACGGCATGACTCCAGCCCAGATGAACATGATGAACCAGATGGGCCAGCAAGGCGCGCGCCAGCCCCAACCACAACAGTTCAACCCAGCATTTCCCAACGCTCAGCTCCAGCGCCCCATGCAAGTCTCCCCCGTCCCCATGACACAAGGCCAGTCTTCCATGGGCGTCAACGGAGCCAACCCTGTCAACATGGCCCAAAACCAAAACGCTCAGCAACCAAACATGCAACCGAATCAGCAGCAAACCCGACAGGAGCAGTTGATTATCAACCAGTTTGCCAAGAAGTTGATGGATACTTGCAAAGAGGAGGTTCGCGTCAAGTTTGAAAATGATGTCCGCGCCTGGCCTGAAGACAAGAAGCAGCAGTTGCTCAACCAAGGAATCAACCCCCTCTTCCTCCGCTTTCGTCAGCATGCTGAGATGCTCTACCGAAGGGGCGCGCTGAATCAGCCCGCAGCTGGTCAGAATAATGTCGCCATGCAGGGAACACCTCAGCAGAACCGCATGCAGGGACAGCAGATGAATATGAATCAGCGCCAAGCCAATCAGGATTTCGATTTCACTGAAATCGCCAATCGGCAAATGGAGGCTATGCGAAGCCAGGACCAAGGTACAACCGTAGTACCTGCGAGCAACAACCCAAACAACGGTGGGCAAATGGGTGCATTCCAAGGCCAGAATCCACAACCTGGCCAAGCTCCAAATGCAATGGCACAGCGCCAGGCAGAAGCATTTCACCGCCAGGCACAAGCACAGCAAGCACAGCAAGCACATGCTCAAGCTCAGGTGCAGGCGCGATTAGAACAACAGCGCCAACAGCAAGTAGCCCAAGCAGCGCGTAATCAGCAGAACCAGTTGCTGCAAGGCCAGATTGGCGGCTTGAACCTCCCGCAGGGCACCCAGCAACCCAGTCCTGCCATGCCTATGCTGAATCGGCCAATGCCTCCACCAGGTCAACCAGGCCCACCAGGAACGCCGCAGCAACGTCCGCCCCAGGCTCATGTCCCCATCATGACACCCCAGCCCGGGCAGACTGATCCAAACTTGACCGAGCTCATGCGACAGGCGCAACAAAGAGCTGCTGCTGTCCAACAGGCCAACCAGCAACCGCTGACTGATCAAGTCCGCATGAGCATGATGCCCCCTGACCTGGATGCTTCTGTAAAGCAGCAGCTACTCAAGGTGCCAGAGCATCAGTTTCGCGTCATCCTCCAGAGCTACATGATGAATTTGCGTAGGAATAACGGCGGTATGCCCAACGGAGCATTCCCAACTGGACAGCCGAACGGAGGCCAGCCAAACATGGCCTTCAACCAGCAACAACAACAGCAGCAGCAGCAGCAACAACAACAACAACAACTCCAGCCTGGCGTTGCTGGTCAAATGCTTGGCGGACCTGGCATGCAGGCAATGGTTCGACCTGGTATGAATCTCGCACAGCCACCACCTGGTACTGGTCCTCAGAATCCCATGGGTGCCCAGCGCGGTCCTATGCCGAACCAGCAACAACGTGTTGCTGCTGCATCTAACTTGCTCCGTGCCAATCCTGGCATTATACATACTACTGATCCTAAGCCATTCCCTCCCAACGTGCTAAACGCGCAAATTCGACAAAGCCTTCCACCAGACGTCAGAACTTGGCAACAGCTCAAAGCCTGGGCTAGTCAGAACCCTGCTTTAGTACCTGGTGTCGACGGTCAAAAGTTACTCATGTTGCAAGTTCTACACTTCCAAGACATGGTCAGGCAGTCGAATGGCGTCGCTGGCGTCCATCCAACACCACAGCCTGGCCAGGGACTCGTCCCACCAGGGCAGATCAACCCAAATCAAGGCCCTGTCAGGACACCTCAGCAGCAGCCGAATATGCAGAACATGGCGGCACTCCAGGTCACTCCTCAAGAGTTGCAGCAGTTCCGCGCAAGAATGGTTGGTCAGCCACAAGCCAACCTGCCAGACGACCAATTGCGCGGCCTTATGATCTCCATGAGGATGAAGAACCTTCAACAGCAGAGACAGCAGCAGCAGCAGCAGCAATCCGCCATGCTCAACCAACAAGCTCAACGTAACCAAGCCCAACCTGCCGTCCCCATGGCTGCACAGCAACAACCACAGCATCAGCCCAACCGGCCACCTGCGGCGCAACCGCAAACACAAGCGACACCCCAGCCTAAACCAGCAATGAAGCCACAGCAAGCACAACCCACACAGTCGCTTCCCAACAACAACAATGCCAATAACAATGCCAACAACAACAACAATACTGTGAACAAGGGTACGAAGAGGTCACATGAGGATACCATGGAGACTAGTAATGAGACCACTCCACAAGCTCCTCCTATGACTTCTTCAAAATCTCAGCCTGGTCTTAACCTCACGCAAGAGCAAATGTCTAAGCTCACCCCAGCTCAACATGCGCAGTACAGAGCGCAGTTGCTGAAAGCTCAGGATGCATCCAACAACAAGATGCAACAACAGCGCGGCGGCATGCTCAACTCTGAGGAGCTTCGGCAGAGAATGAGTGATCCTGCACGCATCCGGCAGTTCAAGCAAATGATGGAGGAGGTGGAGAAGAGCATACCCGCGAAGCAGCCAATCGCACTGCCACCAGCAGCTCGTACCGCTCTACAGAAATCGCTAAAGGAACAGTTCCAACGTCTAAAACAGTCGGACCAAGCACTTCGCATCTTCCATGCCTCGTACGATACCAACGAGCCCGAACCAGTCATTCGTCAAATCATGCGATCGCGCGCGCTTTTGTTTAAGCAAATCAATGAGGCCGATGGCACTCTGCATCCTCAGGTGACACTGACAATCGACGAATTTAAGAATCACTTGAGCACGATATTCAAGTTTGTCATCAAGATTCAGGAGAAGGTTAAGCAACAAACACAGGGTCAGGGCCCAGCTGCCCAGCAATCCCAGCCTCAGGGTTCGAATGCCTCGCCTGCCCAACTTAATGCTGCAAATCTGAAGATCGTAGAACAACAAAACCGCAACCAAAAGGCCCCGTCCGCCCCAACGACCGACCGACCACCGTTTGCCATTGGCGCCGACCCCGGCCATGGAGCCGCGCATTACTTTGAGGGAGCAAGACCAGTCACGAACCTCGTGTTGCCTGAAAAGAAGCGTGCGAAACTCGAAGCAGGCAGCCAATCGTCGACCCCCGCTGCTAGAGCCTCTCCTCACATCGGCTCAGGCAACTCGCCCGAACTCAGGAGACAGCCAGCACCCGACAAGCAAGTACCACAAAGACCGACATTCCGATGCAACGATGCGACGTGCGAATACTCGGTACGGGGCTTTGATACCCAGGCCGAACTCGACTTGCACAGCCAAATACACGCAAAGGTCGAAGATCCGATGCAGTTCGCTCTCGACTCCATGGCTGAATACCTCGACATTGACCAAAAGACTGGCGAAGCGAAGACGGACCCTAATGCCTCCAAGTCGACGCCAAAGGCAGCACCAGCTACCCTGCGAGCACCGCCGCAAAACATCAAGACGGAGCAAACCCCTGGTGCTTTGCAGAATGCTGCTACGCCTGTCGGACAAACAGCAACAGCCTCGGCCATGGCGCGCGTGCCGACACAGACTGGGGTCAAGGACTCGCCGTCGTCTAATCTGCTAAAGACGCCGCAAACCATGACCAAGGTGACTACTCCTGGCTCAGGTGCGCGAGGCAAGGCTACGCCAGCCAGCATTCCCAAGTCTGTACCAAAGGAGCAGCAAGCGGCAGCGTCGGAACCAGCAGCAAAGGAAGAAGAGCAACAGCAACAGCCACTGCTGCCCATGTCGCTTCTCGACTATTCGTACGAGGATACGTTTGCAGCTCTGGATGCAAATGGGCCCTTTACCGTACTTGATCTCAAGGACGAGGACAATGCCTGGGCGCTTCGCTCTCGGCCCGCCTCACCGTCGACTACGCCCGAGTCTTCTTCCAAGGACACGCCGTCTACGAGGCAATCGGATATTTCGGAGAATGACAACCTTGTCATTAGCATTGATCTTAAGGATGCGGACATGCCTGACGCCTGGGCCGTCGGCATGTACGGCGACGCACTTCCGGTGGACCTGCAACTATCGGAAGACTTGCAAAACCTCGGTGTTATGCTTCCTCCCATGGACAGCGAGGATATGATGTTATTTCCCGACTACGGAAACGGAACCATGATGGACCTCGACATGCTCGAGAAGACTATGGATAGTATGGGTGGAACACTTGATGCACCTATTGTAGGTGTTTGATTTTTGAAAATTTAACTTCTCGGGGGGGCTTTTTTGTTTTATCTTGTTCTTTCTTCTAGCGTTGCTCGAATTTTATCTGCAATGTTTTCCAGTGCGTCTGTGTTGTTGTTGTTGTTGTTGTTGTTTTCAGAATTTCCCCATGACCTTTGGACCAATATTTTTTTTTCTCTCTTTCTTTCTAACCTACCACGCAATGTATTACCACCTTCTCTTGTTACTTGCATCTCGGTATTTCCCCCCGCCCACCTACCCAACCCACCTGATTTCTTTTCTATTTGCTTGGATGTAAGGAGTTTGGAGGCTCACATTCTCTTATCCTCGATTTGAGTTTTTTTTTTAACGGCCGAGATACCGTCGGAGTTTTTATGGGGAAATGCGAAATTTATGGGTGCGTTTGCTCTCTTTTTTGCTTTGACCTTTTTTTTTGTCTTTTTTTGGCTACACGAGTGGAAATGCGAATACAAACTGGCTCCCATTTTCTTGGTGTTTCTTTGTGGGGGTGTTTATTTTGATTTTCCACAAAGAGTTCATTATATCTTTCTCTACTATGTCATCTTGATTTCTTGGTTGATTTTTTCGTTCAGTGACACAAATGTCTTTGTTGCGTGCGTGTTTTGTTTGATTGACTGAAGATTCGGATTAATTATATACCCCCTTTTATCGATTGATATCCCCCTTCCCAATTTATGTAACTTGTCGTCTTTTCATTTTCCCCTATGCAACAACAATCTGCTAGAAGAAATTTTTCTACAACAATTTATTCTGCGTTTAGATGGAGAGAGAGAGAGAGAGAGAGGAAAGAAAATATGACCAACCCACTTTGACGTATTCCAAAAATGAAAAAAAAATACAAACTTGTGCTACAATAATCCACTCTATCCACTCTACCATCTCAATCTTACCCCCCCCCAATACACACACCTTTTTTTTCCCCTCCCCTCCCTCCGTCACCCTACACCTACACATTAACAAACACCTCTCTCCATCGCCATCCCATACCGCAAAAGCAACCCCCCCCCGTCCCTCTCCATCGCCACTCTACAACCCAATCATTCAGCGTACGTAACAATACCGGCGTTCACAGCCACATACATTGGTGTGGTAGATTGAGCCAGGTAGTAAGTATATCCCGAGGAGTGATTGCATATGTAGGCATACGTATGGGTACTCGCAAGTCGAATTGGACGGGGGGACAGGGACAAGGGAGTGAGGGGTGGTGATGGTGGGTTAGCAAGGATAGGGGTTGAGGGATCGAGAGTGGGATCAAGGCGGGAAGGGGAAGGGGGGGGATGGGGATCCGGGGGTGGATGCAGATGGGTGGGGGGAGAGTAATCGTGATTTGGAAGTAGAGCTATGTATGGAGGAGATGGGTTGAAGGGGGGGGGGGTTAAAAGGGATTGTTGTTGGTGGGAATTGGGGAGAGGGGCGAGTGGCCAAGGGGGATAGGGAGGTATGAGGAAGTGTTTTTTGGTGCAAGTCCAAATGTGGGTAAAGTTTTGTAGCACACGGTAATGGAGATGTAAGTATACAGCTGCACATCTCATGTGTAGAGTAAGGTGTATTCAAACACAGCAGTAGTAATGGTGATTTCTTCTTCGCCTGAACAACGGAGGGGGGGGGGGGGGGGGCAACGGCAGCGGAAACGGCACATAGAAACCCGGCTTGGTAGGATTTCTTATCGAGATACACTACTGTTACATACGGGCCCACCACATAAAAAATCGATGCGAATGGCGGGTTTCCCATCGACGGCCAAAGGAGCCGTGAGATGGTGACGTCACTATTGTACGTGCAAGAGCCCACGACCAACGCACAAGGGAAAACAAAGACGAGACAAGAAGCAAAGAAGAAAGAAAGAAAATTTCTCAAAAGACCGTTGTAGGTTGGGCGCATGGATGCAATTGGCAAAGGGGATATGTGACGCAACAAACGACCGAAAAACGGGCCGCTTGGGGTAAGCCAAGCGAATGATTGCCATGTTTTGTTTCCTTCCGTGTGGGATGCAGATGCACATGGGTGATGTGAGCAAAACGTTTGCTGACAATGGCAAAAGTGCGCGGGGTTTGTGAGCCATGACGAGCGGATGGATGGGTTCGCCCCGCAATCGTCAAAGGGGGGGCAAAAATGCCACATGACCCGTCTTTTTGGCTCCGTGGAACTAGAACGTCGTCTTGCCTCTAATTCGAGGTCGGCGAAGACCCTGATGTTCAACCATGGTACATGTGCCATACGTGTTTGTTGAGAAATGGCGTGGTTTTGACACGGTGCGACAAGCCCACATGTCCCACGAGCGAGAAAGCAAGCGAAGCGGTTTGCCTTTACACACACATGCACTAACTGGTACCATGGTACGGCGGACGCCTTCCCCTTGGTTTGGTTGCATTGCATGTCCCAACGACAAGGGATGAACGCCTCGATAGTGTATATCGGAGAAAAAAAAAGATCGAGGTGACGTTGCCCCAGGTGCACACCAACAGTCTATACTACTACACTTAGGTTGCGGGAAGTGAAGGCGGAAGATAAAACAAAAAAAAGGAAAAAAAAATCTTTGGGCGGTATGACGTTGAGCGCAATGCATGGCCGAGTGGCGACTTACACTAGATACATGCTGGAGTATGTAGCTACTGTCCACTTACATGTCCTGTCTGGGTTTGACTATCGACCTACATGCAGGGAGCCAACAGAGGAAATCGCATGGCGCAACGACGGATGCGAGGAGCTATTCTCGGCGAGCTGGGGTGCAAGGGGACGCCACGCGGGTCATTGCTGCGAGGATGACTTGCACGGCAAGATGAAGATGTGTCAGCGCCTTGCTGTGAAAAGGTAGCGTTGGACGGTTAAGGACGTCGTGGAAATGCTAATCAAGTGTCGTGCGGAAAAGCTGCTATTTGCGGACACAGTAGTATGAGATGGGAAAGTGGCCTGAGCGGTGAGGGCAAGGCTTTGGGCGGTGAGAATGGTAGTGGTTGGTGAGACATGACCATGGACAGGGTCTAAAGGGGTGGGTCTGGGGTAGAGTGGGCATCTGGTTCTGCTCGGGTGTGTAGCCAGCTTGCGAGAATCTTGGGTAGCGATATGTGGTCGGGGATGGCTAGGTATTATAGGGGAGATGCTAGTAAGCAGGCGGGACTTTGTGTTTGTGATAAAATACGCTTGTGGAGATTGGAAATTGCGATGATCATGCTAACCAAGACGAGCCGAATGCAGTGGCCCAAGACGGCTAGGAGGGCAGGGCGATTTCGCTAAGATTGCCGCGGCTCGTTGCAGTTGCCCCCCATCAGGGCGTCTTTGGCTTTGGGCGTGCATGGGGGTGCTGGAAGCCAACACCAAGAAGCAGACAGATGCGCGTCACGGCCAGCATGTAGACAAAGGGGATGTTGCCAATGTCAATGGCATTCCAGTGCCAGAAGCTCCAGTAAATGTGGACGCCGAGTGGCAAGACCGTGTACAGGTGCCCAAAATCGGCGAGCAGCAGGCCGATGAGAAAGGTTTTCCAGACTTTGACGTCTGAAGTGGCGCGCAGGACTGAGGCTTCGAGAAAAGCAAGGCCGAGATACATGTTTGCCAATTGAGTCAGGACGATTTTTGTTGGGATGGGGACGAGTGCGTCTGGGGCGCTTGGGGCGTGCATGGTAAGGTCCAGGTAGGTCGTCTGGAAGCATGCTGCATACACGGCGCCGAGTAGAATGGAACATGGTTCTATCCACAAAAAGACGAAGCGGTAGAAGCCGGGTATTGCTAGTGCGGGTGGAGCGGCAGCCGGCATGTTTGAGTCCAAGTGGTTTGGTTTCGAGTGGTGTAGACGCGACTCAGCCCAAACCCGTCGCAGAGCGGGCGTGCCCGGCGGTGGTGGTAGCAAGAGGGTGGTAGTGTTGCAGTGTGAGGCCGGGATGTGGAGGATGATGGGGGGGGGGGGGTGTTGGAGAAGGGAGAGAGGTGAGGGGAGGATGGTAAGCGATGAAGAAGCAAGGGGGGGAAGTGTGCCAGGAATAGTAGAGGTGAAAGAAGCAGTGCAGCGGTGGCAGGCAGTGGCGATGCAAGCAAGCAGCAATGGATGGATGCAGCGGTAGCGGAAGCAGCAGCAGTAGCAGCGGCAGCGGCAGCGGCAGAAGAAGAAGAAGAACGAGCAGAAGAAGAACGGGGTGACAATGGGGTGTGGCGGTGATGGCGGTGATGATGGTGTTGTGGTGTGCATGAGCAGCAAATTGCCAGGGGTGGAGCCGCGAGACACTTGTCGCCGCCGTCGCTGTGTTATGATCGGCTGGCACTAGCTAAGCAAGCACAGCGGTGCGACGGAATCTGGCGCTGGCTGCTTCTACTTCGTTGGCTCCTCTGCCCTCGTTCGCCTCGTGCTAGTCTTCTCTCTACTTACTCTTTTCTTACTTATGCTGCTCCTCTGCCCGTGAGCTCCGCCCTTGTTCCGCATCCTTGCTCTGCCGCTACAATTTCCTTCACCCTCATTTCGCCGCACCCTCGTGGTTGTGCACGCTCTCTACCCGGCCCCGTCTCCGCCCTGGCCTGCCCGTTGCTGCTCTCTCCTTAGTCTGCCCGACAACGCTCCCTGTTTCCCCGTCTCTACTGCTGTTGCTCACGCTGCTGCTACTGCTGTGACATTACGCCTCGCTTTTTGTTTCGGTCTCATCCTCACCGCAACTCTTACCCGCTCCGGCCGACACGCCTCCAATGTATCGCAGGCAGTCTATCCTGTCGCATCGACCCAAAACCTCTTCCGACGTAGACGCTGAATCCTCCTCCTGCGCTGCCAACACGACAAACTTTGGAAGCCACCACGCCACCCCCAGCGGCGCCAACAACAACACACACGCCACTGCTAACAGTAACAACATCAACAACAACATCAACACCACGACCCCTATCCCTTCGTCGCCGCCCCACACCATGAAGAGGACCATTTCACAGACCTTCCCGGCCCCCTATCACTCCGACATCAAGGACACCAACATGCTCGATGCCGTCAACGAAGCCACAATGTCCATTGACGGCTCTTCGCAGCACTCGCAGACCAGCTCCTTCTCGCGCGCCTTTGGTGCCGTTGCCGGCAGCTTCACACGCCAAAAGACACGCAGGCGAATGTCGTCAGTCTCTTCGCCGACACCTGCACAGCGCCGCCGCGGTTCCATTCACTCCCTCTTCGAGTCCCTGCCCTCGTCGAGCTCAACACAGTCCAAGCCCAGCGCCGATCAACCACGCATGCCCCTTGTCCACCAAGATTCTGGAATCCCCGTCTTCCAAATGCAGCCACAATCCGCCTCGTCAAGCTCAAAGGCTTTTGCTCCCTTTCGGCGATTGAGCAGCATGCGCCGCCGCCCCAATGCTTCTTCATCGTCAGCCGACATGACAAAGACTGTCTTTGCCGCCCCAGTCTCGTACCCCAGTCAAGCCATCCCCGGCACCGCAGCACGACAAGCAGCTGCAGCCGCCAACCAGGACCGACAAAACCAGCTCCGCCGCGAGCAAGAGCACACGCGAAGCTTTCTCGACGGCCTTATTCCGTCATCGCGTGATGACGACATCAAGGACAACGAGAGCGGCGTGGACATGACGTGTGCATCGCCTATTGTTCGGGCGGATAGTGTCACCGAGAAGAAGATGAGTGAGTTGTTGCATCCACTCGCCAGCCGACCTTCGCTAACCACCCCAGTCGATCCGTTCCAGCGTCTCCCAGCCGAACTCGCTACCACTGTCCTCTCCAACCTCGACGCTGCCTCGCTTGTCCGTGCTGAGCGGGTATCGCGCAGCTGGAACGAGCATGCCGCGTCGCCCCACGTCTGGCGTAATGTCTTCCTCCGCAAGCACGAGCCCGAAGTACACGTCTCACCTGCGCCAATCCAAATGGGCGGCCTGGGCACTGGCAAGATGGCGGGCGGAAACCCAGCACCTGCACAAGACTGGAAGAAGATGTTCCAGGCGAGAGCCACCATCGACGCCCGATGGAAGGCAGGCACGCCTGCTGCCATTTACTTGAACGGCCACACAGATAGCGTCTATTGCTGCCAGTTTGACGAGAACAAGGCCATCACCGGCTCCCGCGACCGCACCATTCGTGTGTGGGACCTCCAGACGTACAAGTGCATCAAGGTATACGGCGGCCCTAACCACCGTCCCACCGCCAACACCCCTCCACCTATGGAGGAGCGACCAGAGCGTGTCATCAGCAACGCCTCGATGAACGGCACAAAGATTGGCAACGACATCTACACAGTCCCCGCTGATTACCACGACGCGTCCATTCTCTGCCTCCAGTACGACAGCGAGATCATGGTCACTGGTTCTTCAGACTACACTTGCATTGTTTGGGATATCACAGGCGAGGAATACGTTCCCATGTACAGGCTGCGTGGCCACGAAGCTGGTGTTTTGGATGTCTGCCTCGACGACAAGTACATCATCTCGTGCTCCAAGGACGCCATGATCAAGGTCTGGGACCGCAAGACTGGCAACTGTCTCCGCACCCTCAAGGGCCACCGAGGCCCGGTCAACGCTGTGCAGCTTCGAGGCAACTTTCTCGTCTCTGCCAGCGGCGACGGTGTAGCCAAGCTGTGGAACCTCGAGACTGGTGTCTCAATCAAGGACTTTCCATCCGAAGACCGCGGCCTTGCTGCTGTCGAGTTCTCCGATGATGCCAAGTACGTACTCGCCGGTGGTAACGACCACGTTGTCTACAAGTTCGACGCGTCTACCGGCGAGCTTGTGCACAGCAGGGTCAAGCACGACGGCCTTGTCCGTTCGCTTTTCCTCGACGCCTTCAACGGACGCATTGTATCAGGATCATACGACCAGAGCATCCAAGTCTCTGATTACGAAACCGGACAGACATATGCCGTATACAAGAACTGGACAACGAGCTGGATTCTATCTGCTAAGAGCGATTATAGGCGAGTAGTGGCTACGAGCCAAGACGGCCGAACGCTGATCCTGGACTTTGGCCACAATGTGCCAGGATCTGAACTGCTCGTCGGATCCAAGTGAGACGTTTCCAGTTTGACCTGCACGCATGCGGTCAAGATCGTGTTTGGAATCGAGGTCACCACCCACCTTGCTATTATTCCCACTCACACGGCTCTTCCCGCCTTGCCTCTTTCTGCTCTATGAATCTATACGTATTATGACGTTAGCAGACGGCTTGTATGGGACATGACGCTGGTCTCAAGGGTTCCCGTGACGAAATTGGTGGGTTTAACAAAAGTCGAGGATTGCTGGTCCCGGAAAAGAAGAGTGTTGCTTTTTTTTTGAGTTTGCGTATAGCATGCACATTATGGCGTTGTTCATTAACCTTGCAAAAACTGCGGGGTGGGTCATATTTCCCCCCCTTTTTTTTCCCTTACTTCTTCTTCTAATCTCTTGTCATCCACAATCATCATACTTTGCATTATACTAACATATGCTTGCGATTCATTCTCTTTTTTTCTCGCACCCTCACTCTTGCTCATGTTCTGTTTTTAGCGGCTTCATAGATTTCCCATTCGCTTTTTTCCCTTTAATGCATTGTTTATTCACTTTAGTCATGGCGGTCATTCCTTTTTATCTAGTTTATTTCGGGCATGGAGTGTTGGAGGTATATAGATGTGCAGATGACGCGGGACGAGCGGAGGGGAAACAATACGCTCTTTGATTCAGTATTACTCCTTATGAATTTGTGCACTGCGCCCAACGTGAGATTGTGGATGCTATATTGTTGAGCACTATTGCCTAGGACTCTCTCTGCCTCAAACTCTAAGCACGCATGTACGTCGACATGCACAACGTCCACTCCTCGTGTGCTTATGCTTTTTTTTTTCCTTTGCTGGTGCAGTTGAAGATTGTGATTGTGTGTAACGCGTGGTTGATTCTATCTACCTCAAACGCCACAAAAACGTAAAAACAAAGCATGCTTCCTTATCACGTTTGTCTTACCTGCAATGTATGTACAACGCACAACAACCACGGCGTTGGCAGCCCCACACACCGATATCGTCAGTATTCATCCCCCATTTGCATGCACATGCATGCAATGCAATGCAAACCCACAATTTTTTTTAGCCCCTCCCCACACCGTCTCCGTGTACGGGTTAAAGGAAAATCAAGACTCCACCCGTACATTTTCCATTGAACAACCCTGTAGCAACCTAGCCGTTCGCTTAAAACTTGAGGTCGGTGTTTTTAGGTTGGGTTCGTTATTTTTTTTTTGTCTCCCGCTATTAACACCACACACACAAAGTCATCGTATCCTTCTTCATCCCTATCGAAACCAAAGCAAACGATGGGGGTGGCGAAATGGAAAACAAAACGAAGTCATGTAGAAAAAAAAAAAAATCAAATACAACGGTGGATATTTTTTTTTAGAGGTCACTTACTATCCAAAAACTCTTACCTCTCTTTTCTACTCTTCAAGCCCCCCTCCCTACCCGAAAAAATAATAATCTCGCGTTGAATTTTTCATTCTTGAATCGAGAAAACGAGGTACTCACACTTACACACTACTTACCTACAAACACTAGATTGTATCCATCCATCCTCCCCAAGCACACAAGATACAAGTATCAGCCCCCCTATCTACCTAAAACTCTCTCTCTCTCTCTCTCTCTTCTCTCTTTCTAAAAAGTGGCACTCACCCTTGCAAATGGAATGATGGGTGTGGATTTGGAATGTGTGCCAAGTACAAACTATGTCGGTACATGGGTTGGGGGGGGTTTTTTTTTTCTTACTCGGTGGGGTATGTATGGATAGTGCCTGAGGGGTGGGATGGGGTGGGGTAGAGTTTGCTAGGAGGGGGGGAAGTTGGATAGGAGGGAGGGAAGGGATGGAGAGGATGCGGGGGGAAGAAGAAGAAGAAGAAGAAGAAGAAGAAGAAGAAGAAGAAGAAGAAGAAGAAGAAGAAGAAGAAGAAGAAGAAGAAGAAGAAGAAGAAGAAGAAGAAGAAGAAGAAGAAGAAGAAGAAGAAGGCGTGGGTCCGAGGTAGAGATTGTGGTGAAGCGTTTAGTTAGTATTGTGATTTGTTTTACTGGTGCGATTTTGCTGGGGGGTGAATGCTAGTTGCTTGAGTATTTGCGATTTACTATTCTATTCTGGCTGTTTTCTTTTGCTCGCTATGATTACTGCTCTTGGCTAAACCCTATTGCTGCGATTTTGCTGGCTAACGTGGCTTCTCTATCTTGATGTGACTGCTGACCGCTGCGGTTTACTAGTTGCTAGGGATAGGAGAGGAAATTCTCGTATTCACCAAATGACTGGATGGAGCTGAGGAGGAAGAGTCCAAATATCTTAGTATAGCTCTGATCAATGTCAGTACAAGTACCTGAAGCTATGCACTTTGCGTTTCTTCTTTTAGAAAAGGTCACTTGGGTTGCTCGTAATACAACTAAAGTCGCAATCATCATAGCAATCAGCAATCAAGAAAACATATTGAACCAAGTAAAACTAATACTTTTAAAGGCGTGACAGAGACTCTATTGATCACAATTGTATCAACTAGACCTCTAGCCTTCACCCTCTCAGATACACTAACATAGTGCGAACCTATATTCACACGACTACCTATCCATCAAAGGACAGTTCCCTCCAGAAAGACAATAAATACATGCATGCATACATATGTGCATGTAAGACCAGTTTTAAACAAAAAAACAGGAGGCGTAGAACCGGAGCAGTGTTTGCTCAGCTTTAATAACGCCAAAAAGGGTATGGAAACAACCACATTTCGCTCCTAAGCCCAGGGCTCAAAAGCGATAAGTCGTCAGAGAATGGAAAACACGCCGACCAAAAACAAAACACACGTTCAAAGTAAACGGGAACAAGAAGCGTAGTTTGAAGAAACAAAAAAAAAGACAAGACATTATCTTTATCGGGCCAAGCCAGCATGAGGCCGACCGGATTAGGGACAGTATGAGGGTGAGTGAGGAAGGCCATTTGTCCGACAAAGAATCCAAAGGGTATAACTGAGACCAGATGGCCGACCCAAAACCAGCTGTGAGGTGCTGGCAAGCAAGCCCCCCAAAAAAGAAAACCAAACAGTATGTGCATTTTCATGCGTGTCGTGAATAAAGTATAAACAAAGGGTAAACAGAGAAGCAGAGGCTAACAGGTCGTTCAAACATTCTCGGTGAATTTGCTTGAGCGCGACCCGTCGGCCGAGGGCAAGCTTCTTCCGAGCGTACCTCTAGGAGGCAGGTCACCGACAGGAGAATGTGGCGGGCTGAGGTGGTGGCGATCTGCAAAAGGGTTCTCATCGTCGGGATGGCGGATGATGGGTGTCCTCGCAGGGCCGGGTCGAAAACTCATCTGTCCTGATTCACGTGGGGCAGAACTCTCGCCAATCTCCTTACCCATCTCTTTAGATAGACCTGTGCTACCGTAGAGGCCGTGGTCGTCTTGGTAGAATGACGAACCAGACATTGTGTCTCCGCGAGAGAATTGATCAGACGTCATGCCTTCACTGAATGCAGATGGCAGCTTGCGGCCCGACACTCGCTGAAAGCTCCGCTCACCAGCGCTCGTGCTAGTCTCGGCCGTCTTGCCAGACATGCCAGAAAAGCGTTTGAGAAAGGCGACAGGGACAAGGGTGTTGCTTGGGGCAGGCGCCTGGGTCATGGACCGGTTACCTTCCTGGTGGTGTTGGTGGTGGTGGTGGTGATCGTCGCCAGTGAGCTGTAGAGCACCGCCTCGCTTCTGCTTGTGTCGCTTCAAAAGAAACAATATCAAGGCCAAGATAAGGGCAACTCCGGCAAGACTGCCTAACACGCTACCAACGACTTTGGGCGTTTCGAGAGCACTAGGGCTGGAGTTTGCGTCAGCGGTCGACGTAGCTGATGTAGTTGGAGCAGGGGCTCCTCCGGTGCCAGGCGCATTGCCGCCCCCGCCGCCATAATTGGCCGTTGTAGTCGGGACACTCGAGGTAGTTGGGACACTCGAGGCAGACGCAATGCTGCGGGCCGACTGTGAGCTGATTATTGCCTGTGTGAGTGACGTCCTTGTAGAAGCAGCAAGAGATTGTGAATCAGAGGGTGAGCGCGTTGGAACGGCATTGACTGATACAACAAGGTCTGTTGCGGAGGAGGCCGAAATGCTATCAAAAGAGGCCAATGCAGAAGACGACAACAATGATGAGGTAGCTGTCAGAGTCAGTGGAGAACAAATGCGGAAATACGGCATGCTTACATGATAGGGTTGAGTTGGCGGCGGAGCTGATAGCAGAGGGAAGAGATGGCGTGGCAGTGCTTCCAATCGAGGATGATGACGCATCAAAAGTAGATGTAGCCACGGGTTGGGCGACATAATTCAGCGACGGAAAAGGATATGCTGGGACAGTTGGGACGACCAGATCGCTGGGAAACGGGGGTACTGCTGGCACAGATGGTAGAACCGGAACAGGTACGGATGGCAGCACAGGAACAGATACAGCCGCCAGCGCTGGAGCAGACAGGGTTGGTGGTGCAGGAACAGCGACAGAAGATGTTGCAGGAGTGGGTACAACTGGCAGTGCAGGGCCGGGTACGAGTGGGGCAACCGCAGGATTAGATACAGGCAGCGCAGTATCAGGCACAGCCGGCAGTGCGGGAGCTACAGATGGTAGGGCAGGAGCAGGCACAGGCACGGGCGGCTGAGCGGGAATGGGCACGACAGGAAGAGCGGGTAGAGCAGGCGCAAGCGAAGGAATGGCCAGCTGAGCTGGCTGAGCGACTGGCGCGGCAGAAACAATGGCGGCGGCGGCGGTAGCGATTACATCTGGCAAAGATGGTGGTGGTACAGGTAGCAGGGTCTCCTGGGCGATGATTTTGCCAGCTTCGTCGACTGTAGCAAGGACTGTGACGATTTGGACATTGTCCAGCACAGCGCGACGGTGGAAGAAGCGATGGCCTCTGCTCATACTCTCTCTGCTCCTGGGTCCGGCGTCAGGTCTTGGGGGAAGGAATTGGTCGTGTGGCTGAGGCTGGTCGGGCGCAGGAAGCCTCTGCTGGGGAGCCTGTTGGGCTTGGTAAAGGTGGCGCGAATGAATTCTCGATGCGAGGGTGGGGTTGGCAGGACCGTCCATAAAGTGGCGACAACGTGACCAAAGCTAGAGGGCCAGGGCCAATGGTGCAGACGTCGTGGTGGTGGTGGTGGTGGTGATGGTGGCGGTGGTGAGGCGGACGTATTGGCGGAACATGTGTTGTTGTTTTGAATGTTTCTGATGTTTTGAATGTTTCCGGCAGGCAGGGAAGGCAGCAAAGTTGAAAGTCCGGATTTAGAGCAGACGAGGCAGGGGATCCAGTCAATGGAGGCCGATGGCAAGCACAAGCGAGTGAATGGCGAGAAAAGAGCGGAAGGCTGGTCAGCGGCGAAGCAATGGGTCTGGCGGACTGGAGGGTCAGTGTGTGGGCGAGGCGAGGCGACAAGCAGCCGAAGTGGGCAGATACACACGCGCAAAGGAGGCTTCAAGGACGCAGCATGGAAGCAACAGCAGACAAAGGAGTGGCGGGCGTGAAGGGTGTCGCGCAAACACGAGGGCCTTTCTGGGAGGTGAATGGGGGAGGAGGAGGCGGCGGCAGCGGCAGCAGCAGCGGCAGCAGCAAAGGGATTGTTGGCGTCTGCAATCGGCGACGGGGACGGGAACGGGCCCTCTGTGGGCATGGGAGAGGGAGACAAAGAGAGGGCGGCGGACTGAGGCAGCGAGGCGGCGAGGCGGCGAGCACGAGACATGGAGACAGGGCTGGCAGGGCTGATTGGCGCACAAGCGAGATAACACGTCCAGGAATAGCAGGATCCGCCCCCGGCACGGCCATGGACGCGCCTGCCCGTCAGCGAACCAGCGTGCCAATGCCGATGCTGCGATGAATTGGGATGGATGGATGAATGAATGAGTGAATGGCACAAGTGTGCGTGTCGGTGGATCCCATGCAATGGACACGACCGGCCGTGGTATCCCAGACGTGCAACCACATACACGGCCGGAGAACAACAACACGCCCACGGCGCTCGCATGGCACTCGTCGCCCACTGTCCAAGTATTGCCCGTCGTGTGGCCGGCTGGCTGGATGCATGTTGCGAAGTACTTACTTACTGTACTAGCAGCCACCGACCACCCGTCCCGTCTGCAGGTGCAGCGGTGGCGCCCACGCCGTCGCTCAGGAACCGCATTCCCAAACGCTGGACACGCAGGACCCGCAAACGCTGAGGTTATTCTTAGCCGCCGCCTCGCTGCTGTCCCGTCGCACCCAAGCAGCCACACGTCCTTTTATTGCCAAGCCCGTCTCGCCAGCATGCCCATCCTCGTCGTCGTCGTCGTCGTCGTCGTCGTCCTCGTCGTCGTCACGATGCTTGTCGCCGCTCTTGCTGTCCACATGCGCGAGCGTTGCCTGTCTTGGCTCCAATCTCCGCCGCCCATCGCCTCCACCGCGAATACGGCATGGCTGCTAATCACTGCCTGCTATAGCACCCGTCGTCGTCTGCGCTTGCATGACGGCCTATGCCTGCAACCACAGCCGTGTTTCCTCGTCCACCACGCCATGTCCAGGTACACATGTCTACCTGCAATTCCACAGCCTCAACAACGGTTTCGTCACGTGACCCGTCGCATGCTGCACTCAGCGCCTGCCAGGCCAAGCCGTCTGGAGCCTGCCGCCCTGCCTTGCCTGCTGCCCTGCTGCTACCCCACATTGCCCCTCTGCCGTGTCCTCCGTCGTGCTGCGCCTTGTACCAACCAACCAAGTATAACATCATCCTCAACACCATCCCCAACACCCTCCCAGCCCCAAATACCGTTGTTGTCTCCCATACCGCAATATCCACATGTAGCCATGGTTGCTGCAGCCGCAAGCCACTGCCGCTGCAACCCCAAGTAGTTCGCCCAGCCATGACGTCGCCTTCGCCCTTTCCTGCCTTGGCCCCCCACGGCCATACACGCCCACCACCACTGCCACCGCGCAATTCCACTCCAGCTGCAGACACGCCCCCTCCCTATTCGGCCATGTCTACCGCCATGTCCATGTCCTCAAACGATCCACGCTCCTCTTCTACCCAGTCCCTCGTTCCAGATCCCGCCCTCGAAGACTCTGGCCGTCGCCGCCTACTCCTCATCTACATCCATGGCTTCATGGGCGACGAAACCAGTTTTAGAAGCTTTCCCGCCCATGTCCACAACCTCGTCACCGTCACTCTTGCAGACTCTCACGTAGTCCACACAAAAGTGTATCCCCGCTACAAGTCACGAGACTCGCTGCAAGTCGCCAGAGACAACTTTTCAGCTTGGTACGCTACACGCCTGCCCGGCTTGCACTCTCCCACTAACAGCCGCCAGGCTCGCCCCCCATGAGGACCCCTGGACTGACATTATCCTCGTCGGCCACTCCATGGGCGGTCTGCTTGCCGCAGACATTGCTCTAGCCTTTCGCCATCGCATCATTGGAGTCGTAAACTTTGATGTCCCCTTTCTGGGCATGCACCCTGGCATTATCAAGGCTGGCCTAGGCAGCATTTTCAACGCACCGCCGCCCCCACAAGATGCCATTATCGAGGGCCCCAGTCCAGGACAAAAGCCCACCCGAATCAACACACTCTTCAACCCAAAGCCAACGGATCCAAATTACAATCCCAGCTTCGCGAATGATGTTCACCTACCAAACAGAAAAGGCTGGGAGAATAGCTTGCACTGGCTCACCAAGCACTACAAAGACGGCCTGGCAGAGGCTACCAAAGGGCTCGTCAAGTCGCATCTTGAATTCGGAGGTGCCATGGCAGATTACAAAGAATTAAAAGACAGATATGCTAGGATACGGGCGCTGGAGGAAGACGACGAGGCCAAGAGAAAGAGCAGTCATCCCATGTTACCCTCGGTCCCCCGGGTGCGCTTCGTCAACTACTACACCGTAAGCACGGGAAGGCCCAAAAAACAAACTTCTTCATGCCCCCAGCGTCCAAAGTCGCCCGAGCCTTCGCATCCATCGAGCCTTCAGTTTCATCATCAGGATAGCGGAACAAGCCTCCCCCACTACAATTCGACAGCTGCCAGCCAGCAGGAAAATACCAGAAGCCCTTCAGTAACGTCATCTGACCCAGAACTGGCTCACGTACACCCAGACCCAATAGCAAGTCCACCCCCGACATCTATCGGGCGTCAAGAAGATGGACAAGCCCTAGAGCCTAATCACGCACACGCTCAACAAAACGGCCCACCTGATCTTCCTGAAATACCACCCATCCCCCAGGAGCCACCGTTTGTTGACTTGTTACGGTTCAACGACAAGACGCAGCGCAAAGCTGCTGAAAAGGAGTACGAACAGGCGCTCAAGGAGTATCAAAAGGCTGTAAAAGCCCGCAACAAGATCATCAACGAGCGCACTAAGATGGAGGAAAAATGGGACAAGGAGCAGCAAAAGGCAGAGAAGAAGTGGCAGCAAGAACAAGAGAAAAGGCACAAGGAGCAAGAAAAGGCCGAGCAAAAGAGGCATGAAGAAGAGCAAAGCATGTCGAGGGAGGAGAGGCAGAGGCAAAAGGAAAGAGAGCAAAGGCAAGCCGAGGCTGAGCAGAGAGAAAAGGAGGCGAGACAGAGGCAGCGAGAAGCAGATTTGCGTCAGGGAATAACACCTGCACCAGAAACACCAGAGCCCGTTGCTGCGATTGTGGGCATCGAAGAAGATGTCAGTGCCTTGCAGCTGCATCAGCCTGGTCCGCCTCGAGGTCCCTACGGTCACTATGAATTTTCCACTAGTCGTATCATGAACCAGGCCCCGCCAGACAGTCGTAACGAATCCATGTATGCCCTCTCTACAACCGACAGCCACGATAGCCACCCACCACGCACAGATTCAGATGCAAGCGTCCCAGCCAAACGTAAAAAGCTAAAGAAATTTTGCATGTTGCCGCCCAAAGACTCGGACGGTAACAAGGATCCCACCTGGATTGCTGTCTTCATGGACAACATGGACGAAGTCACGGCACACACTTCTCTCTTCTTCCTCAACCAGACGTATGAGCGCCTTGTTGGTGAGGCAGGTGCGAGAATCGAAGAGTGGGTCCGAGAAGCTGATAGCATGCGTTTGATACAAGATATGCAGTATCAAGGCAAATCGTAGCCTGCCTGCCTTGTTTATCAGGTAAAGCATTTAGATACCCTAGTTAGATCATCATGATATTATTCTACATCCGTCTAATATTACCATTACTATTGTAAAAAAGAAACTAATGTGTAGTTGTTGCCTAATCATCATCATCATCATCATCGTCATGAAAACCCACATCAACCTCTCCATCCTATTTCCCCTGCCATCCCTCCTCGCTCGCTATCCGGCTTTGCTAGTAGGTATATTGAAGATATGAGTGAAACCAGTGTTTTTTTTTGGCTGGCTGGGAAGGAGAGATGGGGAATGGGGAATGTATGGCAAGGTGGTGGTGGAAGAGAAGTGTGACGTCATTTAGGAACATAAATGCAGTGATCTAACCATGTAAGCATGTTTGAGCTTATACTTTGACAGGTTTTTTTGACAAAGGGGGATTAAAGTTTGACGGGTTTGGTTTAAATGCTGAAACGGTGAGGTTCAGATGGGGTTTTTTTTGAAATGACGAAGGGATGGCTAGTATGTAGTACTACTGTAATTCGAGACCCCTGGTTTTTTTTTCATCAAATTGCTAACGATTGCAGTGTTTAGTCCTGGGCAATCTAAGTGTGCATAGACTACTTTAACTCGTTGTTACACAGACGTTTTACTTTTGACCAGCAGAGGTACCTCGATGATGGAACCGATGATATTCGGAGAGATTTCGTAGCATTGTTCACATCGCAAATGCACGATGCCACCCCCCATGCCGCGGCCGATCCAGAACCGACCGACCCAAGTCCCGCCTGCGGCCCGTTAGCCAGAAAGATCGCCGTCGCAGCAATCACATGCACTTGTTCCTGATTGGACATATTTGGGTTGAGCAATATTATTACGCTATGATGCGTTGGAGACGGACGAGCTATGGCCGCCAAGGGGAGGTCGATATGCATGTTGAATGCGCGCACGCAGGGCAGTGGATCCAGCCTGCTCAACCACCATCCCACTGAACCACACAACGGTGACGGATCATAGGGATGGTAAATTACTCGCACCATGTGTGCTGCTGCTTACAGGTTGGACAGAATGACTGGCGTCTTCAACGGGAGACTCGACGCTGCATGAGGTTAGCGACGAGTTGCACCGTGTACTGAAGGCGGCCCCCCTCCAGTCCGTGGGAGCTTACAACCCCCCCGCGGTTCATCGTCTGCTTGCCCATTGGCTGCAGCCCCACAGACGTCTACCCACGCTCTCGCCGACGCGTTGCGGGCGGGTTTGCGGTTAGATGAGGCATGTTCTTTGAATAACCGTTCGCGGTGGGCTGTCACTTTTCTCTTTGCTCAAGAATTCGACAACTTTCTTCACAATGGCTCAGAGAATGCTTCTTCGTGCAAGTGGCCCACGCCGAGTCTACTACTATGGCTTCACCCGCTCTTTTAGCACTGTTCTCGACACGCCTGTAGATCCGGGCACGCAGCAAATACGCCTGGCCACACCGCGGACGACGGTGTTTGAGAATGCCGTCAATGCAAAGGCACCGCGGACAAACTGGACAAAGGATGAGATTTCAGAGATATACAACACTTCGCTGATTGACCTCACCTATGCCTCGGTAGGTCAGATTGCTTCTTGTCCAGCGACATGCCCCTCTCATCAGTCCCGTAGGCCTCGGTCCATCGCCGATTCCATGACCCCGCGGCCATTCAAATGTGTACCCTCTTCAACATCAAGACGGGCGGCTGCAGTGAAGACTGTTCCTACTGCGCCCAGTCGTCTCGCTACGACACTGGGCTCAAAGCCACTAAGCTCAGCTCCGTCGAGTCTGTCCTCGAAGCTGCACGCATAGCCAAAGAAAATGGCAGCTCGCGATTCTGCATGGGCGCCGCGTGGAGAGACATGAGGGGCCGCAAGACGAACCTCAAGAACATCAAAAAAATGATCAAGGGCGTACGCGGCATGGGCATGGAGGCATGCGTGACTCTCGGCATGGTCGATGCTGCTCAAGCAAAGGAACTAAAAGATGCGGGCTTGACGGCCTACAATCACAATGTCGATACGAGCCGCGAGCACTACCCTAGCGTCATCACCACGCGTACGTACGACGAGCGACTCAACACCATCAAAAATGTCCAGGAAGCCGGCATTCACGTGTGTACCGGTGGCATTCTTGGTCTGGGAGAAAAGGCCCGTGACCACGTCGGTCTCATCCACACTGTAGCCACTCTACCCGCCCACCCCGAGTCCTTCCCCGTCAACGCCCTGGTCCCCATCAAAGGCACTCCCTTGGGCGAAACCCAAGCCATTTCCTTCGATGCCATCCTCCGAACCATTGCTACTGCACGACTCGTGCTCCCCACCACCATCATCCGTCTCGCGGCTGGCCGCCACACCATGCGTGAGGAAAAGCAGATTCTGTGCTTCCAGGCGGGTGCGAATGCCGTCTTCACGGGCGAAAAGATGCTTACGACGGCGTGTAATGGGTGGGAAGAGGACAAGGCTATGTTTGCGAGGTGGGGGCTTAGGCCGATGAAGATGGAGGAAACGATTGGGGAGAAGCGCAAGGTACCTGGGCAGGACGAGGCCGAGGCTGTAGTTGCGGCGGCCGAGGCCGAGGCTACGGTGCAGGCACTTGCTTGAGGGGGAGACATGTAGATGTAGTGATTAGGCTCTTTCATACATAATGAGCTGTTCAATGTCCTGCTCAAGTCCAAACTATGTGTATGTATGTGATGTTCAAAAATATGCCTCGTGCGTTTAGAGTCTTGCTCTCTTGAATGCATCAAGGGGTTGGTGTTCTGTCTTCTCTTCTGCTTGACTTTCACACCACCTCTTCAGCGCCAGCACTAGTTTTTCGATCTCTTCCACTGTATTACCAGCATGCAGACATATTCTGACTCTTTCTGTGCCGGCGGGTATGGTCGGTGACACGACGGCTCGTACCATCATGCCCTGCTCTTGCAGTGAGCTCGCAAGTGCTTTTGGATTCACCAACTGCACTGCGAAGATGGGCGATCTGGGACACACCGACGGGATCTTCAGTATGCGGCGCGCATGACTAGAAGTTTTCTGAAGGTCCTCGAGTCTCTCGTATAGCATCCGGATGAGGTCATGAAGCTTCGCCTGCAGCTTCTCGCTCTGTCCCGACATCAGCATCTCATAAGACGCCTGTATAAGCGCGAGCGACGGATACGAAAGAAACGTCGTATAAATCAACGGCCGCGCATAATTAATCAGATAATGCCGTAACGTCTGCGATCCCAGTAGAATAGCTACACTCACATTCAGCGACTTCCCTTGTCAAATCCCTCTCCCTCCCCCCCTCTTTTTGAACCGCTCAAAGGAACTTACCTCCATTCCCCGCCAACGCCTTACCAAACGTATGCAACCGCGCAAACACCCTCCCTTCCAACCCCAACTCACTTACGAGCCCGCGTCCCCTCGGCCCCAGCACGCCCGTCGCATGCGCCTCATCCACCACCACATACGCGCGCCCCCTCCCCAGCACCTCATCCGCCACCTGGACAATCTCGCGCAAAGGCGCCACATCGCCATCCATACTATACACGGACTCGACGGCTATAAAAACATGACCTGCGCGCTCTGATTCCCTCTCGGCCCGCAAGACGCGCCTCAACGCCTCGACGCTATTATGCGCAAACGGCAGCTTTCTCGCCGCCCTCGACAGCCGCATCCCATCATGCACACTCGCATGCACCTTGTCGTCGTACACGACCACATCCCCCTTCTGCGGCACCGCCCCGAAGAAGCCCGCGTTGGCGTCGAACCCGCTGTTGAACAGCAGCCCCGCTGCCGCCCCGTGGAACCCTGCTATCGTCGCTTCCAGCACACTTGCCACCGACGAGTTGCCGTCTAGCAGCCGTGATCCCCCGCTGCCCAGCGGGTGCCTGCCCACGTGCGAGAGGAACTGCGTGCGCAGCGTGCGGGACGTGGAGAGCGAGAGGAAGTCGTTGGATGAGAAGTCGGTTTGCTGCGGGAGCGGGAGGGTCAGCGTGCGGAGGGTGGAGTTGTGGAGGCGGGTGGTTAGGTGGGTTTGGAGGGTTTGTTCTAGGGGGGTTAGGCGTTCTTTGTTCATTTTCTTCTTCTTCTTCTTCTCTCTCCCTGTGTTAGTATATTTGTAGAATTGATATTGAATCGGTGGATCTCTATTCTTTCTCGTGCCTCTCTCTCCCCACCGCCCTCTTTTTTTTTTTCCCTGGCGACGCGGGCTTGGAAGGGAAAAAAAAATAAGCCAATTGAACAATCGATTCACTGGATAAACTACCGAAAAGCGTGTGGGGGAGTGGAGGGGGGGACTTTGATTACTATATTTTTTTTGAGCCGCGAATTTCCGTTGAAAACAATAAAGGTAAAAATCGAAAGAAAAAAAAAACCTCCCCCCCCATTTTCATGTGCTTTCGGGGCCTTTGTAGTCATCAATTAGCTCAAAAAGGAAACTTTGGATAATATGGACTATGCACTTGCATACTACGTGCATATGCGGGTGCGGGTGGATTGTTTTGATTTGACTAATTCGATTTGTAGTACAGGTACTTGGGGAACGGGTTCGGTTCGGAGGGGAACATGACAAAGTCCCCCCCCCTCCCCCCCCTCCCCCCTCCCAACATGACTTGGCTACTACTATTACGTTGATTAACTAGCACAGCAACTCTCCCTATTCTTCCCCCACTGCAATTGAGACTTTTTCTAATGAGAGATCTCATGTGTAATTGGGCATCTTGATTGTTTTTCTTTTAGGTTGTTTGGTGCTGGGAAAGAAGAGAGCGAGGATGGCTAGAGTTCCAGGTGGACTGTGGAAGAGACTGGTTGCGGTGCAGGTTTATGGGGCGAATACGGGAGTTGGGAAGACTGTGTTTTCGACGCTGCTTGGTGCGCATTTTGCGAGGAGAGCGGGCAGGACGAGGTGGAGGGTGCAGTATATTAAGCCTGTTTCTACGGGGCCTGCGGATGAGGCTGATGATAGGTGAGATTACCGCTGCTGCTTACTGCAATTGTGGCTGACGGGGGATCAGTTATGTGCAAAAATACAGCGGGAGAAGTGTTTCGACGCTGTTCAAATTCAACGAGGCTGTCAGTCCGCATGTTGCGGCAAGAGGTGCAGACTTGATTGTAAGGTCTTTTTTTTTGTCGAGTCCTGCTGGCTGCTCTTGCTGATTGGCCTAGCCTAATGATGAGCTCATCAGTCAGACTGTCTTCAAGACTATTCAGCAAGAAGCGAAAGCAGTATCTCTGGAGAAAGATGTAATGGGCCTTGCTGTGATTGAGACTGCTGGAGGTGTGCTTAGCCCGGGACCTTCGGGTACTCCGCAAGCTGACATCTTCCGTCCGCTACGACTCCCCTCGGTACTAGTCGGCGACCATCGCCTAGGTGGTATTGCATCGACAATATCTGCTGCAGAGTCTCTGGTATTAAGAGGCTACGATATCGATGCTGTGGTGTGTTTCAACGACCAGAGTAAGTATGAGAATGCCGAGTACCTGCAAGAGTACTTCAAGAACTTGGACATTGCGGCCTTTACCTTGCCATGGATTCCCAATATGCAAGGCATTGGGGCGGGTACAAAAGAGGAAACGGATTTGATGCAGGATTACTACAGCTCCCAGAGTGGCGAGGAGCCCATTGACCAAGTTGCTACGAGGCTGCTTGACCGCCACAGCAAACGACTCGAAAATTTAAGTACCATGGCTTCTCGGACTAACGAAGCCATCTGGCACCCCTTCACCCAACACAAGCACGTGAAAAGTGCCGACGATATATTAGTCTTTGACTCTGCATATGGCGATTACTTCCAGGTCAAGCAAACTGGCGAAGCATCAGCAACCCACGAGGATCGCTCGGCACTGTACCCGGCATTTGATGGCTCCGCCTCATGGTGGACTCAGGGGCTCGGCCATGGAAATCCCCGTCTTGCTCTCCAAGCAGCACATGCCGCGGGGAGATATGGTCACGTAATGTTTGCCGGAGCCACCCACGAGCCCGCTCTCGAGCTTGCAGAAAAGATGTTGAACGACTCACACAACCCGCGTCTTAGGAAAGTGTTTTACACTGACAATGGAAGTACGGCGACTGAAGTCGGTATCAAGATGGCACTTCGGGCAGCTAGCAAGTACTACGATTGGGACAGCAGTAAAGAGAATATTGGCGTCATCGGCCTCAAGGGGAGCTACCACGGCGACACGATTGGCGCCATGGACGCATCCGAGCCGTGTGTTTTCAACGAAAAAGTAGACTGGTACCGTGGCCGCGGCTTCTGGTTTGATTTCCCTACTTTCAAACTCAAAAACGGCAAGTGGATTGTCCAGCCCCCCGAGAACATGGAGTCGGAACTCGGACCTACGCAGTACTTTGAAACCCAGGATGCCGTTTTCGATTTGGCCGCGAGAGGCCTGTCTGAGCGCTATGAAGCGTACATTGAGAAGACGCTGGATGAGCTGGTGAGGAAGCAGGGGAGAAAGTTTGGTGCGTTGGTTATGGAGCCTGTTGTTTTGGGTGCGGGAGGCATGCTCTTTGTCGATCCGCTCTTCCAACAGACTCTTGTCCGTGTCGTGCGACGTTACGACTTTAGCAATGGGTCTCGAGCTACTCGCGTCCTGGATGAGAATGATGTCGCTTGGTCAGGACTACCTGTCATGTTCGATGAAGTATTCACCGGTTTGTATCGCCTAGGTCGCTTCTCCTCGGCCTCGTTCCTTCAGACGCACCCGGATATCAGCGTCAACGCCAAGTTACTTACAGGTGGTCTTCTTCCCCTCTCTGTTACGCTGGCAAGTCAGTCCATTTTCGACGCTTTTTGGGGCGACGAGAAGGCAGAGGCCTTGTTGCATGGACATAGCTACACTGCGCATGCGGTGGGGTGTCATGTCGCTAATACTAGTCTGCAAACAATGCAGGACGCGAGCGTTGGTGACGAGTGGAAGCAGTACAAGAAGCAATGGACCGGTTCTAGCAACGATAGCACCGCTTCCTGGAGCATGTGGTCCAAGAACTTTGTTGAGAATCTATCTCGACACGAGCGAGTTGGTCATGTGAATGCGCTGGGCTCCGTTCTTGCCGTGTCGCTCATCGACAGACACGGATCAGGTACGTCTTACTTTGATTTCATTTCGCTTATTACCTAATGCAATGTAGGATACACTTCTTCTGCTGCCGTGGGACTTCGCGACAAGCTCTTGCAAGGTAGTCATGAAGCGCCGCAAGTCCAAATTCATTCGCGTATCTTGGGTAATGTTATTTACCTCATGGCGGGTATGCTGACGACAAGGCAACATTTGGAAGATGTTGAGAAAGCTTTTATAGAGAAGTTGCGTGTAAGTAATGGGAGTTAGAGAGTACTATTCAGGTATACCTGCTCGCAAAGTTGCGTACGTATCTCATTTTGTGTTTCCCTAATGAGAGTTTACAAGAGAAAGCCAGTGGGTTCGAGATTGCAAGCTGGAGAATGCCGTTTCCACCGACAAGATGTCCGGAGAGGCCACTATCATGTTGGTGCTGAAAGCATGTTTAGCAAAACGCAATGTTGGCGCTCTGAATGTCAGACCTACTGTATTGGTCATCTCTACTTCATATTCCACTCGTTATAGGTCTTCGATTCTCACGCCACTTCAGTGTAACAACACTCTTCACAACACCATGAATCGCCATCAGGTACTATGCATAGCCACACGAACATAGCCTTGTTTCATGTTCGTGATAGCAACACCTACAGCAACTACCGGCATGGAATGCAATCAAAAGCAAACTTGTCAAAGCGGGTCTATGACTACACTGACGTACTCCCCGTCAACACTCCTTACCCATCGACACCAAAGATCGCACTTTTGTGTGCATACTTCAATCCTCTGCCAGTGTACCGCCCACCAATCACAATATCGCGCTGCTTACTCCCGTCGTCTCCCCGGCCAATTACTAAATTTAGTCGCTGACCTCTACATACACAGCAGCCTGCATCACCACATCGCCCTCTCTCAACGGTATTATGCAAACTCTAAAAGGATTATGAGCACTTCTAAGCCCCTCCAGTCCCACATATTCTCCGCGTGAATAGCAACAACGAGCCTGCACCTTAGCTTGTTCCTGTACCTAAGCTTATGTCATACAACAAACCTTTTTCCGTTCTAGCTCGATCGCAGCACTCTTAATGTTGAGGTACAGGGAACACTTCCCGTCTTACTACCGGTGATCTTCGCCAAAAGACACACGACACTGATTTTATTCGATCCTGCTTGTTTTCGCTACCCAAACAAAGTTTGATGCGTTTGCATTGCCTCGAGAACTTTCAAAGTTCGGAGCGCGCGGGTGTATGCCTGGTCTATTTCTAGATCATAACAGCAGTGCAGTGGAGGAGCAGCAACCAAGATTCACTTAGTAGGTAGAGACGTTTAGGAGTTGCAGCGGATATAGGTAGACATGATGAAGCTGTGAAAGTCACAACAAAAATGATATATTTCATACTAATTCACTTGGGAGTATAGCATGAGTTTTCCATCATCACGATCATTGCGGCTCTACACGGTACTATGCCCGTTGGAGGCTTAGACCCCGATCTTAAGCGAACAACATATCGTCACTGCTGTATGACAGGATTGAGTTTCGCATTAAGCTCCTGGTAGAGGATGAGTAACACCGGCTACGAACTCTAGTAGCCGTCGAATCTAGTGTGACGAGTCTTCTTGTTAACGTTGTGTGTTGGGCAATCGAGCTTAGTAAAGGAGGAGGGGAAAAGGCGTATAAGGGATGAAAGGAGAACAGTGTAGAGACTCATCAACTCATCTTCCAAAGTCACTTGCACAAAGTACATACTTCCTTCCAACATGCGTTTCACTATCCCCCTCTTCACTCTCGCTGCCTGCGCCAGCGCCGCCGCCGTGCCCAACCCAGAGATTTCTGTCGACCGCGCTACAATTGCTGAGCGCGACCCCGTAGCCTACTGGGACATCGATTTCGTCCGCAACTACTTTGACGGCGGCTTCGTCGAGACCGTTTCAGCCAAGTTCATTTCCGACAAGTATCCTACCGGCCTCAAGTCCTTTTGCAAGACTCAATACTATAATGGCAACGGACCAGTCCAACCCAACTGCACTCCTGGCTATTTCCACTATAAATACGATCTGTCTGCTTCGAGTAAGTCGCTGTTCTTTCTCTCGTATATGTTCAGAGAGAAAAGTACTGTATACAGTTCCTGACGCATTGTGAAACAGCCCTTTCGGTTCAGCAGCGCGTTGCGCAGCCCATACATGAAATTATCACGGGTAGTGCCTCATTTGTGCCTAACCACCTCGATGACGGCACCCTTAAAGGCAGTGTTCATATTGGTGTCAATGCTCAGTATCCTGACCATTCCAAGTAAGAAAGCAGCAGCTAGATTTCTGGACGTGAGGCATACGGCTCGCGCAGTTGCTCAGGATTCTGCTTGCTGGTACGCATTCTTGAAGTATTTCAAGCCCCTTATTTCGTGTAAATAGAAATTTTGCAATCACATAAATGGTGCGGTTGCCCAGCTCTGCTCTGCTTGTTGGTACGGATTGCAAGCGGATACAAGCGTGTTAGTTGGTGTAGTATATACAAGCCTTACTCTTTAAATTCTTGTCTGCACTTACGTGTATTCCTCATCCGTGTAAGGTCTGTTTTCTGGGCAGAAGTGAACGCTGTATGATTTTGAGTCAAGGTTCATTGAATTATTGTCACGCGCCAAGAACAATATAAATGTTTGGATTGGCCAATCTATGCCACCTGGATGAAATAGTGCGATCATTCAGAAGAGTGGAACCCTATCGGAACTCCATTATTTCCAATACGCAAGAATCGATGTATCTAATTATCGCTTAACTTTTTTCTCTACTTACTATAGTTAGATAGTTTATAATTAGGTAAATCTCTATTGGGTATAATAACTAAAACGTAGTTATAATAAAAGTAGCACAGCGAACTAAAGTTGCGAAGAAAGTAGTAGAATAGCGAACCATAGTTGCGATAGGACACTAAACTATTATATTTTCAATAATAACACGTTGCGCACAGCGCTCCTGTGCTTATATATTGGCTATATCGTCTCTTATCACCGCCACGAATCCATCCGAACTCGATCTATACATAGTTTTGCTTAAAGACTGTTCATATCTTTTTAGAGCCTAACCAGTTCTTTGAAACCATCCACATTCACTGGGGTTTGTCGCAAGAAAACGCATTCTACCATAACGACCCACCAAACCTTACACAAACACATATCATAACACCCGAGTATCGCAAAAGTTTTCCTCATATTGCCTATAAGAGATTGAAAAATTTCGATAACGCTAGCTGTCTATCACTAGTCACGAGCTAACAAGGGCCTCGGTATACACCACGCGGACGATCGACACTCTCCGAGATTGTACTTCAGCGACACCTAATATCTACCCTTCAAAACGATCCAGAACAGTCTCAAAGAACAACATTAGATCCATCATGGCAGACTTCAATGATATGGCTGCTAAGAACCGCTCCCTTCCGGCAGAAAGAAACATAATAGGCACCATGGACCACGTTCTTGAGATCCTAGCGGTTCATAGTCATCCGCTTATATTAGCTGGATGGTCCGCACAACGATGGATGGGCTCTGCCGGATTAATGGACACCAGCTGCGATATACTTGTGAGAGATAGTGCACTCAAGAGTGTCGCTTCAGACCTCGTCGAAACTGGACACTGGGAAGTCCATCAACCGAGCCCACCGATGCCTCGAGAACCATTCCCTTGTTCCGATCGGGAATCTGATGCTGACTTTGTGCTTCGAAGGATCGATGCAGAAGATGAGTCAGAATATCGGCATCTAATCTTGTGGTCAGAATCTACGTATCACGTCAGTGTGGATGACTGTCCCCTCATTGAAGTCCCAGACGTCTATCCATGGAACCATGTTCTCATTGAAGAAAGGTGGCATCCAGCTATTGGTCAGGAAAATAGGTGGTGGTTCGGTCCTCGTCTTCATCCCGATACGAAGGTGCGCAACTTGCCTGAACGCGCCACACCGCCCACTCTCTTTCCTAAAGGGGCTCCACGTGGGAAATCCCCAACAAACACCCACTCAGTCTATATCCTAAGTATTCCAGCATACATGGATACTCTTGTGTACCACATGATTCATTACAAGCTTTCAAAACCAGGGCTCGCCACGCTTGCATCCTTGCAAATCGCGAACTTGACGAGGTATTTATATCTAGAACTGCCTCATCAACAACTACCACTGCTTATTGAGCTTGAAGAAGACGAGTTTATGGAGGAATATCTTCGCAACTATCAGAGAAAACCATTTTTTGTTTTTCGAGAAGCGCATAGTGGTGGATTGGAATCCGCTCGAGTGAAAGAGTGGGACGCTGATAGCTATCCAAGTTGGTGTAGAACGATCGAGTAGTTCTGTTGTAATTACTTCATTGGTGTTTATCCGTGTGATATGTACTTGCACTTTCCAAGATATTTTATCATCGCAACAGCCATCGTCTAGGTCAACTGTTTAGTGGTCTGAGCTATGCTGGAAGGCACGGTGAATGTGTTAACCTATATATCTTCGATTTTTCCCCATCTTCTGCAATCTTCTTTTTCAAACATCGGCGCGCAGAAACAAACAGTATGATTGGATTCCCACACCTGCCACTCATCTGCTAACATACCTTCACAGTTTTTTTATCCGCATTCATACCTCTCGGCCGTTGGGTTTGCTCTTGTATTCTTTTCAATGTAAGTTTGTTTTTGATTTGCTTAGTGCAACGTACTAAAAGTGCAACCTTTCAGATATACATTTGCCTCTCCACCAGCGACATATTCTCCCTCACCTTCCTCAACGTGCCCTGCCCTCTCGACCAGCTCTGGGACAAGTGACCCCCTTCTCTTCCAGTCGTCCTCAACATGCCATCTTCCAAGCCCATCACCCCCCGAATGAAAGCAGCTCTTCGCGAGTGCTTTCTGTCAGCCACCTGCCTTCTTCCGCTCCGTTTGCGTTCGTCGTTCATCTTGATAGGAGGGGCCGCCAGCGTATTCCATGGTTCAAAACATGAGACTCAAGACGTCGACGTGGCGGCCTCCTCCGAAGCCATTTTACGCTTTTACGACGCAATCGCGAGCGGCGCCACGCAATTCAAATGCGGAGATCCGTCGCAAACGATCGAATTTCACTGTAGCCAAGGCTTCATCGTCTGCCTTGAGCTCGTCCAACTCAATGGCGGCTTCGTGGATTCGATCGCCGCGTATGAACCCTTGTAGGAGGGGTTCATCGCGTCCCGGGCGGATCTCCTTGTCTTGCGTGGTGTGACGGTGGCTGACCGGGGGGAAGATGGTGACTTGCTAGACTTCAAGTTCTTGTTGGGGGCGGCGGCTGAAAGGGGCTCACTTCTCCCACAGCTGGAAGAGCATACGGTAGGGGCGTTGAGGGAGGCTGCAGGGAGATTGTCGCGGGTGGATGCCTTAGTTCTATCTGGATTATTTAGAGAAGATAATTTTATACAATTTGATTCTTTTCTTTCTTAATCCATCGATTTCACAAGATTGTTTGATCCTGATTGCCTAAAGCATCATGACGGTAGTTTCGAAGCTCCATTTGGACCAGTCGATACTTTATCCCACCCCTCCCCTTGAAATTTTCACAAGCATTGGGCAGCCAAAATTGGGGGCGATCCGCAAAGGATCAATAGATTAGGAAAGTTGTGTATGCATGTATGCTGGTGCGCTTCCCTAAGGACTGGATACAATACCATAATTTGTAGAATAAGGGAAACGATAAATACTTCATTTGATCGGTCATATACTACTAATTTTTTGATTAGGGCCATAATCAAATCTCTTGCATGGGCATGTACTAAGTTCAGATCAAGGAAGCAAACAACCTAAATCAGTTCGTTTCATGGGGACGAATGACAAGCTTTTTACCAGATACTCCGCTCTTACTCAAAGCAAAGGCCTCCTCAAGTCCGGCAAGCCCTCCAGAAACCACGTGCGGCCGGTTCGGAGTAAACAAACCCTGCGCAATGTACCCATTGGGTCCGCCCAGAGATTTGGCAAGAGGCTCACTCAAATGTCGTAGTTGTGGAGAGCTTCCCAAGCCCATAACAGGCTTGATTTCAATGTGGGGCTCTTCACTCTGACCTAGTGCCTTGGCTTCAGGATCGGGTTGTTGGACGATGACTACATGGCCTCCAGACACCTTTGCTTTCTGCAGAACCTGTACCGCAAGCTTCTGTGTAGCGGGGCTGGAAATTGCATCGAAGACAAATTCGAAGGGGAGTCCTCCCGTTGCTTCGAGAAGCGCATCCGGAGTGGACTCTGAACGATCCAAAACGACATGGGCCCCAATCTTTTTGAGAAACTCATGGTTGCTGGAACTGGCATTTGTGACGATACGCTCAAATCCTGATAGACGAGCCATTTGAATGGCATATTGTCCCACAGAAGACGCACCGCCAATGATGACTAGGGACTTTCCCTTTCCAACGCTTTGACCGCCTTCCTGCCACGGTGGTGTCATGCTGTGCCCTGATTCGGAGTAAAAGGCAGTCGTAACAGCTACGGTTGCCAGCATGATACCCGCGGCTTCATCATCGCTGATGTTGTCGGGTGTTTTCGACAATAGCTCAGCTGGCATCTTGCAATACTGCTGGAAAGTAGATGATTCGTAGTTTCCAATGATACCTTGGAAGAACACACGCTCGCCGACCTGCAAGTCTTTGACCTCAGAACCGACAGCGGCTACTACACCTGCTGCATCAGAACCGAGGACTGCAGGGTATTTCTGTATGAAAACGGCGTAATCGCGTATCTTGTAATCAACGGGGTTGATAGCCGTGGCAGTGACCTTGACAGCTACTTCGTTGGGTTTCAGATCAGATAGGCTGCGTTGCGCAATGGATAGCTGGGCTTTTGGCTCAGGCACTTCGGCGCCCTGGAAAGTTGAAGGTAGAGACATGATTATTGAAGCCTTTTGAAACAGCCTAGTTGTTGTAGGAGATTTTGTACGTATAACGGATAAATAGATTGCTTAAATTCGGTAAGTGTGGTAACAAGGTAGTTTGGGTCAATGCGATGCTGATTGAGAGCTTTAGAGTAACATGAGAAGACTGAAGGAATCTTTTATTTGCAATTTTTACGTTTCATGTCAACTTTTACTAGTATGCGGGGAGTGTAGTGGAGACGCAGGATTACATCATCCGAATCGGTTCGGCCGAATAAAACCGGAAACTGGCGGCCGGTCTCAACAGTGCGAAACTACCGAAAAATATAGCCAAATTACTAATTGTTGCTTCTTAGGCAGCTGTAGCTCAAGGTAGCGTAAATCAATGTTTCACAGTTCCAAGAGAGTAGACTTTAAGTCTGCGTTTTGAACTGTGAATACGTTTCATAGAAGTAAGAACGTTGCAATAAATAGTTTGTATAGTGTTGATAGTTCGTCCTTGTAGGCAATGGCCGGTTATGTTGATTTTCCGGTTAGATCGGTTGCATGACATCCTTGTCATGGAACGCACTGGAATTGTTGTTTACTCGGTATGATGTCGTTCTTTCCAGCGGCGTCCCCTTAGTAGCGCCGTACAAAGGCTTCTATTCGGAGCCGCACACTGCGTTTACCCCGCTCTCAAGAACCACAGAAACGCAACAAGATGTGTACGTAACGTGAGATACATTGATGCTTAGCCAAGTCCTTACGTTATGCTGGGCGCGAGCATCGTAAAGCGAAGTAGCAGGTTTTCAGTATGAAAGTACATATCGACCATTATAGCTATGTTCTCGCCAGGTTTGTTCTATTGATAAGGAATACCTTTGCTTTCTATTTTTGTTTACTTTTTATAAATGTAGTTTGCTTTTTGTCGTTGTTTGGCGAAGTTGTTGCAGCATCATGACACATAGTACACGTGCTAATGTGTGTTTGAATGAATACGTAGTGTTTAATCCATTGAGTCGTTGGATAAATGTGCCAAAAGAGACATTTAGATAGTTATTGAATGAGAAGAAAAATGATTCATCCAGATTGAGTATGTGTAGGAGCCATGGATGTGATCTTACTTTGTTAGCTCTGCATTTTCTACCAATAGACATGCATTGTAAAGAGACAAATAGGAAGATATACTTCGTTGTTATTAGGTAAGCGAGGGATGGTGAACTGGTGAATTCATGGTAACAAGTATGTACTGATTACCTAGATGCAGGGTCAGGATCGACTTTTGTGCATGAGAGCTAATATTTGCTATACATACGAGTGCGCACCACTACTGAAAACACATCGTGTACGTTTAGTAGTCTCTGATACGTTGAAAGAGAGATGGTTTAGATGAAAGCTAAGACTGAGACAGCTGTAAGCGATTGTTTGCATTTGAAGCTTAGCTGCTGATTATTTTCTTTCCAGTTTGAACAGGTAGCTCACACGAGCGAAAGGATGCGCATTCAAATCTTTCTCAAATCCCCGTCACCATGATTTCAAAAAAAAAACGGCCATAACAATAGTGAGGAGCGAACAAGTTGCAGAATAAATAAGAGATCAGAAACTTTTGTTGGCGGGATGCGTAGGGATACCTAAAAGACATCCCCTGTCGTTTCTCGGGGTTGAATTTTAAAGATGAAATATGTTAAGTATTCAATTTACTATGTGTTGCTAGCGAATTAAATGAAAGCTCGATAGAGGCATCTGAAGTATATTTTTCTCTGAAGACTTGACGTATTTTGTCTTGTTCGCAACACAACCGTTGTGTACCAAGCACTACAGTACAAGGACTTCAAGATCAAAAGGATACCCTCAATAATGTTAGCATTGGCCACGGCTTCATTATCAGAAATACCTTCTCCAGATACTTTGTCTAATTCGTTCTGCCCATAAAAGTCTCCTTATTCAAGTTAAGCTTGGTCTTTTGCGGAACTGCTTCCGAATTGGTCGCTTTCATCGTGAACAAGCAGGGGCAGGGGCAGGGGCATCCAGCATCCTCGGAGACTCGTTGAGTGCGCTCTCTGTCTAATTCGAGTCTGACACGACTTAGGTCGATATTTCTTCGCAATAATTCGTACGGTGCCACTGAGTCGGTACCCAGTAATGAGCCGCCTAATGGGCGCCATCTTCGGAACTTTTATTGTCATGGGGCCTTGATTGGCAGCGCCCTTGCCTCCAACACCACATAACGATGGTATTTCTATATCAACTTGCTCATTGGGGGAGTTGCCATGATACTCCGCACATTCGTCGTCACGTTTCTCATTACTGCACCGAGAATTGCGAAGCTGACATTGTGTGACCAGCGACTGTGTGTCGTGACCGTGTTCATAGCCATAGCAATCCCACCAATTGCCTTCTGCGTCACAAGAGGGGTCAAAAGTTTCCTTCTGAGAACCGGGAAGACATGACGCTTCGGGGATCACCTTAGGTCAGCATGAATGGGTAGATTTATGTGGCGGGGTTATTTATGGGTCTATTGGTGGCGTGCTTCTGGTCGCGCATAACGTTGATCATGTCATCGTCCAAAGAGTTGGACAGTTTACACTAGAGCTGAATACCCCTAAATAGCGCCGAGATTATTGTCAGTGCAACAGCAAATAACCGCTACACAATGGTCAACCAATGCGCAGAGCGAAGAAGCGCATCAGCTGTCAAGTGCTTTGGTTGCGATACTCCGGGCCGAACAGAATATCAAAGCGTTGCGATGGGAGAGTTGTAAGCTTTGCTACCTTCCAGTATAGTCCATAGTGTCTTTTCTACTACAACAAAACATCGGTCCCCTCTAACCCGAGGGTAATGTACGGAAAAACCCCACTTTACCGTGTATGCATGAAGATCCCCTTCCAAGCCTCGTTTACACTGGCGTCCCTGGTTTGCCGAGCTGGCGCCAGGCGATTTTAAGTAAGTGTCTTTGAAGCACACCACAAGTATAGGTTCTTGCGTGCAGATTGATAACCGGTTAGGCTACCCCAAACGTCATGGTCGACCGGTTGTTTGTACAAGTTTGCTCGGTGGAAGGAGCACGAAGCCGGGTAAACGGATGGAAGATCTGGATACATATCACTGGTGTTTCATGCCAAAATGAATCAGGTCAGGCTTTTTAGTTGGTTGCGACTGCTTCCATTCTTTTTTCTGTCTCAAAATGAGAAGAGCTGTTGTCGGCCTAGCTGGCCTTTTCAGCTACACGCTCGCACAAACCAGCTCTGTGACAGTTAGTTGGATTGACGATACACCCGGATACTTGGATGGAACTACATTTGGCGTACCTTGGCCTCGCGGACAGCACCCTGCAAATAAAACAACCTTCACAATCGATGGCGATGTGAGCCTTCAGTCATGGGTCACTGCGTATTGGCCTGATGGCAGCTTGAAATGGACCGGGCATGCCTTAGGGGCCAGCAATTCTCCTCTCGATCAATATACTATCACAGCAACAAGTTCAGGCGATTCATCCTCATCTCGTTCTTCGAAGCGTGGCGACGGTATTCAAGTCAGCGACTCCGATGACGAAATTGTAGTCGATAATGGAAAAATCACTGCAGCATTCCCGAGATCAGGCAACGTGCTTGTTTCTAGCATCATATCCAATGGGAAAACTGTTGGGAAAAATGGTCATCTTGTATTGCGATCACAAACTGGTACCCCGGATGATGACGACGACGGCAAACCTATTGGTGTCGACTACTTTAGCTTTACCAGCAAAATCTCTAACGTTACTGTATCTGAGGGAAACGCAGCCCGTACGCTGGTCACAGTTAATGGTGTTCACACCATAAATGGAGATGGTGGCCATAAGGACTGGCTTCCGTTTGCTGTGCGCTTCTACCTTTATGCAAACTCTGAAGCGATTCGCATCATCCATACGATTATCTATGATGGCAACATGTACAGCGATTTCATTTCCGGCGTAGGCATCCGATTCGATGTGCCTCTGGCTGAAGAAGAATTCTACGATCGGCACATTCGTATCGCCGGTGTCGATGGTGGAATTTTACATGAAGCAGTCAAGGGCATCACGGGTCTCCGCCGTGATCCAGGCCAAGATATCAGAACAGCGCAATTCAACGGCACAAAACTTCCGGACCCTTCGACTTGGGACCAGCGTGTGACCACCCGTTTACAATGGATCCCGACATGGAGTGATTACCGTCTCACTCAACTCTCTTCAGATGGCTTCAACTTAAAGAAACGCACAAAGGCAGGTCAGAGTTGGGTAAAAATCCCAGACGGAACGAGATCCGGAGGTCTTGCTTATCTTGGTGGTGCAACTTCTGGCGGTCTTGCTGTTGGCCTACGCGATTTCTGGAAAAAGTATCCGACTAGCCTGGACATCTCCAATGCTGCCACAGATACAGGATCGATCACTATGTGGCTGTACAGCCCGCAAGCAGGGCCTTTGGACCTCCGCCCGTACCACGACGGGCTTGGCCAGGATACTTACAAGAAGCAGCTTGATGCTCTTGAAATCACCTACGAGGACTGGGAATCAGGTTACGACAGTCCAGTAGGTATTGCGCGCACCAACGAGTTGTACATCTATGCTTTCGATACCACACCCTCGGCTGATAAACTCTCCGTGCTCACTAAATTTACGAATAACCCGCCAGTACTCATTCCAGAGCCTAAATACATGGCTGCCACCAAAGCACTCGGATCCTATTGGGGCGTTCCAGGCGCAGTCAACTCTGCCCAAGGACAAACCATTGAGAAGAACATGGATTTTCTCATCGATTACTACAAAGACCAAATCGAGCAAAGGCGCTGGTATGGTTTCCTTGATCATGGCGATATAATGCACACCTATGACGACGACCGCCATCAGTGGCGATACGACATTGGCGGGTACGCCTGGGACAACTCGGAGCTATCACCAGATCTCTTCTTCTGGGACTACTTCCTCCGTACTGGAAGTGCTCATGCCTACCGCATCGCTCACGATCAAGTGCGCCACGGTGGCGAGGTTGATTCATACCACATCGGCAACTTCACCGGCCTCGGTACACGGCACGGCGTCCAGCACTGGAGCGACAGTGCCAAACAAGCCCGTATCTCGACGCCAGTATACCGAAAAACCTTCTTCTACATCTCCGGCGGCGACGAGCGAACAGGCGACCTTGTCCGCGAAGTCCTCGACGCAGACCAAGCCTTCCTCCGCGTAGACGCCAGACGCAAAGTCCGCGACCCAAGCATCATTTACAACCCGGACCCCACTGCACTTTTCCTCAACTTCGGCACTGACTGGGCCGGCATCGCGCAAGCCTACCTCATTGAGTGGGAGCGCCGCGGACCCCGCTGGCAGGACTCGTACAACAAGCTCGTCAAAGCCATTACTTCGTATCCCAAGCTAAAGAACGGGTTTGTAACCGGCGAGGCCTTTTACAACAGCCTAACTGGCGAATGGGCGCCTCCTCCCACTGATTTGAACAACACAGGCCAAATCACTGTATCCCATCTCTCTGGCGTTTTTGGCGTCCTCGAAACCATCGATCAGCTCATCGACCACTTCGGCCCCGAACAACGCAACTTGACCAAGCCGTTTTTCGACGCGTTCCTGGACTACTGCTACTACTATGGTGCGAGCAAGGCGGAGCAGAAGGCGCGGTACGGCAATGACTTTGGAAATCTGAATTTGAAGCAGGGTCACTCGCGGTTCACGGCGTATGTTGCTCACCACAGGAACAATGCTACGCTTGTGCCGCGCGTGTGGTCCGAGTTCTTGGGCGATGGAAGCAAAGATGGTCTTGCACCTAATGCGCCGTGGAAAGCGGTTAGAATCGATGGCAGTGATGTGCTGAGTGCGGTTGATGAGGCGACGTGGGTTAGTACGAATGCGGCGGCCTTGTATGGAGTTGCGGGGATTGAGAATTTGGCGCTTGTGGGACCGCCGGACGTAAATATTATTGGGGGCGGTAATGCTACTAGCAAGAGATGGGCATAGTGGACTTGTGTGGGATTTAATCCTATTAGTTTAACAATTTAGCAAAGAAAAAAAAGGCCTATTTTACACGCGTAGGAGTCCCTTGCCGTTTAGTCCATCTGTCCCAAGTGTGTAAATGCTATGAATGCCAACAGGCTCAGCGATGTCAGTTGCCGATTTTTTGACCACACCCGTATCTTCGTCTTTGAGAATAAACTTCTTGGGATCCAGACAGGCAGCTGATTTGCCGCCTCGGTTGTTGGATGGTCGGTAGTTGGCATGAGTTGTAAGTCGCCTGAGAAGAGAGTCGTGTAAGAGTGCGCCGTCGGGAATGTCTCGTGCCGATCCCATGTTAAAAGGCCATGCGATATAAGCCCACTCATGTCCCGAACCTTTCAATTTCAATTCCCAGCGTCGAATTGGTAGATATTCTGTTCAGACTTGTTAACTCAGCGCAAACTCGAAGCATGGGTGTGACTTACCCATGAAATTCCAGAGGATGACCTTGAATAGTGATGAGCCACCTGAGACCTTGAGGGTGTCGTGCATTGGGCCATCGTAAGCCTGATTCCGCTTCATAAAGAAATGTTTCTTAAATCCGTCCTTCCTCTTGTTCCATGCAATCGCTGCTTCTGGTTCCTGTTCACCAATGATTTCCAATTCACGGATCATCCAAGCAAGGGGCACGTCACTCATTTGATAGGGATCAGTACCAGGGTTGGATGCGTTCGGGTCCTTCCACGATGTGAAGATTCTGCGCCACCAGCTTCTATCGTCCTTGGGCTTCTCGGTCGTTGCGGATTGCGCAGCTGGCCATCCTCCACCGACATCGCCGTGATTGCCGGGGAACCAAACTTCCTTTACATCTTCATCGGTAGTGTGAGGGTGGGATTTGTCTTGGTGAAGCAAAGCAGCTTTGAACTTAACACGGTGCTCGTCGACAGCGACGGCATGGCGAACATGACGGGCAGTTCCCGCAACTGAGACGGCTTTGGGAGCTTTTCCAAATGGGCTGTCCAAGACGGCAACACTACTGACGCAGTCAAACATGCCTAAGAAGTGCACTTTAATGCCCGATGCTTCTACGCCCTCTGAACGACAGAATGTCGCTTTGAATGCATTGAGTTTATTCTTTCTGAGTTGTTGCTCATCAGGTTCCGAGCATTCGTGCATGTCAGAGCCACTGTTGATGAGAGGGTCGGTTTCGTGGCATCCATTGGATGATCCTGTGGTAGGCGGAGAATCCCTTCGCTCCTGGTCGGGGACTTCCAACTTTCCCTTCTCGTAATCCTGGTAGAGATCATATGCGAAAGGGACCATTTCTTCGTTACCCTCAGAGAGTAGACCAACTCTGTAAATCATGCGTGCAAGGAAGCGGGCAGTAAAAGCACCCCTCGAGAAGCCGAAAATGTAGATCTTATCACCCTCCTTGTAGTACCGCATGATGAAGCGATAGCCTGCAATGACGTGAGCGTCAAAGGTTGTGGCAAAGCCACTGTCTATGGTTTTGGAGATTTTTGAGCGGATAGACCCCAAGAAGGTCTTATTAATAGGGCCTCCATCGACATTGTATGTGCCAATACCAGCTGTAGAGTTGGATGTCTGGTCAGTATAGCACTACGGAAAGTTTAGAGGTTGCTTACTTTGGTAGTAGTGGTACTGCATAGGGTCCCTTCTGTCAAATTTGTCGAAGAGTTTGACTATGTTGGTGTCCGAGGTGTTGCCATTAAAGACGTTTCCCGTGCCATCAAAGCATAGAACGAGTTTCCTCGGTTTTTGTTCAGTGGAATGGGGCATAGTGACAGTTGTTCTTCTTATAGTAAAAGGGGGTGATGTCGTCCTCAGATAGCAAAAAGATATGCTGTAGTACTGGAAGCGAGCGGAGGAGGAGACGGCAGGTATAAATGAACAAGTCGTTGAATCTTCACACCAAGAGATAGTAAGAATTAATGACTTTCTTGGTATATTCTCATCGGTAGGTGAGAAGGTGGACAGCACACTGATACAAAAGCAAGTAAGAGAGGAGTAGAGGCATAGCGTTATATACGTGGCGAGATATAGATGGCATTGAAATCTATAATTCTACTCACACGACACTATGTTGCAGGAGGATGGAAGGAATGACGAGTCAGGAATGGTTTGAAAGGAAACGGCTGCACTACTTACGTCCGTGCATACGATAATGCTTTTTCAAGACAGCTGTGCACCTGCACGCTCAAAGTTGATTTTACAGGTAGGCCCGGTGTGATAAGGCGGTAAGAAGCCAATCACCTATTGAAAATCACCAATCAGAGCAGTAACATACGACACCGTTAATGTGCCCAAAGCCAAATCACTGTTTCTTTTCCTTACTGAGATTTCGTAGGAGAGGAGAGCCGAGTTGTGGCTGGCGGAGATGCCGACTAGCGGCGGGATCCCTCGGACATGGCACCAGCCCGACGCCTTCATTGCCATAATTGGCGGTTTTGGTCAAGGTATAGCGAGATCTGGGGTGTCACAAACAAAAGTAGTTGGGTGAAGAGGGGTATCTGATCTGGGCTCAGCCTTAGCGGTGAGACTTAGAGCTACCTGCCAGTTCAATCCACAAACAGCAACAACCATAATCAGTCGAGGCATACTGATCAATCATTGAATGTAGTAAACGTAAATCTGGTATAGTTAAAGATGAGGTCTAGGTATAAACCCATGCCAAACTATATTGCATGTTTTCACATGCGATGCATCATACAAGGGTCCAGTCAAATTAGCGACCCCTACACCCCGGCCCATACCCCTGTATGTCCTGTAGGCGACGACACACGCACATGTGAGTACGAGAAGATGGTGTTGAGACAATCCACACTTGCCTTACATCTAGATCTTGCACAGACTTTGAAATCTGGGTCGGAGAGGGCGAAGGACATTGCTCCGCTCGCTTCGGTAAAGGCGACCAGTCTCCAGGGTACAGTAGTAACGCCACCAATAAAGCCTCTTCCTTACATGCCGCCTAGCCCTCCAGCCTCGACCGCCCGAACATGTCCCCACATGATTCAAATGCCATTGTAGCTGAGAATAGCTGACCATAGCTGAGGAATAGCGGTGCCTGGACCTTTGGAGGCTTGCGTTTGAGATGCCTGGATTGCCCCCCTGGTTCGTTACCCCTATCCCAACATCGTCACTGACATAGTAGGAATGGGTGCGGCTAAGCTTACTAGTACAGCTTCGTTCGTACTGTGTCAAAGCCACAACACCGAAAATGGGATGAGGCTGACGAGAGTCGTGCAAGCGATATCCCCAAATGCCCATTTCTTGAGAATAGCGTTGAATCGATCGGGACGAGACCACTTGCCACCCACTACCACCCGGCATGTGCTAATGCCCAACTGCCGATTGGGGCTGCAATCACACCTCAAGTCTCCGTCTCAACTGGGCTGGAAAACCATACCCGAAGTTAATACGAGCAAGAGAATGTCTCATAGCATTGACCCAGACCCGGGGTTTTCTTTGGCCCCGAGGATGGACTTTATGGAAGACACTTTCAATGAGACTCGCGCGGGCATCTTGTTGGTGTTTTCCTATCATGCTTCTATCCTAAACCACGCCATTTGCTTGAGAACAAAATAAGCATAAACATATCAAAAACAATCCATACCTCGAGTGGCACTACTGCATATTTCCAGATTAGCACACAATCTCCGTCGAACAAACTTATCAAATAACTCCGGCGCGTACATGTTGAACGTTTCCCAAAACCTCTTCAGCATTGTGAAACCCAGACTATACTACGTATATATCCCACTTAATCCATCACTCGACCCTCTGCAGCGAAAGTAACCACGTTCCCCCATTATACCGGGCCCAAATATCACCCTTGCCATTATCGGTCCCACCACATAGCACCGCACTAAGATCCCACAAACCCCCAACCTATTACGTGTCTTCATACCTAACTGGCGCGTATCATAATCTTCTCCCCCATCTACCTCACCACATCACAAATCTTGTGTTCACACTAAACAAAGCTCACTACTAAACACCACCCCGACGCTTCCCTCTCCAAACAATCCACCACATACTGCATCTACACCCTATTGCAAAAAAAACTGCAATTACGTAGTCCACTGCAAGTGGCTTAGCTAGGAAAATACACGGAAGAAATGTTGAAGCGCGGGCTACCACTTTCTAGATCTACGGTAAGAAAGTATGTACCGGATTTTGCAGAATCAGAGCCCACCTATAGCTGGGTTAATATCCGATTTTGGAAGCATCACCACGGTAAAATGTCCGCTAAAGCTACCACGAGCGTAACGTGGGGTTATCCAGCAAATACAAGTAGATAGAAATCCAGTATACGGTCATCAATGTACTCCGCCAAGAAGCCTCGCGATAGTAACGTTTTGATGGTAGTCTACAGCTTCATAATCAAAAGAGACATCTGATTACCGAGGAACAATTCAGCATGAAGACTGCTTCATCTTCGATCTCGGAGCTGTTCGCAGTACTACGTAAGGCGTTTTTACGTTCTAGTGCTGAAGAAGCGTTCTTGAAACCTTCACCCTCATTGACTGCTGCACCTTGTTCCTGAAAATGTTTCTGTGTCTAGCTACTTCAGATATTGAAACAGCACTCAAAACATTAAATCATGAATACAGCTTCATTTTTTGGTAGGCGCTCATTTTTGTGGGGTGTTGCATTGGGTGATGAACTGTTGCACGCACTGACCAGTGACAGCACCCGTATTCAGCCTAGACCCGACGCGTCAGACATGCATTGGCGGTCGCGACGAGCTCAACGTCATGGCTTCAAGAATTCAGACTCACTTCCAGCACTTCTATCCTCACACATAGACATGGCACCAGCGGCCTCGTCTCCATCTGTGTCTCATTTCAACGAACCCTTCATATCGGCTCTCGATGCCGCTGCACCCAGCAATGCAAGTGACGATCCAAGTTACTATGCCCGATATCCCCGGTCTCTCATCACTACATCGAATATCGACACATTCATGACCGGGACCGGGTCATCCATCTATGAATCTCTTGCTCCCCTTCTGGAATCAGCCGATCACGAGCTCATTCTCGTAACCTGTTTCTGGGCCCGATCAGCCAGCTTGGACACTCTCAACAGCGTGCTAAGAAAACTATCAACCAAGGCCATAATCCGGGGAACGCAAAAGATCAGAGTCCGACTTTGTTTTTCCTCTAGCTCCATCTTCCAGAAGCTCTTCCACAGCCAAGGCGTCACTGGTCAGACATATCCACCCTCGACATGGGTAAAGAAGCTCGGCCTCCCCGACCCTTCAGAACTCCACGGCCTCAACCTGGAAATCAAATCCATCTTCCTCCTTCCCTTCAGCGTCATGCACCCCAAATTCATCATCGTGGACCGCAAAACCGCCGTACTCCCCAGCTGCAACATAAGCTGGGAAGAGTGGTTCGAAGGCGCCATCACCCTCACCGGCCCCATCGTTATGCAATTCCTAAAATTCTACCGCTCATTCTGGGAACGCAAAACAGACGACGCCTCGCCCATCCCCCCATCCACCTCTTCCTCCACCTCCTCAAACCCCCCTCTCCCCCAACCCAAACAAACCCCCTCCCTAAAATCCCACCTTACCCTCTCCGCCCCCGAAACCCCCACAATCTTCCTGCCCAGCCCCCACCACCGCAACCCAACCTTCTCCCCCCTCACCTCCTCCTCGCTCCTCTCCGCCCCGCCAACCCCGCTAAACCTCTTCATCCTCACCCTCTTGTCGAAAGCCGAGCGCAAAATCACAATTCAAACCCCCAACCTGACGTCGCCGCCCGTCCTCTCCGCCCTCGTCCGCGCCCTCGCCCGCGGCATCGACGTGCGGATCCTGACGAGCAAGCGCCTCATGATCCTCGAGCAACTCGTCACCGCGGGCACCACGACGGCACGGTGCATCAGGAAGCTGATACGCCGGTACCGCGCCTTGTCGTCTGAGCGCCAGCGCTTGATCGATGAAGAGTCGGCCATTGCGGCCGGCCACCCGGGACGCCTCGTCGTCTCGTATTGGACGCCACTCGGCGGCAGGAAGCCCAGGGGCGACGAGGCCGGCGAGGCCCAGCAGTCGCATTTTAAAATGCTCAGTGTAGATGACGAGGTTGTCGTGCTGGGCTCCGGCAATTTGGATCGCGCGAGTTGGTTCACGAGTCAGGAGCTTGGCGTTGCGTTTTTCGGGAAAGACGTGGTCAGTGGCATTTTGGGCGCGGTCGAGGCGGGCGCTAGAGGCAGGGCCAAGGTCGTCTTTGATAGTGGTCTGGTCGAGTAAAGAATGCTTTCTCTCTCCTTTGTGGCCATGAGCATCACATACAAATACATGTTGGGCATATACAAACAAAGTGGCCCAGATTAAACGTATTATTCATTTCCCCTTCCGTCTCCCATGTCCTTACAAAAAAAAAAGCCCCGTCCGCCGTGACCAGCGTCATTAATATCTCATCTAAAGTTTCTGCGTGTGATTAAAAAAAAAAGAGTAGAGTGGTAAGTAAGGCCCACAAAGGTCCCGGTATATACAAAAATAATACCCGCAGGGCGAAAAAAAAAAGACCAATGCGTTTGGTACCGAATTTGCCCACAAAAGCAGCCCGCGCCCTTCACCCTCGAAAAAAAAAAACAAGAACAACCAGAACACGAAACCAAAAAAAAGAGGTTTTGTCCACATGATCCACATCAGCACTTGACGGATCGTTCCCCATTGCATTGTTCCCTGAACCCAAATGCAAAGGCGAGAACTAGTTCGAGTTATATGCCAAGGTAATCTAAGCCCAGTAGTAATAGTCTCTCCTCCTACTCCTCACTCCTTCCCTTTCCTTTCCCAAAAAAAAGCCAACCCCATTTCGTATCTGATCTTTATGTATGTATGTATATAGCAGTGGTGCTGATGATGTTGATGAGGATGTATATGTTACTGGCTGCGCCTGCAGGCAGCTTGGGTAGAAAAAAATAGACGATGAATGTTGAATGTTGAATGTTGAATGTAAATAACTCGTAAAGGCGTCATGGTCCGTGGGGTATGTGGGTGAGCGGAGGAATTCTACATGGAACCCATTGCGATGAGGGCTTCGATGGCGTCACGCTCAGCGCCGGAACCGGTAAGAGGACTAGTAGTAGAGGATGCATTGAAAACAGTCGTGAGGGAAGAGCCCGCGTTCACGGCGTGATTACCGCGGGATGCATGGTGAGGAGCAAGGAAAGATTGGTGATGCAAAGTGGCGGGCGTTTGAGTGCGCGCGAGCGAGTGCTGAGGCAGAGAGTGGGCCTGGGCGGATGGATTCCGGTAGCGCGGGTTGCTCGTCTGAGTTCGGCTTAGATAGTTGTAGTCACGGTGTTCTCGGCGCGGACCGCAGCGGGTCTCGCGAAGAGCTTCAGGCCCCATGGTCGCCCAGTCTTCCTGATCCGTGTCGTCATTCAACTCTTCTTCCAGCTCCATGTCCGAGGCCGAATCAGAGTCGGTACTGCCCTCAGAGTCGTCCAGCGACATCTGGTCCGCCATCTCTTCGTCGTCATCCTGTCGGTGGGGTGACCACGAGCCCGCATTCCAGCTACCGGCGTACACGTCAGGTTCGTGCCGCAGCCTCGGTATTTGCAGACTACCTCCTGTACTATCGACGCTATCCGGCGGAGTCTGCCCATTTCCAGAGCGCTTGCCACCGATGGGTACTCCCCGGGCCTTTGCGCCAGAGCCTGCCACGCTCCAGCGCCCCCAGCCGACCTTTTCAAACTTGACCTCGCCGTGGAGGCCGCCGCCCGCGCGGTGTTCCAGCGCGGCTACGACTAGCCTGCGGGCCTTTGCTGGGGGGAGTCCCGAGAAGCCAGGCACAGCATGGGTCAAATGGGCCATCATCTCGCGAATGGGCATTGCGCCGTGGCCGACGAGAATGTCTGGCAGGTGGTGCTTGGCCAGCATCAGCGCGGTGATTTGGCGCGTCGCGTCCAGGCCGGCCAGCGCCTCCTTGGAAAGAGCAGAGGGCTGGTCCTGGGCCGCCGCGTGCTCGACCGCGTCCTGAAGGTCTATTTCCATAGACTCATCGTCTGGTGTATGGACGCGCCCAGCCACAGGCATGGGGCGTCGCTTGTGTGCAGGCAGCGTGGGAGAAATGGAGCTAGGGGGCGTAGGCAGAGTGCCGGTAGAGGTAGCATGTCCACTGTCCTTTCGCCCAAAGGCCATGGCAATGTTGGACACGGGCTTGGGAGCAGCGGCAGCCATGGTTGTAGTTGCGAGGCAGGGGCTGACTTTGGGTGAGTCAAAGCGCGGGTTGCTCAGGAAGGCGCACTGGAAGCAGAATCCTGGGGACTGGCGAGCCAGGGCGAGTTAGCAGGGGAACCTGTGGGACCTGCAGCCGCGTGCAGGCGGGCATGTATGTATGCTCGCATGGAGTGGTTGGTAGTAGACATACCTGGGAGTCTCGGATATGGGCTCTCTGGTCTCGAGAGCAAGGTGGGTAGGGGGCAGGAGGTGAATTTTGAGGCACCAAATTTAAGACGGTGATAGAAGTGCCTTACGCGACACAGGACTAGGCGACAAAGGGACAAAAAAGGTGCTGGCGGTGTGTTGTTGTAGGCGGATGCAGCTGTGGAGCTCGACTCTATCACTATGGCCGTTCCGAGACGTCTTAGCGATCGGCGATGGGGATCAGCGAGTCGGTGTCGGGACGAAGCCGATAGCGTGTTCGGGCAGCAGCAGCGCAGGATGCGGAGCGTGCAGGGGACGAGGGAGAGCGGCTTGGATGGTGAGCAGCAGAGGCAGCAGAGCAGCAGAGCAGCAGAAGGGTTGAATATTCGAGTGTGCGATGTGTCATGAGTCTTCGACATGGCAGGCAGGGACTACGCCATGATAAGGCCCTCGCTCTCGCTGGCCGTCCCCCAGGGCCGCTGCAACCAAGGAACACAGGTGCATCTGACAACCCCCCCGGCGGGAAGCGACGGCCGGCGCGCCCCCTGTCCGCCCGCTGATTGGCCCGGAAGCGACTGGCTGGCTCCCACCACGCCCTCGCCTCTCGCAGCCGTCATGGAAACCATGGGAATTGGCCCCTCGCCCACAAGCAGGGACTCGGTGCGCAGAAGCAGGGCAACACTACGCAACACGCCTTAGCACCGACTGACGCCCATGCCCTACATGTCTGTCCACGCACCCGCGACTTGTAAGTACTTGTACATGCTGCCCACCAGCCGACGTGCCCTCTCCCCACCACGCGCTGCCGCCATGCTCCGACGTGGGCTTTGTCGTGACCCGTTCGCAGCCGATTCCAAGGCCCATATCAGCAACCCTCCATATCGGCTCCTCACGCTGCGCCATCCGTCTTTGCATGTCTCGCGCCCACAACCCCCCATTGGCGTTATCGTACCGCGGGGGTCGTCACGCCGCCGCCAAAAAGGTCCGACTTCGCTGTGCGCAGGGCGAGGCGACAAAACTCCGTAGCAGCAGCCTCGATACACGTGTTTGTCCGACAGGCTCGCCCTGCAAGACATTCGTCCCCCAACGCACCAACAATGCCCCATGGCCCAACATGCCCCGTAGCCCGAGGCGTGACGTGAGCACTGCGACACCCTGCCCCGCGTGGACAAGCCCTCAGCCGTGATTCGCGTTGACGACATACTTGGTGATGGCCTAGCGACGACGCATTACGTTAGCCATCCCACTACACATGACAATCTTGGCCCCAGACAATAATAACAAACAAACCTCGACACGTACCGATTTCAGCACGTTGATCTGCTGCACCGTGCGGTTGAACACTGCCCGATATTGATCCAGGTTTTGTTGAACAACGTCGTTGCGTGTGCTGCGGCCCTCGCATATCGCCTTCATCTGCTCCTCCATCTGCCGCGTTTGGTTAGCGAGCCTCTTGCGCCTTTGCCATACACCACCCCACGTGCATCAGCAACCCCATTACTTACCTGCTTACGGAGAAACGGCTTGCTCAGGCTCGTCTCAAACCCCACATTGTCGTACCCCTCGATGAGCGCAACCCCCAGCGTCGTCGGGATAAACTCCTGAACTCCGCCCGTGTTCCCTCCCCCGCCTTGTCCTGTTGCTGCGCCGCCTCGCCCTCCACGCCCTCCACCTCGCCCACCACCTCGCCCTCGCCCTCGCCCTCGCCCTCTGCCTGCTGCTGCACCATTTCCATCACTAGCACCGGCGCCCCCACCACCTTTGGGCCGTGCAATCACATACTCGCGTTCCTTGATTTTGGCAATGTGCTCGGCCATGGTTGCATCCGTACCAATTCCGTTGGCGTCCATCAGTGCGATCAATTCGGGCTCCGTAAGGTAGCTTGGCGCCGTCGTCTGACCATCAACCATGTTCACCTCGGTCGGCTTAAGCTCTTCTCCTACAGCATACTGTGGCAACGCCTGACTGCTCTCCCATTTGTCATATGGGTACACGTCTAGGTAGTTTCTTGCAATGACCCGCAGGCCGTGCGCATGGAACACCTCCCCTCCATACTCAATTTCAATGTCTGTAGCCTCACCAACAGCGTCCTCGGAGCAGCAAGCGAGGAAACGGCGAACCACAAATTCATACACTGCACGTTCCCGCTCGTTGAGCTGTGTAGGTGCCACATAGTTGACTGGGTGAATGGGAGGATGGGCCTTGTCGTTGTTACGCCCCGAGCGAGGCTGCTGAAATCCGCCATTCATCAGATTCTGTGCAAATGGCCCCCAGCGCCCATCTTGAGTCTGCCGCCCCACAAGCGTTCGCAGGTCCATGCCGCGATCAAACTGGTCCGTTTCCGTGCGCGGGTAGCTGATCCAGCCTTTGGTATACAACTCCTCGGCCACCTTCATCACGTCCTGCGACGTCATGCGAAGAAATCTGCTCCCATTCTTTTGTAGCTCAACAGTGGTCAGAGGCAGCGGCTTCCACTTCTTGCTAGCTTTCTTTGCCATCTTCGTCACAGTTGCAGTCTTGGAAAGCAGACAGCGTTCCATGATGAGAATGACGGCCATGCGGTCAAACAAGTGGCCCCGCCGCCAATTGAACTTGACGTCAATGCCGTCCTTTTCGTGTGCCACCTTGATGTACCAGAATGGCTCTGGAACAAAGTTGCGTACTCGCAGATAGCGGTCTACCACGAACCCCAGAGTCGGGAACTGGCAAGAGCCATAGCTGATTAGCTTGCCTCGCTCTTCGCCTTGCTGGGGGATCATGTTCTGGAGCGCTAGCGTCTGCATTCGCGTAAATGCGGCTCCCAGTCGCAGATCCAGCTCAATCCGTGCCGAGACGGCCTGCGCCTGTGCCTCATCCAGACGGATTGGATTCTGTGACGCTTGAATGACATGTCTAAAACAAATTAATCAATTTGCCTGTGTGCGGAAACAAGGTAATACAGACGCTCGCTCGATATTGCTGAAACGTGCTCGCCACACTTGCATGTTTGGATTTGCCTTGAGTGCAATGTCGCGGATCTCGGTCCCAATGTGCTCGCCCTCGCGGTCACAGTCGGTCCATATGAAGAGAATTGACGCGTACCTCGCCTGGGTTTCAATGTTGCTCGCCACCGCTTTCTTGTCCTGGTTACTGGTCAGTGGAGACTGGTGAAACGACGGTCCCGCCACCCACCTCTGCTATTCCAGACACAATCGGTGCTTCGAATAGAGAGACCGGCTGGCATGAGTGCCATTTTTTATATCTGTCGGTAAAATCCTGGGCGACAATGTGCCCAGCAACACAGGTAAAAGTGACAGAACACTGGCCCCAGTTGCTGAAGCGAAAATCAAACTTGTAGTTCTTGACCCATTGGATGCCCCGAACGCTTTCCTGGTAGGTAATATCAGCCGTCTGCCTCAAGAAGCCTGATGATGGGTGCACAACTCACAGCTCGGGCTTGCCCACCGAGATGGCCTGCGACTGCCTTTGCAATGGATGGCTTCTCTGCCACGCACAACACCCGCATCATGCCTTTGAGTTTTGTGTACTTCCATCTAAGAGAGGCAACATGGACAAGGCAAAGATGTTCACGGTCATGTGAAAGCGCGTCAGGCCGATGCAGAGCGCGTCGCAAAACTGCACGGGCGCTCTTGCAGGCCGCTAAGCCATTCTTGCTTGGGGACAGCAGCGACTCATGAGGTCATCCCCGCCTCCGGATTTCACACTTACTGCCTACCTGCATATCCATACACACACACACATCCCCTGTCTGCGTTCCACGAGCGAGACATTGAAGCTACCTGGCACAATGCCTGACCCGCGCACCTACCTCGACATGGCGATTCCAGTCGTCAGCACACTTCCCGAGTGTGTCGATTTCCACAAGACGGTCGAGCCGTACCTACCGCAACTCTATGACCTGCCGTACCAAGTCGTAGCACGCATCTCGGACGTCCAGGCGCTCAAGGAGCTCTATCTCAGCACCAACCCGCTCATATCTTCATTCGCCTTTGCCGTCCTGTTCCTCTCACCCACTGTCTTTATCCTTTCCGAAATCAACCGCAACTACTCGCAGGTCGACCGAATTTGGAGCTTACTACCTGCCGTGTACAACATACACTACGCGACATGGGCGCATCTGAACGGCCTGCCGGCAACAAAGCTAGACCATGTCATGGCCGTTTCCATCATCTGGAGCGCTCGCTTGACCTTCAATTACTGGCGCAAGGGCGGATACACGATTGGAAGTGAGGATTACAGGTGGAACATTGTAAAAGACTACATTGGCGGGCCAGCCATGTTCGTCATGAACATTGTTTTCATTTCGTTTTATCAGAATGTAGGCGCACATATATGCCCAATTGACACGCAATCCAAGGCCTTACTGACCACAAATAGTTTCTCCTCTGGATCATCACAGCACCCACGTACATTCTGCTCCTCGCAAATAGAGTCACTGGGAACACCGTCTCTTCGTACGACTCACTCTTCGGCCGATCCATGGTGGCTCTTGTTGTCCTGGAATTCTTCGCCGATCAAGCACAATGGAACTATTACGCTGCTAGAGACGAATACCGCAACACAGCCAAAGTCCCGGCTAACAAGAAGTACACGCGCGAACAGCTCGATCGAGGCTTCAACACCACCGGCCTTTTCGCCTGGTCCCGCCACCCCAACTTTGCCGCCGAACAAGCCTTTTGGGTCTTCTTGTACCAATGGTGCTGCCTAGAGACGGAGACGTATTACAATTGGGCTGCTATCGGTGCGGGCCTGTACTTGGCCTTGTTCCAGGGCAGCACCTGGCTTACTGAGCTGCTGAGTGCGGGCAAGTATCCGGAGTACAAGGTTTACCAGGAGCGTGTAAGCATGTTTCTGCCCAAATTTGGAACGAAGAGTATGGAGGAGCCGCAGACGGATGGGGAGAAGAAGAAGGTTAAGGATGCCAAGGCTGGGAAGGGGGCTATCAAGAAGAAATAGAGGGGAGGAATTATGTCATGGGTTGGTGACGAGGTGTTGTGGGGGATGTTGGCGCATTGCGAGTGGAGTTTTTCTTCTTCTTTTCCGTGGTCTTACCGAGTTGCGACGTGAACGCGCTGTGAAAGCATTGAAGTGTAGTCAAACCTGTCATGTGTAGCATTTCAGCATTTACATGCTTGAAGGAAAATTATAAAATTTTGATGCTCAGGTTCAAGATTGGCCTTGCTTTTGGTAAGATTATTCCATTCAATTACAATTGGGGATGAGTTGGTGACACGCGCTGATTCGGTATGGAGACACATGATGGGCGATGGTTTTGTGAAATCTTTGTGCAGTCCTTGGCGGCGGGAATCAATAACGGTATTGGTGAAAGTTGGGTCTGGTTTAAGTGGGAGAGTGCGGTCATGCATTAAAGACAGTAGGTGGAGATTTTGATGGGGCAAATGGTGGTGAAGCAGCTCCACCGCAAGGGTCCCCCATGAAGCTACTAATCCCTGCCAAAATTTCCAAAGCTTTAAAACCAAACGACATCATCACCACCATACTGAGATAACCACCAGGGAGTATCCGCGCACCGTCCAAATGCCAATTTCTGTCCTACCATTCAGCGCACTGCCGCCTCCACGGCGCGATGCACACGATGAATCTGACTCCGACATTGAAATGGGCGACGACGATCTCGCCATCTCGTCTTCCAAAGCCATCGTCACGCCTGGTGAACATATAACCTCCGATCCGCAGTGGATGCGTGGTCACGGCACATATATTCCCTCACAGCCAGCCGGTTCAACAACGATAATATCCACTGTTGCAGGCACCTTGCACAAAACAAACAAGCTGCTATCTGTGCAACCACTACGCGCCCGCTACCAGCCCGAGATTGGCGACCTGGTCGTGGGCCGAATTATGACGGTAGGAACCAAGAAATGGAACGTAGACATCGCCGCGCCCATGCTAGCCAACCTCCCACTCTCCAGTATCAACCTACCCGGTGGCGTGCTCCGCCGACGAACAACCGTCGACGAGCTCAACATCCGGACATTCTTCCAAGAAGGCGATCTACTCGTCGCAGAAGTCCAAAGCTTACACCAAGACGGCACAGCCTCACTCCACACGCGGTCCCTCAAATACGGCAAACTGCGCAACGGCGTCTTCACCAGCATCACGGGCGCCGGCGGCGGTATCCTCAGCCGAAAAGGCGGCGTAGTGCGCAGCCGCCGCCAGGTCTTCACCCTGAACACGGCAGCCGGCGAAATCAACATCATCCTCGGCGTCAACGGCTACGTCTTCGTCTGCAAGCACATGACCACCAGCGCCGACGCAAAGGAAGTCGGCATCAACAGCCTCGACGAGTCCGCAATCGAGACACTGTACTCGAGCCAAAACGACGACATCGAACCTGGTCTTGTCCGCGAAATCATCATGGTGAGCACCCTGATTCGCGGCATGGTCGCGTGCGGCACAAAGGTCGACGAGGACATGATTGTCAAAGTCTACGAGGCTGCCGTCGAGTTGGAGGCTGAGGAGAAGGCGTTGGGCACGGTGGAGAGGGGGCCTGGTGGCACGGCGCTGGTCGAGGCTGTATTGGCGAGGTTGGAGCTTGGGGCTGGAGAGTAAGTTTTTTTTTTTAAAAAAAAAACCCCCCCGATTCTTAGGAGAGCGATGCGCGGAAGCAAGTCGATCTGATGCGATGGAGAGGATAGTGCATAGCGGATGGGTGTAAATTCGTGTGTCCGACTCACGAGTCGAGCTGCCGGGGGGGAGACGACGTATTGCTTTTCACCCTTCTTCTTCTTCTTTCTTCTTCTACTTCTCGGCAACACAGTCAGCAAAACGAGGCACAGAAGAGGTGACCCCAGAGCCCCGGGAGGCTACAATAGAATTTTCTCAGAGAATCTTAGCAATCACATGATCCATTTCTACTACTACTACTACTACTACTACTACTACACATGGCGAGAAGCCCCTTTCCTCGGACCATAATGCTCGAGAGAAATTTCGCCACGTTTTGGGAGTTTGGATCTCTCTCTCTCTCTGTGTCGCCTTCTCAAAATCAGAAACGAAATAATTGGTTGAAGAACGCATTTTTAGTGCATTTATCACAGTGGGGGGAACCTTTTCAACGTTAGCGCTAAATCATGTTTTCTGATCTTTTTTTTTGTGTCCTTGATAGACTACTTCGACACAAACACAAGTATTTCGAATCTATATATTCATTGCACTTCATAAGTTCGTACTCCCCCCTCTCCTTGCCTCCACAGTCAAACTACACAACCAACAATCCCTCCCCCTCCAACACCCTAATCCTCTCCACATCCCCGCCAGCCTCCAACACGGCCTTCATCGCTGCCTGACTCAACTTCCTGCGTCGTTCCGCTGCCTCTCTCTCGCGTCTTGCCTTGGTTTTACTGCTTCCGCTCGGCGCCACGCCAGTCAGAATTTTCCTGCTATCTTCGGGTGTGAAATTGACGAAGCCCGTGTTTGTGGTGGTGCGGGAGGTTGGGTGTGGCGAAGAGGTTCTGGAGCGACGGGGTTGCGAGGAGTTTGGGCGAGTGCGTGGGCGGGGGTGGGGTTTGCGAGGTGGGGAGGTTAGGGAGGGGGTGCGGTGTGTGAGTGAGGTGAAGGAGGAGGAGGAGGAGGAGGAGGAGGGGCAGATGTGGGCGGGGAGGGCGGTGTAGTTGAAGGGGGTGGGTTCGCAGGTTATTCCTAGGCCCTGGAGTTCCGTGTTTTGGGTTGTGAAGTGTAGGGTATTTGTTGGGGAGTAGGTGGTGGTAGTAGATTCACTGTTCCACCAGCTAGCTGTGTTGCTGGTATCGATTAGGTCAGGTGGCGAGAAGTCAAAGTCCAGGTTGGGTGTTGTGTCGGGAATCCATGGCTTGCTGGCTAATGGAAGGGATGAAGGTGGGGCCAGTAAGGCTGATATGGCTGCACTGGACGTATCGCCAGGGCTAAAGCTAAGTTCTATATTTTCATTGTGGTGGGTTCTGTTCGGTTCTTCCACTGCTAGAGAGGCTGGAGTGGTTGATTGGTAATGCGAAAGATATTGTTCGTCATTTGTCGGCAACAGCGAATGACCAAGAGTGTGCACCTGACTGAATTTTTGGACAAGAAGACCGTCTTTGTTCTCATTCTCGGCAAACTCAGATACTGTAGCGATCGAAGCAGGCTCTTCAGATGCATTTCTCGAAACTGTGTATATCGGAGTTGTCTGGTTGTTCCATAGACCCGGGGTATGAGGACAAAAATAAGAGGTTTGCATCGTTGAAGGCCTTGTCGACAACCTCGTCGATGAATTCCTCGCGCTACGATCTTGCGTTTGGTTCTGAAAGGCTACAGCCTTCTCGAGTGACCTATGGGATGTGTGGGATCGCGGTGTGCAAGGCTGGGACATGGACCGCAACTGTTCTCCGACCGATCCAATAAACCCTTGATAGTTTAACGACTCTGAGTCGCTGTAAGACTCTGTGGCAGAAGGAGAAGCAATGTATGAGGGAGACGCAGAATGGCCGGACCATGGAGAGGCGAAGCTCTGGTCACACTCCTGGAGAGCCTTGTGCCAAGCAGTCTTTGTTTCCCGATTGAGTATAGATTCAGCCCCGAAGTCGCTCTCATTCGGCGAAGCGATCCCTAGGAGACACGCCAAATTGTCTGGGCTGGATTGAGCAGATGATGAGTTGTTGAGGGGGCGTACGAGATCTGTGTCGACATAGTCCTTGAACAAGTTGTCCAGATCCACACCCTCTGGCTCGCTGTTGCAAATTGACTGCGTTGACATGATGCTGTCGAAAGGGCAATACAATGCTGATCACAGAAGAAGGTTATCTGGGAAGCAATCGACGCGGTCGATGTATCCACGATTAAGCCGGGTATGTCGTGGAACTAACTGGGTGAAAATGTGGAGTGTAAGTCGGAAATCGCAACGTGATACTTGTAGTTTAATAACGAAGGCGGGAGTAGTCGTAGGCCTGTAAGGAATAAGATCTGTGACACGCTAATCATGCAAAGACTCAAACATGTCGAACAAACCCCACGAGAGATATATAATCCCACATGTCCAAACGTGGCAGTGGCTTTCAACGGCCATCTCTCACGCAATGCACATCCCGTCTATACTTAGTACGCTAGAACATATTGGGCTGACCTAGGGTGGGTCGGGTAAACGATGAACTAAGCCTCAGCCCTTTGGTTTCAGGTAGTCTGGATGCGCCTGCACTGCCCGCGTGTCAACAGTGGCATACTCGGAGGTGACGGGGATGTCTAGACACTCCATAGCAATGGTAGGCACATGGTGTATGTTTTCATACACACAATACCCAGTCACTCGTTTAGTCTTGGTTTTCTAGTCCGCGGGTATCTGTTATGCAACAATCAGCTTGTAGTTTACTTCTTTGACAACAAGCAACTTCTTTGTATCGAGGAATATCCAACTCGCATGTGAGGTCAAATGAAAAATGCGATAGCTGTTTCAAAGTATTGTAGTGTGGCTTTTGTGAAGCCGTTAATGAGGCCTGGTAATGAAGTCATCCACGATGTTGTCCATTGCAGGTGTTCAGTTACTACAAGAGATGGCCGTTTCATTCCGGTGCATGGCGATAAATGCAACATTGCCGCACGAGAATAATTCTCAAAAATTACGATATTTCTGAATAGCACTAGGCAGGCGAACTGCCTGTGTGGATAGATGCCAGGAATAGACCGGTAACCTGGAGCATGGCTTGACTAGGGCAGATCCCGGGAGGGTGGATCAAAGAAACTGCCTGCCTCTGCAGGGTCCTGCTACGCTATCAAATGTGCTCTAGCCGAAAACTGTCGCCGGCGGATGTCGGGTACAGCACAATAGATTACACATGTGAGCAAATTAGCTACCAGAGCGACGGTAATCATGGCAAACTCAATCAATAATCGGAAAGTCCGAGGCGCGGCTGCGTTGTGGGATGCGATTCTTTCTCGTCCTCAAGAAAGCGTCGGCACGGGTCGAAGAAATCAATCCACGGAAAGCTGTAAACTCAGATGGTTGATAAGAGGTCTTTCATTGTTTGTGGATAATGCCGAGCGATGATGGTCAATTGTTGTCGGGACAAAATGATGGGGAAGGGATGGTAGTGTGATGTTGCGTGTACCTGCGCACGGCCCAAGTTTGCGCGCCAGCCAAGCACCAACTCGTTGCTATTCATCCCATGTCAACAGCTCTACGTATCGAATCGTAATAGCGGTCACAATTGCGCTATTCGTGTTGTCGTTTATTGTCCTGCATTGTAGTGATTCTCTGGTCGAGTTTGCCGCACTACTATCATGGACCCTGACGCGCCCATCGCCAACGAGCCTCAGCCCTCCATCTTTCGCTGGATTCTGGGCTTCCTCATGGTTGGCGCATGCTGGGGACTTACGACACCCTTTATGCGTAAAGCTGCAATGTACGTTCGGTTTCTTCCGTGAAACCTTATGTCGTCTTATTCTACGGGCCGGCGGTCTATCGGACCTTGCTGACCTTGCTGACCTCACCATAGGAACTATACGCCGCCCCAACGCCCTGCCCTTACCGATCCGAACAATTCATGGCTCAAGAAGAAAGTGCTGGGTGTACTTTATGCTGTGATTGGAGTGCTAAGTCGACCGGCTTACGCGATACCATTGTTGCTCAATGTCACTGGAAGCGTGTGGTTCTTCATATTGATAGGCAAGGCGGAATTAAGTCTTACAGTGCCCATCACAAACTCACTCGCCTTTCTGTTCACAGTCTTAGGCGAGTGGTGGGCAGAGAAAAAGGTCATCAGTAGAGGTACGTTGCAACTTGGCTTGGGCGTGAGTTATGCACCTCAGAAGCTAACATACCACAGACACTTGGATAGGCATGGCATTCGTGCTCGGAGGCATCGGCTTGTGCGTACAAAGCAAGTCGTAATAGATAAATATATTGTAACATGTCTACCAATCCTTTCCAAGTCTATTGCTCGAATCGAATCCGTTCGTTCCATTTGCCGCTCCTGTCTTCTCCTGATATAGTCTCGAGAAACCCTGTGCAGGTGGTTGCAGCCAATTCCTCTCGTCATACTTTTGGTCGCCCTCAATGACGTGGAATGTATATATGTTCCTGCTCTTTTCGCTTGTGTTCTTCTCACTCTTGTGGAGAATATTGCCATGAATGAGGACTAGCGTTCCAGCCTTGACTTCACCCATGTCATACTTTTCCTCCTTCTCTACCATCTCATACCCCTTCTCACCTTGACTCTCGGGTGTTGTGCTGTTTGGGAACTTGGCTCCGTCATTGTCGATGAAGCCGGTTCCATTGCCCGTCCTCACAAACCTCTTTTCGATAGGAGCTCGCTTGTGGCTCCCAGCAGCAAAGCTTAGACAGCCGTTTTCTTTTGTGGCATCCTCGAGGGCATACCACCAACCCACAGCGCTAGGTGGGTCAGTGTACAAGAATGTGCTGTCCTGATGAGGTGGTACGGCACCCCCTATCTCGGGCTGCTTGCAAATAACCATGGACTGGAGAACCCGTGGGTCACGGAATCCCAATGACGAAGCAATTGCAGCATTGCGATCTGAAAGAGAGATGCTGCGAAATGAAGGGGAAAGCTCGTGCAGATAATGACCGATCTTGTTGATTGCACGATGTTTGGGCTTTGTAAGGTTGCCGGATTTGTCAAAAGCGTCTGCCATTGTATCAGCCCAATTTATCTCCTGTGAATGTAATGTCAATGGGGCGTAGGGAGCAGAACTTACCCTCTTCAAAGAAGAAGCGTACTTTGTCCCCGGATTCCAAAAAGTAGCTGTCCCCTACATGGTCTGCGCCGTCTTCACCACCAGTCGAGAACTTAGTCATAGGGTGGTCATCCAGAGAGAAGTCATTGAGCATTTTGCTGGTGTCATTTAGGAGCTCTTTGACCGTGTCTTGTGACAGCGCGTCTGGTATCAGGAGATATCCATTCTCATTGAAGAAAGCGAGCTGCTCTGGCGTGAGACCCTGTGCAGTTTGGACGGCCATGTTGATGTGGTACGAAGCCTTGGGGACAATTTGCGGTGCTATGAGTCTTGTTGAAGCAGGCAAGTTGGCAGACTTCTATCGTACCATCCGAGCCATGGCTAGCCGTCGGAGGTGGCCGTCGGGTCACCAGCTGCCAAAAACTGCCCCGCCATTGCCCCGCGTCGTCCGGTGCCGCTCTGCCTCGGGCCCTGCTCCGCCACCACGCAGCCATGTCCCTATTCAATCTCTCATATTGCCATGCTGTCCCTGCATTAACCCACATAAAGCGCCATTATGAAGACCGTATCTGCATCTGTGTCCCGATTCCCGGGAGATGGTTCCTTTGACATGCTGACGGCTGAAACGACACGTGGTGGCTCAGCAGGTTGCCGCACCCTGCGGCTCATCACGTCTTTTTTTTAGATTTCATTACTATGCATATCATGGGCCGCTCATCCCTCTCTTTAAGGATCATCAATCCTGCACATTTTTCTTTACTCTTCTACACCGCGTGGACGGATCGTTTGATGAAGCTATCGCCTGTTCGTATCCGCAAATGGAGCGAGATCCAGACCACGACTGAATGGCCGCTTCATGGTCATCGATATTCACACGCTGCCATGCAGTACGTATTATAGTTGTCGTCATCTAATCATATGCAACCTGGAAACCCTAAATTCAAAGCGAAATGCAACCATGACTGGTCTGTAAGAGAGCTATCTTCTGGATTTGCTCATGCTGCTCTTGTTATTGCCAAAAGCAGGAATTCATGGCTTGGGTGGTGTGTGGGCGGCACTCCAGGGATGGTGACCTCGAGACCATCAAAGAGTCTATGAGGCTACGAACCAACATTCGTTTCATATTCCTGATGCTATCTACAGCCTGAGTCTAGGACCTTTTTCTATTGTGAAGAAAACCATGCAGCAGTGCTCAGAACCTCAAAACTACCCGCAGGTATAGCTTTGTCCAAAATTTCCTTACCGCACAAAGCCTTTTGAAAAGGCCAAGTAACCCGTTGCGATCATAGCGTTTCGCACCACTATCTCGTAATGATGGTAACAAAAACACGGCTCTAAATCAGAGCAAAAGAATTCAGCCTTTGTCAGGCGCCAAATTGCCCATGTCATGTCACATGCGATAGTTGAGGTTTGGGGGCCAAAACCGACACGTCCTCGGTAAATCCTGCCATCGATCTTGCGATTTGCCGCGACTGCAGATTGTAACAATTGGCCTGTTCAATAGTATCCGGATATTTCCAAGTGGGGTTGCCAATGGGCACCGATTGAGCGTTCAAGATTGCAACAAGGCCATGGAAAGTCTCAATGTAATACGCCTCTCTTTATGAGGCATGTATCGGCCTGATATTCATCTTATCAAACTCGCAGTTCTTTTACTTGGCAGTATATCACGAAACTGAATCGTTAGTTTTAGCATCGATCCATCTATACGAGAGGTAACGCATTTGGGTTATCTGGCCCGAGCACGTGCCGGCCAGATTGACAGCCATGGCTAATGTCTTTGCGAACCTACCCGCTTTGCACTCTACTGGAAGTAAAAGCCGGGCGCTGCAGGCCGCGTTCAGGGCAAGTTAGCAGACATCTGCGCTGAGTCAACAGCTTGCATTAAGTCGAAGCGAACTTGTGGAGCCCAATGCATTATAAATGGCTGGACTAGATGCATGATTCGGCCTGTCGTGTAACGAATTACATGAGGACTACAGCCATACTGGAGACCAAAAAGATCTTGGCAAGGTAAGGGCTCCATCCAGTTGGTGGTTCTCGCAAGGACCAAAACTGTAACTTGGGTGTCTGACGCGTCTTCTCCATGACTTAAATTCGCAAAGACCCACACATCTGCACTCACCCTTGCCGGTTGTTTGCCAGCTTGTTAAATCTCTTGCCTATCACTCACCTACAATTCTTACAAAGATTTGGTTCAGTAGCTATCGTGTTCAAACATGACTGGTTTAGAATCCTGACAAATGCCTAATTCAATTCAGGAACGAGAGCAATTCTGCGGCTCCTAGCACCCCTCCCGACTCCATGACCCAACACAAGCTCTGCGACGTTGCTTTGATATCCATTGAGGCGCTCATGAAGTTCTCAACTTTTGATGAGAGTAATCATCCGGTTCTTTGGTATAGTCACAATTAAAACGGTAAAAATGTAAGCGCGCACATGCAACTTGGGTTCGGCTTCACGTATCAGGCGTCCAACAGAGCTGCATGACCACATTCTAACCGACGATCAACAGGCCCCAGAAAATATCTTCCGCGTTCCCATAACCTGGATCAAGGGAGCTTTCTTCCAAGGCAATGTGCTAGCAGGACACTTACATGATGCATTGATCATAGGAAGGTACCGGATGTTGTGGAATCTGGACATTCCTGCCATACTACCAGGATTACTTATAACAGTCACCACAAATTGCTCTATGTACATGCATGCATATGCAGCCTTTCCGTCTCGGAGACATGTGGAGCCGTACCCAGCTAGGCAAAACGCTACTTAACGCAGTCGCCTCAAATAGCACCCAGCACACGCAGTATATAACCTTGTTGAGTGAATACCTGATCAATGCCATTTTGCTTATCCCGCATCCTTTGATTTTAGGGTCTTTAAGATCTGGTCTTCTAACTGCACATGCTTTATTTTGGCACCGTCAACACACTCCTCTGGCATAAACCCTATGGAACATCTAGCTGATACTATTCTACACATAAACAGATGACGTGTTTCTTAGAGTTACAAATAATAAACTACGCCAACCTTGGGGTTTTCTCAACAAAGTACATATCGGCGACGGTAGAGACATTTATAGGAACAAAGACCCACTAAGCAGCTGATCACACAAAACACAAACATCAGCGCAAAGCGCATTTCGCAATGAAGCTCTCGACTACTCAAAGAGACTCTCAGTCAGCCTCTCCCGACAAAAAAAGCTTCGAGCCAATCGCAGTCGTCGGCTTTGGCTTCAAATTCCCCCAAGATGTAACAAACGCCGAAACCTTATGGAAACTTCTCATCGAGCGCCGCTCGACCATGACCGAGATTCCGAAGAATCGGTGGAATATCGACGGCTTCTACAAAGAAAACGGTCACAGACCCGGCACTGTGAAGAACCGCGGCGGCCATTTCCTATCCGACGATCCAGCACGTTTCGATGCACCGTTCTTTTCCATCCAGCCGGCTGAGGCAGAATGCATGGATCCACAGCAGCGCTTGCTGCTCGAAACGAGTTATCATGCTCTCGAAAATGGTACGTAAGTCACTCTGAATCACTGAAAATCCAGACTAACATTGAATTCCTTTAGCTGGCATTACTATGCAAGATGCTGTAGGCACTCGAACGTCCGTTCACGTGGGCTGCTTACTACAAGAGTACAGTCAGATCTCTCAGAGAGATGCTCAGATGCCTGGCGACTATCGTATTGTTGGCTCAAGCGGTTTGGCCATGTTATCAAACCGTTTGAGTTGGTTTTACGATTTCAGTGGACCCAGTATGACGGTGGATACGGCTTGCTCAGGTGGTCTCGTTGCTCTTCATCTCGCATGTCAGGAGTTACTTGCGGGAAGTGTTAATATGGTAAGTTCAATCTCATAGCTTTCTCAAACAAAGAAGCCGAGAGAAACACTAGTAGCGTCTCAGAAGTGGTAGCAATATTCGGATTAATATGAGGGTTTCGGCCTCCTGATATTACCTGGGATGGGTTTTGATCCTAGTATTAGGCTACTGACGATACTAGTCTCTTGTGTGCGGCACCAATTTGTGTCTGCTACCAGACTCGACAGCCCTGTTGAGCAGTCTGAATATGATGTCCAAAGACAGCGTATGCTACTCTTTCGACGAGAGGGCTTCTGGCTATGCGCGAGGAGAGGGTTTTGGAGTCCTTGTTCTGAAGCGACTTTCAGAAGCTATTGCCGACGGAAACAACATCCGCGGTGTAATTCGGTCGACTGGTTGTGGCCAAGATGGCAACACTCCGAGTATCACATCGCCTAGCCAATCCGCACAGGAGCGCCTCATTCGCGAGACGTATGCACGAGCCGGCCTCAGTCTCGACGAAACTCGCTACTTCGAAGCCCATGGCACTGGCACAAAGGCTGGAGACCCCTGTGAAGCTGCTGCTATCAACAGTGTGTTTTCCGCTCGGACACCTGAAGATCCCATTTTTGTTGGCGCACTCAAATCCAATATGGGTCACCCTGAAGGCGCTAGTGGCATTGCTGGGGTCATCAAGACGTTACTGGTACTTGAGAAGGGTATCATCCCACCGAATGTTTACCCTGAACGCATCAACCCTGCCGTTACAGCCGCTGGACCGAATTTGAGATTCCCTTTGGAACCCGTAACATGGCCGACTAGTGGAGTCCGACGTGCAAGTGTGAACTCTTTCGGGTACGGTGGAACAAATGCACATGTCGTTATCGATGATGCACTCAGTTTTCTCCGCGAGCAGGGTCTAGAAGGAAGACACTGTACCGCAGATGTCCGAACGATTGAGGAAGCGAAATACGTCCATCCCTGCAACACCTCGACCCTGAGCCGCACTTCCAGTAATGAGAATGGCTCTGAAATCATGCCTTCTGGTAGCACGGCTCGTGACGACACGCCGTCTGGTTCTATAGGCGATTATGAAGAAGCCAGTCCTTCTGCGAGTGAAAACAGCAAGTTTACTCCGAAGCTATTGGCCATCTCTGCTTTCGATGAGCGAGCAGTGCATCGATCGATTGATGCGCTGAAGAAGTGGATGAACGATTACATGGAAGATGAAAACCGCCGTCCAACACTCAACGATATCGCATACACTCTGGCAGAGAAACGTACCAAGTTTCCATGGAAGAGTACGTGTGTCGCCTTGTCAGAAACTCAGTCTGAGTTGACTTGGTCTCCGCCTGTGAGGTCGAAGCCCAATACAAACATGTGCTTTGTGTTCACCGGGCAAGGCGCACAATGGTATGGAATGGGCCGTGAACTCATGCAATATGATGTTTTCTCAAAAACGATGCGAGAAGCTGACCGGTACTTTCAATCGCTGGGAAGTTCGTGGTCTTTGATAGGTATGGTTATCGACATGTTTTCAAACTGATCCATTGAGGCTAATAACTGCAGATGAGCTATGCAACAAATCGGAAAGTGAATCAGCTATTCACAAACCGGAACTTAGTCAGCCAATATGTACGGCTCTCCAGGTCGCAATCGTTGACTTGCTAACCTCTTGGAAAATCCGGGCATCTGTTTCTGTAGGACATTCATCTGGCGAGATCGCTGCTGCATACGCCAGTCACGCCATCTCCCGCGAATCTGCATGGATGGTTGCATACTTCCGAGGCCTTGCAGTCAGTATCACTCAGTCACTGAGCCCATCAAACGGCGCCATGGTTGCTGTTCAGGCCCCACTGGACGCCTGGAAGCACTTGATGGACAAGCAGAATGAATCACACGCGGAAGATCCCATCGTCATAGCTTGCTACAACAGTTTGCGCAGCTTCACACTTTCTGGGCCTCGCAATGCCATCCATCAACTTTCTTCGACACTAAAGAAAGCAAACATCGAAGTGCACATCCTGAAGGTTGATGTTGCATACCATTCTCATCACATGAAGCCAGTAGCTGGGATCTACGACAAGCTTCTCCGAAAGATCGAGGCCGGTGAACCGCTCGACGATCAGCCCTCTTTCGTGTCCACCGTCACTGGGAAACCTTTGGATCAACTCGCTGAACTGAGGACTGCAGCTTACTGGAACAGGAATCTTACTGGTTCTGTCAGGTTCTCAATCGCACTAGAAGGAATCTGTGCAAGGCCGGATGCATCATCATGCTACTTTGTCGAAATCGGACCCCACTCCGCCTTGCGCTCTCCTCTCAGCGATATCCTCAAAGTGGCAGGGAGAGACGTTAAATCTGAATATGTTTCAGTCTTGCGTCGCGATCATACGGCAGATGTCACAGCCATGCAGTGCGCAGGAAAATTACATACCATTGGTACATCTGTCGACATCTCAGCTGTCAACAATATTCGTGGTTCTGATTCAAAGATTCTCACGTCCCTTCCTAGCTACCAATTTGAGGACAAGAAGAGATATTGGCTCGAAGGTCGGACAAGTATCCAATACCGCCAAACCAAATTCGTGCATCACGAGTTACTTGGATCTCGCACACCTGACTGGAACGAACTGGAGGCACGCTGGACGAACCGTATTCTTCTAGACCAATCACCGTACCTGAAAGATCATGTAATCAATGGGCTATGTCTTATGCCGGCGGCAGGCATGCTAGTCATGGCTATCGAGGCAGTGCGCCAGTTTTACGGTGATGCAGGTGCCGACGCTTCTGGATACAGAATGAAAGATGTTTCGTTCACGAGACCTATGACGCTATCAGAGAATCCACGAGGAACAGAGATACAGCTTACGTTGCGCCCTGGAAGTGTAGATGTGCGAGATACGAAACCAGGAAGTTCATGGAGCCATTTCTCGCTCTATGTGTATGAGAACGACACATGGCATCTTTGCTGCTCCGGATCTATTTTAATTGCATACGACAACCCGAGAGAGACTTCAGCTGAGCAGACTGAAAGAGTTGAGAAATTCATCACTACTACAAAGCAATGTCGCACTGATATCAGCCACGAAGAAATCTACAATGCGTTCAACAAGGCAGGGCTATCCTACGGGCCCACTTTCCGCAGCATGCATGCTGTCAAGTGGGACGAACAGAGTCAACAAGCAACCGGATCAATCAACCTTGCTGAATGGCAGAAACACGCAAGATTCACATACACAGATGCACATTTGATCCATCCCGCTGCGCTAGACACAATCTTGCAAATGACGTTTCCCGCCTATTCCATTTTTGCTAGGAATGCGTCTGCAACAACAGTGCCGACAGGTTTCACCAACGCCTGGTTTTCAGCCGACCTACTACGCGCATCAAACGAAGCAAAGAGTGTAAAAGTGAACGCACAGGTCAAGGGTTGTGGGTTCCGGAACAAGCTTTTTGATGTTACCGCAGTGGCTGAGCAGGATCGAGAACTTTACTTTTACGGGGAGTTGGAGACTTCGACGATCGGACGGAGCGGCGCAGCTGCAGATGAAGGAGAAGCAGCGCCGACTTTGTATCGCATTGATTGGCAACCGGCTAACTTTTCCGATCTGACTCTGGAAGAGAGAGAATCACTTTACTCTGGCTCAACGGTCTACGTTGTATACGACGAGTGTGACTCTCTGCAGAGCAATTTAGCAGAGATGCTAGGAAAAGTGGCACTATCACATTGCGATACCTCGTTCATTCCGACATCTTGGAGTTCTGTTTCTGAAAACGATCTATCCAAAGCTACTTGCGTGTTTCTTCCTGGGCTAGATGGTACACTCTTGCGCCTCATGCAAGACGATGACTTGAACAAAATCAAGCAACTCTTCTCGACAGCGGACGCACTCATCTGGCCCACACTTCAACATCTAGCATTGGACCAAAGCCCTACAGAAGGCCTTGTGTCGGGCCTTGTGCGTACGCTAGCCACAGAATCCGAAGACTACCATCTCATCAGCGTTAGTCTGAATCGCGAGAATGGGCTGGAGAAGCTGGCGAGTAACATCCTGGCAGTCTTAGACGCAAAACTTGCGGATCAGACTAGTGACCCCGAAGATGAGTATTGGGAGATTGACGGCGTTCTCTGCACGCCGCGTGTGGTCGATGACGCAGAGCTGGCTGCGACGGTACTACCGCCATCCAAAGAAGTCGCAACCACTGTTTCCAAGCCGTGGAGTGAACTGAAGAATCCAGTCCTCACAATCGGAGCTGCAGGCATTCTCAACACGCTTCACTACGAGCAGGACGGCACCCAATGCAATGCGCTTGGGAGCGACGATGTCCTTGTCCAAGTCAAGGCAGTAGGACTCAACACTCGCGATGTCCAAGTCGCACTGGGCCAAATCCACGACAACGCCTTTGGCAGCGAAATCGCAGGCGTAGTACTGCAGACCGGATCACGCAGCGCTTCGCATTTCCAACCCGGGGACCGTGTCTTCGGCATCACACGCAACGGTGTTGCACAAACTGCGGTGAGCAGCTTCAAGCAGTTGCGAAAGATACCAGGGGAAATGAGATTTTCAGAGACTCTGAGCTTTGCCGAAGCAGCTGCGATCCCGGTAGCATTCTGCACGGCGTACTTTGCCCTGATGCAGGTTGCGGGTGTCAAGCTGGACGACAATGTACTTATCCACGATGCGACCAGTGCGCTGGGGCATGCCGCGATCCGGATGTGTATACATCAGGGATGCAGGGATGTTTTTACAGTGGTTGAGTCGGAAGAACAGCTGGACCGCATGCTTCAGCATGGCCCTGTTTCCAGGTCATCTATTTTCGTCACCGGAGATGCGAATCTTGAGCATAAAATCCGGCGTGAGACTGAGGGAAGAGGTGTTGATGTTATTTTGGGCTCGGCAGGAGCTTTGCGGAGTTCAAGCGGCTGTATTGCTTCGTTTGGATGCATGGTTGATATCGGAGAGAAGCATGCTTTTGTTTCTACAGCGAGCCGTCCGAAGGAGAATGGGTTACCAGCAGTGGTGGCAAATAAGAATGTCACTTTCGCCAATATTAACTTCCAGGAACTAGCGAAAAGCCATTTGTTCGAAGGGATCTTCGACAATGTTTGTCAGATGATTGCTGACGATCGTATAATTCCACAAGTACCGCTGGCTGTGTTCAAACAGAGCGAGGTCGAGAAGGCTTTCCGTGCTGTGCAAGACAATGACACTATGGCCAAGGTTGTAATTGAAATGGATGACGATGAGGTTGTCGACATGGAAGTTGCATCCAGTCCTTCCAAGCTACTCTTCCATGAAGACGCAAGCTATCTTGTCGCGGGAGCTTTCGGTGGTATAGGCCAAAGCATTGTCAAGTGGATGGTGCAGCAAGGCGCTCGGTACTTGATATTACCATCACGCTCTCCAGTTGGAGGAACCGGATCTGATCGCGAGCATTTTATTCAAGAGCTCCAGGAACAAGGCGCCATCGTCAAAGCACCAGTGTGTGATATCGCCGACAAGCACCAACTCCAGGATATGCTGGACTCTATTCGCGATTTCCCAAACATCAGAGGCTGCATCCAAGCAGCAATGGTGATGCGCGATTCATCGTTTGCAAACATGTCAGTCGAAAAGTGGCATCAGTCGCTTGCTCCCAAGGTCGACGGCTCCTGGAACCTCCACCAGCTTCTTCCTCGCGACCTCGACTTCTTCGTCATGCTCTCCTCGTCAACAGGCATCATGGGATCCTTCGGTCAATCAAACTACACAGTCGGCAACACCTACCAAGACGCCCTTGCCGCCCACCGCATGCGCCACGGCCAGCGCGCCCACACCCTCGCCCTCAGCATGGTAACAGGCGTCGGCTACGTCGCGCAAAACGAGCAAGTCCAAGCTCTCCTGCGAGTCCGCGGCATGCTCGAAGAAGTATCCACGCAAGACATCTTCTCCCTCCTCCATTTCTGCTGCGATCCCCGCCGCGTAGATAGTAGTAGTGTGGGCTCGCAAATCATCACGCCCTTGACCCTCCCGGCTGATCTCCGTGCAATGGGTATCGTGGCTCCCCTCGGCAGCACACGCCCTATCTACCACTACCTCGACACGCTGCCAGCACGTATCTCCAGCACTGCAGAGACAGACAAATCACGGCCCTCGCACTTGCTGTCTGAAGCAAAGTCTCTGGCGCAAGCTACAGATATCATTGTGGGAGCAATCCAAGTGCAGCTGTCTAGCTTGCTGGTTGTAAGCAAAGATGATATCGACCCACAAAAGGCGATTTATCGGTACGGCGTTGATTCGCTAGTGGCAGTCGAAATGCGGAATTGGTTTTCGAAGGCGGTGGGAGCGGATGTGGCGACGGCGGATATTATGAGTGATATTAGTATTTGGTTATTGGCGGTCAAGGTTGCGGGGACGAGTCGGTTTGTGAGGGATGAGCTAAAGGAGTAGATTCAGAGTTACAAAATCATATTTAGGTTTTTATTGCTCAAAGTTGGTAATTGTAGCATAGCTGTTGTTGCTGCAATTGTTGACTGGATGGACTTGACGTTCGTTTTAGAATGGCTCTGAGTAGACCCATCGCCCGTAATCCATGTCAAAAACTCTCTGGATATAGTATTTCACAATCACACATTTGAATTGCATACCATAGCAAGTAAACAGGTTCTTGTAGACTGCAAAATAGACTGTCATGTATAGAATAAGCATGAAGGTCATGAATTCATGTCATTTTGCTTGAAAGAAAAAACTAAGTACATTATACTAAGCGCAGCTTAATGATAGAGGACAAACGTAAGCTAATCGTTAAATCGTTACAAGGAACGTTTCTCATCAAACACGTCAATACACATATCTCCATCCGCGCTCGACACCAGTGTGCTCGGACCAGCCTTCAGCCTCATCGAGCTTCTTGTTGAGCCGCTTGGCACGCCACTTGACTAAGCTGGCTGAGATGCAACAAAAGAGGCAGCCGACCAAGATCAAGCCACCACCGAGTCTGTAGAAAGGCTCTTGGGACCTTGGGAAGAAGTAGGGGCTGAACCAGTGGCTGACTTGACTGATGCAGTTGGCAATAGCGATAAGAGCAGCCTTCTTGCTACGTGGGGCGGGCACGAGAGTAGTTTCCCAACTGAGCTGGAGATTGAGACCGGAGTAGGTGCCGCTGATGAGGAGAATGAGACCAAAATAGCGGGCACCAATGTTGAGGGTTCCGATGAGCATGCCGCAGCCTGCTGCGCTGAAGATTATGGGAATCACAATGTGGTAGTAGGATTCTTGGAAGCGACCGGAAGTATAGGCGAGACCGCAAGCGACTGCGTATGCGATGGCGTAGGGTGGAGCTTGGACGAGGTAGGTGGTCAGAGTGTCGAATTTGAAGGTCTTCATAATCTGTAAGGCGGCACAGTTAGTCGAGAGAGAATTTTAAAAGCTTAGTAGAGAGAAAGAGCTTACCGAAGGAAGGAAGTCCTTGAAACTCTGGGCGGTGATAAGAGCAAAATGCATTATGCAGAAGAACCAGGTGAAGGGGTCTTTGGCAGCTTCCCTAAGTCCGTCCCATGTTCCACCCAACTCCTCCTCATGACCACCGTTGGATACCTGGACACGGTATTGTGCCATTTCTGACTCCTCCTTCGATAGCCAGCGTGTGTTGTGTGGCCACGATGGAAGCGCCCAGTAGGCAACGGCTGCTACGAGAATGGAGACGGCGCCCTCAATGATGAAGAACCATTGCCATGCATGTAGTTTGAGAAGATTGTCCATGTTCTCTAGGATAGCTGCAGCCAGGAAACCAGACAAGATGTTGGACATTGTGTTTCCTGCGTGCCAGATAGCCATGCGCATTGGGTTCTCTTCTTTAGTGTACCATGAAGAAGTCACTTGTCTCTGTCAGTTGCAAATTCTCTTAACCTCTGTCTGGTGTACAATCTGGAACTTACTCAGTGTAATGCCAGGGAAGAACGGTGCTTCTGAGAGCCCAATGAAGAAGCGGCAGACTGCGAATCCAGCGCCGCTTGTCATGGCCGGCATACAGATCGTTCCAATACTCCAAGCCATCATCATGGATGGCAAAAGCCATCTGGGATCCGCCTTGGCAAGCCAAAGGTTACCGGGAAGCTGTCCGACAAGATAACCCACATAGAAGGTCGAGATACCAGTGTTCCACTGTGTATCTGACATGTGTAAATCTTCCTGAAGTCCAGCAAGGCGTGCGTTTGAGACATTGATACGGTCGAGATAACTAGGCGCACTGTTAACTTTGTTCATGGGGCAGGCCAAGTTTTCGGGATCAGGGTCTTACTTCATCAAAAACATGAGAGTGATGCAAGGCATTAGTCGCCAATCGAGCTTGCTAACAAGCTGCTTGTTCAAAGCAGTCATCTGCTCCTCAGTCAAGTCACGGAGCGATTCAAAGCGGGCTTGAATCTGCTGAGGTGTAATTTGGACCTGGCGGTCGGCAACGACTTCCTTGAGCTCGGCATCGGCGCCCTTCTCGTCGATGAAATCGACAGATCGTTTTTCCGTCATGTCGCTCGACCGAACTGTCTACAGGGCACAGGAGTAGTTGTTCTTGTTGTTTTTGAAGGAGGAGCTGGGAAGTAAAATGGACACCCGTGCTGCTAGTTCCATAATGATGCGATCCATAGTGTTATATATGTTGAATGCCCAGAATGAATGCCCAGAATGAATGCCCAGAATGAATGCCCAGAATGAATTCCCAGAAGGAATGCCCAGAAAAGAGGCTTGATCACAGTGTATGCAGCCATCTGGGTAGACCTTCCTCGCATGACAGGTGCTGGTGAATCCCCCAGATACACTACAGGTGCGGGGCCCCGCAAACGAACGATTGGGATGGGCCGAGGCTGGGCTGAACAAGAAAAACGTTAGTCGTTGGGAAAATCTGATTGTTCAGCCAGACTAGCTGGGATGAGGCCTTCGGCGCCATCCTCGTAACGAGGCCAAGACCGGTCATTTTTCCCTCGGGAAGCCGCCACACTGTCGTCCCGCGGGTAATGGAGAGCAGTCTCGTCTTCCCGCCACGGGATCAAGTTCCCGCGGGAACAAACCGGTGCAGGCAGATGGAACACCAAGCATCCTTCTATCACAAGGAAATGGACAAGTGCAGCTTGTGCAAGAAATTCACCATGGCATACTGGTGACAAAAACGAAAGCGAAAGGCACCACCCACGCCGGAGTCATCTGACCTAGCGGTCTTGTCTAGCGACCACGCTATCGGTGTGAAGTGGACTTGGCACCATGTTTTATCCTTCTTTAACTATTTTAGCATTCTCTTCTTAGGGGAGTGATAATCACCGAATTCCGTAGCCTTGTATGGTAGTAAATTCTTCAAAAAGCCTCTTGAAAAAAGGAAGTATACCAATGGGGGATGTAGATTTATATCAATACAAAGATTTTCAGACAGTGGATTTTAGAGAGTGGACCTCTATTGATAGCGCTAATGTAGAGCTACAAGAAAGAAGTAAGATTTTCTGGTGTTCTACGAGATAGACAACAGTACCTTGACTATACTGTTTGGGGAAACTACTGGATCAGATGACGCTTTTCACAGGGTCTTTGAATTCCGGTCTTCACCTACTTTTGAAATCTTCAACAGAAAAAGAGGATATATTAACAAAGCTAAACAAGGTATCAATGGGAATTATTGGTTTGAAGGCGTCAGCAGATATGCGACCTTCTCGTAAACTGTGAAAACAATGCCACCGCTCAAAACCAGCCTGCCTAACCGCATCGTGCTTCCGCTCCAGAATCCTCGCACTCCTCCCTTCAACAAGACCGACCGGAAAGCATCCTTTGTGCTCGCTCCTTGCGCACTCTGCGCTTGTGTTTTGATAGTGTCGAAAGGTTGTGTTGCATAGACGGTGATGACACCAGCGACAGCCCCCATACCAAAAGTAAGTGCGCTGTTCTGCTGGAGGTTTTGCCGCCGCGCGAACTCCTTCAGCACATTGTACGATCCCATGCGAACCGCAGAAGTAGCTGACTGTTTCGCAGTTGTAGACACCAGCCCTCGATATAGTCCAGCAATACCGTCGGTTTGTAGAATGACTCTCGAAGCGTGGAAGCCTCCATTGTAGCGTTGCCCGCCGCTCTTTGCGTTGTCGATCAGAGCAGTCTTGATGCGCTCTGTCGGTGTTACAGCAACAACACTCTCGACGGCGCCTGCCAACATGCCAGCCAGCATGCCGCGAGCTGGTGAGAGAACACCGCGTTCATCAGCAAGGCGGTTCCGGATGGAGTCGAAGGAGAGGAAGCGAACGCCAGCCTTGAAAGCAGTGCCTACGATCAACGTAGAGCAGCCAGTGTAGATGGCCCTTACACCATCCGTCTTGGCGACCTGAGAGAGAACGGTAAAGGGATTTTTTGAGCCGCCAGCGCCCACTTGGAGCTGTGCGCGTGTCTTGGCGAATTCAAACGGGTATGTTGCTGTGGCTTCAACACCTCCAGCGACAGCGCCAGAGAATAACGATACGATGGCAGTCGGGGTAGTTTTCTTGGGCGCTATCGCTCGAGATGGAGTGTTGAGGCTTGTGGAGGTTTGTTTCCGGTCAACCGGATGGGTAGCAATGGCTGCGCTCATGGTGGAAATCGTGCGGTAAGAGCAAACTGTGTGAATTGTGTAGACTGTGTAGACCGTGTAAACTTTTCCATTACTTCTACTTGGCTATCGAGATGGTATATACTACGGTAACTCGAACGCGTGTTGATCAATGTAGCACAGAGGTTTCAGAGGGCATCCGTAGGTACGAAGCGGGTACGGATTGCCGGAGTCGCAAAGTGCTGTTCCCGCGGGATTCCAAAAGGCACAAAGGGTCCGTTGGGTGGGTTCAGTTCAGCCCCGTCTCCCGTTTTCACATCGGAGCTGCAAACAGCGACGTGTTCGGTAAAACGGAACTTCTGGTCTTGCATACTGCATACTTGCTTCCAAGAACTCAGTTTCGACACCGCAACGCCAATATTCATCCCTCTTGCTTGGCGGTGCTTCGACCCATTTTTTTCTCCTCTTCGGGCCAACTAGAGCTCGAAATGTAGATAGTACCCTCAGCTCTATTCTCAAGGAGCCGCTTCATCACTTGGCTACAGGAAATGTGCTTGTTTCCCGGGAATTTTCCACCCACGTGGTGAACATGTGACCATACAGCAGAGATCCGACCGAATGGCTTCCGATTTCTGTCCCAATCCAGGTATACCTCCTGGTTTAGCCCTAACCCAAAATGGCCTTGGTACGGGAACCTGAGCATGAGGAGCGAGTTCGCTCAACAAGCCGTCGTTTACCCGCGGGAAGTCTTCTCTACCCGTTCGCTACCTAAATCTTGGCAACAAATAGTCTCCATCATTTTTTGACATCCCGCTCACGGCTATCAACAGTACACTACGATTTCTTGGCTTTCGTGACGGACTTGGCATTTTTCAACGACTAGGTGTCTAGGACCGGCAGTACATGCACATGGTAGCCGAAGGTCCACACCTCATACGATTAAAAATAAGGCAGGCCCACGTGCGTAGATGACAGGATGCAAGTGGGGATCAAGTTATTCAACAGGAAGGTATATGTAGAGTAAGCGACCAACTGATAAACCACATTCTGCATGTCAGCGCCAACAAGATGGTGTGGTTACTAGGAGAGTGCTCGTGTTGCTCAATTGATTATAGCATGCTCTACTGATAAGCTGCTAAGTATTGTCAAGCAGAGGTTTGAGCTAATCGAAAGCGCTGTCTCGACCACAGTGGCAAATCTACCATGACGTTTTCTCGTCATGATTTGGGTGGATTTGCCACTAGAATTACAATCTACTTAGCTTTGCATTGGCCAAGACAGCAACCTCCCTTCAATTGCGCCGAAATATATCTACTAGTGAGCTGTTGTTTCCAAGCAGGAATCTCAGCTAATCAAAAGCGCCATCTTGATCAGTGGCAAATCCACCGCAATATCTTCCGATCCTGATTTTGGTATATTCGCTTTGCAGATTTTGCATAGATGTGCCATTGATCGCTCGGAATCTCTGCGGCCGACCTGCGTACGCGCATTGGCTACCCTAGCTAGGGCTACGGGTGTCAAAATCTTGGTTTTTGATTCTTCTAGTAATGCGCAAACTTTATTCCCTCTTTGACACAAAATTGCTATTGGATCAGTTGTAAAAGCATTCAGATGCCTAAAGTACAAAATAATGGCCTGTGGTATCTTAAGCCGTGTTTATAACCCACAACAGTGAAACCCTTTAACACATGTATAGGAGAAGGTGATTTCTATCCGTGCTATTTTAGGAATTTTCTTGTTTCTCTAGCCTTCGTATACGCAGTGTCGACGTGGGGGCTGTTGTCTGCAAATTTTGACAGTGCGAAGATTATTTCTGCAAGCATACTTTCTGTACTACAATTCGGTTTGACCAAATATCACTGATACGATATTCTGAAGGTGCTAGAGTCAATAAAATACGTCCAAACCCTACACATGCCTTATGCAATATGTTCCAGTTCTAGCATCTTTCAGCTATGGGACACGTGTTTGGGTACAGGTGGGTTAACACACCGCGCCAGCTCATCAAAGATCAAGCCACAGTACTGATGTGCTTAGCGAAATGGACTTCCCTTCGAATAGAGTGGCAGCAAGCTGCGCGTTACACAGCAGGTGATCACAATAACCCCTACCTTCACAAACAAACATGGTATAAATAAGAGAAGTGGCGTTCGACTATAAAATATCTCATCTGTAATTTTAGCATGTATTCAGCCCGCTCATATCATCGGTCCATCAGATATCACCGGAAGGGAAGGCTGAAACATGATCAGTGGTAACTATTGCGCCTGCCTCTGGGGCAAAAAAAATGGTATATAACTTTTGAAGCAGCCAAAAATTGACATCCGTAAATGGGTTTTGGTGCTTTGACTTCTTCACTTATCTATCACATAAGGCTGTCTTGCTACACATTGTCGCCACTCTCTGGCAATTGCCAAAACCTACTTACATCTCATTTACAGGTACCAAATAAACGTGATCCAATTCCAACAATTTGACTAGCAGCAAATGGAGGCACTTTCTGCTGCAGCTAGCATCCTTGCAGTTATAGGTGCTGCTGAGAAAGTTGCAAAAGGGCTACAGCCTCTTCAGGACTTCATAGATGCTGAGCAAGACGTACAAGCCTGTTGCAACGAGATCTCCGCGCTAAGAGCGGTTTGTTCCCAGATTGATTACATTCGGCATGGATTGTCAAAAAAACCTGGGTCCCAGAATTACGTCATATCGATCTATTCCACGATCACACATTAATATGTTGTAAAAGTCCTCCAGCGAGATTCTTGAGCTACTCAATGCGAGTCTAATGAGTGTGCGAGCCTCACTGCTAAAGCTTGATACGGTTTTGCATTACCAGATTTTATCGCCTTCAGAATCGGGTGCAAGGCCCTTGCCACATCAACAGGTGCTGAAGCGCAATTGGTTGAAAGGAAAGAAGAAGGTAGAGCGATCTCGAAGAGAGATTCGACAAGCTCGAAGTAATATACTCGATGTTGTTGAACTCGCAGATATGTATGTTCGTGGTTGATCGTCACTTCAGAATTACGCTGACTCTTGTGATGCAATAACCAGTCAATGAGAATCGAATTCCGACTCACAGGACTGATGATGAGGTTCGATTCCATGTTATATACCCACGCAGAATCGCAAGACCAGATCTTCAGTGCGCTAAGCAACAACCACATCGCAATAGACGACCTTGGTAGAAAATTGGGAACACAAATCCAGGCAGTTGGCGATACACTAAGCGAGAGCATGGAGAGATCACTACAACAACATCAAAGGCCTATGATCAATAGTCAAGGACCTAGTGGAAATCTTCCCGGTACAGAAGAACCAGCGGTCATAGTTATGAGCTCACGTCCAGTCCGACCTCAGTCTAGCTCCTATCAAACGAATTGGTGTACATGTGTATTCTGACTGCGACTATGGTCTATAGTGCACGCGATTCAATCGACATTTATCGGCTCTGGGCACCACGAATCGTTACTACTGAGGCCCATATATTTACAATGGCTCAAACAGGCAGTGTGGAAGGTATCAGATCACTATTCACGGAGAATCGGGCATCACCATTCGACGTCGATCTTCTCGGCTTCTCGGCTTTGTGGTTTGTACTAGATACGCCAACACCGCGTATGATAGAGTTGTGCAAGCTTATGTTGTCGGAGGGTGCTGATCCATATGAGCATGTGGTCGAAAGGTTTGGACGTTAAACCTACTTCCAAGTGGAGCTTCTATTTGATCAGATTGGTTGACAATGATCTAGATCTGAATATTTATCACCCTTCGAGACCGCCTGAGAGCTAATATTTGGCAAAGTCGTGGATGACAATGTAGCGCAGACGCTGAAATCGATGTTCGACGACCTGGACCGACTGAACGAGCTTTACTTTACAAACCTTCATCAACGGATTCTTGGACTTTCAGTCTGTGAAATCGAGCATGTGGACGAGATGGCCGAACACAACATAAATGCTATCGACGCCATGGGGCGAACGCCTCTGCACTGGGCTGTAGTGCGCAATGACATCGCTAACGTTCGTCGTCTTCTAGACCGTGGTGCTGATCCAAACAAAGCTGCTGAGCGCTCAGGGTGGACATCGATGCATTTCGCGGCCCGCGCAAGAAATCTCGATCCAGCCATCTTGAGGCTATTGCTAATTCACAATGCGGACGTCGATGCGTTAGATTGCCATCAACAGACGCCACTGTCGAGAGCCGTCAGACATGGTGCCGAAGCTACAAGACTCCTGATCGATGCAGGAGCTGATTTGAACCTGCAGTACGATTGTGACAAATGGTGTGCTTTGCACTTAGCTGCCTGGATTGGTCAAACAGAGTCGATGGAGGTTTTGCTCGAGGCAGGCGCCAACCCATTGCTCCAGACAATATGGGGAGGGAATATTATTAGAATGGCACAGACACACGGGCCAGGAGAAGTTTTACAGGTCCTCGACAAGTTTCGGACGATCCTTAGACTTGCTTTTGAGAGGCACGGCCGAGGCCTTTCTCAATCTGACTTGCAAGAATTTCGTCGAGAGAACTGTATGCCGCAGATAACTGATGAGTGGTGGACATTATGGGTAGATCTAGTTGATGATCTTTACGCACTGGGGTCGATCGGGAATGAAGAAACATAGAAAAGCGATTATGAAAACGCTAGATATGTAAGGTCGGTAGTAGATTTTGTTTTATTCAATACTTTCTGCGAAATTAAAGCACAATTTAGGACCTGGATTGAACCTTGGTAATCTTTTGAATTTATTAAGCATTAATCTATGTTATTTGGTATCTAAGAAAGTCTAAATCTAACAGCTCTTTATGCTGAAGTCTGGCAGGTATTCGTGGTACTTGCAGAAAGGTACTCAACCTTTGAATCGCCAACCAAAATATCAAAGGTAGTAGTTGCGCTCTCTGCGTTCATATCCGTTGTAACAGTGTAGTACACGTATCCAGCTGTTTCTTGAGAGGTGCGCTCCATAGGAAGCACGACTGGGTTCAACTTAGGAATAACAAGTCCTTGAACTAGATTCTTCTTAACCACGCGGAGTTGTGGGGTAGCTCCGTTGGCCAACAACTTCTTTGAAACAGCGGCAACAAAGGTCTGCTTGAAGTCGGGGAGGCCACCTGGAGGAAATGTGGTGCACGTCTGCGCCCTTTGGTAAAACACGTCGCCATTGATAGGGTAGCCACCTGTTCCGCCATTGTCGTAGATTTCACCGTTGACACGGATTTTAAACGAGTCAAAAACGTCGCTGGCGTTGTACGATTGAAAGACATCGAACCACTGAAATAGCTCATTCTGGTAGCCGGACGATGTTCCACCGGCCATTGTGGCCATCGTGGCATTAATCTCCTCCCCTAGGGTGCCGTTGCGCGTAATGGGAATGATGGATGCGGTGAGAGATGCGGGGTCACGACCAGTACCGTCTGTGATACGGACACGAATGTGGGCGCTGAGGTCAACACCGCCATCGTTGTTGATTTCGTATTTCGCAATGTATGGCCTGATTTCTGCTGGCTGCAGGGGCTCGGTGAGCGTGACGTCTCCCGGGACAAGATCTATCATGCGTGAAAAGACATCCTCACACTGCGACTTGAAATAAGCTGGATCTGCGAGCTTTCTCATGGTTTTGTTGTCATCAGATGCGAAGATACGCTTATCGGAGTTCAACGTATCGTTGGTGTTGCTGACCAGTGGGTTTGCGGTGGAGTTGTTAAGATATTCCACCACCACTTGGTTGTCCAAGACACCTTTGGTGGTGTCAAAACTGGCTTTGTTCTCTGGGCTAACTGGACCAGAGACGATTTCAGGGTGGTCGACAGAGTGAACGCCACCAATGCTATGCCCACAAGCAATCAAAGTGATCATGTCGACTAAGGAGAGTCAGCTTTCTGTCAATCTATTAGATAACATACGAGGGCGGGGTTACCTTCACTGAGACTAGCAGTTGCGAATCGCTTGCGAGTAGTTTCGAGGCTTGTAGAGGGCTCAGGTACTCCCTTGATGCCGGCCTCTGGCGCATCTTTCCGGCCCAGCCTCAGTGGTACGCGCATGCCCCCACAACGATCAACTGACATGACTAGAGACAATGCGAGAAGGTCTGCTGCCGTGGTGCGAATGTCGTAGGCGCCAGCCAGGTCCGATAATGTGTTGTTGAGTGCAGCGCCAAGGTTCTCTGGCCGGTCAAGCTCATATTGGATTGAGGCGTCCAGTCCTCCAGTTTTCGTAGACGCATCGTGTGTCACACTATCGTGAAAGGCGGTTCGTACCCACTCCGCTGTTTTTTGTATACCAGGTAAATTGGCGCCAAAATCGCACGTCTGAATCTCTGTCTTGATGTAAGCTGTCTGTCAGACCATGGATACAGAAAAGGTAATGCGTACGATCGCCAAGAGTGCCATCTCTGATGTAGCCGGATTGGGTATATAACAAGTCGTCTATGTGGTCGTACTGGTTGGGCCAGACATATGCCTGGGAACTGGGCGCAATGAGCGCAAGACCAATTGCGAGATTGCTCTTCATGATGTCCTTGGATTTATGCTGTAGAGGGGTGGAAACGAAAGACTCAAGAAAGATGCTCGCAGTCGACCTGGTTTACTAATTAGTTATATATGCACATTCGCTGACTAGGATGACGATCAGGAGCCAAATCGACTACTTCAGTGTCAGAACTTAATCAAGCGAGATGTCACATATCGTGTTAATAGTGGGCGTAGTGGCATCGTATCCTGGATACGAATACTGCAATCATGGTAGTGCGATGGATTGAGAGTCGATGAGTGGCTTGAGGAACGGGCCGGGGTCGCGTCGTTCAGAGAGCGGTCTTTGATTCCTGCAATCTTATTTTGGGTGCAGGGGAAAACGCTAGGATGAGACTGGTCTAGACATGGTTAGCTAGCCGTCCAGGCTGGGCTTGATCAACCCTGAAATTACCCACTCAAGCACGTAGCAAGTATTGGCTCCAGCCCGCCTTCTTTCGGCGGAACTAGGTATCACCGGCGCCGTACTTCCGGCTGTCAGCAGCCTGAGAGTCCCATGCTTGGATCTCACGAAATCTTCTGAAGTCTGGAATGTAGACTTGTTCATGAAATAGAGGAAAATTTCACCATCTTTGCAGAACAGAGAACACTGTGTTCATCTGGTGGATAGTGAATGGTATGTCAGGGCCAGGGATTGCTACGCTGGACAGTGAAGGTCGCCCCCGTAACTGGAATCTCAGAGTAGTGTAACATCGGCTTCGACCGGTGCCCTCCTTGCCCCTGGCCTCGCCCACTTGAGCTATTTAAGGAACTGACTTCACATGGGTCTCTTCCCCACAGAGGTTCCTTTTCGCTCACAACACAGCGAATGAAGTACACCATGATTGTAATCGTATTTTGCTCAGCTAGTTAGCGCTGTTTAAACCCATAAATCTCCAGAACAAGGATAATCAAGCCTTCCATAGAATCAATCTATGATTGTTTAGATTGCCACCTTGTAGATCGCAAACCCGAGAAATGGCTATGCTAGAGCCAGGGACACATTCTAGTTGACAGAGAAAATGTTCGCCACCTCGCTATTATTGGCTGTGCAAAATACGATTGCAGACATGGTGTGTCACCACTACTTACATACATACTATATCCACATTGAGACTATGTTGACCTCAGTTGGTATCCAATAGGTGCCGAACAACTTTCTACGCTTCTCCACAGTACTGCACAATGAGCGCTAAGATGCAATGGCATGATCCAATAAGCTTTGCATATGGAACTTTCCTTTAAACTGTCACACGGAACAATTTGGTAGTTGATCTGCCGCTTTGTGTCAAACTAAGTACTGGGCCTTGCAGAAGTGTCTATTCTAAAGTGGTGCACTGCCACACCTTTGCCACGTGGAACATTCTATTCAACTAGTAAACCACTGGTGGGAGGACTATCGCTGCTCGTCATTACTCGTTTTGTAGATCATGTTTTTGCCAAGGACACGGCAATTGGTTCTAGCGATTGTGTTAGAATAGTAATTGTTCCAACCAATCAACTGCTGCGCTTTATGGTGATCAACTTGCCGCCAGGGCTCTGACAGAAGGACAGCTACTCGTGTGTACAACTTTACAAAATCATGCTAGCTGGTCCACACAGGCCCTTCCTCACCATTGCATTGGTCCTGTTCGGAAAAAGCATGCAATCCTCAACACGAAATACATGCGCATCGAATACTGGTTTCAGAATAAGACAGGTGCCCCTGCAAAAACCCAGTGCAAATCCTCTAAAATCTCAATAGCTCTGTTTTGGCCTAGATGCAGCATTCTCTCGGCGGACGTGGATGGAATGGACTCCAATTCAATATCTTTTTTTAGGTGCCCCAATCAATCTTCTCCCAGATAATCACTACGACTGCTACGCACGAAAACCGCACCAACAAAACAAGCCAACCATTTCTCCGCCGCGTGATTGCGTTAGAAATGGTTTGTCAAGTTCATGGATACCAAGAAATGCGTGCTCAATACGAGATGCCAAGGCACAAGAGGCACAGGTACATGAATTCATGGCTAAGCTTCGTTCCCTGGTTCATTGCCCAGACGACGAAATCGGTTACGCTCTTCTCCACGAACTCTTAAAGAATCTTTTGTACCCGTTCATTGCTGAGCTCCTCGGCAACACCGAACCTACACCGTAATTTTAAGTTGATTCGTTTATGTTTCCTTGGCAAACTTAGTTTGTTAGATGGCATTTTTGGTAATGCCTTTACCTGCATGTTCTCTGTGCGACTCGGCGTAGTGTTCTGAGGTAGCACCACAGTGTCACGCTGCATAAATCGCTAGCGGGAAGTTGACCATGTTACTTGCCTACTCTTGCAACCTAAGAAACCTAAAAATATGTCTTCTATGGTGCACGGCTCAACGATCTAAAAGCTGCAGTTGAGAGAGTATGATTTTAAAAGAACCCCTTTGCCTTCGCAAAAATCGAAGAGAATCGGGTGTAGAACGTAGGGCGTGTCTAGATTTGATTGTCAACTACAATGAAGTCAGTCTTGGTTGGTAGGTCCTCTCTTCCGTGAGTGATTAGTTGAAAATTCCAAGAAATGCATTTGTGTCAACAAAAAAAATTCTATTTTGCACGGCATAAGCAGAGTTGATAAGAGGGATAAATGTTGTAGAGTTTTCGCCAAGTCAAGATCGATACGTCCTTTAGAAAAATTCTCATGACCCAAGGCACTACACGGTGTTGCTCATCACCGTGATTGAACATCAACATCTTCTGTCCGAAGAGAGACGTAATTTTCATCACTCAGTTTCTTGGACAAAGTCAAACACGGGCAAAGTCTTTTGGCCCCGATGTTATTGTACATAATAGACACCGACTGACCGACTGACGAATATGAACGATGGTTTAAGAGAGAAACCTACAACCTGGGTACTACTCGAGCCAAAAGACTTTGAACATATAGCAACAATGTGTGCTTTGGCCTGCTCGAGTTGGACGAGAAGGCTACTGGGCTGATGAAGTAGTAACTATGGCCATTGATCGTCGAAAAGCAGGCACCGCTGCGTTAGACCGTACCCTACTATTCAAACAGTCTCAAGTGAGGGATAAAATTGCCATGATCCAGATAGCATGAAACTTCCCGGTTGGCAACGTTCATGTTACCAGATAATGGTGGAGACGTTTGCGGCTGAGCGGGGCTGGTGGCTGGGCAGGCAACTAAAACCGGCCAACCCTATTTCAGCCAGTACGTACGTGCGTACGTATGCCTTGACTATCTGGCCCCCATCTCTTCTATTCCGTCTCTCTAATGATCTCTGTAACAAAGGGCGTGAAGATTAACATGATGGCGCAGTGAAAGCTTCTACCCATTAGACCTTGTGCATCGGGTCTTCTGCTATCTCTTGCGACGATGGAGGCGGTATGTCCGTACGTTCGACCACTCCGCCCGTTTCTCTAACATTGCAAAGATTGGCGCTGTCGCCAGTATATTGCAGGTTGCCCAAATCGGGACACAGCTTTCAATTGGGTTATTTCAAATTGCAGATGCTATAGCTTCGGCCAACCAGGTGGGATCTTCGCTCAAGACTTCGATAGTCCAAGCTGACACACGCGCAGGAGACGAACTACATCGCCAAAGACATCGCTCTTTTCTGTCAGGTCCTCAAAGATCTTGCCAAAGCGATTGAATTTGGCCAAAAAGCTCAACTCTTCAGACAAGATGCCTTTGATACGAGCATTAAGATCGTTGACGAGTGCAAACGCGTGTTTACTGAAATTGAGGATATCCTGAAAAAAGCGACCAAGTCTGATAACCCGCTCGCTAGCAAATTCCGCGTGCCTACTGGTCACAAGATCATGTGGATCCTTAGGAAAGGAAAAGTTGAATTTTGGAATCGCTCAAATCGACCATACTGGTTGAGCTTGCAGTTCTAATTATGCGATCAAAGTGACGTCGCACCTATCGTAGGTCTAGATGCTTTGATTTCCGGTTGCTCTGCTTACGAGAACAGGAAGGACACTGTTGATGTGGATGAGTTGCTGGCCCTCAAAAGTTTGGTACTTGCCAACGAAGCGGCTAAGCAAGAATTTCACCATCAAGCAGAAAGTAGTGGGGAGATGATAAATGAGGTCGCAATTTCTAGCAGCGGAGTATCGGTATGCTCGAGAGAGTCTAAAGTGACCGCACTCTCTTTATCAGCTGACGATGGATCTGCACCTACCGCCACAAGTCACAGCCAAGCCCCGAGGACCGCGGAGGCTACAAAGCTCGCACCTTCATCTCAGTTCATCGTTTCAAATAGTCCCCATCCGTACTGGTCTCAAATTGATCGGTTGGAGTTGGCTGCCCAGAAACTGGAGTTAGCCAAATGGGAGTATTCTCGACTTGAAGAAAACATTGCTCTGGGCAATGCGAGAGGATCAATCGATTCAGAAATGAAACATGAATTTCTGATGGACAGAATAAAAAGCGGATTAACAAAATTTGGAATGAGAGAGGAACTTGTTGACGCGGCAATATCTACTCTCAAGGCCAACGGAGCCGGTCCAATGCCTGAACGAATCCCCATCTATCCAGTGGTATCCCGCGACTCCGAACAACTCGCGTATCTCCGGCCTACGGGCCTTGTTGATCTTACAAGCACAGTAAGTTTCATTGCAATCATGTAATAGCTTCTGTGTTTGATACGTTGCAGGACCACTCAAAAGAGGTCGTGATTATGAGGTGGCTACCGGATATGTTTGTCGACGTTCTTTACGAACATACTCAGGACCTTCTCGAAAACTCTGGTGTACCGAGACAGAAGATCTTAGAAGCTCCAAGAAGTCAAGCTTCCGAACAACATTTAACTATGGGCCGTGAAGCAAATCACCCCCTGCTCTCTACCGATCAACGACCCCAAAACAGAAATGTGAGTGAAAAGCACACGACATTAGGTTCAATGCAATACTAAAGCAATTAGGAACCCCCGCGGGGTAAGAAGAGAAGATCTCAGTCCATTGGCGATGCGCATCCTACCAATGTCTCTGGAAAGCGGCAGGTTCACTGGGACAGCCATAATCCCAAAGCTCTCGACGAAAAAAACCACCCAGAAGATATTCTTGAGCAAAGTGCTGAATCCGAGCCTGAAATCCTTCAAGAATACCCACAGTTCGAGGACAGGGGCTTCGATAAAGTGGACTTGACCTTTGAAGCAAATGAAGATGATGAAAACTTTGATTATGACGACTTCACAATGAACTACAGTCGAGATTTTTCCCCGTTCGATGAACGCAAAAGCGAAAGATGTGAGTTATTTGATCAAGATCAAATTATAGACGGCGATTCGATCCTGGTACCGGAGAGGAGAAATACCGGACATGCATTGGGTAAAGGGAAAGCGCCAGAGCCTGGTAGTGGAACTTCCTTCCTTCCACCGATAGCACCGCAAGAAGATGCATCGGGTCCGGCAAGTCCGCCAAGACCCATCGATCTAGCAAATACCGATCCTCGGATTCCTTCTATTGAAGAATTATTGAAGGAGCGAAATCATGAACTCGCGAATGATATGGTCAGGGATTGGCTTAACAAACATGACTTACAGTTCCATGCTGAAGCTGACACCCAGCCGGACATTGTTCCCGACCCCTTGGTGTCCACTCAGGAACCAGAAATCCCATCCACAGCAGTGCAGCTTGTAAGGCCCGGGCAGGACTACGATCAACCAACACCCGTCCAAGTACCAGAGACCGCAAACGCATCGATGCAGAAATTTCGGGACATGTCGAGCGACACTTACCAGGCTTCTCTCGCCGCAACGTGGGGCACAGCCTCCGTCAATAGCAATTACGACCTGGATGCGTACTTGGAGAGGCGCAGGAAAGGGATCGAGGGCTGCAAGGATTTCTTCATGGATGCGGAGGGCGACAAATCGCTTCAGGCTGTTCAGGAGCTCTTATTGAAGTGGACGACCGTGGACGATCCTGTTGTTTGGGAGAATAATGGCAAACAACTAAGACTACTCACTCAGAGGCCCTGAGAGCAGCATGGGCTGAATGGCTTTCTCGATGTGCTTATGTTCTCAAAACATTGTTAGGATCATTTTTTAAAGATTATCCATAACATTCTACTAGAAAGAGTATTCTATCTAGGCTAGCAGCACACGGAATAAAAGTAGATCACCTGATGACATCCTTGCGAACCTCTCGGGGGGTGCAACATGGCATCATGAAAGCCTGAAGATATACTGCTTGTATCGACGACGTATTTGCGTTGCTGAAATTAAGAGAAGTAAACTCAGTCATGATATAAGGCATCATTCGGTCCCATGAAGCTGTCACAGAAACTCTCATTTTTCGTCCTAGTTGACCGTGTTTAAATATCTCTAACAAGAGATCAGTCTTTTCGGGAAAATGACCGTGTCGCTGGCATGCGTCATCCAGTTAATCCATGTTGACCTCCACCTTCATCAGCGCCCACAAGCATTACGTTTTCCTCATCCGTCAGCGCAGTTTTCGCGGTGCCTAGAGCTACAAACGCCCAAACGCCCAGTGGAATATTATGGGGTCCCAGAAATAGATTCAACGCAAAGCGAATGCGCTGTAAAGCGCATTTGCATGGCTGCGGCAGCAAGATACAAGGGGCAAAACTTCAAGTGGTGCGTTTTTATGAGATTGTAGCTGCGATAGGGTATGTGGTATAGAATGCTTCTAGCTGCCGTTTCTCTTATCATAGATACTGTGTTTACCGTAAATTCTCTAGTAGATGAACTCTAAGAATTGCCGAGTTGGATGCCCGTGTGGGTAGCGACAGAAGCAGTCACAGCAATTGCGCGCACCGATGCTTATTTTGTGGTTGCTAGCGTAATACGTGTAGAGATATTTTTTGAACCAGTGATCTTCTTCCGGCTTCATGTAATGCGGGTGTTGAGTTTGACGAGTATAAGGCTCTGCGCTTCAGTTGCGAGACGATAATAAACATGTTCATCAGTCTAGTTGGCTTTTCTGCGCTAATGGATGAAGACAGCCTCAAGACCTCGCAAACAATATGAATAGTCCTGCTTCCGGTCATACCTGCCTTTCCTGCACAATGCTTCCGCACTAGAAGTTTAAGCAACCGTACACTACAGTATGGAGTGCGCAAGCTTGGGCACCTTGGCTTGATCGCTTTAAGCAACATGCTCTTAGCATCAGCACTAGACTACCCTATAACAACATCTTCTCTTACTCTGCCCGAAAACGCTTACCGCAACCAATTCCCAAGCTTCTCTGAAGACAACGTTAACACAACATTCTCCACCTGCAAATTACGCGATACGATCTCGAACCGCCTATCAAGGCAACAAAGCCAAGAGTACATAACCATAGAATCAGCTTGGGCTCTGTTCAATTTCGTCTCATTTCCATCCGATATACCGAATTAGGGCTCTGTTAAATAAAGGAGATAAAAATGGTGTTGTGTTTAGTAAAGCGGTCTGGATGCTAGTAGGTGGAGCTCTATTTTGTGAACGCTGCATTGATACACGTAAAATGCTCTAATATTTAGTGCAGTGTTAATATACTAATTTCCCTCTTAAGTTAAACAGAGCCCCATCTTCTTGCTACGTAGATCTTAAGATCCCTAGTGAGATGTAAGAACTCTGACTAACCACGTGACCAACCTTTTCTGTCATTCATTCTAACCTAGACAAGCCCAGCTATAACGCTAGTCGACACCTACTGACGCAGAACGGTAGCCAAAAGGAGACAGAGATGGAGCAATTGAACAGGCCCTGGCTATCAGCGAAACAAGCTTCCCAATCTATCAAGACTGTGTAAACGAAAAATTCCAATTCGCTCTCCTACTCTTCCGCTTCCAATCACATCCGAAAGTTTAAATAGTAATCTCACTATTAAGAGTAGCCAACACATCCAATGCCCGTGCCCCTACACGATCAAACCCCCACCCTAGACACCCGCATAAACTTTACCTAACATCTCCCACTAATTCCCCATCGCCCAAAAAAGTCATAATATCTGCTATTATTACACAATAGTTCACTCACCGAGTCCAATATAGCCTCTCCAACCTCATCAGTGCAGCTTCACAGCTTCACCGCATTTCTAGGCTCCAAGCTTGCGAGTTGATGCCATGACCGGCTGACAAGCACCGTGCGGCAAAGCGCTTTATTACACCGGGGGGTCCACATGTTGCATTGACCATGCTGCGCCGTACCCTCCATCGACACTGCAATAGAGCCGTAACATAGTAACTCAGCCAGTCTACGAGTCCTTGGACTTTCTATTATCTGCATGTCCTTTCGACTCTATCATTATTCCTAGTCTCTCCCATCTCCATACACATCCACAAGCAACGTCACCGTATAAAATTAGAAACAGAAGACGATCCCTAGTGTACACACTTTCGCCTCTATCGTTGTAGTACTATACCATTTTCCCTTACCATCCACCCTCATAACGTTAGTGATATCTCGTAATTGTACGAGCCCGCAGCGAAGCAGCGTAAGAAGAAAAAACACCCGCATATACTTCCCGACACTCAAAGTCATGTGCCGTCATCTTCTACGCCTGTGCCTTTTCCTTGTCCATTCATCTAAATACTTACCCTGCATACCGGTACAACGTGTATTCCAACCGTCCCGAACAAGCTTACACGTTTAACTGTGTTTTAGCCCGTGACTTCACCGCCCTCTCCCACTGGCTCCCCCAGACCGCGCAAATTGGTAATAAGACCGAAAAACGGTTAAATACCCAGATTCCAGAACGTCCGCTTTTTTTGAGTGAGTACGCGATTTCCTGTAGTCACGTTATAGGCCCAATTGGAAGTGTGAACACGGGCAAAGTGTGTCAGGCGAGGGGCGGCACGGGCGCGGTCTAGGGCTTTTCAATTGCGCCGGGGAGGTGAGAAGGAGAAGGTCAGTGCGAAGTAGAAGAGGCTTGGCTGTAATACTTACACGAATGATTGAATGTAAGTATGATACGGAGTAATACATTATGCCGTGGCTGACGCTGGCGTAGACATGTTTCTCGGTCCGTTTGATATTAAGGACAATTACAGGGGTTAAGAATCAAGACTAATCAGTAGAAACAACTAATCAGAATCGGGAACCGTTGTGGCTAGCGAGCAACCGTGCATTGTTTTCTAGGGCCCATTGAGAACATCTCAGCGGCAGCCCGACTCGGGTTTGCGAATAGCACCTAGCCAGTACGTATGTAATATGTCCAGCAAGATGTGTTCAATGCTCTCGTCTCGGCGGCTCGTCGGGTCTTTGATGATGGATAGCAGCTCCCTCGCCATATAAGAAATGGAGTTTCCCTCCTCAGGATTCACTCTCCACCTCGACATCGAGAACTACTAGATCCAACACAAATCTTCAATATGCGCGCCAGCTCCTTCATCGCTCTCGCCATCGGTGCCACCGCCGTCTCTGCGTCCGGGTCGGCCTCGTGCGATCCGTACTGCCAGTTCCCAGCAAGCCTTGACTGCCCAGGAGGAGGCGGTGTTCACATCGACAAGAAAGATCTTATCGCGGCAGTTGTTGCAGGCGATAGGTCGCAGCCACCGCAGGAGACCAGTGCATCCAACCTTGCTACGAGGCACTGCGCTGCGGTCAACTACCCTCTCTGGACGGTAAGTTTCTCTTTAAAGTGCAATGGCTAGCATCTCCAACTCTTCATGCTAACGTCGAAATCTGCAGACTGATTTGCCCAAAAATGCCGGCTCGGTTTACTATGCCTATTCACCCAGCGGCACCTTTTACTACTGCGGCACCTCTTCGGGAACCGCTCCGTCAGGTTGGCCTGATCAATGTACGGAGAACTAGGTATTAATCAGAAATGCTTCTATATAGTTGGAAGTTGTCCCATGAGGGTTACTGTAAATAGAAATGAAAATGCCAATGCGACGCTTTTAGATCCAATTTACGGGCGTAACATTCTGATCAGGTGCATGATATTTCAAATGACCTACAAGACGTTAGTAATGCTGTCATGATTCCCAGGCTGTCAGTTGGTTGCAATAGTCTGATTTTGTTCATTGACTCGGTTGTTCAAAGAAAAGAAATCATTGCAGTCAACAATGAGTGTACTACTAAAAGTACTACGTACCTTTCCCACAAATGCTCGTAATTTGCCCAGAATCAGCAATCATGGCTCAAGCGTAGGATCAAATGCAGTATAACAATTGCGCACATTGATAAGAGAAATAAAAGAAGCTTCTTGATATGGTATCGAGCTATTTTGGTCATGAAAACTACCCTTGTAATGTGACGCCAGACTCCAGGAACGGTTTTTTTACTCGCAAGGCCAAGCCAGTCATTAGGCTGTCGCTGTCGGTTGATGCAGATAAGGTACCGGGTCCCGAGAGCCGCTCTACTCGTCAACATCCATGGCCTCGACACCGCGACCGCCGACCTTCATCTTCATCTTCCTCTTGCTCTTAGTCTTGGGTAGCATCTCTTCCTCGGCATCGCTAAGCTCGCTCTCTTCTGCCTCAAGCTCCTTCCTCCTGGCAGCAACCTTGTCCTTGATTGTCTGGACATCGGGCTCGACTTGCATTTGCTCGAGCTCCTCCTTGGAGAATCGCTCACTGGGTGGCAGCAGGTGCTGGTTTTCCAAGACCAGCTTGCGGTCTTCCTCGCGCTGGCGCTGCTTGTTACCGCGCATACGGGCCTTGTAGAAAGCGCGCTCTCTTCTGGCACGGATCTCGGATACACGACCCATGGCCTTGAGTGTCGTCTGGACAAGGTCGCGGTTGTAGCGCACGGGCACGTTACGGCGCTGAGCAAAAGTGAGGGTAGAGTCGACAGTCATTTCCTTGCCGTGTGCGCGACGGAAGCTCTTTGTCCAGGCCAGCTTGCGCGGCTGTAGAAAAAAAAAGCCAAGTCAGCAGGGGTGGGGTGGGCGCATGGTATGAGGCGTGCTTACGTTGCGCTTCATCTTGAAGTTCTTGTGGCATTTGCTCTTGCAAAATCGAAAGCTCTTGGCGTCATTTCGCACTGTGCGCGGTCAGAAGAGGGTCGTGGTGGCGCCATTGCAGAGGGTATGAATACCAAAGGTGATGCCCTTGGACGGGTAGACGGGGCTTGAGCAGAAGTAGCCTGCACATGTTAGTTTCGTTATTGATCAGCGCCAACGTAGGGGATATACATACACGTCTCAATTCTCATGGTGACGGCGGAGGAGGTGGAGGTGGTGGTGGTGGTGCAGCAAAGGGCAGTATGCCGGCCTGGCCAGAAATTTTGGGTGGCGCGTGCACCCCGGGGCCAATTGCATCGCTCGTCGCCCGAAGCACCTCCGCAGATTCCTCGCCCGCCTTTTCCCTCGACATTATCGACATCGACCTGATCGCCCCGTCTCTGCTGCGCCCTCTCTCGTCCTCATCGTCCAGTATCCGCCCATATCATTCTCTCAAACATCACTCTGTACATTGTCCGCTCCTGAATCCCGTAGCATCCGCCCCACCCGCTGCACCAACCAAACCGCGTCTTCTCATCTCTCCCCGCACAGGACCAGCATGTCGGCCTGGGTGTGGATATTAGGCGCAGGTGCCACTGCCTTCTTTGTACGTCCTCCCGTATCATGTGCAGCTTTCGTATACAGGCAATACTGACCCAAATGAACAGGGCCGCGCAGCTCTCATTGCTCTGCGGAGATCAGGTGGGGGCGCTGGTGCTCTGGGGCGCTCATACTACAAGGGCGGCTTTGAACCCAAAATGACACGGAGAGAAGCAGCGCTGATATTAGAGCTGCCGTAAGTCGGTCTGCATGTTTGCTTTCGCAGGCTAACAAACAACAGCGAACGAGGAATTACAAAAGAACTCCTGCGGAAGAAGCACCGCTCATTGATGCTCCTAAACCACCCCGATCGAGGCGGCAGCCCTTACCTTGCTACTAAAGTCAACGAAGCAAAAGAGTTGTTGGAAAAGGAGGTCAAATAGAAGGACCCGACGACTTTGAATGTACCCACTATCTGTACTATATTACGACAGCATTGTCAACATTGGCATCAGCATGGCGTTGGACTGAAAATGATCGGCGTTCAAACCACTCAATCCGCTCCATGTTCCGCTCTGTTAGCGTCCGTGCCAGCCTATTCTCCTCTCATTCGAAACATTGCGCTGGCCAGAGCAATTTGTTTGCTGCCCTTGGCCTGTTTCGTGTTCCCTGGCACGTTGTCTTACACTCGCCCACTGTGGCCAATCACACTTGGCGGCCGAGATGAATTGTGGCATGGCTAAATCTGCAGCGATTGCAACTATAATGACGATATTGCTATACGATCCCCACAAAGACTTGTACCAATATATATTCCCCAGAGCTCCGGCTTGTACTTATGCACTCGGTATTCGACCCTTCTCTTCTTACACTTTTTCCGCCATGGTGCGGCTTTTTACATCCGTGACTTGTTCACTCCTTCTGGTCAGCGTATCGGCTCACGCACGCATCGAGAAAATCACAACATCAGCTGGCCTGGTTTACAACGGATGGGACCCCGTTTCTTCTGAAACATTGACGCCGCCTCGCCCATTGGCTGCATGGTCAGCCGCGAACATAGGCAACATCTTCGTGGCTCCCTCACACTTCAATACATCAAACATTACCTGCCATGACAACGCCATACCTGGTGCACTTCATGTCAACACGACTGCGGGCGACACATTGCGGTTGAAATGGAATGAATGGCCAGTCTCTCACGTCGGCGCAGTCATGACATACATTGCCAAGTGCAACACGACTTGCTCAAAAGCAAACAAAGACACCTTGTCCTGGGTCAAGATTGATGAGCTGGCATGGCTCAACAGTACCGGGTGGGACACTTTGGAATTGGGTGGCACATGGGCGACGGACGTACTCATTGCCAACAACTTCACATGGGAAATCAAGATACCAGAAGTGCTGGCAGCAGGCTATTACACACTGAGGCACGAGCTCCTTGCACTGCACGTGGCAGAGCAGCTGGATGGTGCACAAGCGTACCCGCAGTGTATAAACTTGCGAGTGAATGGAGAGACAGGTGCAAAGGCAAAGCATTTGGAAGGGGGTGTACTGGGGACCAATCTGTACAGGCCAACAGACGCAGGTATACTGGTCGATGTCCACAAGAAGCTGGCTGGATACGATACTCCGGGTCCGAAGCTGTGGGAGTACGCAAGTCCATTACGGCAGCCATTCCAATGAAGCTGCGACGGGCGGAAAACATGGTATTTCATATGTACATATATTCATACATACATACAAAGACATGCTACCTACAAAGTGACAATCCAATAGCGCGGGACGTGGGGCGAACTGGTGCACGGTTGCCGGCGGCTTATTATGTACTCTATTTTGCGCCATGACGCACGTCCAAACAAACTCGTCGCCTATCCACAAAGACTCGAACTTCTTCTGTCATCAGCCCCCCGTCGCTCATTCCCTCTCCCCTCACACCCCACCTCACCTGGTCCTTGTGTTTTCCCTCGCCCATTGCCGCCAAACTTCATCGCTGCAACAACAAAAGGCGCACAATGGCACCAACCAAAGTCATTGAGCGCGAGGCGCCAGAAGTAGTGACCAAGTCACACGCGCCGGTGCGATCGCGTCTCCCTACCGCGCTGCGCGTGCCCATTCTCATCAGTCTGAACATGGGCATCAACGCGCTGCTGTGGGAGTTTGCCTCAAATTTCCTGAGCCCGGAGCTCGGGGCCATCAGCAAGGTGCCGCAAGAGGACGATGTCACGTCGTTTTACTCGCCTCATGCGCGTGTCGCCATGCGCTGGTTGACCGTGTGCATGACGTGGTACTTGAGCTACGACTGTAAGAGCGCGTCCAAAGAAAAAAAAGACTTTTCGCGCGAAATCACTGCTAATACTGTATGCGCAGTCTACGATGTCTCGGCCCTCGTTGTTTTGACATACGCGCCTTATGCCTATTTGATCACCACCTTTTACAACATCACACCTTTGACTGCCGCCACCAATATTTGCATCGAGGTCATTTCTTTTGCGCTCCCCACATACCTTTTGCGCCCGCGCTCCCTCGCCCACAAGGCCAACGCGCCTCTACGCAACCGCTTCTTGCTCAACAGCTACCAAGTCCAACTCTCAAGCTTCATGCTCGCAACCGGCGTCTACGTTGTGCTTCTATGGGGTGGCCTGAAGACGGGCGTCTTGAACACGTTCCTCGTCCAATACTTTGACATTCCCACGCTCGAAGTCGCCCATATCGAGACTCCCCTGTCTCTGGTGGTTAAAACATTCATTGCTGGTTTCGCCGCCAAGGCTTTCCTCCTCAATCCATCCTTTGCTGCTCAGCCGCTTTCCGAGAATCAGACGCCCGGCGAGACTTTTGACCCAGCTACTGCCACGCTATCTCAGACTCTTGAGTACAACTTCTACAACTTTACCCAGAGGACCCGCACTCTGATCCAGCAAACGCTCATTCTCAATGCCTTTTTGTTCATTGGCACCGTTCAACGAAGTATGACGATCGTGGGAACTGACATTATTGGCGCTGTTGGATATGCGGGTATGTGGGTCGCAGCCAATACTCTCATTGCCCTATGGTTTGGCTGGGTTGGCGACACTAGCGCGGACTACGAGCCTTTGTAAAGCATTCCGGGGAGGATGAGTAAGGGAGAAAATTAGGTACGGAAAGAAAGGTCCCGGGAAAGGTGTTCCCATCATGTCTCCATATAACTGTATTTGTCACGTGTTTTTTATATAGGGACACACACGGTCGTGTCGGCGCCGCATTCGTAGTTTTTGTTTTTTTTTGTTGTTGATACCAATTATTTGTTTCCATCTTCATTACCTCTCCTCTCTTTCTCCCTTTTCCATCTTACTCCACATAAAACACCTCCTCCATCTGTCCCCACCACCCGGGCCCCTTTGCGCTCCCCTGCGCCCCCTCCACAGGCGACTCTTGCATCCCATCCGTCATGCGCCACCACTCCTGTACCTTTGGATTCGCCGCCATACGCGCCATGTCGTCGTCGAATGCATGCCCAATGTATTTGAACGATGCGAAGAGCGTCGGCCGCGGAGACATGGTCAGGAAGATGGAATCTGTGGCCAACGTAGTGAGCAGTGAGCAGTCACCGAACCCAACACATAACGTACAAGTAATCTCCAAACATAAAGCAATAGCCAAGGGGAAATGCGAAGAAGGAAAGACAAGGCGGCGAGGCGAGTACTTACAATCTCGTATGTTAGAGTCTTTGATTTGTTCCAGGACCTCAGGCCAAACAGCCGCATGGCACTTTTTGTATTCGTCTATGGCTTCGGGTTTGAGGTAGAGCCATTGGGCGATGCGGCGGGGGCCTTGGGGGGTTGACATTGTTTTTTTCTTTATCTCGTCGTGTCCTGTTGTTGAATCGAGGTGAGGATAAATAGCGGGGTGTAGGATAGGTTGAGGTAGCAGAGTGTTGGATAGGTGAGGATGTATGTATGTGCATCAAAGACGCGGAGGGAGGGGGGGCATGTATTGTTTTGTGGGTTAATTAGCTCTGTGTCTTTTCTTGAGATGCATGAGCTGTTGGAGGGGTCATAGGGAACTTGTTCGGGATATTGGATGCCGAAGCCGGAGCTTAGGGAAGGAAGCTTCTACGCAGAGTTTACAAATACCAGTTTAACAACCAGATACTCTACAAGTAAAGAAACTTACCAGACATACTCATCTTTAATCATCACCTTCTAACACATCATGACAACAACCAACAGTAAAGAGGAGATATTTTGCATTGCTATTTGATACAGCTTATCATTCATCGTTGATACATCATCACTGTTTACATGCCTGGCCCGTGTATCTACACATAGCCGACTTTTGCTTACCTTTACAGCCCAGTTATGTCCCAATATACATGGCCCCCTCCGCGGAAAAGACCTGTCGTCCCGCTTCTCAACATGGCCGCGCGAAACCGATAACTCCATGAATGCAAAACCGGTTCCCAAAAACTGGACACGAACAAAGTCCAGAGAACACAAAAGCCACTGGTGTACCATCACATGAACGTCGCAAATCTGTGGCCACAGTTCATGGATACGGTGCCACAATGCGACAGATGGGTACTTTTAGCGCCTAACTTTTGGTCGCAAGGATTCCAGAAGAGAAATGACTGATCAAATCTACTTTGTCCTCTTCCTAGGGTTCGCCTGAGTCTTCTTCTTGGACGGCGTCTTTTGTGTATCTCCCTCAATGTACTTCAGGAGATCCTCAATCTTGCGCTGATCGACACGGCTGTTTCCGCTTCGCTGACTGGCTGAAGCAGCTGCAGCATCACTTGCAGAAGGTGCAGCAGCAGCGGGACGGAGAGGGTTGCGGCCAGGGAGTGGCATTGCCCGGATACGTCCCTTGGCAATATCGTTGAGCTGCTTAGCCTGGGATACAGCGCTCTGAGTGAGCTGCTCGAGCCAGCTCTCAGCTTCCTTGGTGTTACGGTCATCAGGGCCGAGAACCTCCTTGAAGATATTATACGACTCGCGCATGCGGTTGACACCACCACGCATGTCCTTGTCGAGGGCAAGGGCTTGCGCAGTCTGGAAGAGCAGAGTGGCAGTATTGATCGAGTTCTTTCCAGACACTTCTTCACAGATGGCGAGGGATGCTTCAAACCAGATGCGAGACTCGTGGTACTGCTTCATCGACTGCAGCATGACAGCAGCGTTGTTAAGCGTAGTGATAGAGTCAGGGTGGTCAGGTCCATAGATGATCTTCCACAGCTCAAGTGCATGGCGCAGATAGACAAGAGCAGCCTTGGTGTTACCCGAGGCATGCTCAAAAAGACCCAGGTTGAGATAGGCGAGCAGAGTGTCGGCATGGTCAACGCCCAGCGTGCGCTCAGACACAATAACGGCCTTGTGTGCGAGTTCAAGAGCCGAAACCTTGTCTTCTAGATTGAAGAGTAGATTGGACAATGTGTGGTAAGCCTTGGCTACCTCGGGGTGAAGTACACCATAAATTTGCTCGTGTAGCTGTAGTGACTCAAGAAGCAACTCCTGTCCGAGTTCCTTCTGGTCCTGAGCAACAGACATGCGACCAGCCTCGAGCGCCTCTTCGGCCAGCAGGCTCTTTGGAGAGGCCTCCTTGATGATGGGAACAATGTTCAGAATGTCATCAGCGTGGAATGTTTGCTGCGGGAGAGCCACTGTTGGGCTAGCCGCACGTGCTGGTGGTGTGTTCTTGTTCTTCTTCTTCTTGCTGGAAGTTGTTGCTTGGCCGTTGGTCGGGGGTGCAGCTGGCTTCTCGGCTGGGGCACTGGCAGCAAAAGCCTCCTTAGTGAAGGCGTACTGCTTGCTCTCCAACTGAAGTCCCAACTTCAGTGAGACCTCACGAAGCATCTGCAGCTCCTTGCCAGACTCGACCCACGACTCGCCCAGGTCATAGCGGAATCGCAGAGCTACCTGAGCCACAACTTCCTTCTTGAGCGCCTCTGGTGTGAGCTGCTCAAAGCTGAAGTCAGCCTCGGTGTACATGGACTTGAGGCTAGCATCGCTCTCAGGCACAGGCTTGGCGCTCACTTCGGCCCCTAGAAGGCAGTTGAGCAGGTGCGCGGCCGCTGGGGCAGCAAAAGGTGCAGGCACATTGCGCAACTTGGAGTTGGCAAAGTGCTTGAAACCACGCGCGATCATTTCCTGGATAAGCAGACGCTTAAGAGCTTGGAGCCTTGGGTCAGGCTTGTCAGCCAACTCTGCAAGCTTGCCAAGGTAGCGAATGTTTACACCCCGCTTGTGCAAGAGGTTGCTCAAAGATTGGCCATCCATTGGGAAGCCAACTTCGCCCTCCTTGAGTTCCTGGATCATGCGAGGAATGACTTCGGATGTGAGGTGCTCACAAGCAGCACGGACTTCGGCCTCGTCCTCAGCCCACTCCTTCTTGTCCTCTTCCGATTGGGGGTTCTGGCCAGAGAAGACATCGGGGTTGAGAGCAAAGGAGAAGCCAGAAATGTCGACACGCTCCTGTTCTGGGTCCTCTTCGGGCTTCTTCTCAGCGGCAGCCTTCTTTGCAGCCTTCTTCTGTTCCTTGGTCAACTTCTTCTCCTTGGGCTTCTTTTCGGCGCCCTCTTCTTCTTCAGATTCATCGGAATCATCCGATTCCTCAGAGTCCTCTTCTTCTGAAGACTCTTCTTCCGATGAGCTCTCCTCATCCTTGGCTTCCTTCTTGGCCTCGGCCTTTTTGGCAAGCTCATTCTTGACGTATTCGCGGAGCTTGACTCGGCCATAAGACTCAACCAGCTCTGGGCGCAAAGTGGCCATTCGGTGGGGGTAGTCCTTGTCTTTCGGCTTCGACTCGCCCTCTTCTCCAGGCTCAGCCCAGTGTGCCTCTATCCATGAAATATCGAGCGGGGTGAGGCGGTAGAGATCCAAGGCATATCGCCTGCCGTCAGTGCCGATCAAACCCTTGGTCTCGACACTGCCTTCCAGTTCGTGGCGAACATTGTCCTTGTCCCAAACCGGGTGCCTCTTGACACGCAGAGCCTTGGATAGCTGTTCGAAAAGAGGAACAAAGGACTTGTCGTCTGCCACGATTTCCTTGCCCTCAACCGCACCGTAGTCAATCTGGTGCTCACCAGGGTCACGCTGCTTGAAGATACCGGGGACTATGCTCTGGCCCACAATACGCTTTCCTTGATAGTCAACAACGACGGTTCCAGAAGTAAAAAGGTTAGGAATGTCGAGGTTGTTGACCGCGCGCACACCAAACACATCCTTGCCTACAGCAACACGAGCTGCCTCATCTCCACCTTCAGCGCCAAATGTGCCGACACCGTCAGCACCAAACGAGTAAAAGATGTTATTGTAGACGAAGATTTGCGCATCTTTGGCCTCTGTTGGGTTCAGAGGCGCAATCTCTCCACGAGCTACCAACATGGCACCGCGCGTGGCAGCGTCATTGTAGTCAGCAAACAGCTTAGACGTAAGGCGCTCGCGGAAGACTCGGTCGTGGACGGCCTCCTTGGGCATCTCGCGGGTGGACTGGAACTCCTCATTCCAATCACGAAGTGTCTCAGTGTTCTCGACGCCGGAAATCAGGTAGCTCTCCTGTGTGCGGGCGAGATCTGGCTGATGCGGGGTGAGGGCCGAGTTGGGCGCAGGTACTAGCCATGGGTTGGCAGGGATGGCGTTGGAGAGCTGGAAGATAGTAAGCAGCTCCTTCTTCGCATTGTGCTCGAGCAGCTCGGGGAATGCAGTGCGGAAAGATGGAGATAGCTCTTCAAGCAGGGTAAGAAGCGAGTGGGCGCGCTTGTCCTTTGGTGCCTGTCGGGGGAAGGGATCAAAACTGGCGTTGGACGACTTGTTGACGTAGAAACCAGAAACGTGACTGGTAATGTGGTGTTGCTCGTTCTCGTTGGTGGTAACTACAAGGTACAGCAGATGACCCTTGGACCTAAGGTGGTATGGGGGTGGGTTCCAGGGCGAGACGGCAATCGACTTGATCGTCTTTGGCGGCGCTTCTGGGGCCGGGGGTAGTAGGTTCTTGACGGCGCCGGACGTCTTGAAGTCGTAGTCGGCCAATGGCGACTGCTCGGGGCCGTCTTGCTTAGGCTTCAAGATGTGCTCGTGGCCCACTGTGTCGTGGAGTGATAGACCAGCCATGAGGCCGTGCAGCGCATCGGTGCGGTCGCCAGCAGCGCCAATGAGCTCACGCACACGGACGACATGGAGCCTGGCCTCCTTCTCCGTGTAGGGATCCTCGACCAGGGTCAGGACTGAGTCGGGCTTGAGGTCCTTGACTTCGGACAGCTCGACGTAGTCGTTGATGCGCTCGCCGTTGTGCTCGAGGTGGAAGCACGAGTACTGGAAGGTATGCGGCATCTCGATGATGGACTGGCGGAGATCCTGCACCTGCTCTGCCGTTGAGATGGTCATGGGCATCTCGAATGGCTCATGGGGAAGCTTGATGGTGACCTGGAAAATGTCTTGACGATGTTAGCGATTTTTTTTCTTGCTGTACATGTCTCGTGTGCTCATGGCACCTACTGTCTGGCTGCTGGCCATTGGCGCCATCGTCTTGGTCTGCGCCATCGGTCTGCTCATTGCCAGGGGCCGTGTCGACTGGAGCGGTGGTGCTCGCGGGAGTCTCGCCCGACTTGGTGGTGTCGTTGGCGTTGGCGGCCATGGTTGGCTATGAGTAAAGAGGAAGCCCCAAGCCCGGGCAGTGGACGACTATGTAAGGAGGGAATTGGAGTGGGCAATCAGGGCAATTCACAGGACGCAGGCATTGACGTCCAACGGCAGGCGTTGAGATGCAGCAGAGGTGGGGAGAGAGAGTAGAAGGAGAAAGAGAGGAGGGGTGCAGTGCAGTGCGGTGCGGTCATGTTCTCCAGAATATTTTTCTCGACAGCGCCGGGATGGTCCGCTAAGCTCGCACTCCACTTCCGACACACCAAAACCAGCGCGATTAGTTAGGGCTGCAGACGGCGGCGTCAGTCCAATGGCATCGTCATCGACAGCCAGCGGCATGTCCGGCTGACTATGTCTGTATATACGGATATACATATACACATGTATGTAGCTGGCATGTCGAGCACTGGACATGGGACATGGTGGTGGGGTCCTCGCGTGTGTCCCGCTCCCCTCACCCACAATCTCGTCTCCCATCGCAGCTGCCTCTATCTGGTCTTGGCATCTCCCGCCCCTCGGCCCGCCACTACCAGCTTCCCCCCTTTTGGGTCATCTCACATTCGTGTCCTGTGGCCCTCTCGTCCCATTGTATTGCACCCCCATTGTCCCTGCTTTCTTTTGTCCTCGTCACTCCCTTCTCTTCTCTTCTTTTTTTTCTTTCTTTCGTCTTGGCCGGTTGAGCGGCGCCCGTGTTTGATACTACGTACGCGTGCACACGCGCACGCACCCGACAACAGCAATAATGCTAATCCTACGGCCCCTCCTGGGGGCCAAACCAATGCGCCTCCCAGTCGCGTGTCTGCGACAGCCCTTCGCGTACCCCTCTCAGCAGGCTGGCCCGGTACTGCGGACAAGGTTATGTCATCCTCGGCGGGTCCGCGCTCTGAGTGGCCAGTCTGGCCCTCCTGCTCCTGGTAACGAGGCGCCCAATCCAGTCGACGATGCTGCTGAGCGTCTGGAGGAGGAAGAAGCAGAAGCAGAGTCAGACAGACGTGAGGCCAAAAGGGCCGCCTGGCGTAGTACCGGCTGGAAAATGTTCGAGGCCGCTGCCACCACTGGAGCGAGCATCTTCATCCTGGGCTGTGTGGGCATTGGCTACACCAAGTACTACAAGTGGAACGTGCTTGAAAAGATGGAAAATGCTTTTCGTGAGGGCGACCCCGTACTTGATCTGGCCGCGACTAGCAAAGAGGTGCCCAAGACCGGTGCAGAACCCACGCGGCCTACTGTGACCAAAGGCAACATTGAGGATGATGATGACGATGAAGAGAGCTACGACCGATGGATCCCCCGTGATGAGCAGGAAAAGATTGACAAAATTGTCTGGGGCCAGACCAAAGGACGCTACCATCTGCTCATTGGTGAAAAGGGCACGGGAAAGACGTCTATGCTGATCGATGCCATGGCCAAGATTAACGGCGAAGGATGCTCCATGATGGAAGCCCATGCCGACCTTGAAGTCTTCCGCGTCCGGTTGGGCCGATGTCTTGATTTTGAATATCACGAGGACAACATTGGCTCGCTCTTCTCCATTCGTGGACCACGCGACGCGGGTCCCATTCTCGACATTGAACGTGCCTTCAATAAGCTTGAAAAGGTAGCTCTTAGGCGACGTGCAACCATTGGGCGACCATTGATCCTCATCATCAACTCTGCCCATTTGATTCGAGATGACGAAGACGGCAGGGACCTTCTTGAGCTTATTCAACAACGTGCTGAGCAATGGGCTGCCTCTAACCTTGCAACTGTTATCATCAACTCGGACAAGTATTGGGTGTTTGAGCGACTGAAGCAATATGCCACGCGCATGGAAGTCCACCAGATCAAGGATCTGACCAAAGACCGTGCTATGCAAGCCTTGCGAAATTATCGCATGAAGTACTATGGCGAGAAGGTGAAAGAATCCATCCTCGAGGAAATCTACGACAAGATTGGCGGTCGCCTCACTTTTCTCAACCGTGTCGCCAAATCCGAAGACATGATTGCCAAGTGCGACAGCATCTGTGAAATGGAAAAAATCTGGTTCCTAAACAACTGCGCCATTCTCGGCGAGGAAATGGACGACGACGTCATGGATCAACAAAAATACGCCGTGCGTTATGCCCTTCATAACTGGCTACTCTGGTGCCCAAAATGCTAACGAACCGCCTAGTCCACAGCCATGGTCCTCGCCCACGCCCTCTACAAGCGCTACCACGAAATGGATGCAAACTACGACCCAAAAGCCGGCCACATCCTCCCTTCAATCCCCCTCCACCGCGCCCGCTACATCATGACGCGCTCCGACTTCATCCGCCAACACCACGACCTCTCCATCTTCTCCATCGACTCGCATGCCGTCGTCCGCGCAGACTCGGTCCCCATGCAACGCGCCTTCAACGAAATCTGCGCCGAACCCGGCTTCGAAAAGTTCCTCGAGGCCACCTTGGATCGTATCGCCGGTATCGAGTCGCTCGGTCGTACCAAGGAACTTACGTTCAAAGATCTGTGGGATGGCGGCAAGTATAAAATTACGACTACGAATCGCAATGGAGAGGTGCAGGGTCAGGTCGAGATGGAAACTGTCAAGGGCAAAGAGGATGACGACGATGATAATGACGGTGATGACTAAGTGCGGTGGGGTTACTGACTTCAAGCGGGGAAGTTAAAGACTTGGAGTTTTTGGTGGCGGATTGTGAAGTTTAGGTGCACTACTCGAACCCCCTTTTTTTTTTCTCTTGTGTAAAGCTCCTGATGTACTATTGTATTTTGCTGAGTGGATATCTTGATTTAACAAGACGGCATAGCGCTGGATCGCCTGTTTTTTTCTTTCTTGTCTTGGAGGGATATTTGTTTTGTTCGTAATTGTGGCATTTTTTAGGGGTCCCATACCATTTCCCTTTCTACTTGCAATACTTTTTTTTCTTCTCCCTACATTACACATCTTAAACTCTTTGTTATCCTCGTTATTCCTTTCCGTCTTGTAGATTGAATCGATTACTTTTTTTTTCTCTCTCCATCTCTAAACTATACACTAATTACCTATGTACCTTTTTTTTTCCCCACACAAAATATTTTTACCCCTTTGGATTCTAATGACTGGATGGAATCTTTGGGGGGGTTCTCTATATAAAAGGAACCGGTTTTCTTACCGGTTTCTTTTCCTTGATTTAACTTACTGCACTGGAAAAAAAATTTCAGAACTGGAAAAATATTAGCGTGTTTTCTTATGCTACTTCACGTGGTATTCGGGTGTTAGCTCAACGTGTAAATTTACTGCTTTGCTTGGCTCGAGTACGTATATATGTGTACTTTTGTTAGACTTCTAGCACTGCAATAATATAAACATATAGCATCTATGTGACTTTGTGCCCCGTGTGGTTATTTGCTCTTGATTACTAGACTCCTAATTTCTACATGTCTTATGGACACTTCACAGCTGGCTAGATTTCTCTTATTTGTTCGTATTATCCTGTTATTATTATTATTTTTCTAACTTTTTTTAAATACTGTTGGTTTTTTCTTACACAATATAAGAACTTGAGTGATCTTTAGAAATGAAAAATTCAGTCTGCATAGCATTTTTTATGCTTAATGCGATTTGTGGGTACTTTTGTATATTTGTATTTTTGAAAATTCTTTCATCTATAAGCTGGATGTTTTTTAGTCCATGATCGCGAAGAGTCATTCTGTTTGTTGACAACTATCTCTAGTTCCCCTTACCAACATATATATGTGCTGAACATCTTTTTATCTGCCCACAATAAATCTTACTGTGCACTTGTTATATACATTTACGCTAATTGGCGATGGTTTTTTTTCAACTAGCAACATGGACTTAGATGGAAAGAAGATATACAGAGTCTTATTGCACAATTATGCATATCGTGATCTATAGTTATGGTAGTTATGTGAGTTTCTTATATGGAAATCATAGCTTGCATATCTCAAGTATGTAAGTTAAACCTCTGTCTCGACTGTCTCTTGTGGAATTGAACAAGCACACATCTTTGGAGAAAATAGAATTACTCGATTCTGAATAATTTTACCAGTTCCCATCCAACTCCACATTGACCCACGTCCTCATACGCAACGGAGCAATTGTCTAAATCCCACCACCTACGGAGAAAGAACAATTCTTATATTTTCAAGCATTTGCCTACCTAGGGATGAAAGTCCACAGTAACGCAAATGCTCCACGTTAAAAGAGTGATCGCCTATGCTTCCTTGAAGGTAACGTTTCCATTTCCCGAAAGATATACCCCTCGCAAGAGAATCCGAGGAGAAAAAAAGATGAAGATCTGCAGAGTCCAAGAGGAGACTAGTAACTTACATTGTACACATCCAAAACGGGTATCCGAAAATACCGAGATCAACATTTGCATGTACCAAGAAGCGTAAGGCTCGAGTTCAACCCCGCCCACAATGCTGATTTCGCCCGTCGCGGTCAAAAAAGCATCCAGGATTTCTCTGCGTCATCGACTCTCTCTCACTCTCGCTCTCCGAGGAGGAAAGCGAGCCGGCGTCCGCATACCGAAACGTAAAGACAGAACCCCCTCACCCAACGCCAATAATATAGTTTAGCACGCAACGTGGGTCACAAAGTATACAATCCAGCCCCGAGTAAACAAGATTCGGGCGGGGGGAGGTGCGGGGTGGACAATGGTTCCTAGCCAAGGCTTTCAAGGATGATTGCGTGGGAAAGTCAGACGGGAATGGAATACCACAAAAGTAGGCAAACGCGACAAGTTCGGAAAACGAACCCTCATCCGGGGTCTTGGGATTGAATGGCCAAGGCCATATCTTGGGGAGTTGATAAAAAAGCGCCGGTCGCGGCAAAGTGGGGGGGATAGGCTGAGGTAATACGTACAATTATTGTATGTACATGCAAGTATATGGCGCCCGGGGTTGTGCGTGTGTCAATGTAGGACAACCCCTCGTACTCGGTCCAGAGAGCCATTCGCACCCAGTCGAGAGCAGGTTGGCCGAAAGCGTGGATGCGCCGAGTGGGTTTTTGTTTGGTACATGGTGCGAGAACACATGTTCAATAATGTGGGCGAAGCGGGCGGCACGGGGGGGCCATGTTGTTAGTATGTACGTACCTACTAGCTACGTATGTATGTATTGCTGACTGTATGTCACTATAATCTCACAGAGCAGGGGGATTTTGCTTGCGGGTGCCAGCATGCTATCTTTGGGAGCGAGGGCGAGATTGCGTATTCGTTGATGCAGATGCGCTGGCCAACTAGTCCTGTGACTGACTTGGGGACATGTCGTTGTGTGTTACCGTGAACAGTAAACGTTCAAATCTTATTTGCAATGCCTGGCTGTGGCTTGGGCTGAGGTGAAGCGGAGAGGGTACCGACGTGTTCGATTGGTGCCATTGATTTGCGGTGTGCTCGTAACCATGTACATGCGTAGGATCAAAGAGGTAGCTATGACGAGATGCAGTGGTAAGATGCAACCAGGGTGGTTGAATTGGCTTACCTTTGTGCAGCCGGGTGTGTGTGTGTGTGTGTGTGTGTGTGTGTGTGGCCTCACCAAAAGATACGTAGTACATACAGACACGACGACATCTGCCGACATGGCCACACTGCAAGCCACCGATAGACGTGGTGTAGCGAGGTGGGAGGAGCTAGGTGCTGGCGTTGGGCGCCGGGAATCTTTTGTACCATGGTGAGGTCTAGGCGCCATCAGGTCGAGGCTGGCGGTAGCAGTCGCGGTAGCATGTGCATGTGCACAGCAATAGTGACAGTCGCACTCAGGGCTGGCGAGTGGGCACTATTTTGGGAGCAAGGCGGAAAAGAGAAGGAAGCGTCGGTTTACTGTAGCAGCAGCCCACAGCCCACAGCCCACAGTACTATCGATAGAGGCAGGCGGCACCGACGATAATCGGGCCACTTCCGAAACTGTACTATGCGTGGTTGCATGCGGCTCCCTGGGGCGGAGTGGCGTCGCCGCCGTGTTTGGGAAAGAGACGACCAACTTACTGCCATATTACCTACATAGCATGTACACACTTGGCAAGTGCTCTGCAAAAATGAAAAAATGAAAGCGTCAGCGCACTTCCAACTCGTGTCCAGGCTCGGATCATACTTAATCATGTAAGTACAGGGTAGCGAAACGAGGTCGGACACCGTGCGGCGCAGGGCGAGGTACAAGGCAGTATACAAGAGCAGTACATGCCTGTTGCGCGCCGGGGCAGTGGGATGTATGGGATCGACGGCGGAAATTTCTCCTGGCTGGTGCGACCACCGATCGAGTCGTGACAGCGTTGTGGGACTGGCACGCGAATTGCTACAGGGCTACAGGGCTCAGGGAACACCGGATCGGACGAGGTCTCGGTTTGTGCAGCCCAAAGGGTGGCCCACGACGCTGCTGGATTGGGCGCCAGTCCAAGACACCCAAGGAGATCACCAGGGTGCTAATGGATTACCGAGGATGCTAACACACATGGACTATGACCATATGTACGTGTGTGCCTGGATGTGAAAGTCAACCCTGGCTGATCGCACCCAGGCCTGCCAGTGGGGAGAGTTTGCGCAGGCCCCGGGACAAAGCATGTTTGGTCTGGCTGTGGACGAGCGAGCGTGGACAAGGGACTACAATAAGTATATGGTAAGTAAGTAGGGTGTGGACAAACGTCTAGCCTGCCGTGGTGACATGTCTGTGTGTAGTAAGTATGTGTGTGTGTGTGCTGCATGTCGATTATACGATAAGGACCGAATCAAGACGTGCGTGAAACGCTGGCAGAGACGAGTTTGTAAAGCCATGCGTCGTGAGGATAGGGAACATGTCCACCGGCTAATACTGTCTCGTGCGCCTGGACCCCCAGCCTGTTCCTGTCAGTCAACGACTAGTAGAGGGAAATGGCTGGCTGCGGGACAAATTCTCCTTTCCGACAAGGTAAGTGGTCGTAAACCTCATCAGGCTGGGCCGGTCGACAGAGCCACAGAGTCAGCGGCACACTACTCACTTACTTGGCCTGGAGCCAAGCGGCTTCGCGGGCGTCCTTCCAGTAGTCAGGGCGAAGATCCACAAGCACAAAAGTGTTCCACGTGTGGACAGGGTTACCTCTCGCAGCTGCTGATCCTTTTTTGAGAAAGCAACCCTGGCCATTCGCTTCCACTAACATGGACTTCCGCTGCATGCTGCAGTAGCGTCCTCGAAAAGGGAATGCCAGAAGCCGTTCAGACCCACCTTCCCAGTTCCCCGCAAGCAATCACCTTGCCATCACAATTTCGACAAAGTTTTCTGTGCAGAGAGGTATGTCCACCACCTGTCAGGTAAGGGTTCACACTGGCAGCCATGTATCTTGGTATCCGAAAAAAGACGGCTTTGTTTGTTGATCCAGGCGCGCCTTGTGGTGCAACGGACAAAAGTATGTTTGGATGCGACCATGTGTGTGAGATGTATGGTTTTTGGCCTTGCAGCGCAACGAGGCTCAAAGCAGACTGGCTTGTCGAGCTGGTTGAGTATATGCGTGCAGTCGGTCAGTTTGTAGATACCGTATTGGTAACTCAGTTGGCTAGTCAGCCAATCAGTCAGGCCATATCAGCATGGGCTGGAGATCACAAGGTTTGAGAGCTCTCCATGTTGGCAATCTGCAATACCAAAGCTTATGGAGCAGCAGGTTTCAGAAGACAACAAAGTCTATGTACAAAGAGTGCTGCTTGAATCTTATCTATTAAGGAGCGTCATTGTGACGACGATAGACCAGCGAAAATCGCCTGTGCAAACAACGTACGTCCGTAAGTAGAGTATGTACGCACCCAGTGCCAACAAGCGGCGTCGCGTGGCTGTCGGCTTGTTTTTCCAGGGAGAAAAAAAGGAAAGACAGGACGGGGATGCCCTGGGCGATGTCTCAGGCTAAGTGCGATGCTTCAGCCCCTTGCCCAACTATCGACAAGGGAACCTTTTTGACGGCGGCCAATCAGAGGCGCGGCGGGCAGGGGATTTACTGCTTCATAGTCGCTGGCATAACGGCTGCATTCTGGCCAATGTGCAAAATGCCAGCGTTACGGCGTAAGCCTGAAAGCGGATAAGAGTTTCCTGGCCAACTCATCGCCCTAGCCATGTTGTGGGCGCGACATGACGCAGCAGCGCAGAAACAGGTCTCATGGCCGATGGGGCGGTATGTGGGCAAAGGCTGGCACTACAGCGGTGCCAGCGAGGCGCATCGGACGAGAGATAGAGAGAGAGAGAGTGTGTGTGTGCGTGCGTGTGCGTGTGCGCGTGTGTGTGTGTTGTGGAAGTGTAGACGGCTACGTGCAGGATCCGTGGGTTTGGAGGCGCGGAAGGCTGGGAGGGTTCCGGTAGCTTGCAATGGCGACGCGTCTGACGGCGCAGCGACCATGTCGCACTGGCACGCAGGAGCGACGCAGGCAGGTTCCGTGTCGGTGTGCGGTGCAGCCTGTGGGAAGAATGCTACATGGGTCGGCGACTCAGCGGCTGCGATCGTCTTCCAAAGCATTCGAGAACAAAACAGCCGAGCTGGGACGAGCATTTGTGTGTGACGTGGGGCGCGCAGAGGGAGCCGGGCATCGCTCTCATTACGGAAAGCGGGAGCCTTTGTTTTTTTGCAGTGGCTGGGAGGAGGGATTGGGGGTGCACGCCATGACGGCGAGTAAGAGTCAGGGTTGGAGAGAGGGTGGTGAGAAGGTTGAAGGGGCGTCGAGGGTTTGCTTTATGCGGCACAGTTGTTATCTAAGTATGAACAAATGTACACTAGGATGGTGGTTAGACGAAGGGGGGGGTGCGTGTGGATGTTGTGTGTGTGAGTGTGTGTGTTGGACAGTGGTGAGTGGGTGGTGGGCATGGCAGGAGCGATCCCACGTGGCGGAGCGAGACACGGGCGATACGGCAGACAAAGACGGAGACGGCAGCGGTTTACGGGATCAATTGGGACACACATCCACCCCATCCTCACGCATACCGTGGCCGTGAAGCTACACAGGGAATGGCGCGCCCGCGGCCACGATGCCTGTCGCAGGCTGTCCCGTCGGTGGCCATCCATTCATCCTGCCAGGAGCAGACTGGAACTCCACTGCATTCCCGGCGACCAGTCACCCGGCTGCACGGAAGCACACACAGGCGCGCGCGCCCATACACACACGCTCAGTCGCACATACATGCGCACACAACACCATACTCTGGCACTGGAGACGGAGGGTCGACGCCAGCACTCGCCCACACACTTTCTCACATACAACAGACAAGCCCATGCCTCGACACAGGGCTGCAAAAAAAAGAGCGAGCAGCACACAGGTGGTTATTCAGGAAAAAGGCCGCGGACCGCACCCGGGGAAGGACTCCCGAACGCCCGTGAGGCGTGTGAACCTTTTCTCGTTGCTTCTGGAGCCAACAGGAGGAGGCGGCACAGCGAGTCAATGCCAGGAGCAGGCTTCCTATCTACACGACACTGGGCGGAGGCGGCGGCGGCGCACCCAAGCGCGGGCGGGCGAGGGTGCACTGTTTGTGAGTAGGGCGTGGCCAGGCTTGTGTGTGTGTATGGGTGAGTGGGTGAGTGGGTGGCGGCAGAGGAAGCAAGCACGCAAAAGAGGCAACGACGGCAGCCGCCCTGTGTAGTAGGCAGTGTGTGCGTGTGTGTGTGTGTGGGTGTGCCCGGGCGAGTTGGGCCGACATGAGGGGGGGCGAGTCGAGAGTACTTACGGGCACTGTACTGTACGTACTACTATGCGTACGATTACCTTCACAGGCCATGTATGTGTCTACGTACTTACAGCAGCGTACTTACATGGATGGGCAGGTTGCAATGCCGGCGGTCAGCAGGCCCTGCTAGGCGGATGGCCATGTACACTACTGAGAGTGCCAGCGCTCGTCGCAGATGCCACGACGGCTGACCCCCCAGTCCAGCCGTTGGCGTGGCTCTTCGTAGCGCTGCAGGTACGGCCTTCTAGCGCGGCGCTACCACAGGGGGCATACCACCTCCGTGGATTCAGCGCGCAGATCACCCTGCTCCTTGCCCGCCCAAGGGAGCGACCATGAAACAGGCCGAAAGACCCGTCGCTCCCGGAACGTCATGTAGTCAGGGCGTTTTGCTTCCTGAAAAGCACAGTCGCTCATTTCATTTGTCTCGCCGACAAGCCAAGGCCACGTCTGGCAAGTCAGTAACAGGCCCCCTTATTCTAGCTGCGAATATAGAAGGCTAAAGGCGCCCTGTGGATTCACTTCTTACCCTCATCACCTTCACTCCCTTCCAGCTATCTACACTCATTCTTCTCCCTTGCCCAGTCACTGCCCGGCCAGTCCACTGGATCTCCACGCTACCTAATTCAGCGCCTCGAAGCCCTATCCGCTTGCTGCATCTCGCCCGCCTCGTCGACTCTTCCTCTCTCGCCCGTCTCCATCTGCCAGGGCTCTACTAGCACTGGCCAACTGTTCAGCCCTCGCTGACAAGCTGTATTCCTCAATCTGTACGTTGCCCTGCACACGCTCCTGCGCCCGGCCTGCCTGCCAGCCACGCCTCATCCAACACCGCGCTAACACCTATAAAGCACACGACACACCCGTCAACACCATGATCCTCAGAGAATCAGAGTCCAACAACATGGGCCGCGGTGCTTACGACACGACTGGCACTCCCAAGCCGTCGCCCACCACCACGCCGCCAACCAAATAAGACTCTCGTCATGGCCATCCCAACGGACCAATGCTTTTTCCCACCTTGTTGCTCCTTGCTTTTGATGGCTTGCATCAACGCCCTGCAATCTCATCCCAAGCAGCGCCTGGTCCGGTTGGGACCTGACCGATAGCACGTCGCGCACTGTACGTCACACCTGCCTCGATAAATTTGGAGTCACACATTAGCTTACACCCACCCCAGTCTCACTTCCAATTGCTCCCCAACGCCATCACGACCGAGCACTTCGCTGGTTCTACAGCGCCTTTGCTTCCGAGCCTTATTGAGATTACGCCCTTTTAATCACCCGCAACCCTTCCGATTCGATTCTTGACAGCAACCTAATACCCCCGCTTCCTCGGTTCCTGTTCCGCGTTTTCGAGCGCCTCTCACTCTTCTCACACGTTCAGCGACACTTTCTTACGGCAAAAAAGTACTCTTTGTTTTCACACGGCGTTCTTATAGACATGGTTGGGCCCAGGCATAGATACCAAAAACGGGACTTGGTTTTTTTGTTTTCTCTCTTTTGTCCTGCTTCGAGGACAAAATACACACGGTTAGATATCCATTGTCTGCCTTCAACGGCACTTTGTAGACATGGACTGTATTGTACTATAGCGCGTCGGGTTTGGGACTGCAGGCATTTGCCTGCATTGCGCGACGGTTCTGCGTTTCGCCACAACGCTCTTGACGAAGAGCATGTGTTGGCCCGCTACCCATGGTTTTTTTTTCTTTCTCTCTCTCTGACATTTAGAACGACTGCCTGGGCTTTGGTATCGGTGTCTCACAACACTACCCGCATCGGCTTAGACTAATCAACAATGTACTACTACTATAACTACTTGCCGCACCATATATGCAATGATGACTTGTCCGCGCTGTCATGTGTGAGTGTGACCCGCTTGAGCGGAACCCCTACCTTACCCTAACCCTCCCTGGCCATGCAGTGTATGTGAAAGCGGCAGGCTATGTCAAGGACCAGATGCTGTCTTGTTGTTCTGAGTGGTGGCTGCCGCGCGTGGCCCAAGAGTGGAGACGTGGCGACTGCACCCCACGAAGTCGGCGTCCCGATTTGCGTCCAGCTCACCGCAAGCTCCACCAGCCAGCACGACGTCTTGCTGTATCGTCAAACACCGCCATCTCACCCCGCCCCAAACACTCGACTCTCCAACTCCAAACTCCAAAACTCTCGCACCTGACCTTGGCTCCCTTCCGACACTGCCGCTCCCATCATGGCCACCGTCAATTGGCGCACCATCAACATTGATGCCCTAGACCCGGATAGCCCCGCCAACTTTGACCTGAGCTCCCTCGTCCCTGCTGTCGCACCCGTGTCGACAGCTGACGTGCAGAACAATGCGCAGCAGATACGGCAGCTGCTGCGGGGCGGAGACAATGAGGGCGCTCTGCAAAGCGCATTGGAAAACCCACCATATGGGGCCGACGACAAGGGAAAGGTATGTGTGCTGATGCTGTCACCGGTCTTCTCACGGCCGGGCCGAGCACCATTGAGCAAGTTCGATGTGTCTGACTGCCGCACAGGAGACTCACCTTGCCGTCGTCATTGAGATTCTGCAGTCGATAAGACAATCGGACATGTCACCAATCCTCAGTCGGATATACAGCTCGCCTAGCGGAACTGAGGCGCTGGACGTCTTGATGAAGTACATGTACGTGGGATACTGCACATAACACACATACACATCCATACCTGCCACACATACATGACCCCTACGGCACTTGGCACAGCAACTGACCGTCCTTGCTACAGCTACAAAGGCATGGCCCAATCGACGCCAGTGGCCACGACGCGCAACATCACACCTCAGCCCACGGGTTTCTCCCAGATCCACGCCCGTGGCGGTGGCGAGGGTGGCGGCCAGGCCATGAGCGTATTGCTCAGTTGGCATGAAAAGGTAGAAACCGTCGCGCCCTGACTATTGTTTGACGCCCATGCACTAACAGCCGGTAGCTTGTGGATATTGCTGGCCCTGGCTCGATTGTTAGGGTCATGGCTGATCGGCGTACGGTCTGAACTGGTGGTCCCACGACGGCACCTTTTATGATGTGCTCCAACAAGACAAGCTCGAGCGACTAAACTCGAGCCTAGTCGACGCAACAGCCCTCGTTGACAGGGAGACGCTCTCGGCTTGGTCAAGAGCAAGATCAAAATGCGAACTGTTCGACATGGCATGGCATGCCGTGCTCTCTCCAATGCTCTTCGCCATGTCGCCATATGCACCCTGTATGAGCCTGAAGTGACAGTGCACAAAGTTGGAGTCGACATATTGAGATGATGATGATAATTACAATAATAATTGTCAGGCACCATTTGTGTTTGGCAAGTCGAGTTGCTGGTGCATGGCAAGGATGCAGGACCCTGCACAAATGCGTGAAATATGCAGCCGCACTGACACGTCTCTTTTCTACCGGCCTCGCAGACGGCTTCTTCAGCCCTATTATGACACACGGCCACGTCGCTCCCCCAACGCGACGAGTCTTCATTTCGCGGACACGGGGAGTCACGATGTTAGCGTGCGCCTTCATCATAAGGGGCCGCACACTCGACCACGCGGCATAGCTTCCACGCGAAGCCCACTAGCGCCACGTCCAAGCGCCTTCTTCAGCTGCCACAAGCGGAAAAGACCTGATGAACGCTAGTCTTGCGTTGGGCGCCGTTGCGAGATGAAACACGCTCCCTGGTGCCCGTCGATTCCTTTCCTTTTCCCATTACCACCCACCCCGACATTGAAACAACGGACAGCCGACCGAGGTTAAACAACCTGGCCAAGACTACTCTGCTCCAAAAGTAAACCTGTTCGTCTCTCCTTATCGATTAGCTATGTGCAAGTGTATCACAAAAAACGCAGTACGGTGCTTTTGGCCCCCCCCCGTCCGACGCAGCTCTCGTCGCCACGAGAGCCATGTCCCCGATGTAATTTTCCCGCCTGCAGGGTAATTGTGGTCACGGGTAAGTATCGATGCGCAAACAAGCTTCTGGAAGGCCAATTTCGGCTTCTTTCTAGTTTCCACCATAGGGCTGTGTGAGCCCATGTTTAATAAGAAAAAAAAGTAGAGCCCGTCCGCTCTTTCCCAAGTGGATCACCCTCTAAGCAGTTAAAATCATTTCCGTTACATCTCTTTCTGAAGCACACCACTCTACTGTAGACATGTACACTATACAGCGGCGCCGGGGGGGGGGGGGGAGAGAGGAAACAATAAAGTACAACCAGGGAAAAACTTGCATAAAACAAGAAGAAATAATAATAATAAAAGGTTGGACATGGATATTATTCAAACGGCAGAAAACCCTTTGTGATTTGTCAATCCGGTGTTCAAGACCGGAAACTTGACCCTTTCTTTTTTTCTTTTTGCCCAAACACGGGTTACACGCTCTCTTTCTCTCTCACACACACACACTTACACATGAGTCGGTGTTACATTTTCCTCTCCCATCCCCCATCCTTCTGCGACACAGTAACAGCCCAACCCAGCCCACCCCTGGCTTCCGCGCATCATCCCACCCCCCTTCCCGGCGCATCATCGGCATGACGATCGGTCCCATCTTTTTCCAGTGCCAGCGCGACATGTGTGTGTATGTTGTGTGTCTCAGCTCACAACATGACGGGCTGGGCTGGGCGGGCAGGCGTGTGTGGCTGTGTGGTGGTTGGAAGTTTTTTTAACTAGCCCTTTGACACTTTTTTTTTTTGCTTAGTACTTTACTTCCTTTCCATCCATTTACACACACACCCTCTCTCTCTCTCTCTCTCTCTTTATTACACATACGCATGCATGTTCATCATCAGCCCACACATGCATCAACATTGTTCGATCCTGGAAAGAAAAGAAGAATGAAAATTCCCGGGTCCCGGGTATCGAGCCCCCCCTTCCTCTTTTCGCTTATCGGAGATGTGCTTGTTTGGAGGGGGGGGCAACCGTGCATATACATACGTAGCTTTTTACCCTTACTTTTACTAACCCCAATCTTTTTTCTAAATGCGGTGTGTGTGTGTGGAATGGAGTGGGTAGGGTATGTATGCAAGTAAGTGTAAGGTGAGTAGGGATGTTTTTCACGTGGCAAAATCGGGGGGTTCGCCCGATGATACTCTGTGTGTGTGTGTGTGTGTGTGTGTGTGTGTGTGTGTGTGTGTGTGTGTGTGTGTGTGTCTATGGGCGTATAGGATTATGTGTCAAGCAACGTAGACTGTGCCTTACTCAATCTTATTTTTGGATCGTCTTTTCTAGGTTTCTTCCCATTCTTTTCTTAAAACCCTTGTTGTCTGTCTGTCTGTTCCCTTGTTGTTGGGTTTCTGGGTTTTTCTTTCGTCTTTGCTTTCTTTTTTCCTTTTTGGGAGGTGCTCCGGTGGATGGTGGTTACTGCGCCACCGCCTTCCGCTTCTTCCTTCTCCCCCTTTGTCTCAGGTTCCGTCTTTTATGTGTGTGGCGGGTAGGCGGGAGTGTATGGGAACCAGGTTTGGTATGTCAATCACACTCCCATACGCTGATTTCCCGGGGCTTCATTTTACTTTTGCCGTGTGAGATGTGTGTGGGATTCTTTTGAAGGATTTTGTGTGGGATAGATGTTCGGTGGGAGGAAAAGCATTGGGGTTCAGTAATCATGTTTATATGTAGCGTAGATTGATCGGTTATCTGGCATGCGGGTATGGCGTGATGTTCGCTTTACCCTCTTTTTTTCTTCCTTTCTTCTTCTCTGCAGGTTCCCACGTGGTGGGTGGGCGCCGTTTTCTTTTGGAGGGGGAACGCACGATTGGGGACCCTTACATACGTAGGTGTGCTTTCCCTGCTTACGCCACCTGCGACTGTTGCTGCAGAGAAGCAAGCGTTTCCTCGCTACAGTCATGGTTCCTTCACCGTTTACGTGTGTGTGTGGCTGTGTTGGGCGGAAATGGCCGAAAGGGTATTGCATACATGTGGAGTTGACGCGAGAAATTACGTCTTTACCACTCTGCTCTATCTGTAAAGAAGCACTTCTTACCAGTCCAATCACCCATCACCTCTTCTCAGCATCTGCATTCTTTTTCAGACCTGACCCTCATGTAGGTTGTTACTAGCATAGCTTGGTAATCGATCAGATCACAGAGTAGGTGTGATGACTGGAGAAAAAGAAAAGCAAACAAGAAGCAGTGGTAGTCAGTCAATGAGTAGACTACTCATTGCTTATCGTTGCTGACTCTCAACATCTGCACCGCTCTCCTTAGCATCCCTATCATTCAACTTTGCAAATCCTAACTTTTCAAGCCCCCTTTCCCGCCAACGTACATGGGCACCTTTCGACCTTCTTCTTAGCGTGTCAAATCATTAAGAAGTATAGCGAATGAGTTCAGAATAGGCTTTCTTCTTGCATCTCGACTATGAGTCCCAGTCCCATCTCTTCGTATGTTGAACCAAAACCAGGTGACTCGAGTAAATGGCAAAGAAACTTTAGAAAAGGGGCTTAGGAATTTCTTCATCTAAAACTTCTATTGGGTATCAAGATAACTTTCAGAAACGCCCATTACTCGAATCATCGCTGCTTAGAACAAGATGATGAGGCTGTTTCTGGTGTTCAAGTCTTCGTTCTGCCGTTTCCAAGCCATTTTTACAACAACGCCAGTGCTGTTCATGTACCTCAATACTTCCAGGTAGATTGGGACACCCCAACACAGATTCCTTGTCCCATCTATACCGCACTATCCTGTGACACATGTGCCTGCACCGGCCGTGCAACCTCCACATCTTCATCTTTCTCCCCAATCCTATTCTCCACTTTCTCATTCCTCGCATGCGTAGACATAGGCCCAAATGCCTCAATATGAGCAAGTGAGTGCCAGAGTAGATAGGTACTATGCATCAATCATCAGCCTCATCCTATCACACCTCCACCAAACCCCCTCATCTGAAGTGGAGTAAACTTACCTCCAAAACGTAAACACCATCCCCACCCAAAGCAACACCACACTTGCCACCGCCCTCCCATTCCGCCGATACAGCATCGGACTCCCTCCATACGCATCCAGCAACCTCCGTGCCTCCGCCGGACTCACACCCGTAACGTATGCGCTCTTCGCAGCCACAACATACGTATACGCCAGTGCGCATGACAGCGTAAACGTGCACGCTAGCACGGAGCAAACCCTCCACGCCGTTTTCACAGCGGCAGACTCGCGCCGCTCCGGCCAAAACAGATCGAAGAAGAACGCCGCACCGAATATCGTAGCGACGAAAATACCAACGAAGATGTTGTACGAAGCTATCCCTACGAAATTGTTGTTGTGGACCGTTGCATTCGGGTCGAGATGTGCGACGTATCGTTGCTGGGTAGTGTAATCTATCTACTTGTTAGAACCCAGAAAGTCCGTGTAGAGAGATGAGGATGGGCGAAAGGAAGGTACCAGATAACGCAGCCGTCCCTAGCGATTCGCTCACAACCGTGAGTATCATAGCGAGTTGATACACGATAAACCTGGTACGCCGGCCGTGATACCGTGAATTCCACATGTTGCTTGATTTGAACTTGCCCCATTGTATCTCGTGGAGGTCAAGGCCCCAAATGACTGCCATGTCTACTCTTACTCAGCTCGTTCGATATTCTTCGTAGAAAGCGCTGCCAGTCCGACTTTGAGGGGGTCCTGAATACAAGTCAAGAATAAAAATTCGATAAAACTCCCTTCATCCACTGAGCAGATGCAAGAAAAAATAAAATCCCAGGAAAAAAAAAAGGAAATAAATCACGAGTACTACGTAGTTTGATCCAGAGAAACAAACAACCACGACTACCGACCCAAAGCCTTCCTGCACTCCGTCATCGCCCCCTGCCAAAACCCACACACACGCATTCATCGCACCTCTCATCTCTTCTTTATCCCCACTCACACTACACTACTCTCCCTTTCCATCGCACATCCCCACACCCACGCCTACGCCATGGCTTCTTCGCCAAAGCTTATCACTTCCACACGCAGGCAATCGCCGCGCCGCACAAGCACCCACTTTTACCCACGCATACGTATGCGTACATCTGACCCGGGGGTTCTCGGCGACGAGACAAGCAGGTGAGATTGATTGGAAGGAAGGTGTTCCTCAGAGGGGCAGGGAGGGGGGGGGGGGAAGATTGACATCATAAGAGGGTGGAAATGCGGGCGGGAGCTAGATTAGTGGCGAAGGCTTGATGGGTGGGGCGATGAAGTCATTGATGGGTGGGTGCGATGGTGAGGTGGTTGGTGGGGGGGTTTGTGATGGAAGCGAGGGATGGAGGGGGGTGCGATGATTAGGTGTAAGAGGGGATTTGATAGGTGCTGTTTAGAAGATTTTTTTTTGGAAGGGAATGTAGATGTGCGTACGAGGTGAGATGTACTACCATAATAGAAGTATGTGACATTGCACATAATAACATAGATACTTCGTTACGTACTGCCGAACGCCTCGTAACAAGGCACACTAACCTTGCCGTAGCTGTACAACTTACCCGTCAATATACATGGGCGATTCAACTCATTATCCATATCATACACATATTCCGTTCATACACGAAAATCTAACCTCTAATGCACCATAGTCTCCAGCGTCCCAACCGGCCGCTCAACAATATCCAAACACCCATCCACAATGCTCTTCCTCGCATCCTCCGAGCTAACATTCTGACCCCCAAGGTACAGCAGCCAAACCAGACGACTCACCCTCTCATCCTCGACTTTGCCCAGCCACGTGGGCGTACCCATCTTTTCCTTCTTCTCAACCTTTACAATAGGCTGGTACAACGCACCAAGCGTCCCATTCTTGCTACGTGTCAAGATGATAACGCTACCCTTTGGCGCCTTACCCTTGCCCTGGAATATATTCCTAAACTCCTTCATGGCAAGACCGAACGCCTCGTCTTGAAACTCGCCTTCTTCAACGGGTTTCGGGAGAGCGATGGTCTTGTTCTCGGCAGCCTGCTGCCTGAGCAAATCGGCCTGCTTGCGACGCACCTCGTCAGTACGCGATGCAATACCGCGCATCCAACCGTCTTGGAGGTGTTTGAAATCTGTGCCTCGGCAGGGTACAACGCGGAACGCCATGTCGACGCCACTTGTGCCGCGGCTATCAAGAATGGCTTCCCAGATCTTGTTGCTCTTGTCCGCGTCAAAGAGGGAGTCACGGAGGGCTTTCTTTTCATCTGGAATCAGGGCTGTGGCAGTGGGGTTGACGGTGTTGATGAGGTGGTTTTGGAGGGTTGATAGATCGGCTGTCTTGACGTACAGTCCAACGACGTAGACTTGTACGCGCAGAAATGAGACCTTTCTGATGCCCAGGCCCAGCAGCGTGTATTCTGCGTCGCTCTTGACATGTTCAGGACCCGCAGTGTTGGTAGGCAAGCGGATTGTACGAGGAAAGTAAGGAACATAGGATGTACCGGTCTCAACGAGCTCAATGGCGTCTGGATGTGATGCTTGGGGGTTGTCTGCGTCGGCGGGTGCAGCAATGACCTTGTCACCCGCTGCGACGACAACCTTTTTGCCTTGAAACTCGTCGGATGCCTTCCTAGGCGCATCGGTCTTGGTTGGGGGTCCCAGTACTAGCTCTGCTGCGGATCGGCTTGAGCTTCCGTCTTTGTCGCCATCAACTGGCTGTACATCCCACAAGCGCACAAGGAAGATGGGAGCAATCATGGACAAAGCCGCACCGAGCGCCAGCCAATTGCGCCTGCGCGCATAAGCAGCCCGGCGAACGGCCTCTGCGCGGTGTATCGAGACAAAGTCCTCATCTGTGCGGGGGCCTTTGGGGCGAGCATTCTGCTTCAGCACAGCTTCCAGGTCTGAGGCGGGAGAGCGCGAGTTGTACCGGGCCTGGGGGCGACATCGAAGTGGCGCCGGGGAATTGAGACAGCGGAAGACGGGACGTCTCGCAGCGGATCGGATGGCGCTCATGGTGGGTGTATGAATGAGTGCATGAGTGCATAGAGTGACCGTCCATGCAGCGGCATGCACCGACGTATGCGCGCCAAGACTTGCAAACACCGCGGCGCGCTTGGGCCATGCATGGTTCGGCTCGATGATGCGCCTCGCCTCGTGCATTCAGCCCTACAGCCGGGGGGGGGGGGGGGCCTTGAGGGCCGACGCCAACGTCTGACCTTCCTCTAGTAAGTCAGCTACTCACGCACGTGTTCAACTGCATAAAATGGCTTCTCGGAGGGCCAGACTAGAGGAAGAGGCGGACATGATGGACGTATCAGAGGTTCCTGACGACCTTGACGGAGACAGCGGCGCAGGGATTGAAGGCGTGCAGCACCTGGCCAAAGGCCTAGTCCGATACGCCTTGTCGTGTGAGCATTCACGTCGGCCCATTAAGCGGCAAGACATTAACGAAAAAGGTCTGCACTTGCACTGCCTGATTGCTGTGGTTACCGTGTCTACGACTCATGCTAACAGCAACAGTGCTTGGTTCCCAGACCCGGCTGTTCAAGCAAGTCTTTGCACAAGCCAACAGCCAGCTCATGGATGTGTTTGGAATGCAATTAGTTGAACTGCCCAAGGCCGAACGCGTAACGCTGCGGCAAAAGCGCGGTATGCATTATAGCCATGCCTAGGGCATCGTTTATTTTTGTCTGACCCACCTCTACAGCAGCCGCCGCCGCATCACTAGCATCGGATTCCCAAGCAAAGTCAACCAGCGTGTGGGTCTTGCAGAGCATCTTACCCAGCCAGTACCGAATACCCGAAATCGTGGGCCCATCACGGCCACTTGAACATGGTATGCCAAACAAGGAAGACGCCTACGTTGGTCTGTACACTCTTACCATCGCTCTCATCACCATCTCCGGAGGCATGATGCCAGAAGGCAAGCTCGACCGCGCTCTCAGGCGCATGAATGCAGAGCAAACCACGCCCGTGGGTAGTAAAGACAAAGCAATAGCTGCCATGGTTAAAGATGGGTACATTGTGCGTGTCAAGGAGACTTCGGGCGCAGGTGATGAGACGGTCGATTATATTGTTGGCCCTAGAGGCAAGGTTGAGGTTGGTCGTGATGGTGTCGCTCAGTTTATACGAGCGATGCATGGCCAGGCTGAGGATGAGACTGAGCTTGAGAGGCGGATTCAGAGGACTCTTAATGTAGCTGACGCACATAGCAATAGTGCACCCGCAGCGGAAGCGAACTGAGTATGTTTTAGTCTCAGCCTTGAGTTGCCACAGGTGAGTGACGGAGGATATCTAGAGTTACGGGAGACTCAATTGCATACAGATATCCTACAGGTGGTACTTAGCGCTGTACATTTATCTGTCTTGTTTTCTTGTATATATTTGTTAACGTATATGCTAAGAGACTAGTCCTACCTTAACAAGTGATTCTAAAGAATTGCTGAAATCTGACTTCAGTATTCATTTTTATACACACACGGAAGCTCACTTCACCTATACGTGGCATGGCATATGTTGAGATTCATGAGATGTATACGTATATATATTCGTTAATGGCGGATTCACAACAGCCTTCTTCCAATCATAATCCTTAATCGTCTCTTCGTCTCTTCTCTCTACATGCTCCACGTATGCATTGCGAGTCAAAAACGCCTCCACATCGCACCTTATCACATAGACATAACAGTATTCAACATCTTACAGGCTCAGTCCATCCGCAAGAACAGCACCGTACCAGATCATGGCGCCAAGTCCAATCAGGTTGACAACGGTGCTGATACCGTGCAGAATAGCAAACTGCTTGTTGAGCGCCTGCATCTCCTTGCTATGGGGCCCATTATCATAGCTCTTCTTGCCGTCCCGCGTCTCCTGGTGCTTCCTGATGCCCATAATCTCAGTCGTCTTGGGTCCAATGTACACCAAGTTGGCCAGCGCAGTCACAAACATAGTGGCGTGCAGCCAGGCAGCGAGCTTGTTCGTGGATGCGGCGGGAGTGGCGGGCGCGAAGAAGGAAAAGGACGGAGGGGGATTGGCGGCCGAGGCAGGCTGGAGGAACGAGGGCAGAAGAGAAGTAACGCCGCCGCGGGGGTAGGTCAACAGCATTGCGACGGGGAGGGCAGTCTGCAGGGAAAAGTAGACGGGAAAGGTGTGTTTTTGCAGCTGGGCGAACTGGGAGCGGGGCAGGATTCTGTAGGCGATGACGCCAGCGGCGAAGGATTGGTAGAGCGTGGAGCCGAGAAGAGTGCCATAGCTGCGTGTTGTGTTAACATGAATGCGACGGGGTGGTAGCGGCGGGGTTGTGGTGAAGGTACCTCAGCAAATGGTAGGTCGGCGGGTTTTTGAACGACGATAGCGACATGGTGGCGGTGTTTGGCAGTCCCAGTCGTGGTGTGGATGTGATGGTGGTGTAAGCGTCAAGCCAATGTGTTGTGGTGTATGAAGGAACAGTCAAAGACGGCCACCTGAGGCTCAAACAGCGATCTTTGCGTCCTCGGCAATTGATGATCTCACGATTGGTTTGGACGCGTCCATTTCATCCCTGCAAAGCGGGGCCCTTGCATGTCCGTCTGCCCCGCCTTCAGATTCCGTCGTGTAGTGCCGCCACACACGCGCATCATTCAGCCGCATAGTAGACACACGACGATCCAACATCAATTGGCGTCCGAGACTGCCATCCCATATTCGTCGCAATGCCTATGCGCCTACCCTCGCTCATCAATCTCCGCCGCCCCGCCGACGCGACTCTCACACCGGAAGACATCTTTGGCTCATCGCTAGGCGGTATTTTCACAGACGACCTGCAGAACCAGCACGGAGATAACCCAGAAACCCTCATTCTATATCAAAATCACAGGTATGGCGAGCTGGAATTGAGGACGGCCGACTTCAATGGCGAGGAGCAAAGGCGCAAGTTTGCCCACTACTTGTGGAATGCCGGTATCATGATGGCAGAGTTGGTCACTGGACGGCTTAGGGATGAAGAAGAGGAGTCTTTTAAGAAGACGGAACACGACGAGTTCACACGCTGGGAGAATGGCCAGTGGTGGACTAGTGAAGAAGAGGAGGAAAAATGGAGTGTCAAGGGCGAGTCGGTATTGGAGTTGGGCGCAGGTGGGTTGGATTGAAAAGACATGACTGTGAGTAGAGGGCTGATGGTACGTCGCCCGATCAGGCGTAGGGTTGGGTGGGATGTTGAGCGCATTGGCGGGTGCCAAAGAGGTTTGTGGTTATCTATCTGGTTGCGCGTGTGCCTGAACTGACAGTCTGCTAGGTCGCCATCACTGATTACCCGGCACCTCCAATCCTCGATACCCTCAAGGCGAACGTTGCAAAGAACCTCCCGGCTACCCTACAATCCCATGTAACTGTTCAGGGTCACGAATGGGGGTCCACTTCCACAGCCTTCGAATCATCGCATGCCCATACCTACACGCGCATACTTGCAGCAGACTGCTTCTGGATGCCTGGAGAGCATGAGAATCTGGCAAAGTCGATGATACACTTCCTCGCAGACACGAATGACGCGCGTGTATATTGTATCGCGGGTTTCCACACAGGCCGTGCTAAGGTCGCACCCTTCTTTGAGGAGGTTGTACCAGAGCAAGGCCTCGAGATCGAGGAGATATACGAAATGGACGCAGATGGACAGCGGCGGCCGTGGGAAAAGGAGCGCGATGGTGGCCTGGAGAATATGGGCGAGCGGAAAAAGTGGCTCATCGTTGCGCGATTACGGCGACCCGTTCGATCATAGCAGAGAGCACCGCTCACACCCTCTTGAAGCAGAGCGTAACCACGCTGCTCCCTGTCTTGCCCCCAAACGTGAAACTCGGATATTTGACCTTGCCATCAAACTGCAATCCTCCGCCCCCAAACCACTCTTTCAGCTCCTCCTCTGTCCAATTGCAGCTCGTGATGAGAAACCTCCCCCCTCTCTTCACCAGCGGCTCAACCTTTTCCCTATATCCTTCGCATATCCTGCGCCCTTGTGCATCCTGCTCTTGTGACAGGCAAATGGCATCAAACGTGCCCTTATCCAACACAACATCGAAACCCTCGCCCAACCACGCACCAGGCGCCTGTGACAAGATATCCCACTCATAAAACGCAATATCCGCATATGCCTCGTCTTTCGCGTCACGAATCGACGTCGCAAGCGTAACGCTCTCCGTCGAATAATCCACACCAACCATTTCTCCGCTCCATTCGTCCTCGCGCAACGCAAATAGCAAGTGTCCGTTCCCCGTGCCTAGATCTAGAAATCGCGCGCCCGTGTTTTCTTCATCGTCTTCTTTGTGAATTTGACCTTGGTCACTGAGGTCTTCGAGGAAAGATAGCATGCGTTCCTCGGCACCAGCATCACTGAACCAGATTGTGCCTTCGTCTGAGGCGTTTGCGGCAAAGTTTTTGCGCTCCGTAGTGTAGGCTGCGTCCCAGTAGGATTTTGTGCCTAACTCGGAAGGATCGAGATGCGTCGGGGCTGTCATTTTTCGTATTCGGATTGTTTTATTTTCTGAAGGGTGGAGACGACCAACGCGAAAACAAAGATTGTGGCGGTTGATTGTGGGCGAGGATGGGAAACTTTTGGAGGGGCAATTGTTAGTTCCTGATACCCCCGCGGTGCCGGCTAGAATGCTCTTTCAGGAACCAGGCAGACTAGACGCATGATTGCTTGGGCTTGATCGCCCTTTATTTCCGCATGCTCCGAAATAGTATTCTTACATATCCGTCGCTATGATAAGATGGAAAGTGTCTCCAAAGTCACACGCCGATATGTTTGGCCGTTTAGAGTCAACAGCTTGCAGATACACGAACAATTCTAATTCTACCAGGATTTGAAACGATAATCTTTACGGAGGTAAATAGACACCAATTAATATTTTGCAGATGTCGTAGAATACCAAAGATATTACCTAATGCGTTACTACAGCTTCAACCATCACAATCAAAGGCACCAGCCCTAAGCTCAATTCACCCAACTCACAAAACCCTCACCACAACGGATCATTCCGTCCCCAATACAACAAACTCGCGCCAATCGCCAAACTATTGAAAACCCCCACATAATGCCCCAGAACCTTATCCCTAACCCCATACCCCTGCACAATCACCGTATCCGCAACCGTCGCTACCAACCCCGCCAAAACCGCAACACCCAAGCTCCTCCGGTCCCGCAGCAACAACCCAAAAACCGCTAGTAAAACCCCATTTTGCACATTGCGCGCTGCGATTGCTGCTACGAGGGCTTTCTTTGTGTCTTCGTCTTGTTTGCTTTGTGATGATGTGGATGTAGATGTGCGCTTTGTAGATTTGGAAGAGGTGGTGGATGGGAGTGGGGTTGTGTTGGTGATTGGGAGACCGTAGCCGGCGGCGAAGGAGGTGGGATTGCGTAGGCCGAGGAGCCCGAAGGGCAGGATTTCGAGGGTTGCGATGAAGAGGGCGAGGCATTCGGCGGGGGGAGGTAGGTGGGAGAAGAGGTTGCGCGGTTGGAATGACATTTTGGGATAGTTTGGCCTGGGACGGGTGGAGGTGAGTAAGTGCTATGATGTGAAGGGAATTGATTCTGTTTCTCTTCGCGTAAGGTTGATTGTTTTTATTTACGAATATATGTTTATGCAGTCTTCATCGCGTGTTTGTTGGCTGGTGCGGCTCGGACTTCGGATGCGGGGATGAGAGTTGATTTGTTCGTTTGCGTCATATTTCGAATCTGTAACATAAATGTAAGTAAGATTGTGTTGGCCTGCAGCTTGTTTGTTTACTATTCGTGTTTGAACTCGAATTAGACCTCGGGCTGATTTCGAGAAAGTAGTTCAGTTGTGTTGTTTATAGTTCACAAGACGCAAAACCTCATCCACGTCACACTGTGTACGCATTGTTCACTGTTTCATATAACTTCCTATTTCTTGACTGTGAATTCACACATTTGATGTATTTCTCATGAATGCGAGGTTGAGAATGCGAAGCCAACCACTTTCAGTGGTACGGTGTTGCAGAAGAGTCGGAACGCCATGGTCAGATTGGAATCGGGGAAATGGATCACTTTTGCACAGCGGGGTGACTTGATATTCCTCTATTACAATGTTCAAATTCAGAGTATGGATCACTGTGTCAATGAGAGTCGAACGGTGAACATGTCGTCACGTGTCAGTCAGTCAATTCCCACCAGCCACTTCACGACAACTCGATTCTGATTTGAGCGTGATCGCAAGTGTTTGTTGGCTTTCCAAGGTTCATACCTATTCAAGTGAAATGTATGCAGATCGTGAATTTTGGTGCTTTCACAGCTAAACTGTAATCTCCCTGCAAGGAAGGTCCATTGTGTGACGCGCTTTCCTACCTTCACTTGATTCACAACGCGGTGGAGCCTGCGTTTGTACTTTCACTTACTTGAAAATTTGTGCACTCACAGTCACGTTACAATCGCTCTCTACTCAGTATTTGTTCAATGCTTATTCTCCCTCTTTACTACCCATCAACCACACTTCTTACTCAACTCACTTCTGCTACTCGCTGCTCAAGTGCTTTCCTCGTGGACTCGTCACTCCCTTTCGAACAACAACTTTTCGGTATCCCAACAATACGCGAACATCGCATTTCTTCTCAAAATGTCAAATGGAAATGCTTTCTGGGCTGCTGGCAAGCACATCGTTACCTCTCCGAATTCCCCCACTCCCACATCTGTCGAAACACCAAACAAGTCAAACAATAAGTCTCCCACACAGCAGAAGAATGGGTTAGTCTCCAAGAATAGGAATAACGGAAGTGTTAGAGACGGCCGGAGCAATAGTAATGGCGTTGATCTTGCCAGTGCCGGTATCAAGAAGGCATCTTGGGCAGATGAGGAGGAAGATGAGAGGTTTCTCGCCCTGTTGGTATCCCAGAAAGACAACCCGGTCGTCTCTTCCCTAGGGACGACAGTCAATGTCAAGGATGAGTTAATCGAGGAACTGGAGGCGACTATTGTCACCAAAGATCTTCGCATTGCCGAGTTGGAGGCTGCCTTACGAGACAGCCACGGACAGATTGAAGAGCTTGAGGAAGGGATGCAAGTGAAAGGAAACACTGTCAAGAAGTTGGAGAAGGAGAACCACGTACAATTCCTCCAAATACAGGAGCTGCACCGTGAGTCTACCGAGAAGGACGAGCGGATTCAGAGCCTGGAGTCAGCACTGAAGCGACTCACTGCTACCCAAGACCTTCAGCAGACGTCCTCTTCAGACATTCAATCATCCACTAAGAGCGATGATGTAAAGAGCACTGAGATTGTCAAACCCAAAGCCAAGACTTCTTCGCCAACTGTTGCTCAAAAGAAGTCTGAGAGTGTCAAGACGCCAGAGCCCAAACAGGCTATTTCCAACGTCACCGAGCTTGCCTCCACTGGCAAGACCAAAGATGACCAGATTGAGAGGTCTGTTAACGGCCCATCATCTCACGACATCGACTCCCCGACATTCGTGACGAAAGAGACTTTGAAGGTTGTGCCTCCTGTTCCCAAGCCAAGGGTATTGATATTCCCCATCGATATGTCTAAGTACGGGAAGAAACCTGCTGTTGCTGTGGCTACCAAGAACCAAGGACAATCCCCGAGGTTCATGGAAGGCAAGGGCGGTCAAACTACGTCGTGGAGCCGATCACCAAAACAGGCACGTGTCAAGACAGACGTGAAGCCCAATTTCAACCCTTCTGCTGACATTCGACACATGTCGTCTGCTCAGCGTGTTCTCTACGGAAACGGTCCAGACGTTTCCGTCAAGCTCGGAGACGTCGAGCTCAAGACCCTTCCTCAGTACATCCTGATGCAGTGCTCCGGGAAGGCATTCCTTCACTTCACGACCAATCCGGGCGCAACCTCGTGGTCGTTCCCTGCAGGCTCAATGGACGCAGACGCCGCCAAGTCCCTCCTTAACTGGATGGACGAAATGACATACCAGGGCCGTGTCTACTCCGTCACACTGAACTCGGCACCAGTGAATGACCAAAGGAACATCCAGATCTGCCGTGCCGCTCGCCTGATGGGCCTCAACAACTCATACGTCGGTCACTTCACCAAGCACTTTTGTGAACGTATCCGCGACAAAGACGTCCCTTACGAGTTGTCGGATCTCGTATGTAAGTTTGCCTATCCCGAGAACGACCCAGTCTTCGATTGCCTGGCCAACAAACTGGCCATGCAAAAGGCGGCTGGCAGTGTGCAGGGCCGGGCAGTATTGGAGAAGCTGGCTGCCACCTACCCGGTACTGAGGACCACGGTGGAGAAGATCGAGCGGAAGATGGGTGCTACTCGAGCACGCAAGTAGGGTGGTACCAATATGGCCTGGTACGGTTTTGAGGAGGAATGATTGCGTCGGTGTTTCTTTTTCTCTTTCTCTTCTGTTTGTTGATTTGTAGGCTGGAATATATATATATACAGCTTACAATGTGGGGTATTTAGAGCGATTCTTGAGTCCTCATTTAAAAGTGGAAGGGGGGCACATAGGACATATACTTTTCCCACTAACTATTCCAAACAATGATAACTCGTTTTCCATGCATCGCCATCTCACCAAACATGCAAACTTGAACAAACACCCAAAAACATCTTCATCAATCAAATCGCACAAACCAGCCTTTCCTCTTGGAAAGCAAAAACAAGTTTCTCATTATGCATTTCATGTTTGCATTTTTTTGGAGCAATCGTCAAATCTCTAACATCTACACTCGACGCCTTTACGACTAACACAAAGATACTTGACACCCTTGTACGGCGTAACACCACTTCCCAACCCCTTACTCTTCCTCTGATCAACATTCAGACTCTCGACCTTGATACCACTCGGCAACCAACCTTTAACCGAAAAGCTAACCGTAGCACAACTCGGCATCAAGACTTTGTTCGCCTGCTTGATCTTTGCGTCGGAGTCTGGTTTACCAGACAGGCCAGACGGCGCAGGGAGACCGGAGTTTGCAGAGGAAGAAGTGTTATGTGCATCGTCATCGTAGTCATATGTTGATGTGGAGAACGAGACAGGGCCGCCTGCATCGATGCCGTCTTCAGCAGAGGGATCGTCTTGTCCGATGACGGTGCCGCGGAGCGTGGCTATGACGCCCATGCCTGCGCCGCGGTCTTGCGACATGAGGGTTGTTACCTCGCGGCTGCTAACGCGCCACTCGATGGCTCGGTCGCCAGGCGCGTAGCCGGCGTCGCCCATGCCGCGGGCAACGCGGATATCGACTACGTTCTTGACGGTTGCAGGCAAGGGGATGTGAATGACCATTTCCTCGATGGCGGGCGCCGACGTAGTGCCAGTTGAGGATGAGGCGCGCGCCAAACTAGCTTTTGCGGCGCTGGATTGCGACGAGGATTTGCCAGCGAAGCGGGGGTTGATCTGAAGTTTTACTTCAAAGTCTGATCCGGTTGGGCCGAGAGATGGATGGACTGAGACGGTAGCGGGGATACTGAGCTTGGGCATAGCGTTCCTGGCTGACTTTTCCGATGAGAAGGCGTCCAGAGCGGATGAGCCGAGTAGGTCGACTTCATATCCTGCCAGCACAAATCGGCCATCTGGAGGGACGAAAGACAGTTCTCCGGGCCGAGCCTTCCATTGGTTGAGCCTTACACACGGGTGGAAGACGGGGAGGGAGACGGTGTTTTGGATACCACCGGCACAGCCCAACTGTAGTATGAGATCTGGGATGCCTGAGACTTTTGCTGTGAATGCAATGGTGCCGTTTGCCATTGCGGCCAAGGGCCGACCAGAGGGTGATAGTGTGACTTCGAGCGTTTCGACGATATCGACGTACATTTCATTGCTCGTATGCCTGACATTTGCTCTTCGCCATGGGACTGGTGACGCTGTCTGGCTGGAGGATAGTGAGGGGCCTAGTCTTGGGCTTGATCTTCCACCACCAAGACCAAATGCGCTTGAGGACGAGGGCGTCAGCGAGCTGGGGGTTGAAGAGGGCAATCCAACGCCGCCCAGCAGGCTCTTGAGCAGGTTGGGGGCTTCGACGACATCTCTCAGGGCATTGGGCTCGGTGTTTGCAATGATGCCGCCGTCGACCATTTCACTGAGCAGCTGTGCGACGACATCGTAGTTTGCCTCGATCTTGGAGGCGAGCAAGGGCGAGCCGAGGAAGTCTTCAAGGACATCGGTGAGGCGGTGGAGGAAGGTAAGGATGGCGAGGGGATCGGTGTCGGCAGAAGAGGGGCAGAGAAACAGCAGCTGATCCTGGACGATGGAGTAGAGCAAAGTGGACGGGTTGGTGTTGGGTAGGTAGATCAAGGGCGGACGTGGGGCGGGATGGGCGAGATAGAGGGGGAGGAGGGAGCTGGCCGGCGGCGGGCGGTTGGCGTAGATATGCTCCAGAAGCGGCGTGCTGGAGGTGAGTTAGCCGCGTGGTACCGACAAGGGCTGGCAAAAGGGACGGGCTACTTGTGCTCGTCAAAGAGGTAGAGAGCCTCAATCGCGCTCATGGTGGACGAGTGTCGGCGTGAGGCTGCGCACGCGCGCGACGACGTGAGAGTGTGGGGAACTTGAGCAGCCTACTAGAGCGAGGCCTGCACTGTACATACCACAACATACATACGCATACACATACCTACGTTGACCTTTGCCTGCAACCATGTCGCAACCAGATGCAGATACGCCCACGTTCCAACAAGCCCTGAAGCAGGACCGCGCCCAGTTTGAAGACTGCACGCCCTGTCGCGTCGTTGGTATGCTCGCTCCTAGGCCTGCGCTGATCAAGTCCATGTGCTGATGCCGACCTGCAGGCACCGCGACATTTCTGGGCCTGGGTGCCTTTACCTATGTCTCTGGTCACTCGCAAATCCGCGCCAACCAAGCTGCAATTCGGGCCAGCAACAGCATCTTTGGGGTGCGCAGTAGACACATGGCCATCACTGGCACCAGCGCCGTCATGGTCGGCCTGGGCATGTATCGCTGGTTTTCCTAGGACGCACGTGACCCGCACATTCATTCCCTTGGCCCTACCACCACGTCTTCAACAGCACATTTCAAAAGCACAAAAAGTATCAGATGCCCTCTCGGGAGCTTAAACTGTCACATTAAGACCCAGATCCATTCTCATTCCACTAAACTCCGCCAATCGATTACATGAAATCGCCGCCGCGCAAACAAGAAATGAGAAAAGGTATATGCCCTAAAAAGTAATAAACACCAGAGAATGCGTCTATTAAAGCCTGCTCCACCCAATGCATACAATCTTCAACAAGCCCACTGCGCCGTCGGGGGGTATGATGCAATTAATCGTGATTCGTGATTCGTCCACCGGCTTGCTCTCCTCGTCGCAAATCCTCCTTGGACGCCATATCTTCAGACTGCCATGGTCAGCCGTCTCAGGACATGCGCCCCCGCTTAGGTCCCCCGGAAGAGCCGTCCCGTCGGTCGTTGAATCCGTCCACGTTGAAAAAGTCGTTCAGGAGCCGTCGCTTCTGCCCTGCGCCAGTGCCGAGTTGAAACAGATTTTGAGCCGCCGATCGCTGCAGGTTTCGTCCAGTCGAGCGGTTTGAGGATCGTCGGGGATTAGGGAATGCGCGGCGAGCAGCGGCTGACACATCCGCGGCGTTGTTGTCGTTTGTTGTCTCGGACGGGAAGGCCTGGGGCGTCGAAAACTGGAAAACGTGGTGCAAGGGCGACAAGTCAGCCTCGGTTGTCGTGGCTTCCATTTGGACAGGCGGTGCAGAGTCGCAGCGGTCTGTTGTCTCCATGACAGGATCGAGGGTGTGCGAATCGTCCAGGCTGAGGTTTCGCTCCATGATGGGTGACGAGCTGCGAGCGCGCTTATCGTCGAGGTACTCTTCTTCGCTCTCGCTGCCCGACTGCTTGGGCAGAGATCCATCCAAGCGCTCTGTCGCCCACTGCCGTATTCTGTTGCCCTCTCCGCCAGTTGCTCCAATGTTCTCCTTGTCCAGATAGGCCAGTAGGTCATCCAGGGCTTCTTGGTAGCCGTCTGCGCGGGCTCTGTCAAGGTCGGCTAGGGCAGACTTGTACAGATTGGTCACGTTCAAGGCTGCGGTACGGAACGACTGGTGCACGTCAGGCTGCCGCCTTGTCTTGGGCAGCGACGTGTTGAGGCTTCGCATCGAGTCCATGGCTGTGGGTGGAGGCTGGCGTTGCTGCTGCCGTCGTCGATGCTGTGCAAGGCTTTGACGTGCTGAGGTGAGCTGCAAAAGCCCTGTGCACCCGCTCGCAGCGTCTCGGTTGCTGCTGTGGTTGGGTAAGCTTGAGCGTGTGTATGAGTGTGTGTATCAAAAGAAAAAAAACAAGTGACGGTCCAGGTAAGAGACTGTGGGGATATCGCACACTCACAAGGAGCGTCGTTGGGATCAAAGACGTGGTCGCTTGCTGACTGCCGTTCTCTCCCGCGGGGTTCACGCAGTCATGATTCTTTGGGCAAAGCCTGCTGGCCTGTGCGCCAATCACCCCCTTCCATTCGCAACATCACCTCCTTCCGCCACCCTAACCTAATCAAAGCCTGGCAGCTTTGATGAATAGCACTTCAGCATATCTTTTGCTGTGAAATCTCATGTCCTCTTCACTTCCATATCCACTTTCCACCATGAAGTCGCCGTTAGAGAGCCTACCTGTTGAGTTGTTTGATATGATTGCTGCCGATTTCAGTCTACCAGAGTACCAAAGCCTCCGTCTAGCTTCGCAACAGCTTTACCAGTTCGTCCATGCAAAGTTTGCGCGCCTGGCCTTTGCCGAGCAAGTTACCACTCTCAGCTCATCATCACTTAATCGTCTCAGCAACGTGTCGAGCCATCAAGGTCTTCGGGACGCCGTCAAAACTCTCCACATCCGTCTTCTGAATGAAGAGGAATACGCAAATCTGAATGCAATTAGCCGTGTGGGTCGATTTCCTCCTCCGAAGAGATTTCCTAGAGTGTTAGGGGTAAGAGACAAGAACGTCAATGATGAGGCGGCCACATATCCCTACGTACTGCACAACGAACGCCCCTCGCGCCTGTACAATGGGCTTCTGAAAGTTCTCAAAGGTCTGCCTCAATTGAAAACCATTAAACTTAGTATGAAGCCGTCCGCATCGTATATATGGGAATGCAACGAAACATCTCACAGTCTATTTCGAAGCAAGTGTTTTGAAGTCGTCATCTACGCTATAACCCACAGTAATATCAAACTGGAAGAGTTCACCATGGCCAGAAGAAAAGGCCGCCAGATTTTGTACAAACCGGTCGATCTGTCGTTTCTGGCCTTCCAACTGGGCCCAAAATCTCTACAGACACTACAGCATTGCTTTTCCAATCTCCAGTCGCTCACGTTATCGATCATGACAGGCTACGATGCCCCGCGCCCAGATGGGTGGGCCAGCAGTATTTGTGGCTTCATCGCTGCTGCACCCAACCTCAAGAAGCTGACTCTGGGTCTGGATCGTGTCAGCGCAAAGTGGCCATCGTCTTCGTTTGGCGACATTGTGGTCAAATCCCTAGCCATTTCCTGTCGATTACCACGTCTTGAGACTCTCGAGGTCATAAACTGTGCATCCGATGGGAAAGACTTGGCCGACTTGATCCGAACGTATTCTTCATCGCTTCAATACATCGTCCTTTCCCACATACAGCTCTCAACCGATAAGTGGTGTCCAATTGAGGATGCTCTAAAGGTATGCCATCAACTAAGGTATTTTCGCCTGGTTGCATTCGAGGACCGCTGGACTAGACTGTCAATCAAGGCACGAATTAATGGTCGTCCGGACTTCGTCTGGGACGTATACGAAGACCACCAAAACGCGTCTGATTGGCTCCGCGGAGTCACGGGATTGGACAGAAGTTGAAATTTTCCAACCAAATCACTCGGCTGGAAACAATGGTATCCGCCATTCTGGGACAACTGCCTGTAGTTCCGTAACTGAATAGACACGGCAGACTTCCTCCTGTCGTCGTCAGCCATAATCGTATTTGCACTCGGACAACTGTGCGGAAGCACCGATTGCATATGCGCGGCAATAGCTTCTTAAGCACTACTAGATCATTGATCTTACCGCAGTTGGCGAAGAGTCATTTGGAAATCTATCTAATAGGGATGTGGATAGGTGATACGACGCAAGAGAATAATCTCGTTTTGGCAATGTGCAGTTCGGAGAAGAGTAAGATGTATGCAAGAGAGGAAAGACGGACGATTTGTCCACCTAGAGCCGCATTGTTCTAAATCATGTACCAATGTGACATGTCCAGTCAAATTCCCTCTTTCCCGGCTCCCCCCGGCTGCCCGGCTCACACTTCCAGCGTCGATCTCACGATTGACTTGCCATTAGTGGCCACTGCATTACTGCACCCTGTCGTGATCATAACCACACGCATTGACGAAACCCGGCCTACACCTCAACAAAAATTCCGAAAGGCTGCAATCCGCGAACCAGACCGCGTCCCGAAACACACCATGCAGTGAGCAAAGACCTCTTGTGCAGCGTGACTGCCTCAAGAATCTTGTGTTAGTGGACCAAATCATCGACTGTGATCCGCTTCTTCCGGCGGTCTGACATCCCCCTCGATGACTTTTAGTGTCCTCAGTTCAGCTGAAGGAGTGCCAACGTCAAATTCAATACTCTTCCCGAGCTTGATCCCCACGATGCTAGTCAAATTTATGGTTGAAGCTTAATTCGACATCGATCTGCAATCTCGCTTGTGCATCGCCCAATCATGCTGCTTGGATATCCGATCATTCGCATCGGAAAATAGATATAGAACATGGGGCCCTGTTATGCAGGCATCCCAAGCGGTTTCTTACTTGGCGAGTGAGGCTACCAAGCACGCCAAGTAATGGCATGGTCGCGAGAAAGACCATTGCAATCGCTTCTAGAAAAAGCAGGTTGGCACTCAGCATGCCCGGATCTGAGTGATACCAGTTGCTAACACAATCGCCTTTTGCAGAATAGGAAACCACCCCATTCCGTCACGTCAAAACATTAATTTCCCAGCCGGTGGATGTATGCACATGCAGAAGCAGTCAGCCGCTATCGAAATTACAAAGTTCGACAGGCTCTCTACGATGATATCCTAGAATAGGCACATTCCACTATGCCACTCCTTGATGGTCCTACGTAAGGCTCGAGGCTTGGCCATTACCGGCCCGATGCGCCGTATCTCACATCGTACATTCCGGATCAAGTGCAGGTCAGCGCCAGTACTATGAATAAGCCGGTCGGTTCTACTCTCCACGCTAGTAGTCGCTTGAGTGTTATAATATTAGTAAACATCCACCAATGAACCTTTGTTGTTCGCCAATGCTACGACACGCGTCGTCAAGGAGAGTGTCTATGAAGTCAGTAAACGACATAGTCAAAAGAGATCAAAGACGTGGATTCTATGTCGAGGTAAGTGTATATAACTTGCGAGTAACATAGGAATCTAGCTAGGATGGAGTGAGATTGATTCCCCGTAGGGAAGGTTGGGTTAAGGGCCATTATGATCTATTCGTCTTACCATTTCCATGCTTTCTGTCAGCATCCCTTGCAATGCGTAGAAACATCCTCACCAAGATGACTAAGAGAGAACCCTGTAGATCGAAGGAGTACAGGCGCTACCAATACTCACAATGGTTTCAACGTCGAGTGAAGATATATAAATATCGATTTTTAACTTCACTCTTTATTAGCATCAATCAGTTTTGCCCTTGTTGCACTGCGGTCAAGACATGTTACATTATCAATGATTCCTCATACAAAACATCTTCCTGTTTTTCATTTTACTTGATCTAATTTCCTTCTATACTCGCTCCTCTTTACAACTATGCGTCCCACCATATCCTTAGCCCTGGCCGTCCTCACGGCAACAACGCGCATCTCAGCCCTCAACCTCCTCCCACGCCAGAGCGCCTGTCCCTCAGTCTGGACCGACGTCGCCGCCTCCTTCAAAAAACGACTAACCAGCTGCGGCCAATTCGCCCATACCCTCATCCGCCTCGCCTTCCACGACTGCCACTCAGGCTGCGACGGCAGCATCCTCCTCACCAACGAATGCTCTTACACCCAAAACCGCGGCCTCAACGACACATGCAACACGCTCCGCAGCATGCGCACCCAATTCAACGTCGGCGCCGCCGACATCATCCAATTCGGCGCCGCCCTCGCCATCGCCGCCTGCCCGCTGGGGCCCCGGGTACAAGCCTTGGTGGGCCGCCCCGACAGCACCCAAGCCGCGCCTGTGGGCTCCCTCCCGCACAGCAGCGACTCGCCCGAGAAGCTGGTTGCGGATTTCCGCGCCATAGGCATCTCGGCGCAGGAAATGATTGCGCTGCTCGGCACGCATAGTGTCGCCGTGCAGCTGTTTGATGACCCGAAACAGGCGGGCAAGTCGCTCGATAGTACCCCCTCGACGTATGACACTTTGTACTATAATCAGACCAAGTTTCGGACTGCGCCGTATACGCTGCAGAGTGATTTTGAGCTCGCGCATTATAATGAGGTGTGTGTTTGTGCTCTCTCTTTTCCCTTCTTCCCCCCCCTCACCTCCCCCCTTTTTTTCCTATGTTATCTTTCCCCTTTCGCTACTTTAAGGGTTTTTTTTTCGCTATAGAAAGAGGATGAAATGTTGACGTGAATGTTGAAATCTAGACGGCAGATATTTGGGACTCGTTTATTAACTCGGCGGATCTGTGGAATCAAGTTTTTGTCCCCGCGTGGTTCAAGTTGTCGACTGTGGGGGTAGACACGAGTAATTTGCAGGATTGCTCGGATCTTGTTCCAGCCAGCAAGACGAAACGTCGTAAGAGCGTGGATGGAGTAGTGAGGAAGTTTAGGGGGTGAGGTTGGGTAAGATGATGGGGGGTTGGGTTGGGTTTACGAGTACCTTTTTTTGTCTTTAATCGTAATGCTGATGACCAAATCATTGTGTCCATATGTCTCATTCATCTATGTATTCTTGCCTTTTCAATCCCCATGTCTTTTGTTGGATCGAAACGATGCAACAAGAGTTTTCTTGAACGTTAACCTAAAGCATAGCCAGTATCAGTACAAGCAACATTAAATTGTGCAAAAGGTTCATAGTTCTTAAGAGGTCTAGCTTCGTCGATCTGTTTGTTTCGAACAGCTTAAAAGTGCGCAATATAGGTAATACTAAACGACCACACCATTGTGCTAGGACCACTTCTCACCCAACAATTCAAGTTCACCGAGACATGCATAATCCCTTCATGACTGACACAACATCACAAGTTCACTCACACATGCACACCAGAAGCTCAAAGTAAATATGCAAAAGAATTCGTCATTCAAAATAAAAACATCGCTACAAGAATCGAAGAAATCACCATCAAGGCTAAAAAGGTGTTATATATACACAAAAGATGTTTTATCCCTCTATTCATGGGATACATGACTTAGAGTAGAGCCTCAATCATGCGGCGGATCTTGGCCGCCTTCTCGGCGCCGGCCTCCTCCTGAAGGAAGGCAATGAAGGTCTCGAGGGTGTACTTCTTCTCGCCAGCGCCGGCAGCGGGGGCGGAGGGGGCGGCGGAAGGAGTGGCTTCGGGGGTGACATTGGTGGGCTCAGGCTTGGGGGCTGGGGCATTGTCGGAGGGAGCGCCAGTGGAAGGAGCGTTGTTGGAGGGAGCGCCAGTGGAAGGAGCGTTGTTGGAGGGAGCACCAGTGGATGGAGCGTTGTTGGAGGGAGCACCAGTGGATGGAGCGTTGTTGGATGGGGGAGGCTGAGAACCGTTGTTGGATCCAGACTTGACGCACTGGAAGTAGTATGGGTTCCACTGCTTGCACTCAAGGCCTTCAGCACATCCAGTAGCACCCTTATAGTTCATGCCACCACACTGGTAGTATTCCTTAACAGGGCCGCTGGCATCACCGGTAGGAGATGGGCGGACAACGGTCGCCAAGGTGGTAGAGGCGACGGCGCTGGAAGAGGTGGCGACAGGGAGAGCAGAAGAAGTGCCGTTGGTGATGGGGTAGGGGGCGGAAGTCTCAGCGGGAGTCTCAGCAGGGGCAGCAGAGGGCTCAGCAGCCTCGACGGGGCTGCTAGGGGTGGCAGCGGGAGTGGAAGCGGCAGCAGGAGTGGAAACGGCAGCAGACGAAGCGGAGGCGACAGGAGCCTCGTCATCAGCAGGAGCACCGGCAGCAGGAGCACCAGAGAGGGTGCCAAAGGTCAGGAGCGAGGGAGTGGCCTTGGTGCCGCCAGCAATTAGCTTAGGACCAGGGGCGGGGTAAGAGTCGAGGTCGGCGTGGATAGAGAAGCCAAGACCCGGGCCAGTCTTGCTGTAGGCCTCAGGGAATGTGACACCCTTGGGCACAAGAGTACCGCTACCAGTAACAGTAAGCTGGTAGCAAGTGACGTAGTGCTGAGCACCACCAGCAGGGCTAGCGGCGTGAAGCGCAATAGCCTCAGCACGGAGGAGGTAGTCACCAGCGGCGAGCTCCTTGGGGATGGTGAAGCTGAGCTTTCCGCCTAAATTTATGTCAGAGATGTCGAATGTAAAAGCATGAATGGCGTACAGTTGTAGTTGAGGTCCTTGGTACCCCAGAAGTCGTTGTCTCCCTGAGACGCGGCTGGGTTCTTGGCCCAGGTGTTCTCGTAGATCTTGAAGAACTCGCTTGAGCCATCGGCAGTGGCGGCGTCGTCAACTTTGGACAGGTATGCAAGGACGGGTCCCCAATGAGCACCACCAATACCCTCGGTCTTGCAGTCACGGCTGTTGAACTGCTGGTGCATTTCAATGGTAACTGTGTCACCAGCTGCAAACGCACACTTTCCCTTTGCGGCAGCAGGGCTGACGTTGCCTTTAACATTGCGTTAGTATGAAAGATGGCGGTGAGACAAAAAAGAGGTAGAGACATACACTGAAGAGCGTTGCTGGTGTAGTCCTCGATGGGGCTGTTGGTGGAAGGCAGCCTGGCGCAGGTGCTCTCGAGATCCTTTCCATTATTCCAGATCTGTTGGAAAGTGGCGTGGGCGTTGGCCATGGCAGCCAAGGCGGCGATGGTAGCGACGGTCTTCATCTTGTATATGGTAGTGGGGATGTAGTAGCGATGGTGTTGAGAATGAGTGACTGGTCAACCGAGTGACGAAAGAGTGACGGAAAGAAACAAACAAGCAGAGAATGACGAATCTTGCAAAGAAGGAATGTCCAGCGCAGCTGCGTTAGGGTTTCCATGGGTGAAGGGCAGGGTGGTTTATATTGCTCCGCGTGGGAGTCAGTTTCTGCTGAGAGGCCGAGAACCAGTTAGCACAGGCGTGTTTAGCCGTTTCGTCCACGACGCATCCAATATCCAGAGCGGCACAGGGGGGCGCAACGTGTTTGAAGCAACGGGCGGGAAACATTGTCAAAGGAACACATGCTATGCCCTAACGAGGCGTCGGCGGGCCACGACCAGGCGGGCGGGTTGGTGGTGGAGAAGTGACAGATGTTCGACGTGGTCTAGCGCCGGCAGCCTTTGACCAATCCAGACTAGCCTTGGTTTGATGATGCTATAGGCGAGATTTCGGTGCACTGCAGGGGCTCCCTCCCCATCCTTTCAATCGTTGCTGGTACGTATGTATTTACTGATTCTACAACACAATTTCTGTTCCTATGCCATGTATGCTGATTCCGGCATCTGCGGTGTCATGCCGGATGCTGCACAGTGGGTGGCTTGACGCAGCCATCCAACGTCTAGGTACTGTGGAACAGCCGGTAAGCACCCAAACCTAGCTTTCGCCGGCCACGTGAAAGGCTCTGGTTGCCCGTAGCCATGATGCCATGACCTTGGGCGGGTGGCTTTAATCATGGGCTATCCTATGCAATTTTACAGGGCTGCGCCATGAGTTGCACTGCGGGCCAAGACGTAGTGGCCTGATCCCACAGACAGAGCTGCTCCACGACCCCAAACTGCACAAGCTTGCCGTTCGTGGGTCTAATACAAAAGGGCAAGGCTATCTCCCAGTAATACATGACGGCATATTCCAGTTCTGACAGGAAGATATGTCAATTGGGGTGAAGGGACATATACATGTTCCGCGCGCGCGAAGCTGAAACGCTGCGGTGGATCCAGACGAAACACCATGTGAAGGATCGCTTCATGGATTTCCGTCCTTTGTTAGCGCCGACATGTCGTTCACATGAGAGCGCATGAATAGCGGCTAAAATGGACGGTAAAGTACATCCCACACCAACCGCATTCTGACGACCATAGACTTAGCGCTGTTTCGTTCATATTGTTTTAGTCTTCGGCTTTACTGAACCTCTTATTTCTCGTAGTACCATCGCAATGGCAACTAAGATTTCAGGCCTACTTTTTCCTATGTCGAGAATATTGTGCAATAATCATGTCTTTTTGAACACGGCCACATAATATGGCGTTAACAAACCGATCTTTGTGAAAACCAAACGCGCTTGACTACGCTTCTTGCCGCAAATCCGCAACAGCATAAACGACCTTCACACTAGCCTAGCCACCCGTCATGTGATTGAATAACTTGCGACTTTCCCAGCACTCCCTTGGTAACCGCTTGGTCGAAATAAATGCCAGCCCGATAAATCGCTCAGTCCCAAAACTAGCAGCCCTCTAGCAGTCTTCTCTAGGATCCTATGGCTTGGGTATAGAGGAAACTATCCCTTCATAGTTCGAAATCTCCGAATAAGTGGGTCTGCAAGCAGTCTGTTGATATTGAATAATAGGGCAAAATATTACTCCGATACGCTATATTTGGCATTTTGCAAGTGGGAGATTGCTCCCAACAAGTCTCCTCCCGTCGTCTCTCATGATAACTCGAAGGATTTAGGGGTCAGTGCTAAGGAACGTCGATTCCACCAGGAGTGCCCAACTGGCGAGAGTGGGGGTTTGATTATATGCCAATAGATCGATATTGACTTGGCGTTGCGAGCCATTAACTGACAGCTTTTGTAGCCACTTCCCCCCCATCTTTTCGCAATGTTTTCTAGGCCAGACACTCCCACTCTCAGTAATCCTACAAGACTCGCACTCTTCTCGATACCCGCCGTACTGAACACATCAAACACTGGATCAAAAAACTCTTCAGCGGAATCAAAGCGTCGGCGGTATAAGCCTGAGACACTGTGAAACTGGCTGCTATGCGGTGACTTGTTGGAATAGACCCATCCAGACTGATGTCGGGGTTCGGGAAGATCGCGGAAAAATACTACGAGAGAAGTGCACGGCGGATCCCGCCATAGACCCTACTAAAGCCTGCGCTTGCACGTCCTTATGTACGCGGCAAAGTGGCAGTAGTGGACGACACGCAAGACGTGGAAGAGCAAGTTAATGGCGGCTTCTCAGTTGTTCGCCACAACAACCATCAACCTATGTACTTGCGGCTGGACGTGTGTCTTGCAACTCAAGAACTTATGAACTCGTCTCTTGAATAAGCGGTGTCAACTGTCCAGGCTCGCGCCCACTCCACCCCTTTGACACACGGCCACATGTCAGATCACGGTAACAGCCGATGTCATTCACAAACACTCAGCATTCTGAAACAGCGGTGTTTTTCAAAGATCGATAAGAAGACGTAATCATGCCTGGCGATGAGCTGAAGTTGTGGTGGCGAGATTGACAGTTAGAACTCTCATAGAGGCGCTGCACCAGAGGATTGGCAGAAGTTGTGGTGGCGAGACTAAGAGTTCAAGCGTACAGAGGCGCTGTACCAGAGGAATTGGCAGCGAAAAGCACTTGTTGCTATTTGGGTACGATGCATTGCAGTCAGACCTGACATTTGGTAGCGTACCTACGGACAAGCCCTGGCGCCTAGCCATTAGATATGGGAATGATGGTAAGTTATTTGCCCAACATGCTAATATAGTACCAGTACACTAGGCATCCAGAGCACTTCGCCTCACTAGCAAGCGAAGATGTGGCGCGTCAGCATCGGCTCTTATGCATTCATATCACACGCCGAGTACTTGGTGCCTGGCGTTAGACGCAGGGGGTTCACCATACAGTCGTTTTTTTTTTCAATACGTAAAAGATGGGGCAGTTGGACAAAAAGCATACCAGCGAGATAATTCTGGCTGCACTATCTGAGTGGAGATACCGCCCGCAGTAGATGTTGACATCGTTGACACGCCAGAGTAGTTGAAGGATGCTGGGTAGTCGGGCTCCGGCCCCTTTCATGATCGTCCGGTGCACGGCTAGGCGAAGCTTGTTTTCACATCTCAAACAACGACTTCTCGGCCCTTTTCTTCTCTCGCTGCGCCATTGGGCTTTCTGCATCGCCACAAACTCGAACAAGCCTCCATTCTCGCAGAGGCTTCGCGGGCTGCCGTTATGACAATTCCCGCAAGCTTCCGGCGCCCCCAAGAAATACTACTCCACGTCCACAGCAATACGAAACGCCCTATTTGGACACTGGCTCCCCGCCAGCCGACGCGACCTGGCGATCACGAGTGTCACGGTATACGACTCTGTTCAAAAAAAATATACTTTACGATGTCAGCACGTTGGGTTGGTTGTGAACAGCTTGTTGTGCTTTGATGCGCACGCAAGCTTGTGACGTTGGCGACTTTCAGCCTCACGTTCGCTTGTCCCTTGATGCAGGTACCGGCACTTTATGCCGTGTATTTCTTTTGTGACGAGCAACGATAAACGAAGCCACGACTTGAGTCTCTGCAGATCATGTACTGATATACGTGGTGTTAGTATTGGGTGGCTGATCTCGTGTTCTGCAAAGGGTTAGACGTCTGTGTGGCGTTCCATGGCATCCATATGGATGCTGAAAAAGAAATTCAACCTCGCTTTTCTCTTGATACCATTTGCTGATAGCGTCCACAGGGCGAAGATCGCGCCTTGCTACATCTCTGGATTTCCTTTTCGAGTAACTATTCACGATACCAGTGTCTCAAGTCTCTATCCTTCGGGCTTAGCCTTGGGCGGGCCGTATACGCAGTCCCATAGTTCAACAAAGGAGATGGAGTTAAGGCAAACCTCAGCTCAGAGATGATCATTTATAGATGGCGTTGTCCCTGAAGAAATCGATCGACCAGGCCAGTTTCTTTCCAATACAGTCACTCGTTTCTTTTGTGGTCGTTCTCAGAGCAAGTGCCCAGCCGTTGTACTTGTCCCATCTGTTTATTGCTACGCCATGGTCGCCTACAGTCCTTACCTTGCCGCAACGGCATCCATTTCTTCTGTGTATCCCGCAGTTACACCTGCCGAGTTTCGCGCCCCGTCCGCCTGTAATGTTGTGACTGCTACAGTCACAGAATACGCGACCGCAAGGCCCACTACCAACCCTCATGGACATGGCGGGCCTTACTACAATCCTTACAACGACGAGCCGCTTCCATTTGTTTGGCCGGGCACACCTTCTCACGGTGAACTCTACCCTCCTCCTCGGCCTTCCGCTCCTTTTCCATACGGTGGTCCAGCAAAAGACTCGTACGATGGGCCATGCTGGATCCCCAAGGGCACTGACAAGCTCATCCCTGCTCTGCCTAACGTTGAGCAATGCGGAAACTCCCAGTGGGGTTCGATCGACTGCCCTCATCTCCCAATCAATGGCCTCCCAGGTGGCCACACAAACGGCTCGTATCCATTCCCTACCAAGTCCATTGTAAACCCTCCGTACCCTACTGCGGGAGGTCATGGACACGGAGGTCACGGGCATGGAGGCCATGGGCACGTTTCCTCTAACGCGACCAACACCTACACCTCTGGACCCACTACTACCCCTGCGCCAGATCATCTTTGTCCCACTATGCCTGACACTGGCGTGACGAGGACTTATGATCTTCATGTGGCCTACCAAACCATTGCACCAGATGGTGTGACCAGGAATGGATTGACCGTCAATGGTCAATTCCCTGGACCGCTTATCGAAGCCAACTGGCATGTACAAACCTTGATGTTTTTTTCTTGCTCTCGCTAACAGCTTACAGGGGTGATTGGATTCTGTGGCGAGTTACCAACGATCTTACCGACGAAGGCACTACCCTACACCCGCACGGTCTTTTACAGACGACGACCAGTTGGTATGATGGTGTCCCTGCGGTAGCCCAATGCCCCGTTGTGCCCAATGGCGGCTACCAGGAGATGTTGTTCCGCGCCGACCGGTATGGAACATCGTGGTATCACAGTAGGTCTATAAGAACCGGCTAGTCCATTTTGGGCTTCACGCTGACCTTTTCAGGCCACTACAGCGCTCAGTACTCTGGCGGTGCGCATGGCCCGATGGTTATCTACGGCCCCAAGCATGAGGAGTATGACATTGATATCGGTCCCATCGTCCTTGAGGACTGGTTCCATGCTGATTACTACTCATTGGTTGAAGGTACCATGGCCGGAAGATTCCCTCCGTCAAACAACAATCTGATCAACGGACGCATGAACTATCCGTGTGCCAACACGACTTTGCCTTGTACTCCCAACGCTGGTGTAGCCAAGTTCAAGTTCCAGTCTGGCAAGAAGCACCTACTCCGTCTCATCAACACTGGGGCCGAAGGAAACCAGAAGTTCAGCATCGATGGACACGTCATGAAGGTCATTGCAGTTGACTTTATCCCCATTGAACCATACACCACCAACGTCGTTACCCTTGCCGTCGGTCAGCGATCTGATGTCATCATCGAGGCAACTGGAAACCCCAGTGACACTTTCTGGATGCGCTCTCAGCTTGCTCAAGGATTTCGCTGCACACTTACCGATGGTATCTCGCCAAACGCCCTTGCAGCTGTTTACTATGAGGACGCCGATACCGATGCTATCCCGCAGTCCACCTCCGATGTCACCCAAGCCCAGCTCGAGCAATGCAAGAACGACCCCATCGAACTTGGTATCCCGCTGTGCAAGATTCCTCTGGAGGAGCCCGATCATGTCGAGCGCGTCGACTTTGAGTTCCGCTCCAACGGCACAAACTTCATCTGGTACCTCAACAACAGCACTTACCGCGGTAACTTCAACGACCCCACACTTATCAAGGCTTTCAAAGGAGAGACAGATTTCCCGGCTGAGTCAAACGTGTACCAATTCCCCGGTGCTGAGCACGTCCGCATCCACCTTGTCAACCACGGCATGATCGGAGGCCACCCTATGCATCTCCACGGCCATGACTTCCACGTCCTGGCTGAGGGCTACGGCGAATGGGACGGCACCGTCACCAACCCCGAGAACACACTCCGCCGCGATGTCCACCAGATGCAGAATGCACGCAACGTCAGCGGCGTCGTCGAGCCTTCGTACATGGTGCTGCAATTCGTGCAGGACAACCCAGGTGCCTGGCCTCTGCACTGCCATCTAGCATGGCACGTCAGCGGTGGCTTGTTCATGCAGATCCTCGAGAGGCCAGACGATATTCGCAAGCAGGATTTCGACGAGGATGTCTTCAGGCTCTGCGATGAGTGGGATGTCTACAGCGCGTCGACTATTCTCGACCAGATCGACTCGGGATTATAAAATTTGTAGTATATACCCTTCTTTGTACATTGTATGCGTTTTGGAGATTTGGTTGCATTGAAGCGTGACGGGGCCTTAAGATTCTCGTAGAGAGGTGGTTTATTGTTGTATAATTGTATCATGTTTTGGCCCGTATCTACCTGCTTATGTGTTTAGTGGTCTTGAGTTTTTGGTGATGGTTTACAGGTGATGCTGCTGACGAAACAGGACAAAGACATGAGCCGTATCTGGATCGCTAGCATGATGTTGACAGAACTTGTGGTTTGCGACGCATCATATGAACTCCGACTATCGTTGTAAGGCGCAGATTAGTACTAAGAGGGACCAATGCAACATCGCAATTTTAAAATTAATAACCTAGGCTTAAATAGGACGCACTGGTGAGTTGGCCAGTAATCAACACTTCCTAATTGGGTAACCATCTCATGTCTCGGCGAAAAGCACCTTCAGATGAGGTGTATGCACAAGATGTACACACTCCCAGCAGTAATTCAAGAGGCGGAGAAGCAACAATGAATGCAACACCACAACACCTAAAGGTGTTGCTTACTGGCGGCGCGCGAGGAATTGGACGCGGTCTTTTGCGCCATCTCTTGACCGCCGGCCATGAAGTCATCATACTCGACTCTAACAAAGAAGAATTAGACCATGTGAAAACGCGAGCGCAAGAGTGGTCCAACGGGCGAAAAGAACACTGGCACGCCCTTCACTGCGACCTCAGCTCGCGCACACAACTGAAAGCTGCTGTCAACGAAGTGGATCAAAGATTCAACGGGAAGCTCGACGTCCTCATCAACAACGCATTCCCCACCCATCTCAGTTTCTCAGAAGACCGCAGCATGGAAGCCCAAGGAGAAGACAGGGAAAAAGAATGGGACTTGCAACTTGCAGTTGGCCTCACAGCGCCCTTCCTACTCAGCCGCCTATGCGTCCCCCTCCTCGCAAAAGGAAACTCGACCCCCAACTCCCCCGGCACAATCATCAACGTATCCTCAACCCGCGCCTACCAAGCCGAGCCCGACCATGAGGCGTACTCTGCAGTAAAAGCAGGACTGCTCGGCCTAACGCAGGCAATGTGCATCTCGCTGGGCCATCGACATAAGATCAGGGTTAATGCAATTATCCCCGGGTGGATCCACGTTATCAACGAGAGCAAAGCTGGAGATGAAAAAAGCATGGGGTGGGAGGAAGGATTGACTGAGCAAGATACTGCGTGGCATCCTGCGGGGAGAGTAGGCAGAGTAGAAGATATTGCTAAAGCGGTGGAGTATGCGGTTAGCAATGAGTTTGTGACGGGCCAGGAGATAGTGGTGGATGGGGGTGTGGGGAGGAAGATGGTGTATCCGGAGTAAGAATACTAAGCTCAACGGTCTACGTATTACTTGTGTCTTTTGATCAGCGGTTGCATAAAACTGAGCAATCTTGTATGGGGCAGATAACAGGGTCAAAAAATAAAGTACTTGGGAACATAAAATATGGCTGTGCGGGTGCGCACATGCGGTAGCGGCCCGAGACGCATTGATGGACACCTGTAGGGCGCTGGGTGACTTGCTTTTGTTTGTTGTTTACCCTGTGCCGCGTGTGTTTTCCTTCTCATAGTGAATGCTAGTTTATTTTTTGCGCACAGAAAAGTGTAGTCTAGGATGCTGGAGTCTGGCAGTGTATATTTAAATTTCTAATGAGGCTTCATAATCAACAAGGTCGGATTTCCGCTAGAGTACCCAGCCAGGCAAAACCTAGGAAATACCATCACAGATCGCTCCTAGTACTGCTGAATGATAGAAAAAGGTATGCAGTATTAAGAAATAGGAGCTACTTCGCCAGTTGGAGTTGAGAACCGAAAAATCATATTGCATTGCTGACGCAATAGAGATGGAGAGAATGGGTTGCTACACGGAAACAATCCACAAGCTACAAATCCTCATTCACTTTCACTATAGGGTCCCCTCTGCAACCGTTTGCTTGGTGCTCTGGGTAGCTGCATGGTCACGTGCAGCCCATGCTCCTTCCCGTTTGCACACCTAGAAAAGGTCGCGCTCACTGGCCCGTCACTACACTCTGCTTCAGTAACTCCCAAAAATTTGGATGTCAACTACTAGTTCTTTTCAAATTGATACAACTCCATAATCCAAATTTTCCTTTGCAGTGTAAGTTTTTGGCTCACACCAAGCATTGGATCCTACTTGGCAGCTCACAACACAGGTCATCGCAGACAAACAACCAACAGCTCTACTGCCGAGTCACCAATTTTTGAGGACTCCGCTCGTCTTTTAGGATACGTAGTTCCGATCAACCGAGTCATGCATGCCTCCATTCCCAACGATAAGTAAGTTTGCTCAATACATTACGGTGTAACATGATATTTACTGCTATGTACGTAGAAATGTCTTACCCGTTCAGCTGGGTCAGGCTCCTCATACAGCTACAAAGACCAGTCGGTACAAGACTGCGAAGAATGTTGAGCGCCCAGATATCAAAACCGCTCAACCCGGAGACAATCAAATTCAAGAGCAGGCAGCCGCCACTATGAAGTTGCCAAACCCCAGGAAGAAGATTAGAAAGGCATCCCGCGGAAAAGCTGCCAAGGTGGAGATTGTAGCTGAAAAGGCCGCTCACCCGGATGCTCGATCAGTCACGTCTGCTGAATTGCTTGACTTAGACGCTAGAGTGCCAAAGGCAGTGGCTCTGTCCTTGGACTCTTCTACACTACCTTCCCCTCCGCTCTCGCACAAGGAATCAGACTTATTGACATCGACCGTCTCAGCGCTGAAAGCGTACAGCGACCCGTCATGCTCTGAGGGTTCGTCCACTACAAATGTCGACCAGTGCTATGACAATCTTCTAGAGATGATCCGTCCTCAGCGTCAAGCTCTCCTCACAGGTCCGCGCATAACCATTCACATTGGCAACACATCTGTCGCAAACATCTACAAGCGCTCCGCGATGGCTGCATCTTCTGTTTTGCACCGCCACTTCACCAACCACCCAGACTCATTAGAGTACCGGTTCTCGCGCGGCCAGATTCACCCTGGCGCTGTCCGTCTACTACTTATCAAGTGGATGCGTGAAGCTTGCAACGAATTCGAGGCTCATGCCGTACCATATCAGAAGACCTTTTTCGAGGATGTTGCTGTTCTACGTGCGGCTCGCTTGTTAGGTATGGAGAGGTACTGCCCGCATATCCTAGGTGCTTATATCACTTACCTCAAGAGTGAACTTCCAAGCTATGAAGAGATTGTTATCATTGAGCAGAATGCGACGTCAGACAAGGATCCACTATGGACTACCATGGTTAACCATCTCTGTCATGAACGCTTCAAAGGCCTCATCCCTGATGCAGATGATTTTGAGGAGTTCTTAGAGACGCATGATCGCCTCAAAACGGCAATGGAAACCGCTGATGCATTCTTTGCGGGCTATGCAAAGAGGCATGCGAATGCCGGCGAGAGCGAGCGCCGTCAGCGCCGTCAGCAGAATGAGGCCGAGAAACGTGCGCGCATTGAGCGGGAGAAGCGTGCGGTTCATTCTCTAAAAAAGAAACTGGGTGAGGCTGGCTCGGGTCTACTGACTGTCACAGCCGACGAGGCGGAGATGCTGCGTGGTCGTACCTACACGCCCTAACGGAATGAAAGTACTATGCCTGATTTTACTCCTGGGATGTGCCTCATGGAATTGCTCTCACGATTTTGCAGAGAGAAGAGAAGACGGGCAGAGGACCGGTCATGGTGTAATTAATTCGGAATCGGCATGGTCAATATTGGCTGTGAACCAGAAGTAGGCTAGTTCAAAGGATAAGTTGTCTTTCTTCTAAGTTTGCCTTGCCATTCTGTCGTCTTAAATATCAGCTATTGAAATGGGCGTTTAAAGCAGTCCCTCGCCTGCAAGTCGCAACAGTAAGCGTAACAAGATACAGAATTAAGATTTGTGCTAAGACGCTAGAGACCATGTGTCGCATTATATTGGCTGGAAGGGCGGGTGATTCTCCCAGGTTACGAATTAGCCGACCGGGTAGCGCGGACCCGACCCCTCATTGGCTCGGTGCTGGCTATACAGATATGTCGCATCATCGCAGCACCTCATTCCTCCTGCCTTACTTGCCATTGCGCTGCTTTTACCCTCTCAAAAAACTGCAATTCCTTTCTTTGATAATTTTTTTTTGCGACTTCGCGCCGCCAAAAACATAATGGTGACGACACGCTCACGCCCTCAAGGCGACTTCCCCATCGCGGAGCCATCGCCTACTAAGAAGACGCCACGATCGCGCAACTCGACCGCGTCGCCTGCGCCACCAGACTTCGGCGCGTCTTCATCTGGCGCAGCTTCTCTGGCCAAACGCGCAGTCTCGAATGCTTTCGACGAAATCAGCCCTCCTGCTCCCGCCGCAATTGACGAGCCAACATGGTGCCATACAGCCTCAAAAGTGACCCTCGTCTGGCTGTCTATATCATGGCCCCTCGTGCTTTGGGATGTTCTCTACATCCTGTTGCGCCCACACACCATGGCTGGAGGCAAGCTTCAATGGCCACTGTGGACACCCTATGAAACTTATGCGGCCATTGATTACGTATACGGATGGCCCGGATGGGAAAACCATGATGGATTCGGCGCAGCACAGGGCGTGCTCAATGCCATTGAACTCATTCTATACGGACTTTATGCCCTGATTGTATACAACCACGGTCAGCCCGCTGCTGGAGGTACTGGTGTGGAGGCGAGCAAGGACAAAGGCGGTTTCTTCGCCGGCGGTATCAAGGTGCGAGGCAAGTCCGGCAACCGTGCAGTCCTCATTGGCTTCACCGCTGCCGTAATGACGCTGAGCAAGACAATCTTGTATTGTATGTATACACAACTTGCGATTTAGGAAAATTTCATGTTAACAGAAACAGACTTCAATGAGTACTTTTCCGACTTCGCAAACATCCGTCACAATGACTGGTTTACGCTCATCTTTTTATACATTATTATGAAGTGAGTCGCTACTTTTCTACCCTGGATATCATCCTGTACATGACGCTAATTATGTCCACAGCGGCCTTTGGATTATTTTTCCTGCATACATGGTTACTGTATTTGGAACTGACATTATTACCGCTCTCGACTATGCTTCCGACCCGTCGTCCAAGAAGCGGGATTAGTTTTCAGCACAGCCGGTTTTGCGCCTGACATTTGATTCTTCGCCTTTTTCAGCACCTTGCGAGTGACTGTGAGGTTTCGACCATTGTGAATGAATCTTTGGCATGTGCTCGTCGTCTCTAGACACAGTAGTATCGTCAATAGGTGGAAAGAGCCCCTTTCAAACGCCATGATAAATGTCATCTCGTTCTGCGACAGTCTGTTGAAGCCTCGTGTGTATGGGAAAGACTGCATTGTCTTACATTGGCTAGTCACGTGTACTAAGATTACTCTGGTTGACAATCCCAAAGGCTCAACGGGCCATTGGTATCTGGCACAAGATCAAGGGGTGTTTTTTTCATGTCTAGTCTTCAGATTCTCTGCCGTCAGAACAGCTTTCGCATTCGTATTCAGGAAAATCCATCGAATAGGGCTTTAAGTCGCCTGAATGCGACAGTCATGCTACCACGAGTTTAATTTGAGGTATGGTATAGCTCCCACCAGTGTCTTCCACCAATGAATCAATTGCATGAAAAGTTTGCACATGCTGGGATGTAGTAATTGAGTGAAGTTATTTTCCTTCAATGAGTAGATCTCTCGCAGTACCTCTATTCTCATAACTCTCTATCCATTATTTCATTAATTATACTAACTTCATACTTAATACATTCACTCCACCCTTATCCGTCAACCCACTCACCCAATTCCTAATCCCCTGTATCCAGACACCCCCATCAGACTCTCCTTCCCACCCCATCCCCCCCCCCCCCCCCCCTTACCCATCAACCGAACACCAACATAACAAACCTCACATCACACCACAACACCCCTTACCCCCACACATTCCCCCTTTCCCCTCTCCGCCCCTCTTAACACCCCGCCTCCTCCCATCCAACTCAGCCACACTCCCCGCCATACCGAACGGCCCCTCATTCCTCTCCACCACCGCCTTTTTCCGCTCCAACTCGTCGCGGCCCGGCGTGCTGAAGACGCTGCGGTGCGCGCGCGCAGTGTGGACGGAGATGTTGGAGGAAGCAGAGAGGGGTTTGCGCGGTAAGGGTGCAGTGGGCGCGGGACCGGGTGTTCTGGCGCGTTGGATTGCCGGGGCTGGTGCGGATGGCTGATGTGTTATATGAATTGGTTGTTGATGTGAGTATGAGGGCTTTGGCGCGGCTTTTGCCTGGCTGCTGTGCTGCACTGCGCGTGTGCCGTGTTGGTGCTGTGTTTGCGCTGTAGTATGGATAGTAGGCTGTGGGTTTCTGACGCCGGGATTGGAAGTGTACCGGTTGCGGTTTGGGATGAGGATCGGGGCGGACTTGGTACGTGGGGGTGCGGCAGTGGTTCTGGAGCGCGGTTTGGAAGCGGATTGGGAGTGTACGGTTGGGGTTGGTGTGCCGAGAGGGAGGTATGCAAATCGCTTTTGTGATGCTGTCATTGGTGTGGGTGTATCAGGACAGGCGGCGAATATGTCCATGTCGTTTTGGTCATGGTGTTCGGTTTGCTTGCTTGCATCCTGCTTGATGACACCGCTTTCTTCGTTTTTGTCTTCTTTTCGATCTCTAATCGACATCCTACCCCGCAAAGATGTTGCTGGTGGCGTACTGTATGGTCTGCTTCTGTGACTCTTACTGTGATGTTTACGCTTGACGGGTGACTTTCTACCTGCCACTTCGCCGCCTCGCCGCAGTCCAGGCATGTTGGTGTCCACTTCTTCATGCTGAAAGCCTTGTCGTGCGTGCTTTGTCTCGGCGCGCTTTTGTAGAATCTCCATGCTCTTGGGTCGCATAAAGAGGTGCTCTGCCGCCCCTTGCGACGTTTGACTCGGCTTCTCTAACTTACTGCAACTCTTGCTCATGGGATTGCTCAAGTCATGCGGTGACGAAGGCGTGATGGCACGGATTGTCGGGCGACCAGATCCAGGGCAAGCAGGGCTCTGCGGTGCAGAAGTAGACGGACGCGGATGGAAATATGTAGACATGATGCCGTCGATCGTCGGATCTGAAAAAAAATATCAGAAACTTGTATATTGAGAGTTTTGTGGCAAAGCGTGCCGAATATCGGAATCAAAAGACTAAGCAGCTATGGGTTGGTTGCAAGGAGCATCCTACGTCCAATGGTATAAGAGCAAACGGAAGCGTTTGCGCGCAAGTTAGAACATGAGTGAATGCGGTGCCGGGACTGTCTTTTTGTAACCCTACTTTCTTATCTTTTTCTTGATTCAATGCGAATTGGCCTCATCTGCGTGAAGGTGTCTAAGCTTGTGTTATTCTCATCATTGCAGAAAAGTGATTTTCCAATGCTGTAGTCACCAATGGAACATGAATGGCAGCATTCCTACCAGTAAACTCAGCAAGGAATCTGTTGTATATGAAACTTGGAGGGTAAAGTTTTCTCCCGAAGAAAATTATAACACTGTTACACGGCATACGTCATTGTGTGGCTTCTCGCAGGACGTGGAGCGTGTATGTACGACGTGCGATAATTTATATGGCTTGCTAAGACTGTTCATATCGAAGCATACAATCTTTGCTAAAAGGGTTGTGTTTGTGACAGTTTCACCTGTAGGGAGTGCTCTGGATTTGCTTGGAACCACGAGTTTGGGCCACTAGGCATAACTGAAAGGTCGTGCAAACTTTGTTATTTTCTCAGCATGTAAATACATAAAACATGTGTCTGCTCCAGATTACGAGACACGTTCCATACCATGGACTCTCTTTACTTTTGAAACTAAATTTCAACGTCGATATATACCAACAAAACATATGCACATCCAGACTTGATATGTCAATCAAACACATCATCACCCAAATCACGTTTTCCTTCACATTATATCGGAATCTAGACCATCGATCTCCACGAATTATAAAAAAAGAAGTAGCACAAAACTCCTTCCAAACAACCATGACCTCTATCTTTGCAATACTCAAACCCACAACCAGCACCCCCTTATTACTCCAGATGAACACAGCTTTTTTTCCAAGCCCTCCCTTACATAACCAAACAACACATGCAATCACGCCCACCTTCCCCCGCATGTCCATCAAACTCCATATCGGGATAGACGCTCAGTATCTGTTCTCGATACTCATTTACCTCCCTCGATAGCCCTTCACCCGGATCCTCAACAGATGACGTGGTTTCCCGCACCAAATTTCTCGTCTCGTCCCGCGCCCTTCCTCTGCGTTCATTTCGCTGCTGGCGCTGCCGGCGCTGTAGTGCGAGGTCGTCGTAGGAGCCCCAGGGGGGTGGGCGTGGGCCATTTTGAACATATGTTGATGAATGCAAGGATGGCACAGGGTGTAGTCGCGAATGTGTCCGGTCTTGCCGGAGAGGTTCCATGCCGTCTTGATGAAGGCGTCTCTGAAAGGTGGTCTCTGGACTTCGAGGTGACAGTTGGGCATTTGGGGATTTGAGGTCTATGTCTTCGAATTGATCTGGGCTGCCAGCGGTGGCCTCGTCGAAGACTTCTTGGTAGTATCCTGGAGAGGTTTCGTCATCTCTTTGCTCGCGTATTTCATCTGCTGGGTTCATTTTTTGTGGTGGACATTGTACACATCCATGTTCGTTTGTCGATTCTGGTCGGTCTCGATTTTCATGCTTGACCTTTCCTAACGGTACTTGAGGCAAAGGACGATAAATTATGCCCAATGCTCTCCTATCCTCAGAAACCGGCTTACGTAGTATATTAGGTCTCGTCAAACGATCAAAGTTTTTGGATGGTTGCACCCGTGTAATTGCCGGGTCAAAGTCGTACGCTGTCACCTCATCTTCAGCTAGTAAGTAACTGCCGCATAGGTTGATAGGTTGTGTAATGTGATCTGAAGTTGCTGGCGAAGTGCTTCCAAGTAAATTCCTGTGGTTCATCCTTTGGTTTTGTTTCCTAGGGTAATACTCTGCTGGAACTGATAACGGAAAGTCGACTTGCTTGTCCGGACTGGATGTCGCAACTCGAGTGAGGGAGACTACTTGTTCAGAAGTGTCGCTAATTGAGGTTTGCGCACTCATATCGATCTGCTTTTGATAGACCTTCCTCACCCGTAACGGACTTGGGACAAGATCCTCTGGACTTGGCGGACGTGATGAAATCTCCGTGTCGCAGTATGCTTGGTATGGCCGAATTACTGGTGTATCGCGAAGCAGAGATAAAGCCTCATTCAGTGTAGTTTTGTTCGCATCATTTTGCATAAGTTGATTGTGGTCCATGGCTTAAGGGGTCTTGTGAAATGATAATAAAGACAAAGGGAATGGTAAAGGTTGTTGAACGGAGTTGATGTTACGATACACCCGAAGGTCAACACAGGGTCATTTATCTCTATGAGCGCGTATTACTACCATCAATGTTTCACTGATGTTCATGGTATGACTCGCCTATAGCATACTGTGTGATCAATATCGTTTCGAGGTGAACTGGAAGTGGGAGTGAAAGGAGGCCGTGAGGCCTGTGCGCCATGACCTCAGATGCCGAGCGTGAATTGGCAGTCTTGCACACCTTTCCTCAAACCCTGCTCAAATAGCCAGGTGAAGCCACCCCTGTATCCGCTCTCTCTGATACGCTTCAAAATCCAAAGTTCGAGCATACCGATTTTGTCACCACGTGTGTCTCTCCCCTCGAAAAATGTGAGTGCATCTTGGAACCCAACCTGCCAGCCATATTCGTACTTTTCGTGTTCATACTGCCCATTCGGATCTACGCCGGTCCAATATGCGACGTGTTGTTGAAGAGCGTTTTGAAATAGTCCTGCTCTTTCGTGTCGAGCCCTTTCAATCGCCTCATTCCTCTCATCAGCGGACATGGCAGTGTAATTTGGCGGTACAACACTTCCATCTTCTGTTTTAGCTTTGAACCCCCATTCACCACCCGGCATCCAGTCCATTTTCCAAGTCCAAAAGAAGCTACCACCAGCTCTCTCCTGATATCTCTTACTTTGCGCTTGACCAAACTGTTTCACGAGTTCCTCCTTTGGCACTTCACCACCCTTGGCCCATGAGTCCTCAGTCATGACGCATGAGTACTCGCCAACAATGGCCTGAGCTGCGCCGCGATCATGGACTGCGCCTTCTTTGCCGTCTAGCTCTCCCATTTTGGTACCAGCCTCTTGAATGATTTGCTGTGGAGACTTGGCTTTGTCGTTGTCTGTAAAGGCCCAATAATAGTGCGTATCAACGACGACTGGGCACTGCGGGTAAGAGTAGATTGAGTTCTTTTGGAGACACCAATCGATAGCTTTTGTGAAATTCCAGCCATCGGATATGATGACGGGCATTTCGGGATCAATGGCAGATATAGCGTGTATGCACTCATCGTACCACTCGTACATACGTTCACACTCCCACTCAGCCTCATTGACGAGCTGTATTCCAGCAATTTCCGCCCCAGCTTTTGTGTCCTCGGCGATGAACTGGCAGCAACGAACGCCTAGAGAGCGGTTGAAAGGGTTGCCCCAAAGTTCGGCACATCCACTGTTTGTCCCAGAATGCTCCTGCGCATTTGCGCCCCCTGGAAGGGCATGTAGATCGATCAGAACTCCAATGGAGCGCTTTCGTAACCTTTGAATGAGATTGCGAATGCTGTCCCATGCTCCAGTATAGATATCGGCGTAAGGTTCAAAGGGCGTGCCTTGTGTGAAGACTGCACCAGGCAAGTCGTAGTAGCCGATGGGTAAACGGACGGTAGTACATTTGGCTACATTAGCGAGCCATCCGATGGCATTTTCGGAAACGACATTGGCCCAATGCTCCTCAAACTTGTTTCTCGTCTCATCGATGCCGATCCTGTCAACCCATGCCTTGACTGCTGCAAGCTCACTGGAGCCTTCTGCGCCTTCAGGAAAGCGAGAGTGCTGGAGCCAACGCTCGATGACATAGACAGATCCAAGGTTTGTGCCATGGTGGTAGCGATAACGGAGGATGTCTAGTGGGGTAGGATCAGTGATGCCCTGCTTTTGATTACCCGCCCCATGCCCATTGAAGTGCTGCGCAGGGGGACAATGTGTCTGCTGTTGGTAATGTGAATTACTAGAATCGGCATCGTTCTGGGTCAGGTTTTTGAGCTCGGACTTGGCTTTCTGTAGGAAACCTCTCATTGTGAAAAAATGGAGCAATTTTTAGATAGCATGCACACCAGGATGATCAAGCCTGCTCTGCTCCAGTAAGACGATTGCAGCAGCGGTAGGCTTTGTATTGGGACGCAGAGTATCAGACACTTTCTGACAGAAGAGTCAGTTGAATAAATGTGTCGGTCTGGTATGAAAGTGCATGGAACCGAGACATGGTGGTGCCGAGTAACCGGGTTGGTGTGGTGGAGATGACGTAAGGTGGAGAGTTGGAGACCCGTAGGCTGGCGCGTTCTACATGTGCAGGTGCATTGGGACTACTAAGAGGCCTATCTTATCGCGAAGGGCCATTGTTCGGCAAGTTATCCCCCCTGTTACTCTGATGTGGGGATAGACTACCTTTTGCTTGGCTGACCCTATATCTTGGAATCATGTCTAGACATTCTTTCGCTTGCGAGACTGATCAGATCTGAAAGCAAGTGCCCATAGTAGGACTGGTCCTATGTAGGCATCTGATGGCCGAATGGTTGGTTGCATGTTTCAGGTATTACTCAGGATTAGCTTTGGGACCATAGTAGCACCGTCGGGGACGACCCAATCCAGCATTTTGTTCTTGCGATCAACAACTGTGTGGAGCTTTGTCTACAAAAACAGGACTGCGTTAACGAACACACAATGAGGAGGGAGATGGTGATGAAGATAAAGCGAAGACACGAGAGAGAGAGTTAGGCCAGGCTGCAATCCCGCCAAGCTGGACTGGACCCTGACGTGCCCCCCTCCCCAACCGCGTCGGCTCGTGTCCGTGATATGCCCTCCCCAACCCCGACGCGCCTACTACCGCACTACCATCTGGAAACGCATTGTTTGTTTTCATCCATTTCTATCGGTGGCTGGGATATAGTACAAGCTGTCCCTCAGTCACATCCAATCGTCCCAGTCAGACCATTATCTTGCAACCCCACGCGTCATCTCTATCAACGCGTCGCAGGATACCGAAGACTGCAGCAGCAACAGCATGAGCGCCACAACGCCACACAGACCGACCATGGCCGCTTACCACACGCCTTCGCAGACACCTTCGCGACGTGTGCTGGGCAATATCACTCCAAAGGCCTTGAATACGCCTCAGACCCAGACAAAGACATATGAATTATCCCAAGCCCCGCGAGCCGAAAGCCCATTGAAGCACGTTACCCCAAACACGCCAGCCCACTTTGTCGACAAAGAGAACCTGACAACGCCCAATGCGACCGTCAGGAGCAAGAAGCGGGGCATAGAAGAAGTCGAAGGTGCCGAGATGGCTGGAAGTGCAAAGATGCTTGCTCACGCACGCGACGACAGCCCCTCAAACACCGGTGTGCGCTTAACTGCCGACGCGATCCAAAAACACACTGTCAGTACCCTGTGCTCAGCGCCTCTTCATGTAACTGACAATTCCTATAGGAAAACAACCCAATTGGACTCGCAGATCCCGGATCGCCTACCGAACGCGCCACGCCCTCACCTTCACCCGAGCCTGAGCCTGAACTAATCCAAGCATCTCAAAAGAGCAACCAGTCCTTCTCCGACTTTCTCAACTATGAAATGTGCGCCAGCCAAAAGAGCGACCCAGGCAGAGAGCAAGAACGTCCAGCTGCATTAGCGTCTGCCCCACCAGTTGCAGAGTCAAAAACCAAGTCACGGGCGGAACAGTTGCGCACGCGCCTCAAGTTTGGCCTGTACAAGGTCAAGACAAATCAGGTCAACAAGCGTGACGTGGATATCATTGCCCCATACGAGGCCAGCGCGCTGTATTCATCCAACACGATCAACGCGTCGAGGTCAACAGCCACGACATACTCTAGCGAATCTCAAGGCACTTGCCGAGTTCCCAACATTACCATATCCTCTCCCCAACGCGACCAAGGACCAGTCTTTGTGAAAGCGAATCTCGACCCGTTTCGACCCATTAGCAAACTCGGGCCCGCTCCAGTTCAATTTGCACTGCCTGCTGGTGGTATGAATTCGTCGCGTACTTTGCAACAATATGACATCACCTCCTCACCTCCCGCTGTTGAGCTGCCTAAATCCGCTACACCCGAACAACTCGTGTCGCCGGCTCGAAACGGAGACCACTACCAGATGAATGCTGGATCAGGGATGCGAAATGACGAGTATAGGGCAGGGGAGTCTGCACGAGAAAGATTGCAGCGTCTGAAGCAGCAACAATATGTGGGAGATAGCCTGTCAAATAGTATTGGGGTACAAGGCGATGCTGCGGAAGGACTCTTACAGCTTATGCAGCATTCCCGATAGTAATGGCAAGAATCATACCTTAAAAGATGAGATAATCAGTTCACGTGGTTTCCTTCGCGTTTACCTCGCGACATCCACTTGTTATGAATAACGACCAGTAATACCAAGATATTCTTCCAACCTGGATCTCCCATATCCACTCATATCCTGTGATTAACATGATGACATCGCCTTGGCGAAACCCAAGTTTGTTGACATGCACGAACGCACCTTAGCGTTACAAGTCCCCATATGTAATCATTCCCGAAAACCACATTACGAAACAGGTAATTATCAGTATATGCACATACACAATAAAACAAGGAAGTCTGATCCAAGAAAACCCCAGTTCTTGTTGGGCCCTGCCAGGTCACATACATACGCATGCAACATGTAGTTCCTTCCGATAAACATCCATGATCCAACAATGACGTCGCACATGGCCCTCACAAAAAAAAGTTCAATGAAGAAAAAGAAACAAAACATGGGAAAGTGAAACAAGCGTAATGCGAGGTTATCGCTCGACCCAACGACCTTGGATATGGGAATTCGGGGCAAAGACTTGCCAAGAAAAAGAAATAACAATTCTCAATGGCAAGTGCGAAATCGATGTACTACATTGGAATTGAGTAGTGATATGTTCACCATGAAGCAATGCACCCCCCTCCCCCCTTCCCCTTCTCTCTCCTTCCCTCATTCATCCAGCGTAACAAAGACATGACAAGATCAAAAACCCTTATAACACAAAGTACATATACATATACAAGCAAAATCCCTCCCCGATATTACATCCCCCTTCCAATCCACTAGCATACTCAGTCCCAGGCACACACGCACACAAGCTACATACGTACATACATGCACGCAGTGCGCACTACGGGGGAAGGGAAGGGGGGGGGGCCAATCAGCCACGCGTCGTCGCCACCATCACCACGTGCCTGGAGACAACAACTAGCGGGTACAGTAGCCCACCTACCCCCCCGTCATCATGTCACTGCTCAGGCTAAGAGACACGCATTTTGGGTTGTTGAATTCCCCGTAGGATTTCGGAGGAAAGGAAGACAAACTAGGGGGGGAGAAGCAAGGTGGAGTGAAGGGGGGGTGGGGGGGGAAGCACAAACGATGTTTTCACCATTTCGTGCATAAAAAAAACAACAACAACATTATAAGGAGTAAGGGATGTACATAAGTCCTCCCCCCTGAACATCAGGTTGATTCAAGACAAAAAAAGAGACGCGTGACTTGGATGATTTACTTGTGGGGGGGGGGGGGGGGGGGCGTTGAAGGTTTAAGTCTGGAATTTTGCAATTGTGAACATGTGCATAATAATGTATTGTTTTGCTGCTTTTGTGCAAATCAAATCAAGTGATTAGTTTAGGTTATTCAGACATATACACACAAAATACACATTCACAATGGCAAATGATTCCCAGCACAAATCCATCAAGGAGGACAATTGTGTTCCCAATGCATTTTTGATATGAGCTACATAATCACCCTACGCCTCGCGTTTCTCCCCCATAGACTTGTTGCTGCTGTTGCCACTATTACCGCAATTGCAACCTGGCAGTCTGAATATGCCATACAAATTTGTCACAGACGTCCGTTGTATTAGAAAAGGCGTGTTAAGCGTTTGTTTGGTCCAATAATGAAAGGAGGATAAGAAAAAGAGGCAACCAAGGCTATCCGTTAAAATATTCCCAAAGTGGCCTTATTCTACTACACATGAGTGGTATCCAGAGCTCGTGGTTTGGCAATGTCCCAATTACGCCAACGCCAGTAGAAAAGAAAAAAAAGGGTCCATCGTTCAACGGGTGTGTGTGTGAGCCAGTAGAATAAACCGGCGCCATATTGCATTGGAGCATAGCTGCGGCGCTGTGGTTATGGCAGTAAAAAAAATTCCAAGGTGCAACAAATGACCTCAAAAGACAGCAGATGAGATGATTCAACCGTGTCCATGACCGACTCAAGCTGGGCGGCGGCGTCCACCCTTGAGAGACTTGACGCGGTTGAGGAAACCACCACCAGGTGGCTTCGTTTCAGCAGTGGGGGATGAGGCGCTGTCAGTAGTAATGGATCGTTGCAAAGCGGCGCCACGAGGTGGTGAAGCTGCCATCCTTCCATCGGCGTCACCGGTCCTAATGGACGCTCCCTTGGCATCGTAGGCCTTGTCGTAGTCGTCATTAAAGAAGGGGTTTTTTTCATTAGCCTTGGTCTGTGACAGGGACCCGGTACTGTAGGACCCATTGTGGCCGCTTGGGCTAGTACCGGCTCCGTAACGCGCTTCGGGTGAAGTGATGCGAGGATTGTCGCCATAACGTCGGGGCTGCGAGATTCCGCGGAATCGCTGGGCAATCGACTTCTTGCGGCCAAGGCCATTCTCAGCAAGCTGCTTTTGCCTCTGGGCATCGCTGTCCTCTTGGATGGCCTTGCGGGATGCTGGAGTACCTTCAAGGAATGTCGAGGTTCCAAGACCGTGGCTCTGCTCGCCATGGACGATGTCATTTCGGCTCTTGGCACTGTACTCTGTAGTTACAGGCTTCTTCCACTCTGATTCGGCGGTACTGAAGTCTTCGAAACCCTCGGCGCCTCGGCCGTGGATCCTGTCCAAATCGATCTTGTTGTTCAGCGGTCCAGCACCCCCTAGCGTGTTGTTGGCGGATCCGACCGGGAAGGCCTCCATCGGCGCGCGCGTGTCCTTCTTCCGGTTTCGGTGTGGCTGTACAGCGTCGTAAGGGCCGTCATGGTGAATCATGCTGGGGCCGTAGATGCCGGTGACGTCGAGCTTGTCGATCAAATCAAGGCCCTGGGGTTTGCGGACTCGCTTGCCCGTCTTGGGGTCCTTTGCATCCTTGGAACTATCCTCACGCTCCTTGCGGCGCTCCCTGCGCCTGCGGTCGTCACGCGGGTCCAAAGAGCCTCGGTCGACAATCGACGAGTCGGAGTTACGTCGGGGGCGTCGCGTCGTCTCACGGCGGTCGGGGCTGTTTGGGTGAGGGGGACGCGACGAGCCTGGAGGACCGCGTGGTCGAGGGGGACCACGGGGAGCGTCGCGTGCCCGCCTCTCCTCGTCAGAGCGCGATGGGCGGTGGGCTGCACGGGGATCGGTGCCGCTTCGGTTAGGGGCCGGGCGTGAGGGAGGAGCTGGCTTCTTATCGCTGTCGTCGATGGATAGGCTCTTCTGTATGTGGCGAGGCGATGGTCAGTAAAGTGGGCAGCAAAGCGTTTGAAGCAGCCCATGATGCACACAGTGGACGTGCAATGAGCGAAAACATGTTTGTACACCACAAGGGGAGAGAGGGAGGGGATTTGAGCGGACAGCTGTTGCAGCACAGTGCACGTAACCGCCGGGTTCAGGTGCAATTGTGAATGCAGAGGGCAGGGTAAAACACGTACAAAGATGTCCTCGGTGGCGGAGCCAAAGGTGGGTTTCTTGGGAGATTCCTTCATGTTTGCAGACATGTCAATAAGGTCGCGCGAAGCTTCCTTATTAAACTCTGCCTCGAAGGTCGAGATGAAGGGATTTCGCGACATTGGTCTGCTGCCGGAGCTGGAGCGGTTGGTGGCACTAGCGGGAGAAGGAAATGCGGGCGAGGGATAACCAGGTGAGGCAGCTCTGCGGAAAGGGTTGTTTGAGGAAAGGTTGAGCTGCAGGCCTGGCGAGGGCCGGCGTTCTGTAGATAAGAAGGGGTGATGAGCGAGGGGAGCAAATTGGAGCGTCGGGCCCAAGAAGAGGGTGAAACGGGCGATCGAAGGGGGAGGGGGGTAATACCTGGCATTGACGGCTCTGCAAACATAATGCCGTCTTGTTGTCGACAACCCTGCTGTGCGGCCCAATCAAACACTGGCGTTGCAGGAGGCGGCAGGCGAGCGCTGTGCGACTGTTGGCTGGTGACGCGCAGTTGCGGGTAAGCGTCGTGGTGCAGCGGGCTCCGTTGCTGGGCAGGGCAGCAGAAGCAAAAAGGGGGGCGTAATTTAAGACTGGCGATACCAATGCTGCAGTGTTTCGCGCTGAGGATAAGACGGGCCCTGCTGGCTGGCTGGCTGGCGGCGGCGGCGGCGGGTGCTGGGCGGGGCGAGTGCAGATGGGCTTGTGTTTGAAGGCCCGTTAGTAGTCTATGCAACGGCTAGTGATGTCGAGTGCCCAGGCGACGGCCGCGGTGGTGGTGGTGGTGGTGGTGCAGGCAGCGCAGGAGGCCGCGGGGGGGTATGTGTGCAGGAGATGGGGAGTGGAATTGGGAGGGGGGCAGTCAGTGAGCGAGCGAGGGAGCGGGCGGGCGGGTGAGGGAGGGAGAGGGGGCAGGAAAGGGAGAGGGCGAGGGCGAGGGCGAGGGCGAGGGGCGGAGGGCAGCGGCGGCGGGCGGGCGGGTTTATGTAAACGAAGGCAGAGGCAGGCAGAGGCAGAGGCAGAGGCAGAGGCACGATGAGGACTAAAAGTAGCTACTTGCTGCTGCCATCTACTTAGCAGCTGGGAGCGGCCAGCTGGGCGGCGGACCTGGGACGCTGCGGCGTTCGGTAGGACCGGCCGTCATCTGGGCCGCTGGTCACGAGCCTGAGGAGGAGAGAGGGCAGAAAGCCACCATGAGGCCGATGCCCGCCCGCGACCTGCCCTGCGCGACACACGCACATGCACACGCGCCTGTGGGGTTTTTGGCTCGCCCGCCAGACGGGCATAGCGCTGCGTCCGCCTGACTCTGCCCACGCCCACACATTCACGCCCTCCTTACATGGTCCCGTAGTGCTGCACCTACTTGGACACACACACTCACACACACACTGCCCGCCCGCCCGAGGGATCCGCCATCTGCCCCCCGACCTCTCCATCGACATCTTCGTCTCGCTCGCCTGCCCTGCCCTGCCCACGCGCAGCTGATTGTGCAAGGGCAGACTCGTTAGCCCGCCTCAGTCTACCCAAGTGGATTAGCTGCCGACTCTGTGCAGCCTGGACATTGCGGGGGAAAAAAAGACCCTGAATCCATCCCTCGCTCTATTCTTCTTTCAGCCCCAGCCGGCCTGGCCCTCGACACTCCCTGCGCGCGCTGCCTCGATTGCGACCTTTGCCTTTGATTCACCGCACTGCACCTGTCAGGCGCTGGCTGCAACCATGCCCATGCCAGACGTGCCCGGCCTGGGCGGCTACTCGCGCTTTGAGCTCGAACTAGAGGTCCGCAATTCCCGTCGACCGCAACGTCATTAGCCCCTGTTTTATCTTCATTAACACGAACCTAGTTTGTCCAGTGCCTCGCCAATCCCGTTTATCTCAACTTCCTCGCCCAGCAGAAAACGCTGGATAAGCCCGATTTCGTGGCGTACCTGGCGTACCTGCAGTACTTCAAGCACCCCAAGTACGCCAAATTCCTCCAGTAGGTCCCCCCCTTTCAGCCTTGTCCTCGACTACACTGCGCCCAACAACTGCTCCGTGACGCCACCCAGCTTACTGATGATGATCCGCCTGCAGCCATCCCGGCCCAACGCTCCGTGCGCTCGAATTGCTGCAGCAGGAGCGCTTTCGCCACGACATTCTCGCTCCTGGCCTCGTTGACAGGCTGGTCATCCAAGGGCAGCGCAACGCTGTGCCTGCTGCTAACACGTACTGAGCCCACGTGGGGCCACACCGCCAAGACATACCGTCGATCGTGGCCGTGTGGCTGGCCCTTTTTGGCTCCCAAGGTACCCCCGACGCCCCTCTCTCCCTCTGCCGTCCTGGACCCCAGCACTGCCAAATCCAGCTGAAATATCGATTCATCCTCATCTCAATTTGGCCTGACAACCTGTGTTTAGCCCGCCCGCCCATGGTTCGCGCCATGGATGAAGCCTGCAGCCCGTGGCCGTCGCCTGCTAGCACCTCGCTCTGAGACGCCGCCCCATCGACGGCTCCATCGGTACTCGTACTCTTGCTCTGCACTCGATAGTCGAACGCTTTGGTAGCAAAAATATACCTAGTGTGTAGTCACAACGGCAAGCCATCGTATTCAGGTACCCTAGAATAGTGCACGGCGCTATCGTTTGATGCTTGATCCATCGTATTCGCATTGCAGTGACGTCGATATACAGCCTGCGTGAACCAAACAAACAATAAATAATCCCATCCCTAGCCTAGCCCAGCCATGCCGTGCGATGCCAATGCCATGCATCCATCCTCACAGCAGATCCCAGTAGTGGCCTCGCCTACTGCACAGCTGGGACCATCTGCCTGCTGCACGTGACATCATCGCTCGGCCAAAGCTGCCCCGCGTCGCGCCATTGCTGCGAGCCATCGAGGGCGCAGCAACCCCAACCCCCCCAGTCTTGCGAGCTGAGCTACCAACAGGGTACTTGGTTGCCGACACAGTACTCACGCACCCCCCCCCCCCCATCACTGTCAAACTTTAGCACCATGCGCTCCGTATCCGAAGCCGAGTATGCCCATGCGTCGTCTACACAAATCCCCTTGACAAAACTCTGACGTGATTGATGTAGGAAGCACTGGCGCTTGCTCGACAACTTCCATTCCTTGACCGATCTCAAGATTCACGTCTCTTCGCACAAGGAGCCTCAAATTACTGCCGGCCTCCGGTCTGTCTGCTGGAAAGTGCGATTTCCCCTCCACTGTCTCGTCCTGCTGCCATTGCTCATCATCCATTCCACAACCAGATCTTTCTCGTCTTCAAGACTCTCGATCGTTCGTCATGGCCCACCCACCTCAGCCAGGCGCGCAAGACATACGAATCCCTCCGCACTCACTACCTCCGTGCCATACAGAACCCAAATGAATTCGAGTCTGCCGTCGACCCCCTGAGCGAGCTATCAGAGGTGCGTATATCTCGTCGCCCCATCGCACGCGCCCAAAAATATGTCGCTTATTGACAGGTGCTAAGCGTTAAAAGTCCCCATGGATAGCCCTACGAGCCGACGAGGAGCTTCGGGCCGAAATATTTCAAGACATTGAGCGATGCATGCCGGACAATGTATACTTTCGCCAGCCCGCCACCCAAAACATGATGCTGGACATTCTGTTTGTGTGGTGCAAAATGCACCCCAACATTGGCTATCGGCAGGGCATGCACGAAATACTAGCCCCCGTGCTGTGGGTCGTGGAAAGGGATGCCATTGAGCTCGTGGGCCAGAAACCTGGGGCCAAAGATCGCACGCTCGCAGATATGCTAGATTCTGCATACATTGAGCACGATACCCACATGCTTTTCTCCGTCATCATGCAGACGGCAAAGTCGTTTTATGCCCCAGCAGAGATTGGTTCGGCTTCCAAAGAGACTCCCATGCTTGCTCGCAGCTCTAGGATCTTCGACGACTACCTGTCAAGGGTCGATCCAGGATTGCATGGCCATCTCGTGAAGCTCGACATTGTCCCTCAAATATTCTTGCTGTAAGCCGCCAGTGCACTTGGATTCCCTCCCAACTATGTAACTAACAAGCACAGCCGCTGGATACGTCTTCTTTTTGGAAGAGAATTCTCTCTTGACGCCGTCTTTGACATGTGGGATGCTCTGTTTGCGATAGACTCCACGCTAGAATTAGTCGACATGATTTCCATCTCCATGCTGCTGCGCATAAGGTGGGACCTGATAAAGGCTGATACCAACGAAGCGTTTGCTTTTCTGCTCAGATATCCGGAGCCGGCCAACCCCCCTTACACGTTCATCAAAGACGCTTTGTATCTTCGTGACCACCTAACCCGACAGGGCGGCGTAGAAATCATCACAAGATATGGAAAGAAAGCCCCCGTTTTTGAGCCTGAGACAATAGCCAGTCCTCGCGATGCTTCGCCATCACCATCGTTCGCCTCAAGCCGAACACGAAATAGCCTGGGGTCTCCAAGAAGCTTTGTCAGCCAACAAGGTACTGGCATAGAGGCATTGATTCAAGGCGCCGCCAAAAATGTATTAGATCGCGGATCGCAATGGGGTGTGGGAAAGGCTCTACGCGATGCCGTAGGGGAAGTAAAGAAGAATGTCGAAGCCTATCAGTCAGGAGTGAGTTCAGGCAATGCAACACCACGATCCGGTGCAAGAGAGTTTCGAAAGCCTGGCTTGCCAACAATTGGTGCCAATGGGAGGCCCAGCTTGGAAAGAATGCATTCGGCCAAAAGCATGAGTAAATTAGAAGAGCTCGATCGTAGAAACAAGAATCTGGCCAAGATGCTAGAGGCTGCAATCGGTGAGTTGTGGGAGCATCACCGTGAACGTGATGAGGCGCAAAGAGCAAACGCAAATGACGAAAAGGGCAAGGAGGCTATCGAAGCACTTAGTCTTGCCATTGCAAAGGTACAGTTTGTACAAGTGTACCTGGAAGATTCATCGATACCGTTGCCTGTCGATGAAGTAACAGAGCAAGCTGCAACTGCACAGGCTACAGCAACTCTCGCTTCTCCAAGCCCTCCCTCCACAACAGGACCCGAGCAGAGCCCCAAGGTCAAGCCTGTTACATCCACAGCAAGTCCTCGTCCCACCACACCTTTGGTAGCAGTGTCAAGCAATCCTACCCCAATTAGTTCACGCCCGGCATCCCCTCCTGTCAGCACACTGTCGCCACCATCAAAGCTCGCCTCATCTCTATCCCCAAGGTCACGACCACACCTCACATCTTCAAGCTTTTCATGGATGTTGGGTGAAGACTCTGCGTCCTCCAACTTTGCCTCGGGTACAGCGCATTCGACCTTTTCATCTGATGAGAAGAGGCGGATGAAGGGCAAAGGATTTTTGTTTGGCGATGATGATGATGATGATGATGACGATGGTAGTAGCATCAAGGATGGGAAGAGAGGGGTTGGTAGCAGTAAGAGCGGCACAAAGAGCGCTAAGAACACAAAGGGTAAAAGCGTTCCAGAGCCTGAAGTGGAAGAAGAAGTAATCAATCTTGCAAACATGGGTAACAAAGGAGGGGTGGTCTAAATTCCCTTTGGCTCTCTTCAAGGCGCCTCAGCATCATTCTTCGGAGCGTCGGCGTGGGATGTAAAAGTCATCTTTGAAAGCAACGTAAGAGGTTTTGGTAAGTGATCCAATTGCGATGGAATCTCCATGCCCAAGGTGACCGTCAGAATCCTACGTAAGATGGTGGTTACCGTGCCATTTGAGCGGCATGGCGCGCTGCGTACGTCAAGACTGCAAGTGGGTGAAGACATCCACCCGAGAACAGACGATCCCCCGGAGTACAATGACGGAGGGTGGGCTCGAATACAATCCATCATCTGCCGCTCTTGCATGCTCTTGACCGAACCAACAACTTGGCAGTCCGGCCTCATCACTTCTTTGGTCAGCTTACAGCATGCTGTTCTGGAGGATCTATGCGCCTAATGCCACTTCACAGTTGATGGTGCGGGTCGCCCCCACTCTCCCGCCGTCCTTGGTGCCGCCGCCAATGCCTCACCAGGCCTCTGGATTCGCCACCCCAATCATTCCATATGGTACGTCTGCTCCAATGATTAGCTGGTCACGAGGCCCGACCCGCCTAAATGAATCAGGTCGGCAACCCGGCCGCGTTGGGGTGCGGGAGACTCTGGCAAGTGCGGCTATTGGCGTCACAGCGGCCGTGGCCGAAAACAGTTGGTCATCGGTCAAGCATGAGCAGATAAAAGGCCGCCCCGCTTCTGCCCCTCCAACTGTTTCTCTTTCCTCCAGCAAACGACCAAAACTACCAATCTACAACTATCTTCTTTTACATTACCACCAAACCACCACACTTCAAAACCTCATCAAAATGAAGGGAGGCTGCGGAAACGCTGGATGCACTTGCGCCGACTGCGGCTGCGCACAGGGTGCTTGCTCCTGCGGCAAATGTACGTGTTTTTTTGTATATCTGAGGTTTTTTTTTGTTCAAATACTCTTCATCTTGAGTTTCTGTGTTTGTACTGCGAAACTTGAACTCGGTATACTAATAGTTATCGTTTAGAAATGTCATATCAGACAGCTACCACCATGCGACAAGACTATTCCATTCGACTCACGCCCTGTTTATAACACGAAATGTTTGAACATTCATGTACAACGCGAGCGATCGTTATACTTAGTTCCAATATTTGATTTGAATGCATACGTATGGGAGGAGTAGAACGAGTAGTAAACATAGGAACAATCGCATGACATGACTATTGACATAACATGCCCCTTTCTTTTGCAGTGATATATAATCGGTCTTGGGTTAAAGTCCCGCGTTCCTGGTTCATTAATGTTGATCTGCTGCAAAACGTATGCACCTGAATCGAAGTGGCATAATATAAGTATAACTAGGTTGTCTGTGTAACTCAAGATGATCATCTTAAACTGAAGCTTACTTGATCTGCAATTCTTAAAAGTAGCAGATAATAGCTGTTTGTCTCTTCCAAGCCCAACTTCCTCTGCGTACTCTATACCTGACGTGTGTCCCGTGACATCCGTCAAGGCTGGATCTACTCATTAACAAGTCGCACCTTCCATCCGTGCACACCCACTAGCGCGATGCACTCGGAATCATTCCGACAGGCCCCCAAGCATTACCCTCACACTTACCCTGATCTCACTATCCAATTTACAGCAAACTATATCAGATGGAAAAATGAAAAGCACATCTCACACCTTTGCAACCAAAGGGGACGAAGCCGTGGGACCAGCAGAGCCAATCCTCGCATCTTCCTTAATCAATGACGACGAGCTGGACGACTTGATCAACCGCATGTACAACTCGGGTATCAGCGAGCACAAGCACAACATAGAGCGCATAGGAACTGGAGTCAAGAGCTTGGATGCGGCACTGCTCGGTGGACTGGAAAGCGGGCGGGTAATTGAAATCAGTGGTGAAGCAAGTGCAGGCGTCAGAGAGGTTAGTTAGAAGGAAAGGAAGGGAAAAAAAGAAAGAAAGAAACAAAAGTCCAACTCGATTGAAAACAAGATGAGTGGTTATGTGAAACACGTAAGAGAAGTGAGGTTGAACTAATTAGGGAGTGTTGTTTTTCTAGGTATACACATCTTTGCTTGTTACTTGTCTATTGGCAAATCAAAATTCCACAGCGGCGGTGGTGGATACGACGGGTAATTTCGACGTCTTGAGGCTGTATACGCTGATTATTGCGCGGTTACTACGACTGTGGCAACAGCAGCCTCAGGATCTACCAGCGCCCCCCTGCGGATCTGTTGGTTTAGGATCGGATTCTCGTGCGGAAGATGTGGCAGCAAAGGTGCTGGACCGGGTTAAGATTATGCGAGTTTTTGATTTTGAGGGTGTGAGGGAGGTGGTGGGGGAGATTAGAGATGAGCTCGAGGGAAGAAGGGGAGGAGGTGGAAAAGATATGGAAGAGAAAGAGGAGACGTTGGTAGAGGAGCAGATACGGGTGGTGGAAGCGAAAGAAACTTCTAAGAGAACATTTGTTCCGGATAGCGAGGACGAAGACGGGGACGGAGAAGAGGAAATGCTGTTTGAATCCGAGGCCAAACCCAATCTGGCCCCACGAGTGCAAGACACAGCCGCGATATCAGCGCCAGAACCAGAAAACCCAGGACACGCAGACACAGCAGACGAAGCTACAAAAACAACCCCCAACAAGATCCCACCAAGCGCTCTGAAATTCATCCTAATCGACAACCTCACCCACATCTATGGACCCCTGTCAAAAACCGACACAAACAAAGGTAAGTCTCCACCGTACCATTTCCCTCCCCCCCTCAAACCGTACAAAGCACCAGAAACTGACCCGGCATAAACAGCAACATCCCTCACATCCAGCCTCCTCTCCACCCTCGCCCACCTAACCCACTCACTCACTCTCTTCACTCTCCTCGTAACCCCCACCACGCCACCACCACCTCCCCCCGCCCTGCGTGCCGCATCTCCCACACGCGGGGCCCCCGCACACCGGGAACATGCAGGAAGCTACGGGGGTCCGGATCAGAGTGATGCAACAATACCACAGCCTTCTATTTTCTCGAGTAACAAGATAGGACCGGGGGCACCGGGTTTGACTGGATTGATGGGTTTGTATAGTGATGTACACGTGCTGATTAGTCGGATGCCTCGTCGGAAAGTTGATGCGAGGGTTTATTACGATGAGAAGATTGACACGGCGCGGAAGAGAAGGGTGGACATGGTTGGGGTGCTCGAGGTGGTGGGGGATAGATGGGGAGGGAGGACGGGGGCTTGGGGGGTCTTTGCAGAGGGGCGAGATGGCATTGTAGACATCACATAAGATGCAGTTTGGGGAAACGGAGGCCAATGGGATTTCACTGGTCTAGAGTCCACTCGTCGTCGCCTGTGTTTTTCGGCCAGCCTTTCAACGCGCTTTGCATATCGCTCTTTACTCTTCTTCTTTCTAACAACAAAGCGGTACTCTTCATTTCGGCATATTTTTTCTTCGTGCTGAGCACTGTCGCAGCTGCTCCGCCTAGCATTGCTGCCATCCGTACACTTTCCATCCACAATCCTCTTCTGCAAATCCGGCTTGCGCCACGGGGATCCAGCTGCTTTCGCCCTTGCAACACACCACCGATGATTGTCTCCTGCCAGTACGGTGTCCAAACTGCCGACAGGTTGCTTGATACCGCGTTCTCTCCTGCAGCTAGTGCACGCCTCGACCACGTGAACTCCGTTGTGGTAGGCTTCACTGTGAATGGTTGGAATGTGTATCCTCCGCCCCACCCATCTTTTGTCGAGCAAGGCAAGTTTTTGAGGCGGCCAGTGGGAGAAAAAGCGCGCTCGCATGCTTGGGGCACGTATTGCGAGGCGGGGAGGATGAGAGTAGCTAGATAGGCGTTTTGTGGCGTGATGAAGAGAGAAGTGGTGGAGGAGAGAAGGGAGAGGGATTGCTTGAGGGTGAGTTTGTCGGTGCAGGATTTACTTAGGGTAGGGGGTGCGTCTGGTCGGGAGGGTTTAGCGCGGACGACGCCGAGGTGGGAGAAGTTTGAGCGACCACGTAGGGCGCTGGGTCCGATGTCTTCTTCTGTGTCGCCAGTCGTTTGTCCTGGTGGGCTGAGTGACTGTGGAGACGATGCTACAGTGGCTTCCTGGAGGGTTGGGGGCGGGCTTGTCCATGGCGTGGCATCTGCTTGCGCGGCCATAGTGAGCTCCATGCTTGCGTCACCGCAGGGTGCTTCGGAACAATACATGTGGATTGATACATCATCGGGGATAGTAAATAGCTGTGGCATCTGGTCTCGGGAACATCGGGATTGGATGAAATCCGACGTAGGATATGGTGGCGATGAGATGCGCACACATTCGTCCAGAAGGTAGCGGTTAAAGGCTCGGATGGCAATGACTTCAGCGTGCCAGTCGTGTAGGATGTTGCCTTTTGCTAGTGGGAGTTTGTTTGATGGGAGACATTTCATGCCCGTTCTACGAGCGTCAGCATGCCATTACATGGTCAGATATCGCTTCTTGGACACTGCGAGATGGCGCTGAATTGACCCATGTTCCAATGTATCAATCGTATATGGTTCTTTTCACAATCCTGCAGCACCTTGAGGCGGGGCCGAGCGACTGATGGGAATAGCCCACTCGGGTAAGTAGACTACTTGATGCATGTCGCTTACGAGTCGACGAAACCCCATTTTACCCACGTCGTGGCGGCATGGCTCGCAAATGGCGCAAGGAACTATATTGAAAGGAATATTGCTTACCCCAAAGATACACACTTTAGCCTGTCGCCTTCGCTAGTTCATGGGCATAAGCAAGTATAGCGGCGTAGACATGCCAGTGAGCGATTACCTTTAGATAAGACGATTCCAGCAATGGGGACCCATTCTCGCGCGCCGTGGCTGCGGGGTCGGGGTTTCCTTTTGTCGGGCAGGCTGTCAAAGGTGTCGAGGACACAGCGGGCGATGGCATCTGGGTCTGGTGCCATGGTCGTCTGATTTGGTCGTCTGCAGTGAAAGGACAGCAAGGGTCGAGGGGCTCTGGTCAGGTTAGGTCAGGCATTGGGGCACGGAGTTAGGGCACGGAGAAAGCTGAAACCGGAAACCGATTGATGCTTTGGCGGTTCCAAGGCCATCCATCACTCCTGCTACTCGACGACAAAAGAACCCTGTCACACGCGCGATACCACTAGGACCCCTCTTACAGCTTGCCCGAACGTAGCTTTGTCCGGCTTCTTCTCTTCTCTTCAATATGCAAGCGTTTGGTGAGCAATGGCTATGCGCCGCACCGTCGCATTTGCGGCTCACACACTCACGATCCCAGTGCCAAAGAACCGACGAGTAAGGCAAAGCGTGTTACTAAGACGCGCAAACATACATAGGCACGTTACACGGGCTGACAAGCTGCACAGCCAAAGTTTGACCTGCACCTGAGAGTGCGCGCTGCCCATCATGCCCCCTATGACCATGTCCTGACCGCAGCAGATCATCGACCTCAACAACGTTCCCCTCGCATCCGGTACATCTTTCGTGAAATGGCACCTCTTGCACTCGACAGCCGCCGAACACCGCGGTCGTACAGAAAGCTGCTATGTGAAGGACCATAAAGTTGCCTACGACTATGAGGCTACACTCCCCGTCCGGCTTACCGTAGACAAGAACGGCATGTTGCAGGAGTGCTACGTCGAGTTTGAAGTTGTCCAAGAGTACGGAACAGGCAGAGGCGAAAGAATAACTCTGGGCACTGTCAAGCTCAACCTGGCAGAGTATGTGGAACAGAGCGAGATGGGCACTGTAGCGGGCGAAGAGCCAGGCGTCACACGGCGATACCTCATGCAGGACAGCAAAATCAACAGCACGCTCAAGATTGGGATATACATGAAACAGATCGAAGGGGACAAGAACTACATTGCGCCCGCACTCAAGACTGCTCAGGTGTTTAGCGGCATCGCGGGTATCATGGCCGGAGAACAGACCGAGCTCGAAGATCAAGGAGGTAAGCCTACCTTTTTCTTTTTCTCCCTTCACAAACGGAGCTAACTTTCACAGCCACACACTCGTCGGTGAACAAGTCGCGCGAAGCTAGCGAGCTACAAGATATGTACAGGCGTACCCTGGCCGCATACTGGTCGGCTCAGCCCGGCGAGCTCAAGGCAGACGAATGCATAGAGGATATCTTCGCTGGCGGAGACGGATGGGGTGACAAGTCCTACTCGCAGCAAACACGGGCTCAGCAATCGTTGCGCTTCGCCGGCGACGGCGGCAGCAGCTCTGTAAGCGAAAACGAATCGAGGCACATGCATGGTAGCAGCATCAGTCGCAAGTCGCATGAGACGCTGCGGCCCGGGGACATGAAACCGCTTCGCTCGCCAAATGTGCGAGGCCTGGAAAGCCTGGAACAGCGGGCATCGCATCTGAAGGCGAAGGCTGAGGCGGCGCGGCAACGACAACGGCCCGTCCAAGAGGTCAATGAGTTTGATCTGCGAGAAGACTTGGTCAGCTGGCATCGGCCGACGTGATGTCTCATTGTAAAAAAAACAGTAGATTCTTGTAATTGCGCATTTTGTTTCTTCTCTTGAACCTATTCTTTTTTGTTTGTATTGTCTTTGTAACGACAGACATGTGACAAGAAGCATTGGCACACAGCTACTCAGGATGACGCGCCTTGCACGTGAAGGCGCGACGGCAGAATTATTAGGCGGTGGCCAAAGTTGATGGTCGCATTTCACTTTGTGCACCACATACTGCAACAAGCATTGAACCCCAGCCCAACCTCGCTGTCCTTCATGCTTGCGCCCCGTGCTCCCAGTGCATTTGTATGCCTCCGCTGTGAAGCGCAAATCGCCCGCCGACGACTCCCTGCCGTGCCCCGCCGCATCCCACGCGCCACTTTTTCTGCCTCTGCTCGCCTGCATGACGATGGCGCAGAAACAAACGACGCTGTTTCCGAGTCGAACGGTCCGAAGCTCAAGATTACTAAAGTAGTCGAGCCGCTGAACCGGGTCCGGAGGAGAAAGGGCAAGATTATCAAAGAGACCACAGCAAGCCTGGGAGGAATCAAGCAGCTGGGCGACCATGCCGATATCCTGGTGCTTAGAGAACTCGGAGACGTACTAGCGGAGAAAGGCAATGAAGAGCTCGAAACCGTTGCGCCTTTTGATCCTGTCCAAGTTCCCGACATCTTTGCTTCGCTGCAACTAGAGGGCAAAGTAATTACACCTGAGGAAATCTACCAACAAATTGGCAGTCTGCGTCCAACACAACATGGCGATCCCAATGAGCCACACTATGTCAAGCAGGCCACGTTTCTCAAGTTGAAAAATCTTCTCATGAACGGCTTCACCCAGCAACAGTTGATGACCTTCTACTCGGTTGCAAAGAATATCAAACGGGGGCAGGTCAACCAAGGCGTCATCGATAGCCTAAAGCGAGACGGGGATGACCCCAAGCGCCCGGTGGAGCGCTCTGAGTGGCAACCAGGCACTACAAGCATCACACAACGTTTGCCTGGAGTCGACCGCCATGTCAAAATCATGGGATGGCGCAAGAACGTCAGCAAGCAGCTGCTTGTAGACCGTATCCTCCGCGACCAGTGGAACCTCGTACTTCTTGAAGAAATCGAGAAGCCTGGCGAGCTCGAACTCTTCGTGAAGCCGTGGCAGATGACACTACTCACTGTTGGAGGTTAGTTTTCAGCTTGTATCACCTTCACATAACCCACTAACTCTTGTTGAAGAGCACAATGTACTCGATGAAATCGCACGGATCAGAAAGGTCAAATTCCAAATCTACAAGCACCATGAAATTCTTCGTATAACCGCCGACAAAAGTACAGCAGAGTACGCTGCCAATGACGTAGAAGAAGCTTTGCAACGTACAGAGGTCAAACGGATGAACCTTAAAAATTACATGTGTCTACTGGAGCCTGATATGATACCGCAGGACCAACAACTAGATCTAACCACGCTCTTTAAACAAAAAGACCGGGATGTCGTATCAGCACTCACCAAGACAAGTATAGCAGGCACTACAAGGAACTTGGCAAGTCGTCCCTTGACATTGGTACCTACACTCGCTAATTCTGAGTAGTTCACAATCAGAGGATTCAATAATGCATCTGTTGAAGAAGCAAAACGATCTTTGATCAACCTTCTGCCTTTGAGGGACAGCATCACCCGCACTTCGGATATGCTGAACCTGGGCCCTGCAGCAACTTCAATTTACCCCGCACCCGTGTACGTGGACGAAAGCCTGTTGAGCTACCGGAATCGTAATGCTCCGCTTGGACGCTTATCAGTGCCTCTCCCACGAATCTCTGGGCCCGAATCTATAGAAGATACAGAAGAGTCAGTGGAGGCCCCCAAGTCATCCAAAGCAATGGTTCAAGGCCTAGTGGAGAGGACTGCAGCCATGATACTTCGGGCTGCTTCCAAAGAATTTCCTCACTTGGAAGAGCTAGGCAGCTGGGTTGCTGAACCGCGACGAAAGTTCTATGTCAAATTTGGTCAATCCTTGGTGCCTCTAGAACATGCGAATCCCGCGAAGGCAGAGGCTGATACGCCCGAGCAATTCTCCCAAACCCACTTTGTGTCTACTTTTCCCGGGCTTTCTACTCTTTTTACATCACCAGATATCTCCGTTACTACGCGCCTGCACGTTCCGACCTTACACTACCATTTCCGACCCGACCCTGAGCAGGAAGGCTTTGATCCCAGCCAATTGTTTCCCACTATCCAGATCAAGATGGGTACAGATCGCCACGGTGCCAAAGCTTATTTCCGCAGAACAAGCTTGAGGTTTTGGCAGCATATACATACAGTGTCGCTCCCCAATAAAGCGGCCGACCTTCAGTTCTACCAGTACGGGAATTTGAGAATGACCAATGATCACAATGATGCCAACTTACATAAATGGGTTGGCGCCGCCGCAAAAAGCATTTCGAGTGGCGGACGCATTGTCGCGCCGCCGCTTAGCATAGACATTCCCAAGTGGACCATCCCTGGCTGCTCGATTGAAGAAAAGGGCATGGCTCAGATCAAATATCACTTTTCTGGTGTGGAGTTCCGACAGGCTGTGTCGGGCAGTCTATTGGGTGAAAATATCGCCTTCAGTGCCAATCAATCGAGCAAACTAAACGCAAAGGGTGGCGAACTGATGGCGTACTACGACGATCACAGTGACATGCAGTTACGTGATGAGGCAGCTGTCAAGGCGTTTGTCAAGAGATGCTATGATATCGCCGATTTGATAACAGATGCGAGCGCGCAGACGTCGCCCGTGTCTAGACAGGTGCGCCCGAGGTATCCTGAGAGTGCACGAAAAATGCGGCGATCGGGGATTTTGGGCGAAGCGTCCAATGCAGCGAACGATGTAGGCGAGGAGATGATAAAGAAGGGTTTGCAAGAACGCATTGCGGAGTATCCCAGTGCACCAGAGGACAAAGTGATAGGGGAGGCAAGCTCCATAAAAGATGACGTCTCAGCGGACAATGCCGCTGCAGTAGAAGTGCAACAGGGAGAAGAGGACATAAAAACAACCCCGTCATCGGATATGCCAGACGCGGCAGAGCCAGAGCCAGAAGTGTCAGAGGGACGCCCTCTAGACTCCTCGTCCAAGGGTATATAGGACGAGATGTAAGACTGGATTCTCATCTCTACACTCAATCTCTACCTGCTATCTCCTCATTCTGTCTTTACTGTGCATAGTTTAGAGGTAATGGGTTGACTTCACGAAGTAAGCGGACGCACGTCCAACTGTAGCAGGCACGCACTTTCGATTATGTAAAATCATGGCGTCTCTTTTGAGAAGGAGTGAAGAAAATGAGTGACTATGTTGGCAACGACGGACTAATTTGCAGTAGCATCATTGATCTTCTCGCTGACGATGAAAGATGCAAAAGAGTGAAGTGCCAGACCAACCCAAATAGACTAATGCCGGCTTATTTGCTCAGGCAGAAGCCGGAGCTGCAGCCCCAACTACCGTCTTGCCAGCCATGCTCTCCAGACGCTTGAACCCGCCATTCTGCTTGACACCTTCCTGCAACTCAACCATCTTCTTCTGGTCGCCCACTGGATCCTCAGCCTCAGCTTGCAGGCCCCAAGCCAGATACTCATTTGTATAGTTTGGCGTAAACGCTTCATTAAGCACACCAAGCCTCTTCCCATATCGGGTAACCTTTTCCCAATCACGCTGCACATTCTGCAAGTCTGGGCTAAAGTACGCAAAGCTGCGCTCGAAAATCTTGCGGTTGGTCGGCGTATCCATGGCCGTCTTCGCAGCACAAAACTCAGCCCACGCTTGCTCTGGCTGCGCAAGCACAAAGTCCGTTGCGCGCTTGCATGCGCGGAGAAAAGCGCGGACGGCATCGGGGTGGCGCTCGATGAAAGCATTGTTGCCAATGTACAAGATGGAGCAGAAGCAGCAGCAGCCCAGCTGGGCGAGCTCGTCGATACGCAGCATCTGGACTTCGTCGCGGGCTCGCTTCTGCAACACTAGCCATTCTTCTAGCTCTACCATTTGCACATTCTCGAGACCGATGCCTGCGTCGATTTCGCCCGTGATGATGGACCGCGTTACGTTCATGCCCACGCGCACGGCTTGGTAGTCGCTGGGCGACATGCCGTAATGGGCTGTGAGCTCGTCGAGCTGAATTTTACCGAATTCGCCTACGTAGCCGATCTTCTTGCCCTTGAGCGTGCTGAAGTCGCTGGTTATTCCTGAAGATGTCAAGTAGACCACTCCAGTGAAGGGCTCGTTAAGCAGAGAGCCGATGGATTGGACGGGGAACCCTCGTGCGGCTGCGGCGAGCGTGTGGATCATGGCTTTGAAGCCTAGATCGACTTTTCCTGATCCGATGATTTCGGTGACGTCCTGTTTTCTACATTAGATGGCTAAGGCAGAATGGGATACGTAGTGGTTATCCTACGCTCGGATCGTTGGGCTCAAGGAGAGCAACTTTGATGCCTTCATCTTTGAAGTATCCCTTGCTTTGAGCAAGGTACACAGGCGCATGGTATGGCGTAGCGTGCCTGACCTATCCTTTAGCATCACATTTTCCCATAGCAAAAGCTAGATATTTAGCGCACCAGTTGGTCAAGAAGGTAATCTTATCCGTCGACATCTTGACTTTGGGTTACCGATACAATGTTCTTCTACGCTAGTCAGCAATCCCAACACCACCGTGGGAAATAGGACATCATGAAGCAGCAACAGTCCTTCGCGCTGGAATTATCCAGATCAAGTTTAAACGGTATAATCTCAGAACAAGCCACAAGCAATCAATACGATGTATCAATCACCGATGACTTGAACACCCGCCATGCTTTGCTTCTGATGGATTGAGATGGGTACCTGATGATGCACAGTAGAAGCATCTGTTTTACTTGACCGAGAGAATATCCTAAGGTGCGAGGAGCGAGACCCCAGGGGTGCCGCGGTGCTGGTTCGATGGTGGCATCGTACCAATAGAATGGTGTCGTAGCTATGGATTGTTGGAAATGGTATGTTAGAGTTGAGGTCAGAGACAGTCTCTGCAGTAATTCTTTCATCCTTTTATGCACTCTTGGAGTTTTTTTTTGTTGAGCTTAATGACATGCAAATTGCCCAATTGCACACGCATACGCACTCACGAACAGCGGGGCAGTGAGGGGTAGTATTGTGCCCGACTTGTGAGTCTGCATCACGGACCCACGATACTGGTTCCGCCAATATAGCACGGGAGGTCACCTCGTGCTTTTGATTCGTTAAGCAGTTCATGAACTGGTTGGTCTCACCCGGTGATGATCATGTTCTTGCATGCATGGACGGAAAATCTTGAGCAGCCATCCCACTCTTTCGTGGGGGTGCTCACTCTTGCGCGGATAGCTTGTGTTCAACGGGCACTGTGTCCAAAAAAAATTCGTGTATTGGCTGATTTTGTTGTCTGAGTCATGACGTATATTTGGAAGGCCCCAATCAAGACTTTACGGAGGTCCTGTGCACCGTATGATGAGTATGCTCGATTTGGTAAAAGGAATATCTGGTATATCCTGAAGCTACAACAACGCTGTTCTTGAAGACTGAAGCCTTTTTACAGTTTAGGCGTAACCCAGATTTATTTCAAACCCGCATTAACATCTTTGAGAAGCGTGCTTCTCGAGAATTGTTCTTGGCTGCCATACACTTTGAAGGGATATGGTGATATATTAAGGCCTTCTCAGTTCCGGAAGTCCATAGACATATCGAAGTCTATTCAAACCAGCCTCACAGTCTTTTTCTCTACTACAGCACCGTGGCTCAACCCACACAATTCCAAGTATCTCTCTGGGTCTTCCGTAAATCTTTCGAGAAGTGTAGGCTCTGGATCTGCCACTACCTCGTCGAGGGAAAGAGACTTGGCTTCCTCACACAGATGCCATATCCCGATGCGAGAAAATGTATTTGGCGTAGTTGGACGTATAAGAAGGAAGACAAGACCACCATCTGAATCTGTGCTCTGCGTCCAGGCTTCACCGGTAGCTATAAATATTGCCGTAATCGTCTCGTCATTCTGTGGAATGCCTTCGTCAAATTTGAAGCTCGCGTTTTCCATGCCACCAAAGACAGTATTCTTGGAATCTCCTAGATCCGACGTAGTGATCTGACTCCGAACGATCCAAGAAGTGATATCAATCCAAGGGAAGTAATTTGAATAATGTTCTGGAAGAGATGACGTGACAAATTCGAAGACATCGATATTTTTCCCATCACGGTTCGTGATGTGGCACTTCAGCTCTTGAAAATTAAGCCATGATGCGTTAAGGTCGCAGAAATTCAGTTTCGTGGTAGAAGATTTAGGTCTCGACTTTTGAGATGCCCAAGTCCATGATGGTAGTCCACAATCGTCAGGAGCGAGGGATTCTTCGACTCCAGTGTCCGTACTCTGATGCGAGGTCCACCAAACTAGACCCTGCGCCAAGAAGTATATTTTGTCATTGATGACATCCGTAAAATATATCAAAGGAATGCCGTAAAAGTGTCTGGAGTGATATGGCGTCGATCGATCTTTACCGCAGGCTTCCAAGATTCCCTCTACCGCTTTGAGACTGTCCTTGGCGAATGAAAGTTCCTTACAAAAGTACTCTATTAGGAGTGAGAAGGTTACTAGAGGCCGAAGATCGGTTCCTATAAAGGGAAATATTCGTTGGCCGCTTAATGGGTCTTCGTTTCCGTAGTGCTCGAGATGATGAGCTTTGTTGCATTGGAAATACATCTGTCTTTCAGTGAACACGAGGACACGTGCAGACAACACAGCTTCTTGGAAGGTCCTGTTTCAAAATCAGTATTTGCTCTACTGGAGAACGATCGATGGTCCGTTACCAGCCTCTGCTGTTCCAACGCGATTGGTCCAGCTGTTTCTGGATGGGCTCTTCAAAAAATTGTCGGCTCCCTAAAGTAACAGATGTGTGAATTAGGTCTGAACGATCTGTTCCCAGAACACCGGATAGACCATGCGAAGCATCTATGCCAGATGCTGCGACAATAGTGACTTCTGCCCCGCCATATATCAGATTCATTGATGCAATCGCTTCATTCCTTGCGATGGATTCATGCTGTACAATGCAGTATCTTTAAGGATACAACCTCATCAGCGAGTGTTCAACGTCAATAAGATATAGAGGAAGCTACTGACTGATCGACCCAGATTCTGGGGATTCCAATCTGCTCAGCCACATACATGGCGTCCGAAATAGTCTTTGAAAGACTTCCAGGGTGTATTTGCGAACCGAATGCAACTTCTGCAGGAGCTATGTTACCCCAGACATAGCTTAGGCACGCATAAGACTCGCCAGGCATCAGTTCTCTTACCTGCAGTGTACTGCAGTCGATTATGCTCAGCGGCGCCTTCATCCTCACTGGCTGAACTGTGCATGTCCTTCCACCTGCGTCATCAGATGCATGGTTTGATCTACAACTCTCGAGCCATTGCTTAGCTCGGATCAGGTCCGCTGGCGCAGATTTGCCACGCCTGGATATATGGTTTTCCGCTGGGAGGAATGTATGGTCATGTATTGGGTTAGCCGAGTCCCACATAAGGATCTGGCTCAAAGGTTTCGCGTTTGACGTCTCGGCGCATGGCTCAATCAATTCTTCTGAAGACTCTGATTGAGTTTCCTCATTCCCTAACCCATCACGAAAAAGAGCAACAACAAGCTTATCGGAATGGAAGTAATCAGACAGTGTCTTGCAGGACACACAGTTTTGGTACAAGGAGTCCTTGAAAAAGGACATGACCTGCTCATCTCCAGATTGGGGCGTAGTGTTGAATTTCTTGTCAAGCGCTCTGCATGCTGGACACAAACCATCCCTGTGTTCTACTTCTGCATTGATCATGACTGTAGTTTTCCTTATCTTGCTAGATAGCGTGATTGGTGCTTGCAGATTGACTGGAGGATGATGGTGAGAAGCAGCTGAGCGAGGCTGATGGGGCTGGCTGTAGTATTAGGAGGGTAGGGCTGTACTATGTAGTAAGCGACAACGCGCTCTAAGTACAGCCCCAGTATTCGGTAAGTGCTGCAATTTTACCTGCGCCATCACCTGTCAGGCTAGCAGCCAAGACGTAGGTACAGTCCCGGCACCTTGCAGCTTGACCCCACCAATTAGCAACCTAAATGATATCACGTCTTCTGACAGAAACCTGATGTCTCAGCTTCTTGCAGAAATGTCAAGGTTATGCGTCTGAAAGAACGGACACGGAAACATGCATATCGAATGAACTCGAATATGTTGCTAGGCTCCAGATATATCGCTACCAAAAATCAAGAAAATTATCATACTCATCTTTGCACGATAGACTACCCGAGTCCTCGTAGTTAAGCCACAAATCGTGGTCACCAACAGGGCACAGCGTGTCTGAATCCTTTGATGCGGTCTCTTCTTCAGACGAATCCGTCATACTCGCGCTGCCAAAATTGAACTCGCTGCTGTACACAGCTGTTGGAAAGTTGTCAAAGGTTAAATCTGGCAACAGAGGTGCCACTGGTACTCCTGGCTGTACGTACTCAGTTGTGGACTCGAAAGTTGATACGAATTCGCTTTGGGACATGTCTTGCCGCTCTTGTCGCGCGCTTAGACCCGCAAAGTTCCTGGCAAGTTTGGAAAACATCTTTGGCCGTCCTTCACTTGACATTGGTCGCTTCTTGCTTGTGTGAGTTGTCTTTTCAGGCTGAGGATGTGATTTCCAGTCTGCCATTGTCAAACCGTCTTTGAAGTGTGCCGCAATGTGAGTTTGTCTCGCATCCCATGCTGTCATCTCAAGAGCGCAAAAACCGCATGTCCAAATTTCTGGGCCATCTTTGCGTACTCCATCTGTTCTCCACAAGTCTCTAACAGCATCAACCAGAGATGACTGGTGAAAGTTCTTCACATGCTGCCGGAGATGATCTGGTCGCAAGAATGTTCTGTCTTCTTCGGCCTTGGCAATACATTCACTGATACGGTGAGAGTGGAGAAGATGCTCTTTGCTAGGGTTCTTTAGCATGCAGAAAACGCACAATGTGGACGAAGTGGGATAATAAGAAGTGTCAAAGCTCGGGCCAGTGTGTAAACAAGTCCACTTCCGTTTCGGTCGGTGCTGAGTCTCCTCATGACGACGCCAGGATTTTGGCGCTACAATCTGATAACAAAATGTGCATTGCCACATGTTTGGTGTACTGCCCTTGACTTTGGTCGTTGCTTGTGCTTGGGCACAAGACATGGTTGGGATTACTTTGGCAACTGGAGAGAGTGTACTTAAATGACTGTAATCTTTCTTTTTGCCTCGCCTAGATGCTTTTGGTCTTTCGGGGTCGTATTTGTGATCGGAACGATGAATTTCCTCCAGAATTCGGTAGCCTTCAGGTGTTTGCGGCACTTTGACCTTCGAGAAGCGGTTCGTTGGATCTCTTTCTTCTCTGGAGTGTGGGTGTGAACTCTCTGCATGACGTAGAAATCTTTGTCGTGCTCTAGCATTCGTGAACCATGTGTTCACCTGCTTCTCTGTGATTCCACACTCTTGAGCCAATGCATGTTTGGTGTCAGCATCAGGATAAGGATTGCTGCTGTTGTCTCTTAACCAAAATTTCAGGCGCCGCAGAGCATGTGACTCAAGCTTTGTAGGAGGCCGTTGAATGGACGAACGTTTTGTTTGACGAGCAACATTTAGAGATCCAGGGAAAGAAGTGCCTATATCGGGACTGTAGGAAGAAGGTGTGGTGGTCTGGTCGTAAACAGTAGAATCCGAGATACTACATGTTGAATGTTGCCCTTCCTCGGCTTTGTTGGGTAGATTATGTAGTTGCAATGCGCTAAATTTCTCCACTTGGGTTACAATGTGCATCGATTCTTGTTTGGCTTCTGAACTTTGCAGAAGTCCTGATGATCCAGTAGCACCGAACTTGGCTGTCGGGTTTTGACTACATTTATCGCATTTTAGATTTTCTCCGGGATTGGTAATGTCCCAAAGTGCGCATAAAACGCACTCATCATTGACGCCAGCCGCATGTGATTGGAGATCGTGGCTTGCTCTCACATTTGTCGTATACACATTCAGCTTGGTAGTCACTGGAGCCGATGGAGAGTCCGGTTTTGGCAGGCGGAGCTGATCTTCAACATGGACCTTGAAGAAATCACCAAATTCCAAGTTGAAGCTTTTCTGAGATGAGGATGATAATGGTTTGCTGATTGCGGGGCTCGTGACAAAGTTCATCTAGTAGTGTCAGCAACAGCTTGGTGGGAATATGTCGACTCTGGAATAAGTACATAGCTAGCATCTTCTTCGTCTAAAGTATTTGATGCATAGCCCGAGTCAACGGACCATATGCTAGCTGCTTTGTTCTTCCCTTTTGGTGGCAGCATCTTAAGATGACGCTCCAATATGGTAAAATTGCAATGTATCTCTTGTTGAGTCTTTTGCGTTGCTACGAACGCGATACAAGCAGCGAGGGGGGGAATGTAAGTAGCTGGGTTGATGTGACGACCGGTGAGGAGGCTAGGTCACCTTATGTTGAGATACAGGGTGCCAGTGGCTGTGCTGGACGCCTGATTAGGACCCAAGTGTGGCGTTCCATCTAAGTATCCTCAGCTGCACAATGAGGTGGGGTCACGCCTTTGAGTAAGCATAGCAGCATGAGTTTGCGCTACATTGAATTCGAGATGTGCACATGCTATTGCAAGTTTTGTGAACGATGTCAATGCTTTTAGCATTCGTTCATCATGGGCATTGCCACTACAAAGCGTATCCGGTGCACACGTACAGATGTATCAGCTTAGTCACCCTGTTATTGACTCTGTTTTTTATTGGCCCTAATGCAACAAGACTGTACAAGTTAAGAAAGATTTGCCGCAACACCATCTCTTCACGCAGGTACGCAAATGCCCTTGGCTGGCGCCAATCGATCGCAATCCACATGCGAGTTGCCCTGCAACTCTAGCAATTCTTCCACAGTGATGTGGCTAGTTTGGGCAATAGCCCAGCACGTATCTCCTTGTTTAATCTGAATTTCATGACTGCCTTGACGACAATCGAGTGACTCTTTGGCAGGAGTTAGCGACGCGGCATCACCTGTATACAAGAGTTTGAACACCAGGATCAAAAAGACCAAGACGATGAGCGCGAATGGCAACATCATACGCACCGCATCCCTACTGTCCTTGCTTATCGCGTCTTGATGATGGTTGAATATTTCGTCAAAAGTGCGCGAGGGCCGCCCGTTGCGGTTGTCGAGAAGGTGGATGGACGCGGACCGCGAAGATTGCGATGACGATCGCGAGTCGACACGATGCATTTCGCCGTAACGATTTCCAGGCTCCGACTCGTATATGGTACCGTCTGCGTCACGAAAGGTGTAGGTTTGCGTGTCGGCATCGTAGCCTATGCGCTCAAAGCCACAGGGGAGGCGCTCGGCGTCCTGTTTTATTGTCAGTTGCGGGGCGACAGTGGAATGCTCGAGGGGCTTGTTAGTGGCTTACACTGTCCATGTCGGTCCATCGGCCCATTATGAATTGCACCAGGCTGTAGTTAGGGGATGAGTTAGTTATGAGATAAAAGGAGCTGTCGTGCAGCAGGCGTGCTGTGACTACAAGGCAGCCGAGCAACAGTGGGCTGTGTCTCCCAAAGTCAGGTGTGAGGCGTGCTGCGCGCATACATGCGGCAGATCAGTGTAAGCTGAGGCGTGGCTGCCAATGACGCGCGGTGAGGCAATCAGTACTAGCTGCTAGCATACCAGAGTGCACGAGTCATGGGTGCACGTGATGGGCTAGGCAGCCCTGCCACCCATCTCTCCATCTCTCCATTACTACATCATAAGATCAAACATGGCTGCAAAGGCAACACTTGCAGCAGACAGAGCACTCTGCTATCCCACATCTGTTGCTCATCAAGACACTGCTCGGCTTGCTGTCCAAGCCCGCAGCATTGACTTGCTGTCTTCGCAAAGCTCATCATCTCGAGACATACCATCACATGTCGGTACTTCCCAACGTAAGAACAGCATAGACACAGCCCTTGGGAAAGTGCAGAGAGCTGACAGTTGAGCAGTACTACAAGCACTCCAACAACCTTGAGCACAACCAACATAGCTAACACCAACTACGTCATTCTCTCAAACCACAGTCGCACTACCTCTTCATGCTTAACCATGAGCGGCACGAAGCCGGCTGCCAACCTACTCGACAACATTTCCGGCTTGCTGTATGTCGGCCTGTCGTTAGATGCGTATTTAGCAAGCGCGTTAGGCTCCACTTTTGCTTGCTTCAGCCAACTCGTTGTGCACGTATCGCTGCACCGCTGGCTGCACTTCTGCCTTCTACTTGCGTCCATGTGCTTTCAAGACACTCGTTGTTCTGCTTGTTCTTTGAAGGTACAATCGTTTTCGTTATTCTTGCTGTTCAAACGTATAGCAGGATCAATGACTGAAGACTCGTTTCACGATCGTCATGTCCACTTTAGGTCGATAAGAAGCGACGTAAGCGAAGGTCGACTCCATCTTATCATGCAGTCTAATGTTTTTGGGCACCTCATGTCTCAGCTTTTCCCATTCCTTATCGGTTTTTTCTTGTTCGCCAACAGCTGTCGGATATTACCTCCGCGGCCAATCAGTTTGTACTTTTGCTACATTGCATTTCATTACTTCTTCGGATCCAATCGGTGAGCATAGGATACACACACTTGGATGAATCTCCGGGGAGCGGAACTGAAGAATATAAGCCAGGTTCAAGAGGGAGAAGGGCTTTGCCGTATTATGGCGTTTGCTTCCAGATCCCGAGGAGATGAAACAGTGAGTACCACCATAATAGCCAAACTGTAGCAGATTTTGGAGCTTTGAAGGAGTCTTCATCATTTCTGTGCTCCAGATTTGCTTCTAGGGACATTTTCCATGTTAGGAATGGCAGCAATATCGTGGCTACAAGCTGCATCGTGATACCCAAGCAAAGGACTTTGCTATCGGGCCGAAGCCGGTAATTGACTGCGCTAATGCATTGTGCTTATTTCCTGTGTTCTGTTCGCCTGTTGATTGCTTCTTTTTTATCGGCATTGCTTTTCGTCTGCTTTTTATTTCTGGAAACCCGGCTAGCTCCTGTTCCCGGCATGGCGACCAGTCTGAAAGCGCATATATACATTTGATTTTGTAAGTGCAAGGCATTGTGGCATTGTGTAGGTTGTACGGCAATGCTGTTTCCCAAAGTTGCTACAGTAGTGGCGCGTGTGTGATCGTGGCTAAGGCTGGACTGCAAATGGCTAACAGCCATGAGCGAACCCGACAATGGCGACAGAGCGTAAACTAACCAGTGACAGAATACTTTCAAATTCAAAGTGTGCTTTTCCCATTTGACCGGTTCGAAAGCAGATTACCTGGATAGCACCCCTGCAGGAGGAGCCGCTTGAATTCCGAATGCGTGATAGCAGCGCAGGCGTGTCGATGATACTGTTGAGAAGTGGTACGTACTCGGTACAGGCCTGCACAGATTCCCATGACGCACACCGTCTACCCCAACATCCTAATGCGTACGGGAACCGACGTTTTGGTGATCAGGTTCAACGCTCTGTTGAGTACTTTCTTTTCTCGTGGCGTGGTCGAGCTTTCGTACAAAGCTTGGCGTGATGCTGAATGGGGTTTAGGCTTACCGGTGTGTCCCAATTAGGTGCAAGTTGTGAATACGTAGCAGTTAAAGAGCCATAGCGCTCGCTAGCGTAGATCGTGATCAATCCACCGCGGAAAGACAATGATTAACCTCTCGTTACAATGTTCCTTTACTAGGTCGCGTTTCCGAACTTGTACTATGGTTAGCCATCGAAGACAGTGTGCCTTTTGAACGCCTAGTCATGTGTCACATGAGGTGAACAAATCCAGAGCGGGGTGTGTGTCAATAGTATTTCATTCCTTGTGTGTCCTGGAAACGTTGTCAACCATGTCCATGGCTTAGCCGATTCTACTAGCTAAAACGTATGTTTTTCATGATGCACAGGCCCCAAGAACACCTAGAGCACGCTCGGTCCTGAACCCTTGGTTAATGTCCCTTTGCCTTGTGTTGTTTGGTTTGTGCTTTTATGCTGTACTGTAGCTTTGCGGACTAGCGTCCGCTTGAATGGAACCTCCTGAGTCCCATCAGTCGATCGTGTCCTATCTGATCTGGATCTGTCTTCTCTTGATCGCATATATAAATCTCCAGTTCCCGCTACCTAAACATGAACATCCCATCATCAGCTTCTTCATCAATCACAACCACAAACACTACCACAACCACTTTCGTACTCATCTTCATACTACAATTTTTTTCGGTTTTGTCTTTCCTCCAATACCAACTCGTTGAATTACTTTCAAGATGCTCGCCAAGGTTATCTTCCTCACTCTCGTGGCTGTCGCCGCCGCTGCCCCGCAGAACCCCACCCACAAGAACGACGCAGAGGCCATCAAAAACCAGTGTGGTGGCGACGCCGAAGTCTACTGCTGCAACAACGAGACCGCCGAGAAGGCAACCAATCCAAAGTCCGTTTTTCCCATCGATGCCGACGTTGCCGACCTGCAGAACCTTCTTGGACAGTGCAACGATGTCACTGTTGCTATTTTCCGCAACCTTGTTCCTCTCAACAGGATGTGCTCTCAGCAGGCAGTTTGCTGCAACAAGACTGAGCAGACGGTAAGAAAATCTTTCCAGCATCGTTTTTTCATTTTTGCTAACATGAACATTAAAGGGTGTTGTCAACATCGCCTGCAACCCGATCCACATCTAAATACATACTACCGCTACTACAGCGACATGTTGTTTAGTATGTAGATCATGATATTACTTATGGTAGTGGTAAAGAACAGGTCTCTGATTACAACGTTTGTCCTTGTATCCAGAGCTTCATCCTCTTCCTACTATCTCTATATTCTATTTCCTTTTAATTCAGACTCTTAGAGTACCCTAGACTATACACTAAAAACCCAAATGAATTTTTTTTCTACGCTATACATGTCTTGTTCGTTCAAGTGATGACTGATTGGTTACAATTGACATTCATCTGAAGCGAGTTTTGTAATAACAGATGTACAAACTCTCAGAATGAAGGCATAGACGGCCCAAACCCTAATGCTGCCTCACATTATGGGAATATCTCTTCTCCTGGGGACGCACTTTAGCACTGTTTTTATCTGTTTTGTTCAGCCTTACTGCGTGATGGATTTTCGTTTAATCTTACATTGCCCGAGGGGTATATAAAAACATCAGCAAATTGATCTTGAAAAAAGTATTAATTGCTGTAGTAAAAGTCGAGCAAAGAGTGAAGCTATAGTACAAGAATAAATGGGCTATGGAAGATCTGGACATAGTCTCCAAGAAGACTTAGGTCATTGTGTTCTAGAAAAAAGTTGCATTTACATTAACCATGGCTTTTCTACGATGAACGAGTGTAAGAGAACATATCAGTGACCTACTGTGTATGGTTTCGGCGCTAATCTGAAGGAGCCGTTCATGTTCTCAGACTGCCGCCGGTAATGATCCGCGATCAATCGTATCATTGGAAACAATTGCTGCAAGAGAGCCCGCATTTTATCTTCCGTCATCGATGCGATATTGGAGGTCAACTGGAATGTCAAGTAATCGCCGCTATGGTACGTAATCATGTGCAACAATAGGAGCTCTATGAAACTATATGGGTTTTCTACCTAGCCGAGGCGGCCTTACTATCCGTTAAGGACGATTTTAGGACGCTCTTCGAGATTCTAGTGTTAAATAACAGAATTATAGCATGACCCAGCAGGCTAATTAGTACAGTTCTTAAAGATCTCCTTTTAGCCAAGCGAGTCAGTTTCGCCTAGACTAATAAACTGTTTGTGAATAGATTGCAACAGCTGCGACAGGCTTTAACCAGCGGGAAGCTAGGCGCGGACAGGTATTAGGTCGATGTATGGCACATACAAAGACTCTACTCTAAACAGCTTAGCATTGCGACCAGCAACTACGTGCCCAAACACAACGTTTAATTTGCCTATTAGATTGTATAGTAGTATAGCCTAAGCGGCACTAAGAAGTAAAGCTATAGTGATGTTTCCTAATAGCTGAGGGGCGGGAATAGACATCCTAACCCGCACGGTGCTCGTGCCAGATGCGTTGAGGGAGGCGACTGTAAGCTGCGATCCCTAGAGGAGTGTCTTCCAGTAGCTTATCAAGGTGTTTCTCACCAACTAGCTATATAACAAATAGGTGGCAAATGTAAGACCAACAGGTACCTTGACTGGGTGATACAAATCTGCAAAAGTCTTTAATAAGATCGCAATGCTCGTTCCGTCATACTGGGTATGGGATAGCCTTATCACTATTCAACGTCTGTCTGACTCATGCTGGTCGAGAATGAAACATGTCGGGCACTGGTCCTGCTTCAGTGTTTCTGTGTCACGTTCGCAAACCGCCTTGAATTCCGCTTCAAGTCTAACAGTCTGGAAGGGCGTGTCGAAATCGTTCGGTCGCAGAACGACTTGCCACCACTCTTGTTGAAGATACAAGAAGACCAAGCGCATGATCGGGTAACGATCCAACAAGGCCTTACACGTGCGAGTAACATCGGCGGAAGTGACTTGATGACTGAGCTCAAGCCAAGAGTAGTGCACTGTGTGGGCAGGACTTTGAGCCGTGATGGTCGAAACCCAGTCGTTCTGGAAGCTTGTAAGAGGAAGCATATCCGAGAGGGTTTCCGGGTGAACGGTATCCAGCTGACTGTGTAGATTTTCCTTTTAGCCAGGGCAGAGACAAGAAAATGGCTGAGCGGCCGGCATCTCGTTCACCAGCATGGCAGAGTCTTCATTAGCCCAAGATACAGCAAGATCACTCAATTTCGGGTTATTGAAAACATGAGCCATCGTCAAGCCGGCACCATCCCGCCCAGCTGCGCCGACCAGGCGCATTGCTACCATGGAGTCGCCGCCGAGCTGAAAAAAGCCGTCATCGCGCCCGATACTGTGAGATGGAAGATCAAGCACCTCAGCCCAAAGATTTTGTAGCTGCTTCTCGCCCTTTGTACGTGGCGCTTGCCTCTTTCCCTGACCTACAGTTCGCAACGCTGCCAGCTCCTGCGCTGTCTACTGGGCACCCATCAACTGTAACTGCCGCCGGTCTGTCTTGCGAGAACCAATTATAGGCAACGCTTTCAGTAGCAAAAAGACACTTAGCACAATATCATGCGGAAGCGTAGTCTCTAGTATAGTTCAAATGGCATGCGCCGCCGCCTGGACAGTAGCGCTAGAGTTATGGCCATTAACCTAATCAGCTACAACGAAACAAGCTAACATAGGCATCTCGACTCCGCTGCTGTCACACGGCTTTGCCAGCTCAACTACGATTTCCTTTGCAGGCCCGCAGGCGAGTCAGGCCTGATGCTCAATCTCCACAAGTTCAATCCGCTGGCCGTGAAGTTTGACCTGAGTATCCTTTCGCCCCAGCAACTGCAGTGTTCCATCTGCTTGATAATGGCCTGAATCTCCAGTCTTGTAGAATCTCATAATGTCCGTTGCCGCCCCAAAAATGAAACGCCAGGACGGGGTTTGGACGAAGGCAGCTGCAGTGCCTTTGGGCTCGTTGATGTACTCACGCCCAATGGTCGGACCCTCGACACGGATTTCACCAGTCGCGCCAAGGGGAGCGAGCTTATTACAATCACCCAATGAGACGATCTAGTATCTTCCAGTTGCGGCTTTCCCCTCATCCCTTGTGGTCGAACTTGGGTGAAGCCTCGCAGACCCCATCATGCCAGACGTCTCGGTGCTCCCGTAGGTCTGGCGGAGGTGCAAATGTGTCGCCCATTGGCTGATTTGAAATATTCTGATTGTTTCATCACCGACACAAATGGTTCGAAGAGTTGGAACGGAAGCTATGTTGATGGTGCTGAGGATTGTAGAAGTCATGAATGACCAGTTGGCACTCAGCTTCACAATTGCTTGCGCAAAACCTTCCCGACGTTGTTGTTCTGAGGGAACGCAAACACAACCTCCGGTAACTAAAGCCAATAATGTCTCAGCAAGAGATCCAGCAAAGCTGTAGGCTGTGAATTGGAGTGTTCGGGTATTGCGATTGATTCCCAATGCAGGCACATGAGTGACGACGGTCGAGCAGGAGGACCTGTGTTCCATCCTGCAGGCTTTGGGCTCACCAGTGCTACCTGAAGTGAAGACTACATAGACTGTGTGATGAGGATGTACTGCAACATGTGGAGGGCAAGTAGAAAGAGGAAGTTGGACCACAGATTCACTGTTCAGCACAAGAGCAGTCGAAACAACCTGCAGGGCGTGGAGTGCAGTGTGGCAGGACCGCGAGGCGACTGCAACCGTGGCATGGACCTTGGAGCAGAGCATTGCCAGACGGACAGCGCGCAGAAGCGGGTCGAGCAGCAAAAAGGCGCCGCCAGCCTTGAGGACTGCTAGTATCGCGACAGTAGTCCACATGGATTTCTCAAAGTATAGCGGGACGACCATTTCAGGAATAACACCTTGATCAACCAGGTAGTGAGCCAGTCGATTAGACAGAGAATCCAGCTCGCCATATGTAAGCTCTCCGTCCCAGGCATAGATGGCTAACGCTTCTGGGCGGGTGCGCGCCGGGTCGGCAAAGACGCCGTGAATGCAGCGCTCTACCGGTACTGGAACCTCGTGATTCCACTCCCAAAGCTGTTTGGAGTCGACCGGAGTCAGCAGATTGACATGTCCCACGGCGGTGTCCTTGTCAGCGGCAGTCAGCTGCTGCATGGCATGATCGAACTGGGCAAGCATCTTCTCTACCAGCCACGGCTCTACTACGCTCGAGTTAAAGCTGGCTACGACACGCAACCTGTCTTGTTCGAGGAGGTATTGTAGCTCAGGTGCATAAGGAGTGTCATGGGGTGCAGGCATAACTGGCATCAGCGCTCAGAGAGGCAATTTAGTCGAGGCTAATGTGTGCATATGACACCATGTCGATAGCCTGTTGGAGTATGGCAGCTAGATAGTCACTTATCGTCTGGCTGTTCGTCACTGGGACCTTCAGCGGCAGCCATTGCCGGCGCTGTGTGGCAACGCCGCCAACACCAAAGACAGCTTCATCCACATTAGTATAGCGGGTGGCTAGAAGAGTACATGCGGTACGGATGAGTGTCGATGCTGATGCATCGGCATCTGAAATGGCCTGAGATGATTGCAGTGGTGTTGGTGGTGTAACGTCAGCCGTACCCGTGATGAGACGATGTGGGAGTGGGTGCTGCTGTATTAAGGCGTGAGCATCGAAACATAATTTAGCCTCATCGCCCTTCTTGGACAACACAACAAGTACGTACACGGCTGCTCGTAATGTCTGCTCTAGGGGGAAGTTGGTGAATAGGATCCACGTCAAGAGTCCTTCCGCTACGTGGCTTGGGCGTTAACTTGCTGTCAAGTTTCCTTCTCTAGTTCACAGTATAAGTGAGTATAATTTGCCAATTGCCTTTGCGTTGCAGCGCCCTCTCCAGCCGACGCCTTGGCCTTTGCCATCTCAATTAGCACTCCCAGGCAATGCTACGGCCGAGCATCCTTCACACTAGTCCGCTAGCGGCGCAGTAGTAACGTCTGACATCCCCCTTGGCTCGTCCAATAACGATCCAAGTGGCTATCGCTGGACGAATTCCCCGCTGTTGACTGCTTCCTCGACTCTACGGCGTGAAAGACATGGCTTGGTTTGATTTGCTTGTCGAGAACCGTGCCTCACAATACGCGACATTCGTTCAAATTGCCAAGGCAAGTTGGCATCATCAATCGCTGTACCCTTGCGGCTCAGGCTGGCGCCTTGAGCTTGCTGTTGTGCTGCTTGATGCTGCCCTTGGCACGAGGTACTAAACCAGACCAACCGCCCATGTCTCGGGGCCAAACGCTCTATTCTATTATCACAGACACTCGCCCAGACGTTTTGAATCCTTCAGTCTCACCTGATTGGCTGTTAAGGCTACCACCTAGCAACATGGCCGCTGCATCATCTGCTACCGTCACTCTAATCACTCGCCCAAACCTGGTAAGTTTCTGTGAATAGTGCGAGCAAAAGCCCCGTATTTTAATCTTCAACCTCACAGGTATTGGGCGCAGCTTTCTTGAGGCCATTGTAGCCCGGCCAAACAACATTGTGATTGCGTGTGTCCGAGACCCCTCCTCCAATATATCACAGCGCCTTCTTTCTCTCCCCAAGGGCAAGGGCTCCCAAGTAAAACTAGTCAAACTTGATTCTGCGGTCGATAATGACCCCGCCAGTGCCATTGAGTTACTCAGGTCGGACGGTGTAGAATATATTGACCGTGTCATTGCCAATGCTGGCATTGGCGATGTCAACAAGCCGCCCCTGGACATCGACTTCAACGACATCAAGAGGCACATGCAAGTCAACTTCTACGGTGTATTTGCCCTCGTCAAGGCCGCAGTGCCGCTCCTACAGCAGGCCAAGGACCCAAAGGGCCCCAAGATGATTTTTGTCGGATCAGGCGTTGCCAGCTTTGCAAAGAGCCGAGAGTTCGCCGGCCCCTGGTTCTGCTATGGTGTCACCAAGACTGCTGTCGATTATACCGCATCCCAGCTCCATCTTGAGAATAAGTGGCTGACCAGCGTCGCCCTCTCGCCTGGCTGGGTCCGTACAAGCTGTTCAACGCGACCGCTGTCGCCATTCCGGCATCCAGTGGACCCGCAGTGCTTTTTGATGGTTTCTCCATTGAAGGTGTGAGCAAGACACCTGTAGATTCGACCGCCATGTCGTGGAGAAACGACCAGATTCTCTTGTAAGTTGCCCCTTGTCGCCAAGGCTGCTTGGCACACGAAATGGGCACGGGAAAACTAACCATGAACGCAGGACTTCCGTCATCTGCTACAAGTCCGACAAGACACTAGACTAAGCTGCAGAGAAGCCCAGCTCCGACATTCGGGACATTCTTCAGCGAACGTCGAGCCACGACGAGATGCGGACGTACGTCAACTACGCATTCGGTAATGAGACGTTTGTAGAACTGTATGGATCTGAGCAGCAAATTGCAAGGTTACCAGGGTTAAAGTGCGAATATGACCCAGACAACATGTTCCTCTTCTTTGGGCCGCCGGGTGGGTTCCAGCTATAGGAGAGTGGGGGAATATTTTGGTCTTGTCCATTGATGTGTTCATCTGTTAATTTTGGTGTATTCATTGTGCGTTGCTTGGCATTAGACTGCAATATAGATAATTGAGCAATACAGCTAGCGCGTCACTCACAAGATTGCCTGGTAGTGAAACACCTACTATCTGTTCCTGGAAAGCAAAGTTTCGTTGTACCGACACGGGAGACTGGCCGTGTGTGCCCTGAGCAGCTATTCGTAGAAGCTGTGTGTGGAAAGTGATGTGTTGCTGATTGATACGAGTCTACGTATCTAGATGGCTGTTCATGTGCACTTGGACGTCTCCAAGCCATGATGCTGTCCGATGGGCGTTTCGTCTCGAGATGGCGTGAGAGTGTTGCGTGTACTAGTCGAGCGGCTTGACGCATGGGCGCAAGGCTGAGACTCGCGTGCTGAGAAATGCCCGGTTGCGTAGTAGTACTATTAGCGGGTACAGTCTACCCACCGTATGTGTACATACTTGGTGTACTACACTCGACCGCGCCAATGTCGGGCCCGACTTGTACATGGCGGCACTACCACTCTGGCCAGCCGTGGCGGGCCCAAGGGGTAGACGCCTGGCTGGACCACTCTTGCTCGGCCAGTCTCACAATCGTCGTGGAGCAGAAAGCGCCCATGGACTGAGCTGCCACGGCGAGTCCGCGCTGTTCCCATCTACGCACAGTGGCTTCGATTCATTCTTGTAAGACGCCTTCACTCCCTCCTGCATGTATAGTGGGATACGGCCAATGTCTATTCCAACGGCGAGTCTGAACGCATCATAGCCGAAGCCATGCGTCTGTATCAGATTCCGCTACGCAAGCTTGTCTTGATGACCAAGTGCTACTGCGTCGTGTGCGATGAAGAAGCCTTTGGCTCCAACGCCGGAGTCACGATGCATCAGGACCTCTCCCTGCAAAGCAAAAACTATATGAACCAGAGTGTTGAGGCGCGTCCGCCGTCGTGAATCACGGCCTCCTCATCGCCACAATCAAGCACGCTAACTCGACAATCCGTACAGCAAGGCCTCTCGCGAACCGCCATCTTCCAGGCTGTCGAGGCGCAAGATCTCTATAAGACGCCTTGCTGCTACTCTATAAACATGTCATGTGGCTATCTACGAGTTAAGTTCAAACTTTCTTTACGACGGTAAGCGCTTCGTGCTACAGAGGAGCGTGACACGACAAAACTTTGTAGACTAAGTGCTAGAAGAGGCCAAGATGCTGTCTATGCAAGAAGCAGACTGGGACACGTGTCGCAGCACGCTCGAGGGCCATTCCTCCAATGTCAGCGCGGTGGCCTTCTCGCCAGACGGGCAGCTAGTCGCGTCAGCATCTACAGTTGCTAGCGATTGTAGTTTCACCTCTGCTCACAGCTGCAACATCCTTTACGCCAACCTGAGAACAGGGATGGAACGGCGCAGGCAAGACTAGTCAGAATCAGTACCGGCAGTAGTATTACTCAGAGAACAATGGAAGAGCGTGGGACAACAATTAAACCTTTATTAGAATAGATATATATATAGGTCTTGTATAAAAGAAATTTAAAAATCTAATAAACAACTGTAAAAGGTAAATTTAATTTATACTTACTAATACAGATCTATATAAGATCTTATCTAGATGCTAGCTACAGTAGTAAATAGGTAAGTATAGAGTAGGGTAGAGTTGCTAAGACCTAGGTAGGTATAGGTATAGAGTCTTATATAAGTAGTAACCTAATTCTATATTAACTTATCTCTTAGTAACCTAACTCTACCTTTACTTATATTTTAGTAATTCTACCCTATATCTACTTAAGTTTTAATAACCTTACTCCTCTTAAATCTAACTTCTACTAAGACCTAAGTTAGTATAAAGTTAGATTTTTAATTATATAAAACTTTATATTTATTACTAAAATTTTATTCCTCTATTTGCTATATAGCATATTAGATTAATAATCTAAGAAGAGTAGAGTATTAGAGTAAACTTAAACCTACTAGAATTACGTATTAAAAAATTAACTTTATAGTTAAGGTACGTAATAAGAGGATTTAAGTAGACCTTTATAAGACTTTATAAAACTCTAAAAAATAAGTTAGTATTACTACTAAAGCCTCTTAATAGGCATATACTAAATAGATTAATTTCTATTAGGTATAATAACTTATATACGGTTATAATAAAGGTTGTAGCCTAGCAAACTATAGTTATAATAAGAGAATAAACTATAGTTATAATAAGAATATATAATATAAAGCGCTTCTATATATATATATTCGCTATATTATATCTTATTCAAGGTATAAATCTCTTATAACTTAATCTCCTCTTACTACTATATTAAGCTTTATTTTATAGCTACTATTAGAGGTATTTCTCTATAATAATCTAAATTTATAATACTAATAACTAATTAAAATTACTATTATAGCTTTAAAGTCTATATTAGCTTTTCTTTACTAGCTATCTAATAATATTAAATATAATCTTAGTTACTAAATAGTAGATAGGCTATATACGCTATATATTTTTTAGCTAGACTATACTATACTTATAAATCTAACTAGTATTTTTATTATAAATAAGTATATATATATTAATAATATTAATACTTATATAATCTATATAGTAAGTATATATATTATAGATAGATATAAATTAAGAATATTAGAAGTTACTTATTATTAGCTTAGTAGTAAAATTAACTTTATTAATAAGGCTATTAATATTAAAGAACTAATAACTAAGTAAAGAGAGTTTTTTAACAAGTAATAGAATAAAGAGAGTAATATATAGATAGAGTTAATTCTATAATTATTTAGTTAAAAACTAAGTATTTATAGCTAAAGATAAGAATAATATTATAAGCTTATTACTTATATAGATATATAATAGTATTAATAAGTAAGTATAATAGTTTTAATAACTAGAGCTAAGAATAAACGTATATAGTTACTAATTTAAATAATTATATAACTAGTTTGAATAAATTATAAAATTATATTTTATAAAATAGTTTCTAAATAGCTAGAGCTAATTATATTTAGATTATTTAAATATTTATAACTTATATTAAAGTATATTTATAATTTTATCTTAATATATATTTATATTTAAAAGAGTATATAATATAAATTTAAATATTTTAACCTATTTATATATTTCTACTTTTTTAAAAATTTTATTTATAGTAGTAAATTATTAGCTCTAGCATTCTAAAAACTATTTTATAAAATAAAATTTTAAGATTTATTAGAACTAGTTATATAATTATTTAAATTAGTAACTATATACATTTATTTATAGCTCTAGCTATTAAAACTATTATACTTACTTATTAATACTATTATATATCTATATAAGTAATAAGCTTATAATATTATTCTTATCTTTAACTATAAAAACTTAGTTTTTAACTAAAGAACTATAGAATTAACTCTATCTATATATTACTCTCTTTATTTAATATCTTATTAAAAAACTCTCTTTACTTAATTATTTATTCTTTAGTATTAATAGCCTTATTAATAAAGTTAATTTTACTACTAAGCTAATAATTAGTAACTTCTAATATTCTTAATTTATATCTATCTATAATATATATACTTACTATATAGATTATATAAGTATTAATATTATTAATATATATATATACTTATTTATAATTTAAATACTAATTAGATTTATAAGTATAGTATAGTCTAGCTAGAAAATATATAGCTTATATAGTTAATCTAATATTTAGTAACTAAGATTATATTTAATATTATAAAATAGCTAGTAAAAGAAAGCTAGTATAGACTTAAAAGCTATAATAGTAATTTTAAATAGTTAATAGTATTATAAATTTAGCTTATTATAAAGAAATACCTCTAATAGTATCTATAAAATAAAGCTTAATATAGTAGTAAGAGAAGATTAAGTTATAATAGATTTATACCTATAGAGAAGTAGTTACGCTTAAATAAAGTTACTCTATAGTAGAATAAAATTAAATTATCTATTAAGCTTAAGCTTTACTTTAGCTTAGCTTTTATCTTCTTATATTAGTAATAAAATACTTTAGCTCTATTCCTTAATAGCGTTTAAGTATAAGCCTATTAAGGTTTACTCTTAGTTTAGCCTCCTTTACTATTACTCTTTCTTACCTTAGCTTATCTATTAATAATAAATATAGGCTTAGCTATAATATACTCTCTAGGTAAGAAGACTTTAGCTATCTATTTAATTATAAGTAGTAAGGTTACGTAGTTATATAATATTTTTATTTTAATATCTATTTACTTAGTTATATACTAGCGCCTCTTACTTTTAGTTATATTCTAACTTTAGTACAGCGCCCTACCTTAACTATAATACTAACCTCTCTATTAATAATAGAGCTCTATTAGTAATTCTTAGAGCTCTACTATTATTATATTTTTTTTCTCTAGCTTCTAATAAGTCTATAGCTTACTATAGCGTCTACTATATCTCTATAGGCTTACTATTAGTTTTCTAAGTAAGTAAGTAGTTTATTTTAACTAAGAGTAAGCTTTACTAATAATTATCTTCTCTAAGCTCTTTATTTTAGATAGTTAACTATATCTCTATTAGCTTACTAAAATATTTTCAGCTATTATACTTTATTAGTAATAAAAAGTAGCTTATTAAAGAGAGTAATACTTATACTTAGTATAATAGCTCTAATAATAAGCTTATAATCTATTTAATAATAGGTTATAAGAAGAGAAAGTTCTTAGCTATAAGCTCTTAGCGTAGTATTAAGCGCCTACTAGTAACTCTATAAAGAAAGTATCATAGAGAGGATATAACACTTTCTTTATTAAAATAAAGAATAGCTTATATAAGAATTTTATAAGAATAGGATTAAATAATATATTACTAATATAGTAATTACGTAATTACTTACTAACGATTATAGAAAATCGATTAGTAATAGCTTAGTAATTAAGCTTAGTAAGTGCTTAGTAATTAGACTTGTAATCGCTAATTAATAAAGATAATAGTAGGTATAAGAAGTTATATTTATAGCTAGGTAACAATATAACTATAGAACTTAAGCTTCTTTTATAGAAAGCTTACGGACTAAAACTTTTAATTTCGTCTAATATAATAAAAACTTAATATAATTAGTAGTTATGTACTATTAACTACTCCTACTAATGAAATAACTAGTAGTTAACTACCGTGAACAGCTAACTTACTAGCAGTTAACTACTACTACTAGCTTATTTGTCGGTAGTTACTAACTACTAATTAACTATCTAGTAGTTAATTAGCTGTTAACCCCTCTTAATAACTTAGTTTATTAGTAGTTAACTACTACTAATAAGATAACTATTAGCAATCCAGCGTTAATACTAAGAAATTAGTAGTTAACTTCTACTTATTAATTTCTTAGTAGTTATCTTTTTATTAATAACAAGGTTATTAGTAGTTAACTACTATTAAATAAGGTTAACGGTAGTTAAGGAGAGTTGTTAAGTAGCTTATTAGTAATTAATAATAAGCTTAAAACAGCTAGTAAGAAATAGCTTAAAAATAATAAATAATAAATAAGTTATAGAAGTAATTACTAAGTTATTTATATAACGCTATACCTATTATAGCTTATTATAATAAATAAAATAATAGAAAAATTATTCTATAACTTATAAAAAGATATTAAAAGTATTACTAATAGTATAGATAAGAAAGCACGCCTATTATAAGAATTATATAAAGAACTAAGTAAGTAAATTACTTAGAGGAACTTTACAATATCTAAAGTAGTAAATAAGCTAAGGATTAAAAGACTAACCTTTAAGAAGAGGGATAAAGTTTTTCTAGTAAGATAGAACCTAAAAACTAGAAGATTATATAAGAAACTAGATAATCTATAAGTAGAACTATTTAAAATTCTAGAGAAAGTAGAACTAGTAAATTATAAACTATAGCTACTACTAAGTATAAAAGTATACTTTATATTCTATAAGAAGCTTTTAGAACTAGCACCCTAGAACGCTAAATAAGTAGAGAATATTAAATATAAGAATAATAAGTATATAGTTAAGGTAGTTAAGAACCTATAAAAAATTAGTTATTAGTAGAAATATTTAGTTAAGTAGTAAGAATAGCTAGATAGCTAGAATACTTAGAAACTAAAAGGAAATCTAATAAACTATAAGAAATTAATATAAGCGTATTATAGATAGTATTTAGAGAAGAAAAGAATAGATCTCTAATAGAGAGGAAATAATTAAGAAATAATAAATTAGAAGAATTAGCCTATAACTAGCCTAGGTTAGTTAATAGTTTAAATAGTGATAGTTTAGTTAATAGAGAGTCTATACTAAGGGCTAAGCTCCTCTTAGCCTTCTTTTTTATACGTTTCTAGAACTCTAGAATAATAAGATTATAATAAGTAAAAGAACGCTTCTAAGACTTTGCCTTTAGAAGTTCTACCTCTTACTAAGATAACTAAGCGTCTAGTTAAGTACGCTAAGCCTTTAGTTAAGTAACCTTAAGATTATTAAAATACTACTACTTAGGTAGTAGAAGTTACTACTTATTCTACTAGTAGCTTAGAGGTAGAAGTCTCTACCTTCTACTTATTTAGTAATAGACTTAGAGGTAGCTTATTAAAGATTCTAGTAAAGAGAGATAAATAAGAGATAAAAAGATATTACTAGAGGAGAGAGAATAGTTAAATTACCTTCCTAAGGTAGTACTATAGAATTTACTCTACTCTTCTCTACTTTCTATCTACTAGCTATTCTACTATTATTTATATTTATTATTTTAGATTTTAAAAGAGTCTTTTTAGTAGTATCTTACGTAATCTATAGCGTAATAGATAGATATTACTAGATAATAGTATAATAGCTTCTAGTAATAGATTAATTAATAAGTTTTAGTTAAAGATTAAGTACTTATTCTATTAGAGATTAGCTAGTAAGCTTATATCTCTAATATACCCTCTTAAGCTAGGTAGCTAAGATCTAATTAATCTACTAGTTTTAATTAGCTTATCTATTCTAATAAGCTTAGGATAATAGATTTAATTAATCTAATAAGTTAGATTATTTTAATAGATTAGATTAATAGATTAGTTTAATAGATTAGTTTAATCGATTAGTTTAATAGATTAGTCTAATAGATTAGTTTAATAGATTAGTTTAATATAATAGGCTAGATTAAGCTAATAAATATAATAGATTAACTAGATTTAATTATAATTAAAAATCTTACATCTTATTAGCGTTTATAGCTTTAGTAAGATAATTAGCTAGTAGCTAGTTAGTACTTTAGTATTATATTTAGATTTATTTATCCTTTACCTTTTTATAAATAAAGTAGTATTAAATATTAATATATTTTATTCTTACGTAGTAGGTAGGATTTTTAAATAGTTAAATTACGCTTTAGCTATTAGAGTATCTAGTAACAGTTCTATCTAATAATATATTAAATAGTAGTTTAATACTTTTAATAATCTAGTTTAGATAGATACTCTATTTTATAGCTTCGTAGTAAGCTATAAATTTAGCTTCTATACCTAATAACGCAACGGTTAGTTAGAGCTTTAATAGCTATAAAATTACGTAATAACTCTTATTTAACTAGAGTAAAAAGATATATTCTATAGTAGATCTGCAGGTATTAAAATTACCCCCCTAATCTATATTAGTAGATCTAATTAGCTTAATCTAATCTAATCCTATTAATATAGATTAATTAGTTTTAATAGAGCTTTCTTAAATATTAGAGCTAAGTTAATATAATAGTTTAATTTAGCTTAATTATAATAGGTATCTCTATAGGTAATTAAGGTTACTAAAATATTTAAGGCTTAGGTTAGCTATAAATCGTAATAGAAGATTAACTACGTAAGTAATATCTAGCTAAGAAAAGATAGATAAATAGATTAGTGCGCTAATTTGTAATAAAAATAGATTAATATCTTTTAGAGTCGCTATTTATTTATTTTTTATAAGCTTAGTACCTTATATTAAAGGTATTTTTATTAGCTTAACGTTTAACTTATTAAAATAAGTAAGTAGCTATTAGAGATAGCTTTCTTAGCTAATATATATTAATTAATTAGATTAATTAATTTAGATACCTAGGAATTTAGTTATATTACTAAGGTCTTTAATTTTAAGCTCTAATATATTAGATAGCTTATTAAATAGTTATTTTATTCTTTATTTGTCTAGTCTAAAAATAAGTAAATTCTCTACATAGGTTATAATTATTATTTTCTATTTTTAATAGATATAGGTAGCTATATTAATTAGTAAGGATTAAAAACCTAGTTAATAGAGTAAGCTTAATAGTGGTTTCTACTATTATTAACTAGCTTATTTAAGCCTATATAGAGCCTTATTAAGTAAATAAATATAGTTAGAATAATTTAAATTTAAAAGTCTCTCTAGTTATTTAATATAGATTATAGTATTAATAAGTAGATTTAGAAAAGCTTATTTTATATCCTAACTCTATATAGCTTAGCCTTAGGCTGTCGCAATTATAAGTAATAGATAGATAATATTAGGCCTTATAGTATTAGTAAACGTTTCTTAATAGTTAATACTAAACTCTTATTAAAAACCTTTAGCTACGGTAAAGGCTCTATTACTATAAAGTTTTCTAGTTCTAATAAAGTTATTAGACTAGATAAAGTACTATACGTACCTAAACTAGGCGTTAATTTACTAAGTTTAAGTGTAATAACTAGTAAAAACTTTAATATATCTTTTAATAAAGATAATAGTTTTATTTATAATAGTAACTTTATATTAATAGCTAAAGGTAGCTATATTAAAAGAATTAAAACCTTCTATACTTAACTTTCTAAAGATAGAACTAGTATAGCCTTGAATATAAATCTAGATAATAATTTAGATAATACTAGTCTTAATAATAATAATAATAGTTTAATAGACTTTAATAGTAGTAATAGTATAGATCTATTATATTATAGATTTAGGTATATTACTACTAAAGCTATTTAATATCTAGAAAATAATACTATAGGTGCTATTATTAATAAAGAAGACTTTAGTAATTCTAAAGCTAGCTTAGATAACTATACTATTTATATAGAATCTAAGCTAACTAAAAATAAAAGTACTATTCCTTCTACTAAAGTATTTAGTTATTTAAACTTAATCTATATAGATATAGGTAGACCTATTACGCCTAAAATGTTTAGAGAATCAAAATACTATATTACTTTTAGAGATAGTTATACTATATATTTAATAGTAAAACTATTAAAATCTAAAAAGGATATAGTAACTATTATATCTAAAACTATTAATAAACTAGAACTAGAAACTAGTAATAGTTTAGATAATAAAAGTCTTTTTAATAATAATAAAGTAAAAGCTATATAATTAGATAATAAATTTAAATCTAAAGAGTTGCTTAATTATTTAGAAGATAAAGGTATTAAAACTAGATTTTCTAGTCCTTATACTTCTAAATAAAATAAAGTAGTAAAGATTATTAATAGAATTTTAATTAATAAAGTAAGAGCTTTATTAATTAATTTTAATTTACCTAAATCTTTATAGGGAGAAGCTATTTTAATAGCTACTTACCTATATAATAGAACGCTAAATAGTTCTATCAATTTTAGAACTCCTTATTATTTAAAATATTAAACTAGGCCTAATATTAAAAATATTAAAATATTTAGTAGCTTAGCTTTTAATAAAAACCCTTTAATTTAGAGTAAAAAGCTAGATAAAAGAGCTTCTATGTTTTATTTAGTTAGATTTAAAAGTAATAATATATATAAATTATATAATCCTATTAATAATAGAGTAATTAACTCTAGGGATTATAAAATAATCAAAGGTTACTTCTTTAAACCTAAAAATTATTATAATATTAAAGATATCTATTCTAAGTTTAATAATAACTGAAATAATAATGAAGATATTAATAACTCTAAAGATAAGTTAAATAAACTATTTAAAAATACTAGTAGAGTTATTAAAAAGTTAAAAACCTTTAAAATAAAATAATAGAAGAAGACTATGGTTTACACGAACTAGGCTTGAATACTATAATAATAGAAGATAATAATAGTTATATTAAAATAAATAACTATATTAACTCTATTATTAATTCTAAATTAGATTATAAAAATCTTTATTATAATTCTATCTTAGAAACTATTCTTAATACTTTTATTAATAATAGCTTAATAGAACCTAAAAGCTTTAAAGAAGTACTAGAAAGAAAAGATAAAGATTTAGATATTAAAGCTATAAAAATAGAGGTAGACGATTTAATTAAATCTAATACTTAAGATTTAATTATTAAACCTACTATTAATGATAGAATTATTAAAGGTAGATAAGTTTTAAATAAGAAACTTAATCTAGATAATAGTATTAAGAAGTATAAGGCTAGATAGGTAGCTAAAGGTTTTTTATAATAATATAATATAAACTATAAAGAAACCTTTACTTCTACTAGTAAACCTAGTATTACTATATTATTATTATCTATTTTTTACTACTTAGATTAGGAAATCTATACTTAGGACGTTAAATAAGCGTTTCCTAATATAGAATTAGAAAATAATAATACTTTAGTATAACTACCTATAAGCTTAGAAGAATATATTCTTAATAAAGTATTATTTACTATTAAAGATAAATCTTTTTTAAAATATATTAAAAATATAATAGCTACTAAAGACTATAAAAATATAGTTTATAAGCTGAATAAAGCTCTTTATAGGCTAAATTAAGCCTTTAGGTAGTAGTAATTATTTCTAACTAAAATATTAGAAGAGTTAGATTTTAAAAGCTTAAAGATAGATAATAGCGTTTTTATTTATAAATATAAACCTATTATTTTAGCTACACACGTTAATAATATACTAGTATTTAATAAAAATAAAGATTTAATTAATAATCTTTATTCTAGTATTTCTAAAATATCTAAATTAGAAATAACTAATTTAGAAGAAATAAAAGAATTCTTAGGCATTAAAATTATAAGAGATAAATATAAAAAATCTATTATAATAATATAAAGAAGCTTTATTAATAGAGTCTTATTTAAATATGATAAGCTTTTAAATAATAAGAAAACTATACCTTTACTATAAGGTACTAAGCTATTAAAAAACTAAGAAGATAATAATTCTACCTTAACAAAGGATTTTTAAAAAGAAATAGGTAGTTTAATTCATTTAATCATATTTACTAGGCCTAATCTAGTATTTAGCGTAAATTACTTAGCTAGATATATATTTCATTCTAGCTTAGACCATTATAAGTACTTGAATAATATATCTAGCTACTTATTAAATATTAAAAACTATAGATTAAATCTATCTTTATAATCCTAATCGCAAAATTATTTAAAAAATACTATTAATTTAATAGGTATTAGCGATTTAGATTAGGGGGGTAATATAGATAGTGGAAAATCTACTAGTGGAAATATTTTTATTTTGTAAAATAATTTAAATAATTAGTAAAATAAAACTATAGCTATTAGTTAGCTATCTAAACTATAGAAGGTAGTTATAACTTTAAGCGCTAAAGCTAAATATATAGCTTTAAAAGAAGCTACTAAAGAAACTATATATTTAAATATCTTTATTAAAGAGTTATTGAGCTTTAATTTAACTAAAGAATTTATTAGTATTTTTATTACTATAAATACTATTTAAACAGATAGCTAAAGTGCTATTAAACTAGCTAAAAATCTAATTTACTACGCTAGAATAAAATATGTTAATATAACTTATCACTTTATTAGAGAAAACTTAATAGAAAGTAATATAAACTTAATCTATAAACCTATAAAGACTATATTAGTAGATAATTTAACTAAAGCTACTAGTATTAATAAGTTTAAAGACTTTGTTAGTAGAGTTAATTTAGTTAATTTAGAATAAATAAGTTATTTAACTTAATTTATTTATTTGTTATTAGATATTTAACTACTAATAGTATTAATTATTAGTTCTAATAACTAATTAATTTTTTATCTACTATTTAGAAAGTTATTATATTAGTATTATAATTAGCTAAACTATAATAAAATAAGTAAACCTAGTAGATTTAATTTTTAATTTATATTTATGTTAGTAGTTTTAATAATCGTTTAAGAATAAGCGCTTATATTTATTACTATAAAATGTAATATAAATATAAGGAAAATAAGAAATATATAAAAAAAATAAAACCTTACATATAAATATATATATATATAGAATTATATATATATATATAAGTTTTACTTTAGAATGTTAATCTAGTAAAACTATAATACTTATCTTTATTATTATAATAAAATAAGAATATAAAAATAATATAAAAATTATGGGGTTGTGTAAGTTATAGAATAATTTTTCTATTATTTTATTTATTATAATAGCTATAATATGTATAGCGTTATATAAACAACTTAGTAATTACTTCTATAACTTATTTATTATTTATTATTTTTAAGCTTTTTCTTACTAGCTGTTTTAAGCTTGTTATTAATTACTAATAAGCTACTTAACAACTCTCCTTAACTACCGTTAACCTTATTTAATAGTAGTTAACTACTAATAACCTTGTCGTTAATGAAAAGATAACTACTAAGAAATTAATTAGTAGAAGTTAACTACTAATTTCTTAGTATTAACGCTAGATTGCTAATAGTTATCTTATTAGTAGTAGTTAACTACTAATAAACTAAGTTGTTAAGAGGGGTTAATAGCTGATTAACTACTAGATAGTTAATTAGTAGTTAGTAACTACCGACAAATAAGCTAGTAGTAGTAGTTAACTACTAGTAAGTTAGCTATTAACAGTAGTTAACTACTAGTTATTTCATTAGTAAGAGTAGTTAATAGTAGATAACTACTAATTATATTAAAATTTTGTTATATTAGACGAAATTAAAAGTTTTAGTCTGTAAGCTTTCTATAAAAGAAGCTTAAGTTTTATAGTTATATCGTTAACCTAGCTATAATTATATCTTCTTATACCTATTATTATCTTTATTAATTAGCGATTACAAGTCTAATTACTAAGCACTTACTAAGCTTAATTACTAAGCTATTACTAATCGATTTTCTATAATCGTTAGTAAGTAATTACGTAATTACTATATTAGTAATATATTACGTAATCTTATTCTTATAAAATTCTTATATAAGCTATTCTTTATTTTAATAAAGAAAGTATTATATTCTCCCTATAATACTTTCTTTACAATTCTATAGCTCTACTATAGTATTAATTTCTTTTATTTATAAGAGAGGTCTATTTTTAAGACTAAGTCTTATAGTAGATAGTACTTTTATCTTATTATTTTAAAATAATTTTAAACGTTTTCTAGTATAAGGTTAACTATTATAGCTATATTACTATAATCTTATTAGATTAGGATTAATTAAATCCTTATAGCCTATATATTGTAATTTAAGCTTTCTTTAAGCTTTAGTACTTTAAAAATACTATTAGCTATTTTAATAGACTAATAGATTAATTAGTTAGATTAAGCTTATACTAATACTATTATAGTTACTATTCTTACTATAAAGAACTCTAGCTATAGATTATTAGCTTAATAGATTAAAAAAACAATTAATTAATAAATTAATTAATAGATTAATAGGTTGAAATATTTATAAATTAATAAATTAATAGATTAATAGATTAGTAGGCTTAGTAGGCTAGTAAGCTAATGAATTAATAGATTAATTCATTACTAAATTGTTTAATTAATTAATTAATAGTTCTAGTTAGCTAATCTAACTTTAGATAATAGAGTTTCTTAGCTCTTCGCGTACTTATTCTTCTTATTACTCTAGCTCTTACTAAGAAACTAACCTAGATAGGTATAGTTCTTATATAGATAGCGTAGATTGTAATAGATTATAATAGACGTATAGTACTAGAAGCTTTAATAGATCGCGTAATCTAGGCTTATAACCTATTAGAATACTACTACTTAGGTAGTAAAAGTTACTACTTATTCTACTAGTAGCTTAGAGGTAGAGGTCTTTACCTTCTACTTATCTAGTAATAGACTTAGAGGTAGCTTATTAAAGATTCTAATAAAGAGAGATAAATAAGAGATAAAAAAATATTACTAGAGGAGAGAGAATAGTTAAATTGCCTTCCTAAGGTAGTACTATAGAATTCGCTCTACTCTTCTCTACTTTCTATCTACTAGCTATTCTACTACTATTTATATTTATTATCTTAAATTCTAGAAGAGTCTTCTTAGTAGTAGCTTACGTAATCTATAGCGTAATAGATAGATATTACTAAATAATAGTATAATAGCTTCTAGTAATAGATTAATTAATAAGTGTTAGTTAAAGATTAAGTACTTATTTTATTAGAGATTAGCTAGTGAGCTTATATCTCTAATAAAGCTTCTTCTACTTACGCTCTTATTAAATACGTTCCTACTCTTTCTTAGAAATAAATAAACTATACTTAGCTTTTATAGAAACATAACTAGTATAATAGCTAGTAATAGTATCTATAAAATAATAAAGGTTCTTCTTCTTATAATAAGAATACTAATAAGAAGTTATTTTATTTCTCTACTCTATTATATAATTAGTATAAGAATAATACTCTTTATTTAACTTCTAAGCGTAAATATAAGTATAGAAGAATAGAACCTTAAGTATAGTTAGAAAGGCTAGAGTTAGAAGGAAATAGTTATAATAGCCTAAGGCCTACTAACTTTATATATAGCTAACACTTTAATACGTAGTATAGGAAAATAATAACTTAGGATATAAAGATAATAGCCCTAAAAGAGGAGGTAATATTATAAGTAATAGTAGGAAGGATACTCTCTCTAAATCTAATAAAGAGTAGTTAAGAAGCTACTTAAGATTCTAATAAATAGAATAACTATTGTAGGGCTTAGAGTTATATAATATACTATCCTACTAAGACTAAATATCCTACTAAGAATAAGATAGTAGAGAATTTTAAGATAGTATACTATTCTAAATATCTTACTAAGATATAGAAAGATAGAATAGATAGAATAGTAGAACTAGAGGTAATAAGAATATAATAATAGATAGATTTTATTATTACTATCATTATAGTTAACTTAAATTATACTTTTCTATTAGTTACTTAACTTTTTAAGATTAATACTTATTAGTCTATCTAATATAGATTAGAAATTATTAAACCTATTATTATCTATCTTATAAGTACGTCTACTCTACTATATTACTAAACAACTACCTTATAGCGCTCTTTATACTATCTTACTCGCTCTAACCTAGATTAAGCTTAAAGAAGTATTAGTACTTAACTCTATATAATATATAGATAGGCGTAGAGCTAGCTTAAGCCGCGATCGCGTTTATATAATAATAATAATAAAACGTATTAAACTAAACGCGTCGCTTTACTAAGAAGTTTATACTAAGTAATAAAGTATAGTTTTCTTTATATAATATAAAATTTACTAGACTAAGTTATAAACTAGACTAGCTATAAGTAAAATATATAGTAATAGTAATACTTACCTTACTTATAGTTATATTAAATCTACTAAAAGAGCTATATAAAACTATATATATAGATTTAGTAGAATATATAGTAAATAACTTACTAATAAGCTAAATCTTAGTAATCTATAGGCTAGGCTCTATTATAAGCTTAGAGAAGAAGAATAAGTTCTTATGTTAGTAGAAGATAGAGGAAATTTTAATAAAAAAAAACGTAAGAGAGCGTAATAAAAAGTAAGTCTTAGAAAAATAAAATAGATAGACTATACTACTATAGTATTAAAAAAAAGACTTTATAATATTAAAAGCTTTATATAACTTTATTAAAATAAACTTATATAAAAACTAAGAAAAAAAGAACTACTAATTAATATAAAAGCTATCTAAAGGTAAACTATAAGCTACTATATAGAAATTTGCCTTAGATAGCTATAATAGTATTATAAAAAGATATAAGCTTAGAAATAAAAAATAAAAATAAACCTATAAACTACTACTAAGCTAGAAACTTAATAGTAATAATAATAAAGAGTCTAATATATAGCCTCCTTCTTCTTAGAATTTTAAGAGAAGATAGAATAATATAAACTTTTAATTATATAGTAATACTTAAGAGAAGACTCTAAGTAATTATAATTTAATAATTATTAAAAGTATACTATAAAGTAGTTAACTATAGTTATATTATAAAAAGAAAGTATATAAACTTACTTTAAGATACTATAAGACCTAAGTATTATAAATTTTATACTAACTAAGAATATTATCTATTATTATAATAGCTTAATTAATATAGCTCTAAGCTAGATAACTAAAGAAAGATATCTAAGCTAGAGTATTAAAAGATAAAGAACTGAGAAATAGTAAGAGGTTAATACTAGTAGCTCTAGCGTAATTAAACTTAGATATTTAGTAATAATAAAAGAAGTAGAACTACTCTAGTTAGTAATAAATATAAAAAGTTATAGAAATTAACTTACTTTATTACTAAAATCTTTTATTAGTAAACTCTTAGTATATATAAAGTTCTCTTTATTTAACTTATTAGTAAATATTATAAAGTTATATAAGGCCTAGTAAAGAGCTAGATATATATAAAAAAGCTTTTACTTTTAGTAATACTAACTCTTAACCTTATAATAAGCCTAATAAGCGCTACTATAATTAAGCTTATAATTAATATAATTATAAGTTTTAGCCTTAGTATAGTACTTATTATAGGTATACTAGTATTCTTTAAGAAGTAAATTAAGATTATATAAGTTACTTTAAAAGTTTTAGATAGTAATAATATAATATAGCTTCTTTATAGAGGTATACTAAAAATAATTAGTAAGCTAAAAGAAAAAGAAATACCTAATACTTACTAGCTTATTTACACTAAAGTTATAAAAGTAGTAAGGTAGAAGTAAACTACTACTAGCGCTAGAAGTAGTACTACTAGTAGTATAGTTAATAGAAGTATATATAGAGGTAAGTAAAACTATAGTATAAAACTAAAAGAAAAAAGAATAGAGCTATACTAGACTAATAGAGAAGATAAAGAGAGAATTAATATAATAATAGTAGAGTATATAGAAAAGAAAGTATAGAACTAAGTTAAAAAGAAAATTCTTTAAGGTAGAGTAGCCTAAGTATAGATAACTTAGCGTATATAATAAGAGATAGTAGTCTAAGCGTAGATTAGAGTATAGAAGAAATAATATACTAACGTTAACTACTAAACTAGATATAGAATAAAGAAATATAATAGTAGCGTTATAGTAAGACTAGAGGCTAACTAATACTACCTAACCTAACTACGCGCTATAATAAGAGGCGCTATAGGCCTAGCCTAGCTATAGATATAAAAATACTAGAACTTACTATAAAAATATAGAAAATAGAAGGCTTAAGAGGGTATATTATAGAGTAGGTTATATACCTACTCTATTATAGCCTAGTTAAAGGATAGGTACTATAAGTAGATACTAAGCCTTTAATACTTTATATAAACCTAAGTAATATAATAATCTTTAGCTCCTAATAGTATTCTAAAAGGCCCTAGCCTAAAATAAGTATTAATATATTCTATAGGTAAATAAATAAACTAATATTATATATAAATTAACACTAGCCTTTTGTCTAAATTAAATAAAATAGTAAGTAGTAATATTATAGGTAAAAGGTTTAGATAGTTTTATAGTAAAAGTTCTTAATAGCTTAAAATAAGCTATTAAAGAAAGAGGGAGTTATAATAAGCTAAACACCTTTAGATAGCTTCTTAATAGAATCTTAGTTAAAGCTACACGCGCGTTATCTAAACTACGTTTAGATAATAAGTAAAGAATCTAAGTATTACTTTAAATACTTAAATTCTACTTACTATTTAAGTAGCGCTTAGATAACGGGCTTAGACTCTTTATTATAACCTTTCTCTAATAAGTAAATAAATATTACGTAAGTAGATGTAGATAGCTCTCTATTAAATATAACCTCTTATATACTAAGTAATTACTCTCTAAAGTGTAGCCTCTTATATTTTATATTTAATCCTAATTAGATATAAGCCTTAAATAGACTATCTTCTAACTAAGTTTTAGAACGTATTATTAGCGCGTACTAGTAATATAAAGTTAGTACTATAATAGGTATAAAAGGCCTTTAGCGTAGTGTATAGGTAGACAATTATAAAATAGTATACTTAAGAGTAAACTTTTATAAGAAGATTAGCTATAAGAGATAGTAAGTAAATTAGTTATTTAGAATCTACTAGAAGCCCTATTAAGTCTTAAAAAAATAAGCTATAGATATAGTTATTATATAGAGCTATCTAAAGGCTATTTAGGCCTTAAGAGTAAGTAGCTAGAAATAAATACTATTATAAGAAGTCTTATTAATTCTTAATTAAATAAGGTATAGACTATATAATTACTTTCAAGTAGAGAGTAAAGTCTTATAAGCGTAATAGTAAGACGTAAGTCTTCTTAAGAACGTAACTAAATAGTAACTAAATACTATTTAGGTTCTAGCTAGCTATAGTCTAAGACTATATAAGATAATTAAAGAGTAATTAGAAGACCTACGCGATAGTAGGTATAAAAAGGAGTATTATAACTCCTTTTCTAGATATAATAATAGAGAATAATACTCTAAATTTAAACGTTAAAGAGCTATTAGCTTACACTATAGTAAAGAGCTAAGTAGAAGTACTAGACGAAGAAATTCTATAAGAGATTATATAGATACTAAGAAAGAATAGTTAGAAGAAGGTAGTAATTAGTCTAATAGTTAAAGCTATTACTAGAAAGTTATTAGTAATAGAGGGGAGAGACTTACTAAGATAAAAAAGTCTACTAAAGAATAATTAGAACGTTATAGCCTATATAATAAAGTAAATAATATAGCTTCTTAGTCTAATAGTAAGTTACTTAGAGGCTTTTAAGTAGCTCTAAGCTAAAGAATATTTAGAAATCTTCTTAGAGGCTAATACACTACTACTACTACTATTAATAATAATTACTAAGTTAGTAGCTTATAAAAATAAGTTTCTAAACTCTAAACGTTTTAAAGGTGTATATAAAAACTACTTAAGCTAGAAATTTAAGTATAAAGAGAAATTAAAGTTTAATAGTATAATATTCTTAATAGAGAACTTAAAGGTCTAATACGTATTTAGCTAAATAAAAAATAAGATAAACTAGGTTCTCCTTCTATAAGTAATTAAGAATAAAAAGTAAATAACTATAGAACTATAAGAGTATATAGATACCTACTTCTAAAACGTCTACTAATAGTAGTAAGCTCTTAATAAGCTTTAGTACCTAAAGTAGAGATAATAACTAATATATAACTACGTCTTAGAGTTTAACTAGCTCTATATAAAGTTTTAATAGACGTTTAGCTCTATAGTAGCTTAAGAGATATTTAGTAAAGAGCTTAAAGAAGAACTTTAAAAGCTAATACTTTATACTTCTAAGACTAGAAGTTTAAAGAAGTATATAGATAAGGTAATTAAGCTTTTTAATAACTTATACTAAATCTAGCTATATAGTAAGAACTAAAAAAATATAGCTTACTACTACGCGTAGCTAGCTCTAAAGGCTACTTAGTAAGAAGCTAGTTTAGAAGTAATAGACTAAGAACTATTAAAAGTTAATTAAGTATAAGAAAGAGCTATAAGGTTAAGATAACCTTATATAAACTATTATAACTATAGTAAACTAGAGTATATAGCTAAGAACTATCTAAACTCTATTTAGACTAGGAAAGCTAAGGCCCTTCTTAGTACTAGAAAGTAGAAGTAGTTAAAAGAAGTTAAGAAATTATTTAATAGTAATTTAGGAAAAGAGGAGCTTTAAGCTAAAGTCTTAGCTTAGAGCTTCTAAAGATAGATTAGTAGATAAGTAGTAAATAGAGTTAATTTTAGTAAAAGTATATACGTCCTTCTTTAATTATAAATAATTTAATTATAAATAATATAGTAAACGCTATAGTACTAATTAATTATAGTTATTTATACTATACCTTAATTAATATAAGCTTTACTTATTACTATTATCTAGAGCGCTTTTAGATACTTATTTAGAAGATTAAAGAGGTAAATAATAAGCTATTAGAAATTAATAAGGTTACTTAATTTTTATTTAAATTATATAAGTATAAAGAGACTACCTATATATATATAATAAATCTACCTCTTAGCGAAGAAGTGTACTTAAGAAGGAGGTAGATAGATTATTATAATATAATAATAGCTCTTATAAAAAAGAGTATCCTTATTTATTTAAAGAGTATTTAAGTAAAATTAATAGAAGAGACTTTATAAGGTAGATTTAGATAAGTAAACGCTATAGTATTTATAGCACTTCTTTATAGATATAAAAGCGCTTTAAATAGTATTTAGATTTTTACTATATTAATAGCAAAATATTAATAAGGCTTTATAGAAGAAGAAGTCTATAAACGTATACGTATTACTACTAAAGTAGTATTAAAAGTTCTACGCGCTTTTTAACTTAAAAGAGATAAAGAAGCTACTACTTTATTATAGACTAAGAGTTAATTATAAAATTAAATTAGAGCTAAAGAACGCTTAGCTACTATAGAGACCTCTTTATAATATATTATATAGTAAACTTTTAGTTCTCTAAAAAGAGCTTACGTTACTATTTAAGAAAGAGTTTATTTATATAAGTAGCTTACTAGTAGCTATACTAGTACTATTTACTAAGAAGCTAGGAGGAGAGCTCTAATTATATATTAACTATTATACCTTAAACGTAATTATAAAGAAAGACTAATACCCTCTTTTACTAATTTAAGAGATACTTAATAATATTAGTAAAGTAAAGTAGTTTATAAAACTAGATATTATTATAGCTTTCTATAAGATCTATACAGTAGCTAGTAATAAATAGAAGATAGCGTTCTAAATAAGGTTTAAACTATTTAAGTAGCTTATAACCCTCTTTAGTATAGTAAATTTACTAAGTATATTTTAATAGTATATTAACTAGATATTATAAGAGTACTTAGACGAATTCTACTTAGCCTACCTAGATAATATACTTATTTATACTAATAGTAATTTACGCTAATACTATAAGTATATCTAAAAAGTACTTAAGAAGCTTTAAGCTATAGAGCTATAGATTAATATTAAGAAATATAAATTTAAGATTACGTTAACTAAGTACCTAGAGTTTATTATTAAAGTAGGTAAGAAGATAAATATAAACTTAGCTAAGGTAGCTATAATTTATAAATAGAAAGTACTAAAGATAGTTTAGAGAGTAAGATTATTTCTTAAGTTTATAAACTTCTACTAAAGATTTATTAAAAACTTCTTATAACTATTAGCGCTATTAACTAGACTAATAAGTAATATCTCTTTTAAGTAGAGACTTAAAGAATAGTGTAATAGCGCAGGTAAGATAAATTGGATCTATTTTAGACGTAGGGTTACTTTAGAGGCATATAGGAGTGCGTAAGACATAAGTAATCTAAGATTTAATTTAATACCTATAGGCCTTATATAAAAGGATATTAAAAAACTACTAGATAAGCTATTATAGACGGCGGGCTTTTATATCTTTATAGTTCCTACTAGTCCCTAAGAGAAACTAGTTCAGACCTTATTTAGATATTAGTCGTGTTAGTAGCTTAGCTATTACACTACCCCCCCTCTTCTTTAGTAGCTTATTCTAAGCTATTAAGAACTTTTACTATAAAACTATCTAAACTTTTTACTTATAATGTTACTACCTACCGTTTTGCCTAATTTAGAACGGAGGCTAGTGTTTTTCCACGTACGTAATATTAGTCCATTTATTTACCTACAGAATATATTAATACTACGCTGCCTTACCTTCGTATTAATAATAATAACAAAACTTTTTCTATATTTATACACACACACACATACACACACATATTATACTGCTTCGCTGCTCTACTAGTGCGTTACTAGAGGCGTATTACCTTATCTATCTTCATTCACTTCGTGCTTTTACACGCGGCGTTTTTAACGTTAATTTTAATTTTAACTTAGAGGGGTCTAAGAAGTATAATTATTACACTTAGTAGAAGGAGAAGTACTTACCTATAAGTTTAATTACCTCAATTAGTAATAATAGTTTACTTACTTAGTTAGGTTCTAGAGTACGTTACTAATAAGTTTACGGATTTCATTACTACTATAGATTATTACGCTACTGCCTATGAGAGCGAAGATCTAGATACTAACTATTACCCTACTAAGAAGGCGGTAAAGGAGGCTATCTTAGTTTTAGCCTACTAAGTCTAAGTAACTTATAGTTAGGAGAAGAAGTTATTAGTTATATAGCTATTAGCTACTAGCCACTAAGTTCTAGTAGAGATTTAGGGCTGCCTTAGTTATTTAGAGAATTAGGTAGTAGGCCTAGAGTAGGCTATCGCCAGCCTTATAGCTACTTTAGCTTCTATTCCTCGTTATTAGTTAGGTAGAAGTGGGAGGAGGGGTAGTAAGGAGAGGGAGGATTTAGACGCGCTTACGTAGTCCATTTCTAACTACTACGGCCTAAAGGATAGTGCTACTACTACTACTTCTAAGTTAGAGGTTTAAGTGATAGTAGGGGGTCTAGGGGGGTTTAGGTTCTTTTCGTAGAAGTTTTTAGTCTATTTCTAATACCTATTATAAATCTTAATTTTCTTTTTCTTTCCTTTAAATTTAATTATCTTATAGTAAAGTTATATTATCTTTACCTTATTCTTAAGCCTGGACCTACCTTAATAGGGCTTAGAGTAGTTCTAGTTTAGTTAGGTTTTATTTATAGAAGAGTTTAAGTTTATAAGGTGCTCCTATAAAGTTAAAGGTAGAGTACTAAGTAGGGTCTAGGTTATATTTAATCTACTTTACTTAATACTTTAACTTTAAGCAATATAACTTACTAGCTAAGATTTCTTTAACTTTCTACTCGTTTATACTATAGATTAGAATACCTAGGGGTTTAGGTGCTTCTTATTCTAAAAGAGGATCCTAAGAGTCTTTATATAGGAGTTCTAGGGCAAAGATATTATAAATCTAAGACCCTTTTAGTAGCTAAAGCTAATAAGAGTTTCCTACCTATTCTAACACCTTAAATAGTTCTTCTTATTTATTAGATAGCTTTTAGCTAGGATAGCCTAGGTTAAGATTATAAGTGTCTAAGAAGACTTAATCTCTTACCTTCTAGTTAATAGGACGTTAGTGCTAGTTTACTACGGTTCGCATCTATTCCTAAGTTTTCTTAAGTTATTCCTTAGTAATCTTCTAGGCTTTATACATTTAGCTAGCTAACGTAAGAGCCTCTACCTAATTTAACTTATTAGAAGTAGAAGAGAGTTTTAGAGCTTAGTCCTAATTCTAGCTTTATTATAGTTCTATCCTATATAGGATTTAGTATAGAGATATTCTAATAGAGGAATAGAGTAAGGAAATTTAGGCTCTATTAATTAGAGGTAATAACCCACTCTAGTTATTCTAATAGTAGGTTATAAATAGGCGTAGTCTCTAGTTAATATACTTATTTATAATCTTAGTTTAGCTATCTATCTTCTTATAGTAGGCTGTAGATAGTTTAATCTTAACACCTAGAATCTAATAGAACTTAGACTAGAATTAAGAGACAAACTATAGGCCTCTATCTAAGATAATAGTTTTAGGTATATAGCTAAAATAGTACACCTATTAAATAAATAGCTTAGCTATACCTCTTACTATAATAGTCTTATAATAAGGGATAGAGATAGCTTACTTTAATAGGTAGTTAATAATAACTATAATTATATCATAACTAGACCTATCTTAAGGGAACTTCTTAAAGTCTATATATAAGTGCTATATAGGCTTATTAGGAATTAAGAGGGGGTGAATTATACTAGGGACTTAGGTCTATCTTAGATATACTTTTTAGTATACTATATAGTTCTAAACGTATCTTTTATAAGAAGCTTCTATACCTTTCTAATAGTACTTTTAAGCTAGTAACTAGTAGGTTTTCTTAGCACTAGAGTGTGTAGAAGAAATCTAATTATATACTTCTTATATAAGATAAGTATAGAGAATTAACTTAGAGAGAATATATAGCCTATCTATATATAATAGAAGGTTACTATAGAGTTAGTATCCTTTTAGTAGTAATGCTCTTTATTCTTAAAAGAAGGAACAGTTAAGTTATAGAATAGCTTTAATAAGTTTAAGAGAGTCTAAGGATATTAGCTCTAATAAGAGTTTAATAGTAGAAATAGTAGTAAGTTACTAGTGCTTTTAGATTATAAAAATCTCTACTAGGTTAGAGTTAATTTAATTTTCTAGTTAGTGCAGTCCTAGTAGGACCTACGACCTATTATTAGTTTAGGCTAACTTAAGATTTTTTATATTCTATTCTTACCGCGAGAGAATATTAGCGTGAGTATTACTCTTACTAGGCGTATAATAGATAAGAAAATTAAAGGAAGCTAGCTCCTTAGCCTACCTTACTTATTTAGCGTTTAAAACCTTAGTGCTTATAAAGTATTCTAGGGAATAGTAATCTAAATATATGTTAACCTAGGATTTAGTAGAAAGTAGTTTAGGTCGCTATTTACTAAAAGTAGTAATTATAGTAAATAGTTTCTTATTATAGATCTTCTAATTTAGTTCTAATCTAGCTAGGACCTTACTAAAGAACGCTACTAGGCACTATTTATTATTAGGCTAAAGTTAAGAGAGAACGCTAGCTATAACACTATTAGAGGCATCTATTTCTACCTTTGTATTATACTCTAGTTAGTAGTAATATAAGGTTAGTATTAAGAGAAGAGTAGATTTTAACTTAATAAAAGCGACTTAATAATCTAAATCTTATATAAAAGGACGTAAGGGACTCTAAAGGGCTAGAAGTAGTTTAGTAACTTATAAGTATTTAGGTATAAATTGCTAGTAAAACCTAGTAAAGCCTAGGAACAACTTTACACCTATAATAGTTGTAGGTAGTTTCTAGTCCTTTAGGGCTTCTACCTTTTTAAGATCTACTTCTAATCCTTAGTTTATTAGTATATAACTTAGGTATTTAGTCTAGGTAATATAGAATTCGCTTTTCTTAATATTAACTTAAAGTCTAGCTACTCTTAACCTTTTTAGCACCTACTATATATATTAGGTATAATCCCTAAGTAACTTAGAGTATATTAAGATATCATCTAAATAGATAATATAGAATAAGTCTAAGACTTTAATTAGTATATTATTTATATAGCGCTAATATATAGCTAGTCTATTATATAGTCTAAAGAGTAAAACCTTAGATTTATAAGTTCTATAATAAGTTTAGAACGTAGTATATTCTTTAGAGTTAAGATCTATTTAAATCTTATTAAAGACTGTATAAATATCTAGCTTTATAAAGATTTTAGCTTTATAAGTACGAGCTAATAATTTATTAATATAGGGAATTAGGTAGGAGTCTTTCTATATAATTAAGTTAAGCCTATAGTAGTTAATATAGATATAGAGGTCGCCTTTAGGCTTTTAAATATATAGGATAGAGGAGGTAAAGAGGCTGCTACTAGAGTTAATATATCCTTTTTATAGGTTCTCTAATACGAAGACTTTTATAGCTTTTAGCTCCTTAGTGCTTTACTTATATAGAGAGCTAAACTAATTTAGAAGAGGTTTAGTAAGTATAATTTTATAGTTATATTAACGATATTCTAGTAGTTAATCTATAGCGGATTTACTAAATATATTATAGTAAGAATTATATTTAGGGGGAAGCTAGTCCTAAACAAGCTTCGCGTTCTTAGGATCGTCTTTATCTAATTATTCTTATAAGATCTAATTAATTTTATAAATACTAGTAGTAAAGAACGTATTCTCCTTCTATTTTATAGTATAGTAGAAAGCGTTAGCAGAAATAACTATAATACGGGAAGATAGGGTTGTAATAAGGGGAGTCTAGTTAGAATCTAGAGGAGGTTTAGTTACTAGCAAAAGTAGGCGTACCTTAGGGAGTTTAAGGTAACTACAAATCTATTAAACTCTCCTTTAACAAGAGCTAGTATATTTTCAATAGTTATTCTTCTTCTAAAGAGCGTCTTAGCGCTAGATATCCAATTCTATATCTATATTACACGTAGGTTATTTTAACTATACTAGAAGAGGAGAGCTAGAATTATATATAGAAGGGTACTTAGTAGGCTATATAATTCTACTCTAAGCTATATCTAGCTAAAGTTAAAAACATCGTAACTACTTTATTTCTATAATATAATCTTACGAACCTAAATTTATAATAATAAAGAGATAGTTAAGAACCTTACGGCTATTAATATAGATATATAGTTAGATATACTTATCTACCTAGGTTTAGACCTAGTCCTAAAATCCTTTTACTATAATCTTAAAGAGCAGCTTTTAAATAGGAACCTAAAGGGACCTAGAAATTAAACAAGCAATTATAGAATTTAAGAAAAGAAAACCTTAAGCTCTAGTATTAATTAATAATTATAAACTAACGCCGTAGCCCTTTAAGTATAAAATAGTAGGAATATAAAAATACTTTCCTCTAAATAAGTTTAAAAAGTTAATCTTAGTAAGGTCGTACTTATTTATACCTAAGCTAGAGAGTTTTCCTAGGCTTTGTTATTTCCTATCTAGCTTAAGTCTAAGTAGTATTCTTATACGTTTGTAAATTCTTCCCTTTTAGCTTTAATCTCTCTTACCCTAGAAATTAGACAATTGCTAGTGTAGTGTCTAGACTTACTATAGTTATAGTAGTTATTATAGTTAGCTTTTTTAGGGTTAGAGGTCTTAGAAGATAGTCTTAGAGTAGAAGAAATAGCGTAAGAAGAAGTTAAAATTAAATTAGGTCTAGTGTTATAGGAACGCAGATAATATTCCTAATTTAGTTAAGAATTTTATTTTATTAAGGGCAACCCTAAATTTAGTTAATAGTCTAAGAGTAGCCTAAATAGGGTATTTCTTTGTTCTATATTAAAAGCGGTTAGGTATTATACTATCTTTTTAAACGAACCCGCCTATAAATATTTAAATCCTAAATTTAGTATTCTTAATGCTAGCGTAATCTTTTCTTAGAGGTAGAAGAACTATTCTAACCTAAATATAGACTCTTTTATAGCTGCGCTAATAAATTAGGCCTTAAATTCTAGAAAGGTCTCTTTTTTCTCTATTAATAGTTAGTAGAAAGCTACGCGACTTTCTGCCTATTTATTACTAGATATAAAATATATTTTAAGAAGGGAAATTATATCTTTAGTAGTTTTAAACTAGTCCTCGCCTAGTTTAGTAAAGTACTATAGTTCTAGGTATCCTTTAGCTATACCTATAGTATAACCCTATACTAGAGCTATTCTTACGCGTTCACTCTAATAGTAATCTAAGTTAATATCTAGTTGGTCTTATATAGATACTTACTATTAGCGGAACGTTAGATTAATCCTATTGCTAAGGTTTTTAATAGGTAGGGTGCGTTCACTTAGTTTAACGCTAGAAAGGTTTAGTATAACTAATAGGAACCTTTCTAATTTAAGGATAGGTTATTTAATTATTATTAGGGGGGTTTTAGTTAAGTAGATAAGAATATCTCTAGCTAGGGTATTTTTATATATTAACTATTTAACTTATATATTTAGTCTAGCGATCTTAGCTTATATAGCTCTTACCTAATTATCTTCTAAATCTTCTTCGTTAATCTTAATAACTAGCCTCTTTCTAGTTACCTTCTCTTAAGAGTGTAAAGTTTAGCGAGTAACTCGCTTTAAAGGTTCTACTAAACCTAATAGGTTTTAGTTAACTATAGTGGTTGTCTTCTAGGCTAATAAGTTCTTAATAGTCTCCGTGTCTCTATTCTAGCGCACTCTACGCAACTTTTCTAAAGGTAATCTATCTTATAGGGAGTATAGAAGTTCTAAACCTAAAGGCTTTAGTTAATAAGAGATCTAGAGGATCCTATCTATATAAATATTTAAGGTTACTATAAAAGGAACTATAAGTTAACTCTAATAGTCCTTAGTCTTAACAAGGTCTAAACAGACTATTACAATATTATTTAAATACTATTACTAGTGGTGGTAAGTTTTTTAATATAATATAATAGCGTAGGTAAGATAAATTAGATCTATTCTAGACGTAGGGTTACTTTAGAGGCATATAGGAGTGCGTAGAACATAAGTAATCTAAGATTTAATTTAATACCTATAGGCCTTATATAAAAGAATATTCAAAAACTACTAGATAAGCTATTATAGACGGCGGGCTTTTATATCTTTATAGTTTCTACTAGTCTCTAAGAGAAACTAGTTCGGACCCTATTTAGATATTAGTTGTATTAGTAGCTTAGCTATTACAAATAGTTAGTCTTTAATAAGTTAAAGAAGATTTTTATTATAGAATCTTTATTAGTAGCTTTTAACCTAGACTATAAAATAGTACTTAAATATAATTTAAGTAGCTATATAGTAGATAGAGTACTATTATATTATAATAATAAAAAGATTCTATAATCTTATATATATTTCTTAGAGAAGAATAATATATATAAATATAACTATAAGATTTATAATAAGAAGCTACTTATAGTAGTAAAATACTTAGAGAAATAAAATTTTAAACTATATTTAGTTAAGAAGTTTAAGATAATTATAAATTATAAGAACTTAGAGTACTTTATAAAGCTATATAAGCTAGATAAGTATTAGATAAGATAGTTACTTCTTTTAAAGAGGTATAACCTTAAAGTATTATATAGACTAGATAAGAAGAATATAAAAGCTAATACGCTTTTAAGAAGAAAATAAGACTTACTAAGAGAGGTAAAAGATAAGCGCTTATAAAAGTAACTTATATAAATATTTAAGCTAATAAACTTCTACTATAAGAAGCTTACTAAAGAGGACTTAGACTATATAGTTCTAGTTTTAGCTATAAGGCTAATTTAAGAAATAGAAGAGAATTTTACTACTAGAGTATAAGAAGAAGGTAAAGTAAGTGTAATTAAAGACTACTTAGCTATACTCTAAAAAGAAGATATAACTAAAGACTACTTAGTTACTCTTTAAGAACACTCTTCTATTAAAGATTAAGAAGAGGAGGAAACTTAATAGAACTAGCTAAAGAACTTATAGATTAAGGTATTAAAGAAGAATTAAGTCTACTAAAGAGTATAGAAAATAATAAAGAATTATAAATAATAATTTTTTATAAGGCTAGGCCTAAAGTATTTAATTAAAAACTATTTAGTAGATAAGAGAGTTCTACGCTATTAAGAATATAAGTAAGTACTAGAGAATAATTAGCTATAAACTTTAATTATTAGTAGTACTTATAACTTACTTATAATAAGCTACTTAGAGTATAAACTTATATATAAGATACTTATATAGAATTACTTTTAGCTAAGAATAATTAACTTAATTTAAAGGTATATTAGAAACTATAATACTTATAGTTAGAGTAAGCTTTAAAGAGAAAGTATATAAAGCCTTTTTAAACTACTACTAATATTTACTTAAATCTAGAAGAAGCTCTTTATAAATTTTATTAAAGAACTACTAGAGAGTAATAGTATAATAAGCTTTATAGTAGTAACTAATTAGCTAAGTAAAGAAGTAGTTTTTATACTAATACTAGATACTAAGATAAAGACTATAGCTTAACAGTTTATTAAACGCGTAGTTACTTACTACTAGTTACTAAAAGCTATTATTTTAGATAGAGGTAGCTAATTTATAAGTGCCCTTTAGACTAGGCTATATAAGATTTTAAAAGTTAATTAAAGGCTATTTATAGCTTATTACTTATAGACTAATAAAGTAACTAAGAGAATAAATAGTATTTAAGAGACTTATATTTAATTTTTTATAAATTAGGCTTAAAATAACTAAGTATAGCTCTACTTAATAGCTTAAATTATAATTAATTGTAGAAACGCGACATTAATAGAAGTTTTACTATTTTTCCTTTAGTATAAGTATAATATAGAACTATTATAGCTTAAGCTAGATAATAAGAGATAATAGTAAAAGTATACTAAATACTCTTTAGATAAGTAGAAAGTAGCTAAGATTATAACTAAGCTATAATAAGTTATAGAGCTAGCTTAAGTAAGTATAGTAGTTACTTAATAAGAATAAGAGAGATAAGTAAATAAGACTTAGAGAGAAGCACTAAGCTACTAAGTAAGTAATAAAGTTTAGCTAAAGCTTAATTAGTAGTATAGTACTAGGTATAGCTTAAAGAAGCTTAACTATAAAAACGCTAAGTATACTATAGTAAAAGTAATTAATAGCTACTTAGTTAAACTAGATATACTTTTAAGCCTATACTCTATCTTTTATATTAACTAATTAAGACTTATAAGTAGAGACCTACTCTTAAACTAGATTTAGATAAATAATTAGCCTTAGCTACTATAAGTAGATAGAGAGGATAAGTAGTTAGTAGAGAATATAGTAGTAGAAGAGATATACTACTAAAGAAGAAGGTGCTAACTACTTTATAAGGTAAAGTAAAAAGAATTCTACTAAATAACGCTTAAACTAGTAGAACTACTAAAGAATATAGAAGTAGTAAATTACTAAAAGGTCTTTATAAGTAGCTTTTAGAATAGTAAAAGCTACCTTCTAAAGAGCTTTTAAAGAGAGAGCGTAGTATTAGCCTAAGAAGAAGAGTATTATAATAGGCTAAACGCTCTTAGATAGCTTCTTAATAGAATCTTAGTTAAAGCTATACGCGCGTTATCTAAACTACGTTTAGATAATAAGTAAAGAATTTAAGTATTACTTTAAATACCTAGATTCTACTTACTACTTAAGTAGCGCTTAGATAACGCGCTTAGACTCTTTAGTAGAACCTTTCTCTAATAAGTAAATAAATATTACGTAAGTAGACGTAGATAGCTCTCTATTAAATATAACTTTTTATATACTAAGTAATTACTCTCTAGAGCGTAGCCCCTTATAGAGGTAGTATAATAGCTAAGCTACTAATATAACTAATATTTAAATAGAGTTTAAACTAGTTTCTCTTAGAGACTAGTAGAAACTATAAAGATATAAAAGCTTACTATCTATAATAACTTATTTAATAGTTTTTTAATATCCTTTTATATAAGGCTTATAGGTATTAAATTAAATTATAAATTACTTATATTCTACGCACTTCTATATACTTTTAAAGTAACTCTACGTCTAAAATAGATCTAATTTATCTTACCTACGCTATTATACTTAGTCTTTTAGTTTTATAGTTTATCTTAGGTAATATATTAAGAGTTAATCTAAATATAACTTATACGTTACTTACGTATAATTTATATAGCGTCTTAGAATGTTTTAGAGAGCTAGTTCTAAGCGATTAATATATAGAATAGCTTAGATATATTAGTAGTAGTAAGTAAACTATTTATACTACCCTAATAATAGCTAACTACAAGATACCTAGTACTAAAATTTAAGTTATCTATAATTCTAATCTACTCTAACCTATTTATAGTACCTACTATTAACTGTCTAGATAAATAGGTAGTAGCTCTACTTAAACTATAGTTATAGTTGCGAAGGTAGTTATTTAATTAATACCTTACTTAATTAAGATTTACAGCGGTCTTAATATATCTACCTAAAATATATTTAGTAGTAGTGAGTACGCTACCTATACTAATAATTAGCCTTCTTTATCTCTTCTTATTTCTTAATAGATTAATTTCTAGCTTTTAGTAGTAAAAGTAGCTAATTTTAGATATAGTTAGTTCTTATATAGGACTATAAGTCTGTTAATACTATTAGCTAGGTAAGAACTATACCTACTACTAACTTACTTATTATAGATAATAAAGTCTCCTATACTAGGATTAGAAGCTATTATTTTATAGAATATATAACTAGAGCTGTTCCTCTTTACTAAAGCTTATAGTCTTAAGGTTAAATAGTTCTTTACTTTATAAAGCTATCTAATCTTATAATATAAGCTACTATAGCTATTATAAAGATAGTTTATATTAGATAGAAATTAGATATATATATTAGGTAGTGTAGTATATAATATTTCCCTTACTATCTAGAATATAATAGCTTAATATTTTATTTAAATAAAAAAAACTCTCTAGCTATACTTAAAATTAAAGTATATAGGAAATACTAGCGATAAGCTATATAGAGAACGTAGGTTAGACTAATAAAACTATAATAGTACGTGTTTAGCCTTAGAGAACGTAAGAGGCTAAGTATACGCTATATCTAAACAATTATCTTATTAATAAAATATAAGGCTAAGTGTTGTTTAGGTAAGAGGTTATATATAGTACTAGCTAAATATTATCTCTAATAAGCTATTATAAATAGAGGTGCTAGATGGGCTAACGCCGCGAATAGGCTAACGCTAGATTTTTCTCTAATAATACTATTATAAACTTAAAGCTATAGAGCTCTATAAAAGAGCTATTATTATAAGAAATTTTAGTATATAAATCTAATAATATTATTAATTAGATATATCTACTAATATTTAACTAGTAGCTTTATAGGGCGGCCTAAACGCGAGCGTAGTAATAGTAGTATAGCTAATTAATTAGCTAGCTCTGCACTACTACTACTACTAATAATAATAAATTTTTAAATACTAGCTTAGTATAGCGCTTAGTACTAGGCTTCTTACTTATTTTAGAGATTTTCATAGCTTTCTAAAGTTATTTATAGGTAGCTTAGTAAGCTATTTAGTAGATAGCTACTTTAGCTTTCTATCTTTTATAATCTAGTTTTACCTATACTTACGCCTACTACTATATATCTAGTTTTAAGCTTTAAGTAGCTTTCTCTTCTCTCTAGCTTTAATTATAATAGCTTTTTAGTATTATAACTTCTTATAATTACGCTATTTTTACTTATATTACTAGTAAGCTTCTCGCACCTTCTATAGAGACTAAAAAGTAGCTCTACTATAATAATTATTAGATAGCTTAAGCGTACTAGGCTAGATACGCTTCTTTTACTACCTTTTATTAATAAGAGCTACTTAGAGCTACTTATTTTCTTACTAAAGAAACTCTATATTAGTAGATAGTTTTATTATAATTCTATTAAGTGCTAAGATTAATCTATTACTTATAGGTAGATTAAGTAGCTACTAAATTAACTACTAATTAGAAGCTAATACTACTAATGCGTCTTTATTACTATTACTAGATATAGTTTTAAATTTTTAGAGTATAACCTTTAGATTAAATAATAAGAGTCTAGTAGCTTTAAAAGTATAAAGAATTAATAATTTCTTAAATACTACGTACTAAGCTCTCTAGAATATTAGGAAGAAGTAAGTGTTAGAGATATAAGCTTACTAGCTAATCTCTAATAGAATAAGTACTTAATCTTTAACTAAAACTTGTTAATTAATCTATTACTAGAAGCTATTATACTATTATCTAGTAATATCTATCTATTACGCTATAGATTACGTAAGCTACTACTAAGAAGACTCTTTTAGAATCTAAGATAATAAATATATAAGTAGTAGAAGAGTTAGTAGATAAAGAAGAGTAGAGTAAATCCTATAGACTACTTTAGGAAGGTAATTTAACTATTCTCTCTCTCTTAGTAATATCTTATTATCTCTTATTTATTACTCTTTAGCTAGAACCTTAATAAGCTACCTCTAAGTCTATTACTAGATAAGTAGAAGGTATAGACTTCTACCTCTAAGCTACTAGTAGAATAAGTAGTAACTTCTACTACCTAAGTAGTAATATTCTAATAGGTTATAAGCTTAGATTACGCGATCTATTAAAGCTTCTAGTACTATACGTTTATTATAATCTATTATAATTAGCGCTGTCTATATAAGAACTATACCTATTTAAGTTAGTTTCTTAATAAGAGCTAGGGTAATAAGAGTTAAGAGGATAACTACGGCGAAGAGCTAAGAAACTCCATTATCTAAAGTTAGATTAGCTAACTAGAACTATCTATTAATTAATTAAATAATCTAGCGATTGATTAATCTATTAATTAACTTACTAGCCTACTAATCTATTAATCTATTAATCTATTAATCTATTAATCTATTAATCTATTAATCTATTAATTTATTAATCTATTAATTTATTAATCTATTAATTTATTAATCTATTAATATTTTAACCTATTAATCTATTAATTAATTTATTAATTAATTGTTTTTTTAATCTATTAAGCTAATAATCTATAGCTAGAGTTCTTTATAGTAAGAATAGTAACTATAATAGTATTAGTATAAGCTTAATCTAACTAATTAATCTATTAGTCTATTAAAATAGCTAATAGTATTTTTAAAGTACTAAAGCTTAAAGAAAGCTTAAATTACAATATATAGGCTATAAGGATTTAATTAATTCTAATTTAATAAGATTGCGGCGATATAGCTATAATAGCTAACCTTACACTAGAAGAACGTCTAGAATTATTTAAAAATAATAAGATAAAGGTGTTGGAGATATAAGCTCACCAGCTGATCTCCGATAGAACTAAGTACTCAACCTTCAACCAAGACACGTCAATTAATCTATTACTAGAAGCTATTATGCTATTATCTAGTAATATCTATCTATTACGCCATAGATTACGCAAGCTACTACTAAGAAGACTCTTCTAGAATCTAAGACAACGAATATATAAGTAGTAGAAGAGCTAGTAGATAGAAAGTAGAGAAGAGTAGAGCGAATCCTACAGACTACCTTAGGAAGGCAATTTAACTATTCTCTCTCCCCTAGCAATATCTTTTTATCTCTTATTTATCTCTCTTTACTAGAACCTTCGATAAGCTGCCTCTAAGTCTATTACTAGACAAGTAGAAGGCAGAGACCTCTACCTCTGAGCTACTAGTAGAACAAGCAGCAACTTCCGCTACCTAAGTAGCAATATTCTAACAAAAGGTACTATCTACTATAAGACTTAGTCTTAAAGATAGACCTCTTCTATAAATAAAAGAAATTAATACTCTAGTAGAGCTATAGAATAACTTTAAAGCTCTATATGCGTAAGAAGGTTTTAGCTTAGACTTTCTTATCTATAAAGAACTTATTAATACTACTATTTTAAGCTACTAAAACAATGTTAAAAACTATCTTTAAAAGCTATTAAGGCTTACTTTTAGCCTTAAAGCTTAAAGTATTAAATTACTAAGTAGGTTTATTACTACGCTAATACTTAATAACTTAAGTTTAGAATTTAACTATCTAGTTACTATAATTACTTAAGATTTTAGATTAAATAAAGAAATTAATCTTAAAATAATAAGTAGTTAGATTATTAACGAAGCTTAACAGCTTAAATTAATTAAAAATAGCTCTAACAGCTTAATCTAAAGGAGCGATACTAAACCTTACTAAAGGCATTAAATCTATTAACTAGCTTATTAATCTAATAATTAATTAGATTATTAATTTAATTATTAATCTAATTATTAATTAGATCTAACCTATTAATCTAATTAATACTATCAATCTAATTAATCCTATTAAAACTAGCAGCTAAAGAATATTAAAATAATCTTACTAACCTAATAATATAAAAGCTTAAAAAACTACAGCTTCTATAAAAGAAATAGGTATATAATTAATTAATATTAGTAGAAAGATCTAAGTAAACGCTCTAACTAAGGCTCTATTAGATCTAAAACAGCTCTATTAATAATAGTATTAGTTAACTAAACTATCGCTAATATTAATATAACCTAATTAGTTAAAACAAATAAATCTATTAAATAAATACTAGATAGTAGAGCTAGTGCGCATATCTATTCCAACTAAACACTATTTAAAAATATTAGCAGTATTTCTAATACCTATATTAAATAAGGTAATATAGGAACACTACTACTAGTAATTAGTAAAGAAGAAGTACTAATTACTTTTACTAGCACTAATTAATTAGTTATACTAAAAGAAGTACTCCTTATACTAGAGTTTCGCGTTAACCTACTTAGTCTCTATTAAGTAGTTGAAAAAGGAGCTAAATTTAAGTTTATAAGGGACTATAGTCTAATTACCTAATCTAGCTAAATACTAGCTAAGGGCTACTATAATTAAAAAGTCGCGATCTTTTACACAACTAGTAATATCTATTAAAACAATTAGATCTATATATAAGCTAATTATATAGCACTACTAATAGAATAGCCTATACTATCTAAACTAATATTAAATAATACTAATCTATCTAATTAGCTAAAGCTATTAGAACAGCCTAATTAGTTAAAATTAATACTAACTAATTAAAACAATTAAAACGATTAAAACTATTAAATTAATTAAATTAATTAAATCGATCAAATCAATTAAATAGAAGAAAACGATTAAATTAATCTATTATATTAACATTTGAGTAATATTAGTAAAACAAGCTTAAATAATCTTTGTAATAACACTAACAGTATAAAAACAAATATTAAAATAAGTAACTTATTTAGCAACTGCAAGATCTGCTTAAAAAGCAAATTTACTAGTAAAATAAGCAGAAATCCACCTATAATATAAGTTAATAAGTTTAGCAATCTAATATACTATAATCTAAAAGAACCTATTAAGCTAAGAATAAATAAAGGCTATAGGTACTATATTACCTTCCTAGACTACTATATAAAATATCTAGAAGTAAACCTTCTTATATTAAGATTAAAGCTTCTAACGCTAGTTAAAGCTTTTATTAAAAGAGCTAAAGTTTAGGATTTAAAGCTAATTAAGCTTATTTGATTAGATAATAAGCTAAATACTAAAGAATTATAAAAGCTATTAAATTAAAGAGGGTTTAAGTTACGTTTTACTTCTCTCTTTAATTCTAAAGCTAAAGGTAGCGTAGAACAAATTAATTAAACCTTATTTAATAAGATTAGAGCTCTATTATTTAAAGTAAAAATGCTAAATAAACTTTAGGTAGAAGCCTTACTTATAGTAGTATATCTATATAATAGAATACTATATAGTTCTATTAATTTTTAAACGCCTTTTAAAGTAAAATATAGAATAAAACTAAATATTAGTAATATTAAAATTTAGGGATTACTAGCCTATTAAAAAGAACTAAAGGAATTTGTAGGTAAGCTTAATTCTTAAGTCTAACTATACTACCTTACTAGTTATTTAAGTAATAATCTATATTAACTAATAAATCTAAAGTTAAATAAGATTTTAACTATAAGGGATATTTAAATACTTAAAGGAGTATTTAATAATTAAGCGTATAATCTTAAATTATAACTAGTAATTAATTAATATAATAATTAATCTAACGATTAATCTAACGATTAATCTAATTAATAATCTAATAATTAACTTAATACTAATTTAAATACTAACTAAAACCTTTATCTAATAGTAGATTAGACGAAACTAATAAATTAAAATAATTAGAATTCTACTAGTTAAATAAAAACAGTTAGACGAAATCTAATTATACTTATTAAGAATAGAGCTAGAATAATAGAATTAGCCCTATCTACTAAAGTTATAATAGAGAATATTATTCTTAAAGAAATCTAATTTACCTCTAAGAATATTACTAATTTAAAAAACTACTCTTAAGTTCTTAAGTATATTAATAACAATTAATATCTATTAGTAATATAAAAAGAGCTAGATTAGCTATAAAAGAATAATACTTAGACGCTTATACTAAGGCCTTCTAACTAACTAGTACTTAAAGGACGCTAGGTACTTAATAGAAAATATTAATAAAATAATAATTTTATCTTTAAAGCCTATTAGGTAGCTAAAGGTTTTTAATAAGAGTTTAGTATTAACTATTAAGAAACGTTTACTAATACTATAAGGCCTAATATTATCTATCTATTACTTATAATTATAATAGCTTAAGGCTAGGCTATATAGAGCTAAGATATAAAATAAGCTTTTCTAAATATACTAATTAATACTACAATCTATATTAAATAACTAGAGAGATTTTTAAATTTAAATTATCCTAACTATATTTATTTACTTAATAAGGCTCTATATAGGCTTAAATAAGCTAGTTAATAATAGTAGAAACTACTATTAAGCTTACTCTATGAACTAGGTTTTTAATTCTTACTAATTAATATAGCTACCTATATCTATTAAAAATAGAAAATAATAATTATAACCTATGTAGACAATTTACTTATTTTTAGACTAGATAAATAAAAGATTAAATAACTATTTAATAAGCTATCTAATATATTAGAGCTTAAAATTAAAAACCTTAGTGATATAACTAAATTCCTAGGTATCTAAATTAATTAATCTAATTAATTAATATATATTAGCTAAGAAAGCTATCTTTAATAGCTATTTACTTATTTTAATAAGTAGAATGTTAAGCTAAGAAAAATACCTTTACTATAAGGTACTAAGCTTATAAAAAATAACTAAATAGTAACGCTAAAAGATATTAATCTATTTTAATAATAAATTAGCGCACTAATCTATCTATCTATCTTTACTTAGCTAGATATTACCTATGTAGTTAATCTTCTATCGCGATTTATAGCTAATCTAAGCCCTGAATATTTTAGCAACCTTAATTACCTATAGGGATACCTATCGTAATTAAGCTAAATTAGACTATTATATTAACTTAGCTCTAATATTTAAGACAGCTCTATTAAAACTATCTAATCTCTATTAATAGATTAGATTAAGCTAATTAGATCTACTAATATAGATTAGGGGGGTAATTTTAATACCTGCAGATCTACTATAAGATATATCTTTTTACTTTAGTTAAATAAGAGTTATTACGTAATTTTATAGCTATTAAAGCTCTAACTAACTATTATATTATTAAGTATAGAAGCTAAATTTATAGCCTACTACGAAGCTATAAAATAGAGTATCTATCTAAACTAGATTATTAAAAGTATTAAACTACTATTTAATATATTATTAGATAGAACTGTTACTATATACTCTAATAGCTAAAGCGCAATTTAACTATTTAAAAATCCTACCTACTACGTAAAGACAAAATATATTAATATTTAATACTACTTTATTCGCGAAAAAGTAGAGGATAAATAGATCTAAATATAATACTAAAGTACTAACTAGCTACTAGCTAAATATCTTACTAAAGCTATAAACGCTAATAAGATTTAAGATTTTTAATCGCAATTAAATTTAGTTAATCTATTAGATCTATTAGCTTAATCTAGCCTATTATATTAAACTAATCTATTAAACTAATCTATTAAACTAATCTATTAAACTAATCTATTAAACTAATCTATTAAACTAATCTATTAAACTAATCTATTAAAATAATCTAACTTATTAGATTAATTGAAACTATTAGGCTAAGCTTATTAAAATAAATAAGCTAATTAAAACTAGTAAATTAATTAGATCTTAGCTACCTAGCTTAAGAGGGTGTATTAGAGATATAAGCTTACTAGCTAATCTCTAATAGAATAAGTACTTAATCTTTAACTAAAACTTATTAATTAATCTATTACTAGAAGCTATTATGCTATTATCTAGTAATATTTATCTATTACGCTATAGATTATATAAGCTACTACTAAGAAGACTCTTCTAGAATCTAAGATAATAAATATATAAGTAGTAGAAGAGTTAGTAAATAGAGAAGAGTAGAGCGAATTCTACAGACATCCTTAAGAAGGTAATTTAACTATTCTCTCTCTTCTAGTAATATCTTATTATCTCTTATTTATTACTCTTTAGCTAGAACCTTTAATAAGCTACCTCTAAGTCTATTACTAGATAAGTAGAAGGCATAGACCTCTACCTCTAAGCTACTAGTAGAATAAGCAGCAACTTCCGCTACCTAAGTAGCAATATTCTAATAGTAAGATCTAGTAAATAATATTAGCTCTTAGCTAATATTAGTAAAGTTTAATAGCTTATTTAAGTATATAGTAGATAGTAGCTTAAATAATCTAATATTAAGTAGCTATAGCGTATACGTTAAGTATAGTAAGAATATAGCTAATAGTATCTTATTTTAATTATAATAGTTAATAAAATCTATTATTATATAACTATAGTGCCTATCTATAGTAAGTAATTAGTAAAAAGATTAAGCTTTTAGCTTAGTAGCTAGATTAAATACTTATTTAAGCTATTAGAGACTAATATTATTATTTAACTAGCTAGTAAGTAATATAGGAATATATATAGTATAGATATTTAGATTAAAACCTTAAAGCTATAAGTTCTAGATAGAGCTAAATTTACTAGAGTAAATAATACTTAGATCTAAATATAATCTATTTACGTAGATATATATAATTAGCGTAATCTATTCGTAATTACTATCTTAAATATTTAATCTTTTTAATTTAGACTAGAGAGTAGCTTTAGAAAAGATTTTAACTAAGTAGAATTATACTCTAATTATAAAGCTCTTCTTATCTATATTATATATATACTATAGCTCTACTTTATATTAATTAATTTATTAGCGTTAAAGCTTAAAGTAGAGCTAGTATTTCTTTTTTAAATTAGCTTAGCGCTAGCTATAATTAATTAGCGTAGTACGCTTAAGTATAATAAGATACGAGTTGCGATAAATAAAGCGATTAACTTAGTAGTATCTAAGCTACTTTTAAGCTAGCTATAACGCGATATTTTAAATAATACTCTATATAGGTAGTAAGCCTCACTTAGTAAGTCTATTAATATAATTAATAAGCTTAGCTTTATATTATAGGTATACTACCTACTAGTTCTATATAGCTACTTATCTAGAGCTTAAAATACCTTAGTAGCGGCAGCTTAGCGTTCCTAGATTAACACTATATTTTTTCGCGATTTAAGAATATATCAGCTTTTTATTACGCTTTAAAGCATTAATAGTAGTAAGAGTAGCGTTAATTAGTTACATTATAGTTACGTTATAGGTAGTTAAAGTGGATAGAATAATTAGTATTAGAGAACGCGATCCGGCGTTAGCCCGTCCGCAGCGTTAGCCCGTCCAGCACCTCTACTAGCATAGTACAGGACCCGCGCCCGCCTCCACGTCTTGGCCCCGCAATCGGCATTCACCTCATGATGCAGCGCCAAGTCCTTATACCACCCGACAAACTCACATAACGCCTTCGTCCAACATGATAACAGGCATTCACCACATCAACCTGGTGGTACCGCCCTCGACCCTCCACCTCGCCAACGAATTCTACTCTCAAACCCTCGGCCTGATACCACGCTCCGTACCCCATCTCCAGCGTGAAACACTCGCGTGGTTCGACATCGGCACATCAGGCCAGCAAGTGCACGTCGCGATCGGCAAGCCCGAGGACTTTGCTCACCATTCCTCACGCCATCTCTGTTTCCGGGTTGGCAGCGTAGAAGCGCTGAACGAGCTGCAATCGAGGGTATGGGAGCATTTTGAGAGGAAAGGCGAGAGCGCGCCATTAATGGCTGATAAGCCTGGTGCGAAGAACAGTGGAGCGGAGGGCGTTGAGTACCCGACGAGATTCTTTGCAAGGGACTTTGCGGGCAATAGGTTGGAGTTTAGTGTGTGAGATGTAGCTTTTGTGAAAGCAAAGGTTAGATGATGATATTTGTTGCAACGCCACAACAGTGCTAAATCCCCACCCATGCCTTTCTCTTAGCTGAATACCAGGGGAACACAATGTCGTCTCTTCCATTTCAAACCAACAACATAGCAGCCACCACACACTGCATCTGCACCTCTAACGCCTCGCCACTACTATTCCCGAGCGATTTGACAACCGCCCCCGGGAAATTACACGTTTATCTGTCATTATCCAGGTACCTCCGACCATACATGCTCTCCCTCTACGTCCCATTCGGAAAAATCCTCATAATATCAAAGCACATGTCCTCACAGGGCTTTATCTCCTTGTACAGGCCAGGCTGGATCATCTCGTCGGCAAGCGGATTCCTATTGCGAGCAAACGCCGCGCTGTCGTTGAAACCGGGTACTATGTCGGGAAGAGAGCCGTTGGCAAAAGGTGTTTTGACATTGCGCGGGACAAAGGATGATTCGTTTGCGGTCTAATCTTCGTAGTGCGGTATGAGAACTATGTAGAGCCAGGATTTGAACTCCTTTGCATAACCGTCCCATGTGCGGGCGAGTGAGTATTATGATTGAGAGATAGTAATTTAAGAAACCTGTACAAGCGTCATTATAAATTGATCGAATTATTTACGGGCTTAGCTATTTTAGAATTCTATGAGGGACGCATTATTGTATTTGTAGCGGGTGTTAGGTTGTACGGCGTAGGCAACGGTATTACAAACGTCAAGCTCAAAGAGGACTGAGTAGAAGTCGTCTAGGTGTGGTTATTAGTAAAGCTATTGAAGGGTGGGAAGTATGTTTATGAACTGGCTCTTGTGGTCTAGTTGAAGGCCCAGAAGACCCGGCCTCCGTCTCACATTGTACCTACACGGTTGATGTATAGTGGTTCTGAGCTCCCCTTAACTACTACCAAACTATCATAAGTCTTTATGGCCTACGAGTTTCTGATATAGAACTGGCTCTTAGATATGTACATATAAAATTATCGACACTAAATCTCGACGTAATGCTCAAGATAAAAGTAAAATTTCTCGCCTTGTTAATATTCATTTGTTTCTTCAGCGGAAAATATCAACCCTCTAGCACTATAATTACCGCCTACTAGTTATGCAGAAATATTTATATTGGGAAAGCATGCTGAGCTTTTTGCCTATTAAAGTTTCTAGTGCGATTCATATTGCCTAGGTTGTATACAATAAACAACGTAGACTTGCTATTGGTTTTAACTGTGAATAAGATGATTTTAGTCGCGTTTCCATAATAATGGTGGAGTTTGTGGTACTAGTAGCGAGTTTAAAATGCTAGCTGCTCAGCTAGTCCTTTTCTAGCTTTGTCCCCCTACTACTGATGTAAATATCTAGACTAGTTTTAAGCTTAATAAATAGCGAGGCTGGTATTAAATTGTACGCCTCGTATAATAAGTCCAAGTATCTTACGTTTAGTTTGGGGACCCATACACCACTCTAATACTGCATGTGTAGTAAATAGAGAGGAAAAGGGTATATAAGCTGAAAGCTAGAGAATATGGTACTAATATTTCCAAACGGTGGTTAGTCTGATAGGCAATATAGCAAATCGAGAGCAAAGGGCTTAGCGATAACACTAAGTAACTAGGCTGTGCCGTAACAAATGTGCCGTTTTCTAGGTATAGGTTATTTGACTTGTTGTCTGCATCGTGTCCCATCATAGTCAGATCAACTGAATGTGATGGCTATGGCCCGCCTGGAAGCAAGCCTGAATTACCAAGATGTCATTTCGGCCATTGGTTCAGAAAGTTAAGAAAAAGCTCGCCGCTTTGCTGACTGTGGGGAGGTTAAAACATCTTCTTAAGAAAAGCCCGCGCCGCAAGAGCTCGGTGACCAGATCTACTTCACCCAGCTTGGCTACTACAAATGACCTCGAAGTCGAGTCACAACAGCCTACTTTGACCGAGAGTCGCAACAGTGTTGAGAATAGCAGTCCAGGTGCTAAGCTTGAGCTAGACGTGCTAGGACAGATTCTTACGACTATTTTACCGCGCCCGAATCCATACGTACTTGGTTTGGAGAGAGCTGGGAGGGCGGTGTTTGCTCCTAAGACAAATGCATTAGTGGTTAAGAGGTCAGCGGGTCGGGGCAGCCAGGAATGTTTGAGAGCGTCTTAATGGTATTGCTAGGCGTCTTGTTCTGTCTATTACGCAACGTGAACACTCTATACGGCGCCAGATAGCGCTCGACAAGATTACAAAGCTCATGGTCGGACGTTGCTCGGCCCTCATTATAAGATCATGCAGTTCTTAGATTCGAAACGGTTCATTGAATCATAGAAGCAACGCGGAACATGCCTTTCTCTCTAATGATCTTCCGTCCAGGCAACGAATCATAATCACCCACGCCTAGCTTTGTAGAGAAGAACAAGGAACTTTCGAAATGAGCAAATTCAACCCCTTGAAGGATGCAGGATTCCCCCAATCCATGACAAAGAGAAGCTCAACAAGTTTCCAAGGATGGCTTCTGGCTTCTGGCTACAAACAAGCAATGCACCCGCAGAAAGAAGTACATGCGTCAGCGCCACTGAGGCTGTGCCGGGGAAGACGCGTGAGGCGAAAGACCGACGTCATTCGCTAGGATGAGGCGCCCGTGCCAGACCAAGCCGGCTAAGCTTACCGCGGCGCATAGATAAGGCCCCGGCTGCCGCTTCACTTCCTTGGCCACTTGCTCTGGCCAGCAACCCTCGAGTACATTTTACTTGTACTCCTTCCACCCTCACACATCCTCACACCAAAACCGATGGGAGAACCCGACGACCCTTCTATACGCAGCTTCCAGTCCAAGGCAGTGTCTGCACTTGGCTTGGGACGCAAGACAGTCACTCCAAGCCACGTTCTCCCGACCCACAACCCCCACCCGACCGCCCATCCAGGCTTAGGCGGCGCCCAGGCCGACAACAACAACAACAACACCAGCAACGAGAAGCATGCTGCCCCTGAACTCAAGACGACAGACTCCAGCAATGGCAGTGCAAATACCACGGGTGATGGAAATGCGTCTTCCACCATAGAATCTGGGAAGCGTCCCTTCTACTCACTCACGCGGGTCAAGAATGGAACCCTCCGGTTCATCACCCACACCAAGAATGCCGTCACGCACAGCTGGATCAATGTCTTGCTAGTCTTTGTGCCGGTTGGCATCGCCGTCAAGCTTGTCGGCTTGCAGCCCGAGATTGTCTTCTCCATGAACGCCATAGCCATAATTCCACTTGCGGGCCTGCTCGCACATGCAACCGAAGTTGTCGCCGCCCGCGTTGGAGACGCGCTTGGCGCACTGCTAAACGTGTCTTTCGGCAATGCCGTTGAGCTGATTCTCTTCATCATTCTGCTTGCCTCTAACCAGATAGAGGTGGTGCAGGCCTCGCTGCTTGGATCTATCCTTGCGAACCTCCTCCTTATCCTCGGTATGGCATTTTTGTTGGGTGGCCTCAAGTACCAGGAGCAGGTCTACAACAACACCGTCACTCAAATGAGCGGAGTCATGCTTGCACTAGCCGTTACGAGTCTTCTGCTCCCTACTGCCTTCCATGCAGCCTTTGAGGACAATGCCATTGCCGATCACGAGACTCTATCCGTCAGTCGTGGCACGAGTGTCATTTTGTTGCTCGTTTATGGTCTCTATCTTTTATTCCAGCTCAAAAGCCATAGATATCTCTACGCCAGCACTCCGCAGCACATCATCGATGAAGAGTCCCATCCCGGTGTTCTTGCTGGTGCTTTTGACTCGTCCAGCTCAGATTCTTCGTCCAGCTCCAGCAGCAGTGACAGTGACGGCTCGTCGCATTCTGATGGAACAATGAAGAAAAAAGCGAAGCGCATGGTCAAGAGGCTTCGTCGCAAGTCCAGTGCTAGCTCCAAAGATGGGAGTGCCCTTTCCGCTATAAGCTCGCCAGACGGCGAAGTCAACCAGAGTCCTTTCGAGGCTGAGAGGGAGAGAAGCAACAGTGTCTTCACTTCTAACACTGGTATGTTTGGAAATCGCCGGCACTCAGTCGACGTTATGAGTGGTGATGAAGCGGACAACGATCAGTATGCGCCAGTCGTTCGTGACTTTGAAGCTGCCTCGCATACCTCGCAATCGATCATGAAGAAGGAGAAACGCAGACACAAGAAGAAGAAGAAGGACCGCCGTGACCGCAACAAAGTCAGTACCATTCCTGAGAAAGAGGTTGCGCCAAACGAGCCTGCACCCAAGGTCACCTTTGCCCAAGATATTCAGCAAAACACGGCTGCTGCGACCAACCCGCGCAGGTACAATCGTCCTGCACTTCCCTCTTTGCTTTCCAACAATGTCTTCTCGAATCCTCAGAACCTAGCCCCACTTGGCGGCCCTGCTCCGAACATTCGCATGGCGGCGCCTCGTGATAACACAGTTCTGCGCACACCTCTTCGCCGTTCCAAGTCTCTTCCGGATCAAATTGGGCGAACAGCGCCTTACGCTAACGCAACCAATCACCCTACGGTCTCACCTCAAGCTGCCTTGGCATTGAACGAGGATGACGAAGCTGACGAGGTTCCCGACATGTCCATTAAAGCGGCCATTTTCATGCTCTTGATCAGTACTGGTCTTGTCGCCGTGTGTGCGGACTTTATGAGTGGTGCTATAGAGCCAATGGTGGAATCCTCTGGCATTAGTCAAGCTTTCATTGGTCTCATTATTCTTCCCATTGTTGGTAACGCGGCAGAGCACGTTACAGCTGTGACGGTAGCCATGAAGAACAAGATGGATCTTTCCATCGGTATCGCGGTCGGTTCGTCGATTCAAATTGCAATCTTCATCACGCCCGTCATTGTCATCCTTGGCTGGATGATGGGCAAAGAGATGACGTTGTACTTCAACATTTTCGAAACTGTTGCCTTGTTCGTTACTGTCCTGGTTGTAAACTTCTTGGTACTGGACGGGCGAAGCAATTATCTCGAGGGCAGTTTACTCATCGCTTCATACATCATTATTGCACTGGCCAGTTTCTTCTATCCTGATGGCTGCGATGCTAGTGCTATTGGTGGCAATGAAAAGCACTGCACTTGAGTTGACCGACCAATGGCGCAACTCGCTCCAAGGTATGGCGGAGAGGAAGACGAAGGTGCAGCCCTATCATCGCTGCTCAGCGGATGAAGATTGATGATGTCGGGCGTGAGAGGAGGAGTCTTTAGTTTGGTAGTCAGCTGTAAGCAATACCAGCTTTTAGGTAAATTGGGTTTGTTCCGGATAAAGCCCAGTCTTGTGTCTTTTCGGTTCTATTTTTCAGCAGCCCCAATCGTCATAGACGCCTACTAGCTTTACGTATCCTGGTGTTATAAATTGATACATTTGTCCCAGCTCAACATTTCCTATGAACTGCTTCGGTATCTTACAATATATGTATGTGAACGTGTCCAACGACTACTGATGCATACGAGTAGAGAAAGATGTTCACTTTACAGCTACTGCCAGCCACGATTGTGTAGATGTGACTAGGTCATGTTTTCGGGGTGTTTAATTGCAAGGCTAAGATGCATTTTGTGTAGTCGACGAACAGCATACCGATTATAGAATCGGGGGGGGGGGGCATAGTAGACGCGGGTAAATCTTATGCTTGGCAAGTGAAAACAGTGCCGGTGGGGTTATTGCTCGTGAAGTCATGCGTCACCTGGTCCAAAACTGTAAACGAAGCTCGGCCCAAGGGGTTGTATTTAAATTGCTATGCTTTGGTTATACTATGGCAGTCGGCAAAGGTGGTGGGGAAAGCAAATTTCACACTGGGACCAGCCACATGCAGGCCTACAAGCTAACTAAGATAGAATGTTGCAACAACATTCCAGAACTTGCACAACTTCGATCGTGGCGTGCCTAGTACGCTACCAATTTGATGTTCAATTACACGAGCTCCACATGGCGCAGACCCAAGCCTCTCCCTACGGGGGTCTCATTAGCCGGCGGCAATTGCACGAAACAAATCGCAGAGGTTTTCCAATCTGCATCCTATTCGAACCAGGTGCAACATGTGTCCATCGGCAATGTCTTGCTGCTCGCGTGGCGGATAGAAAGGGCGTTAGAATCGTGAAATTCCCTCCAGCTCACTCTGCCCAAGTCAAGTATATTCAGCTGTAGACCAAGAGGCGATTGTTTCAACGTCATTCACCCAGGATCTATTTGGGCCACCATGTTTCAAGAATCACGCAGATACACCCGATCAGGGGTCACAACCGCTTCCGATAGTAGCCCGGTCGGACGGCATTGTTTACCATAAACGAGCCAAGAGATTCCAAGCTTCTCTGACATGACATTCAGTACCGGAGCGCAGTCTTGGCTCTTGTACTTAAGTATATGGTAGGTGTGTAGGTCTCATTGATTCCTCCTCCTCATCATCCTTCAAGCAACTCAACCTTGAACATCAGGAAAAAACACAAGGAAAAATGGGTCTCAAGTCTCTTCTCGTCGCGGCCTTGGCTACCGTTGCTGTTGCAACACCTATTCCTGATCCTTTGAACGTGATTAGGCAGAGTGGGCCTGCTGCAGGACAGGTATGCAGATCTGCTTGCGTTTCTTAACGCAACACTCTGCCCGTGTATCCAAGCTAACATATCCAAAGGTCATCACTAAATGCGTAGCACCTGGTCAAATTGCCCTCGCCTACGATGATGGTCCATCACAGCTAACCCAGCAACTTGTCAACACTTTGAATGCAGGCGGTGCCAAGGCAACCTTCTTTGTCACGGGCACACTGTACGGCTGTATCTACAACCAAAAAACCGCACTCCAAAACGCATACAAGTCGGGCCACCAAATCGCCTCCCACACATGGACGCACCCGCAGAACTTTGGCTCACTATCTTCAAACGATTTGACCAGCCAGATGTCGCGTCTTGAGCAGGCCCTCGTCAACATTATTGGCGTCAAGCCCACGTACATGCGACCCCCTTACCTTGCTACGGGTGGCAATGTGCTACCAACCATGCGCAACCTGGGCTACCGCGTCATCACTTCTGATGTTGACAGTGAAGACTGGAACGGCAAGACCCCCCAGCAGAGCCAGCAGAAGTTCCAGCAGGCGGGTGCCGGTGGCAACGGACACATTACTCTCATGCACGAGAGTGAGTATTCCATTCCAAGTTTCTTCTAGAAAACTAAAAAAAAAAGAGGGGAGGGGAGGGGAGACGAAGAACATGCACTGACAATCTTGCTAGCCTACTCCTCCACTGTCAACACACTGACGCCCTGGTTGATCAACTGGGCCAAGAACAACAACCTTAAGTTGGTAACTGTTGGTAAGTTGGGCTGCTCTAAAATTTCTAGTGGCGCAAGACTAACAGGTTGCAGCCCAGTGCCTTGGAGACAATTCGGGTGCTTACAAGAGCGGCACCCCGAACGGCGCGGGCAGCTGCTAAACCCGAAGCGGGACCAAGATTTTGTAAATAGGCTAACAGAGGTTGTTGACTTTGGCCAAGGAAACTGTTACCGCCCTTCTTTTCGCTATGAATATTTTGAAACTATTTTACGGCCTCAATCTATCTCTTTTGCTGTGTCCGTTCACCTGGGTTCATCTGACGACTGAAAGTCGATATTGATATGCATTCTATTGTGCAAAAACTAGATATTGCGAGTTCTAAGGGTGAAAAGCTCCTGTTGATGCTCCACCAAAACCGTCAAGCAGCGTGTAAGGCCAAATAAGCTCTTCGCCAAGTCGCTCCAAATACATGGCACGTATGTAGCTTTTCGCTGGTGGATGTTGGTAAACCGTCGTCTTGACTGGGCCATATCTTCCAATCATCTTGAAATACAGCCTGACCAATTTTCTTCATCTTTCGTAGTAAAACGCTTTCCGGATTGCCAGCGTCCTTTGCACGATGCTTGTAGAATTCCACCCCTGCAGTTTTGTTTGCGTATCATCCTTTCAAAAAAAACATCGGACTTTTCCATTTGTCTCTTCAAATTTCTCCAAATTCGCTCCATCTTCCTCTAATACGTCACTGGCTTCTCCCGGTTCCCATAGCTGCTTCCAAGTCCAGGGTCAACACCAACACGCTCCTGCTTCTCGTTCTGACTAATGATGTACCAGGCATGAATCACACCTGGGATCCATCCGAGTATGTCCAACGCGATGTTAATCAGAAGGTCTGCACTGCAGCCACGCACGATTAGGACGGGCAGGAAGGGCAGCCAAATGGCAAGAAAGTAGAGTAAAACGGTACTCTTTGGGTCATGTCAGCGGCGGGGTCAGAGAAAATGAGCTGTGGGTAGGAGGGTACGAACGGTGCTTGATGGCATTGTGTGGTGTATGCTGTTTGTAGATCTGGATACAATAGGAGAGGCGTGCATCAAGTTTTGTCGGACTTGAAAGTGGATGTTAACTAATTTTCGTTTGCAGCTGAATCCAGATGCACAGGTAGAATGTAATTGGGACATATTTATATTGGTCTCCGACGCCACAGTTTGGTGTGAATGCGATGACGAAGACCAAGAACCAAACTAGTTGCCTTGAGGAGGGGTGGGGCATGGCGTGGCATCTCTCTTCCGGATATTCAATCTTGTCTTGCATATACTGCCGTTGACGGCGCTACAAGATGCATGCAGCTCTGCGTCAACTATCAGCCCATGGTACCATGACAGCTCCAAGCTTCTTGGAACAAGCAAAAGAAGCGACTAGCCAGTCCCGGTTTGCATTGGTTGCCCCAAGGCCAAAGGATCGCCCAAAACGTCTGTTTTAGCGCCACAGAGTGGCGCAGGTTGTTGCTATTCGGGTTGCATTGCTGAAGCATTGTGTTGTCTGGGTGTTGAGACTGCATACCAGTGTCGGACTGGCAAGGGCATCATCTCCCCACGCAGCACGCAAAGCTAGAGAAAGGATGCGTGTATCCGTTTGAGCCATTTCGAAGGAGACCATGAAGCAGAAAGATTTTTCTTTGATCTGATTCTAGTGTAAAAAGCGAGCATATGGAATTGTGCTACGGAGCTGTCAACCCTTGACATCCACCTGCTATTGATCCGAAGATGGGGAGTTCTCGAACGTGTCAGTCCGGGTCTGAAACAAGGACATAGATACAAACACGAGCACTTGGCACGGGGTAGCCTAGACCATGGCCATGCTTGGAAAAAAAAATCACCCTTGATCGAGAGGATGACGTCACTCAAGAACAGACGCCGCAACAGACTTGACATGAGATTGATCAATTTGATTCCTCTGGGAAAATAGCCTGCTTTTCCAGAAAAGGAGATGACTATTCTGCTATGAACTAAAACTTTTCCAAGTCCACGGGAGGGAGGTTCGACCTAGTCGATTAGGCAAAGCTAGATAGTACCTGACGACTCTTTGACAAGAGACACTACCGTAGCGCTGGCGCTAGTCTTTCTTTAGGCTCAACTGCCGCGTCATATTGTGGCTTGTCAATCAGGGAAGATCGGGTGCACCAGCCACTTCCATTTCGTATGCATATTGTACGCTAGCCTCGAAGTACAAGTGGATACTTTTACAGCTCCCAATCTTGAGGTTGACGCTATGCTTGCTCAGTATGGAGGGTAACCAGAGAAGCATTGGGTCAGGCGCTTGTTGCAATGTCTCTTCTAAGCTCGAATGCAGGGTCGCAGAGGCTAATCAAAAGAATTCGGCTTGGGGCGAAGGACTTGTGCTAAAGTCAGGGGTGAGGCATGGGGGTAGGAAAGGACACTCGTGAATGGCGGCGTCTGAATATAGGGTTGCGGTTTCGCATACGTCGTCGAGGAGAGGGCGCAGAAGGGAGTGTCGAGATGCCGATAGTGAAACTGCAAAACTGTCAGAGGCATCATCAAAATTGAAGGCGGCGAAGAAATGGCGAAAATATACATTTAGATTTTGTGGTGATATAACAATGTTATCGGGGTATCTGTAATCGGAAACTACAAGACGGGTGTGGACGTGTTTGAGAAGGGTAGCGTTTGGCTTCGAAGTGGATCTATTCTTTTCGGCAGCCGCGCCTTGAGAACAAGGTGTGAGTGGCGGGGACTATCCTAAGGTCGGAGAGGAGGGTTTAGGAGAAGGAGTTACTAATCTAATGGGCTGAGCGGGATGGGGGGTGAGGAAAGAAAAGGTAGAAATTTGGATGGGAGAAGGGAAAGGGGAAGGGCTATGTAGTAATAACATAAGACATTCGGCATCATCGTGTCGCATTATCATGAGAAGGGCAGAGAGGTGTACTGAAAATTGAAAACAAGTGAAGAAAAAAAAACAAAAGCAGTGACCCTATTGGGGTAGTGCTTTTACCATCCATTTACGAAAGGCTTTGGCCTTACTCCCTGATGCCTTGCTGGCTTGTGTATCCAAATGGCTTGCGGCAGTGAAGGCTTCGACGACGCTCATGGCGTTTGCTTCTTCGTCTTCGTTGAAGGTGATGAGGTCGAGGAATTGGCGGAGGACAATGGAGCCGAGCTTGGCGTGTGCTTGTTCGACGTAGTCGCTGTTTACGGTTTCGGCAGAGGTGCGGGCAATGACGCTCCATCCATCGGGCTTGAGGGATGCTTGGCGAGCAAGCAGTCGCTCGCTGGAGGCTAGCAGGATAAAGGCTCTTATGATTGCGTCCTTGTTTGTGATGTGATCGGGCGAGACGTCGAGGACTTCGAGGAAATCATCGAGCGAGGCGGTGCCGATGAAGGTGTGGCGGTGCTTGTATTCCAGATCGCGCTCCTGCTGGATGGCTGTTGCGGTGCCCGTCTTCTTTGGCAGGCGTTTTGGCGTGGCTGGGTGGAGGGAGCGAGTGTTTGTTGGGCTCGAGAGGCGGGAGGTTTCGCCGGGGGCATTGGCAGCCTTGATGGGGAGGCCGAGCGAGATTCTGCGCTGGTGTGTGTTTGCGGAGCGCTGGGGCTTGGATGTGTTTGCTTGCAGCTGCAGGAGCCCCTCGTTTGTCTTTGCACGGAGGGGCAGGGAGCGCGAGGCTTTTTGTGCACTGGCAAGGCGCGACTCAATGGTGGGGGTCGAGGGGGTGCGGAGGTGCGAAGGGCGGCGCTTGTGCACATGGACCGGCTCGTCGCAGTCGTCCTTGAGCGAAGGCGACTTTTGCAGGTGGTCGTAGGCAAAGTAGTCGGGGTTGTGCGCGTCTTCCTTTATTCGATCCAGCGAATAGAGGACGGGCTCTTCGAACAGGGTTGCGTCGGTGGCCAGGCCGAGAGCGTCGGCGGGGTCGATGGCCCTGGTGCGGGGGCTGGCGCGGGGGCTGGCAAACTTGAGGCCGTTGACGTCCGAAGGCATGACCCAGTGCTGGACGCCCTGCTGGGCCTTGATGTCGTGCTTGAGCTTGCCCTCGAGGGCGCTCTCCGTGTCGCTGGCCATGGAGAAGCGGCGCGGGGTGCGCGAGGGCGACGTGGGCTGGTTCTGCGTGTCGTAGCCGGCGTTGCGGAGGGCGTTGAGGATGGAGCTGTCCCCGCGGTCGAGGTAGAGCAGGCCGGTTCTCCACATGGCTGCGTGAGGGGGGAGCTTGGCTGTGGGAGCGAGGAGGCGTCGTTGTCGTCTGAGGGCTCCTGCTGCGTGCGATGGCCGTACCCAACAGTCACCCTCTACAGTCTTGTCGGACGCGGACAGGTGGGCGCGATGTGCCGCAGGCCGAGCTTTAGTACTTGGTCACGTCGTGCGTGTGTGCGAGTCGGCCGGCGCTAGTGCCCGCTTTTCACCGCCATTTTCCGCATCGTGTGGGCGTCGGGTGGAAAAGTCTGTCGCAGCCCATGCGCCCTGCTCTTTTCTTGGCCCTCCTTGCTTGTCCGCTGCCAGCTGATTTGGCCACGACTGCACACAATGCCACTCCCTGTACCTGCATGCCGAGCAGTAGGCCTGGCGCACCGCACGGCAGCCATCGCATCCCGACTCGTCCCGGCGTCGGCCATATCTGGAGGCTGGCGTGATGGCGAAGCAATGACGTGGTGGAGAGAGTGGGCCCGGCCGGCGCAGGGCTGAAGAAGAAGAGAATGCCCGTCGCCCACGCCCTCTGCGCCAGAAGCACCATCTCCAGGCCGCTCGCCTCGCCCAACTCTCCCATCGGACCATCTTCGGAACCCGTTTGCCATGGGCGAAAATCAGCGGGGCAGGTGACGGTGCAATCTGCTGCTGCTGCCATGTCCACGCGTTGCAGAGGGCACGCAGACGCCTCCATGCGGCACCATCGGCTGCCACCATCGCCCACCATGTCCACTGCCTGCTGCTCACCCACCTCTTGACCCCGCAGTGCCACGATGCTGCTCGCACGGCCGAATCGCACACTGACGCGTGCCAGGCCTGTTTCGCTCCCCAGGCTGTCATTCGTCGCCCATGCCCCCCCCCATCCAAGATGTCGTCTTTGTTGACATGCACGTGATGCTCCTAGCGTCGGGTCCATCTCGTTGCAGTCCACGAGGGCGTGGGCGTGGGTGTGGGTGTGTATTATTGTAGACACTGGTGCGGTGCTGGCAGACAACACAAGGGACGGCGCTAACCACTTGGAGCCAAGCCCAAAGCCAGTCCTGTCATCCACCACCATCACCTCCTCCTCCTCCTCCTTGACCTGCAAGGCTACCCTCAGGCCTCAGCCTCTCTTTGCTGACTGAACAAAGCGGCCTCCCACCTTGAAACCGTCAAATCATGACATGGCTGTTGCTCGCTCATTGCACACTTGGCCTGACGCCAACATCCCCTTGTCGTGTGTGATCCAGATAGCATTCCTGTTCCGGCTTCATCGTGTCCAGATCAGGGCCACATTCCAGGAACGCCGGTGGGCATTGCCGGGAGACATGCGGGTAGTCTAGAATAGGCATCAAATTAGACCATTACCGGGTAGATGGAGCTTTCACACCCAGTCCTATATTTAGTTAGCGTACAAACTCAAGGGCAGGAAGCCTGTTCGCCGAAGAAATGAAGTAGTAGCAAGTCTCTCGCAACTCCGAGACATAGACATAGTTATATATATGTACATATACGTATCCTAACAAGGCCCGGGACAGGCCATTGTTGGGTGAAGAGCCACAAAGATGAGGAGGTAATACGGGTCCTGTCCTGACGCTCGAGATACCCATTGACAACAGCCTGGTCCTAACCCAAAACCACACAAGCTCCATGCTGCATGCCACCAAACAGGAACACCAAACACCCATGTTGCAAGAATACATGCACTGGGCCCAGGCTGACATAAGGATGCAGACCCGACGTGTTCCGCCTCCTTTGGCCGAAGCTGCTTTCACCGCTCGGCCCTGCTGGCCCGCCAACTGAGCTTCTACCACGCGTGACGTGTTGTTTGCCAGCCACCTGTATTGTCTCCAGCGGACCCGTCGACATTTAAAAGGTCGGGGCCAGTACGCGCAAGGAAGAAAAACCCTGCTCAGACAAGAGACAATCTGGGTTGCAACTGCATCGCACAGGCGAACCGACTGTGCGAGAGTGTGCCCTGTGTAGCGTCGTCGCCATGCAGCGCCAGCGGCCCGCCAGCGCTAGCCGTTCCGGGTGCTTGGCGTAAACAAACCCAAAAACAACCGAGCAGTCAGCTCGTGGAGAAAGCAATGGTGCTAGCCTCAGCAAGGACACCTTGCTCCTCCTCCTCCCTCGCCCTCAACACACTCAGTCCCTCTCCGCACCTCGAGAGAGCGAGGCCCCGAGTGTGTGTCTGCGCAGTGGGAGGGAGACTTGGAGAACAATCCAATAAACAGTCTTGTTACCCCACCCACTCACACCGCTCCAACCCTCTCCCATCGCTCCGAGTCAGCTCCGCTCATGAAATTTCCCACTGCTTTGTTTCTTCCCACCGCCCAGCGCCTCTGCAACTGATTGTACCTGTTGCAGAACACGACATTCCCAACGAACCATTGCCCTGACCCCCCGTACCCACCCGCCCTAGAGGGCGTACATAGTCATGGACGACGGTCCTCCACCTCCCCCACCTCCACATGGTGCCAATCCAAAGACAACTGGAGGCAGCCATGCTCCTCCCGAGCCCCCTCCTACCGGCGGCCTCCCCCCGGGCAACTATGACATCTTCATCATCCCTCCACATTCTTCAGGGGGTGGCTTCATATACCTGCCCAGTCTGGGTGTGCAACAGAACAGCTTCATAGCTGGTGTCCTCAGCACCATAGCCAGTATAGTCCTTTGGAAAGCTGCCGAGCCACATGTCAAACAATACTTCCTCATCGTCAGGCATGGAGTCACGACGGGCGGCAATGGTGTCATTCTGCTCGCCGTCCTCATGCTCCTTGCAGGATGGGCTTTTGGCCAGACACAGGCCGGACGGCGATTCAATGGTGGAGGCGGCTCAGCGTATGGCAATGGGCCACGCGGCGGACCAGGTGCTGGCTCAGGTGCTGGTGCCGGCAACACTGGAAGCAGCTCCAGTTACCAGCGAGCACCCCCACCACCGCCTCAGAACGGTGGCTTCCCTGGCAGTCCCCCGCCTCATGGAGGATGGGGCGGATACCGTCAATACGGCTCTGCATCGTCACCCCCTCCACAAGACGACGGGCCTTCCTCGGACGAAGAGGCTGAGCGAGCTGAAGAAGAGCGGAAGCGTGCCGAAGAGAAGGAGAAGAAGGCGAAACAGGAGGAAGAGCGCAAGCAAGCTGAAGAGGCCAAAAGAAAAAAAGAAGAGGAAGCCGAACGTAAACGTGCCGAGGAGATTGAACGTGAGCGCGCCGAGAGAGCAAAGATAGCAAAGGCACAAGAAGAGGAGCGTAAGCGTGCAGAGGAGTTCAAGCGCCAAGCAGAAGAGGCCAGAAGACAAGCTGAAGAGGCCAGAAGACAAGCAGAAGAGGTCAAGCGACAAGCTGAAGAGGCCAAAAGGCAAGCTGAGGAGGTCAGATTGAAGGAAGAAGCTAGGCTGAGGGAAGAAGCTCGGCTCAAAGAGGAAGCTCGACTCAAGGAGGAGGCAAGAATAAAGGAGGAAGCCAGACTCAAAGAAGAAGCCAGACTCAAGGAAGAGGCCAGACTCAAGGAAGAGGCCAGGCTAAAGGAGGAGGCCAGGCTCAAGGAAGAAGCCAGACTGAAGCGCGAGGCCGAGGAGAAGAAAAAAGCAGAGGAAGAGAGAAGGAGGCGTGAGGCCGAACAGCAAAGGCTTGCCGAAGAAGAGAGGCAGAGGCAAGAGGAAGCCGAACGACAGCGCATAGCAGAGGAAGAACGCAAAGCCGAGGAAGAGCGTCGCCGGGCTGAAGAAGCCCGACTAGCTGCTGAGGCGGCCAAGAAGAAGAAGGAAGAAGAGGACCGCCGGCGAGCGTGGGAGGAGCTTAAACGAGCAGAAGAAGCACGGCAGAAGAAGGAGGCAGAGCAAAAGGCCAAGGAAGAAGCAGCTAAGCTTGCGCGTGCCAAAGCCGAGAAGGAGAAGTGGGAGCAGATGCGCAAACGTGAGCGAGAGCAGCGTGAACGTGAGGCACGAGAACGCCTGGCCAAGGAGAAAGCCCGCAAGCAACAAGAGGCTTTGGAGAAGGAGAAAGCAGAGCGTGAGGCACGCGAAGCAGAAGCACGAGCTCAGATCGAAAAGGAGATTCGCGAAAAGCTCGAGGCCGAACAGAGAGCCAAGGCTGAAGAAGAGGCTGCGAAGAAGGCTGCTGCTGACAAGGCTGCTGCCGAAGCTGCCGAAGCAAAAGCGAAGCTTGAAGCAGAACTCGCTGCCGCCAAAGCGAAGGCAGATGCTGAGCGAGCTGAGCGTCTCAAAGCAGCACGTGAACGAGCTCAAAGAGACCGAGAGGCTCGTCTCAAGGCCGAAGCAGAGAAGGTCAAGGCTGAAGCAGAGAGAATCAAGGCCGAGAAGATCAAAGCTGAGAAGCTCCAAGCTGAGCAGATTAAAGCTGAGGCAGAGAGGATCAAAGCCGAAGCAGAGAGAATCAAAGCTGAAGAAGCTGCTGCCGCTGCCGCTGCCGCTGCCGCCACCGCTGCTGCCCCAGAGATCACATCGACCCGCAGATCTACTACCTATGGTGGTGTTGGTGGCGGTGAACGACTTGATCCCTATGCAGGCGTGCGAATGCCAGCTCCTTCTTCCGTCGCCTCTAGTCAATCGTCTCCTATCAAGGCTACCGTCACATCTAAGAAATCCTATGAGAAGCCCACTGCAAAGTCTTACCTCAGCAGCGAAGACGGCCAATCTTTTGTCCCGCCTCGGTCTACCGCTACTCGCTCACACGTTTCTTCCCAATACTCCGAGTCTTCCTACGCACCTTCAGAGTCAACTGCACGCACAACACCACCAGCTTCAAAAAGCGGGCCATACGCGACAGCCGATCCCCACAAGATTGTCATCAAGGCCGTCTATCTCTTCAACGACCTGTTTCCAAAGCCCGTTGCTCAACTCGTAGCCAATGTAGGAAAGGTAACCGACGGGCTCATTCTGAAGATTCAATCCGAGGGTCTTTTCATCGACGATGACGTGCGAGGCATTCCACAGCGTGAGTGGGATGTCAAGGCTTGGACGTTGAAAATGGTAGAGGTAAGTCGGCTTGTTTTTTCTTTAGGATGACTTGAGATGACGATGCTAACATGTATCTTTGTGTTAGACGGGCAAACAACCCACCAAGAACCTGCATATTCTTCGAGCCTCTGTCCGCGACGCCGACGGCAAAAAATATGTCTTCCTCATTGATGACAGCGAGAGCTGGAAACTGGCGCTTGGTCTCCAGCGTCTCCGCAAGGGCAGCCAAGTGCGTAGTCTGCAGAGTGCTCAGATGGCTCCCAATGAGATGGCACGTGTGCTCAACGCTGTGCCATTGATGGCCTTTTAATGAAGAAAAACCATGGTTATGGGTACATGTGCGAATGCCGCCAAGGGTTTTGTTGTTGACTTGTATTCTGGGAAGATGGTCAACCAAGGGTAAGGAAGGCACTCACTTGGATAAGGAAGAAGAGATGATTGCTATGATGATGAGGACGAAGAAGAAGACACAAGAAGGAAAAGAACGAGCATCCGAGCAGAGAACAAAAGTCAGCATTTGGTTTGTTGTGTTCTCTGATATCTGGGAGAATGTACCTTGGTACCAGACTGCCTTCTTTCCTTCCCTTTTTTCTAATCTGGTCTTTTATATATACCTCCCGCAGCGTCTTTAGCATGATGAGCATCAGCAACGGCGTTTTTTTTATTCTTTCATGTTTTTTTTGTACTACCTCGTTAACAGTTCAACATATTGATTTTGCTGTCGAGACATGCCTGGCCACTCATCTGTGTGTTGCTGGCTATTCGTGTGAGGAAATAAAGCTTCGTCATGTACATGTCTAACTATTTTCTTCTTTTAGTGAGAACTTGGACAAGTTCGGTGAGTCAGATCAAGTGGGTAATTGCGAGATTGAAAATTCAAGAACGATTTCATCACATCTGCATCACTTTGCCTACATGAAGGTGTCCCGGAAATTCGGATATCAGTTTTATTTGTATCTTGCCATTTTTGTTACCCGCCCGGCAAAGAAAGCCAGGATGGTATCATATCACTGCAGTACGACTACCATTTTAAGCCTCTCTACCAGTCCACTTCATGCTCTCGGATGTATCTGCTTAATATCTCAAGCGTACCACGGAGCATTTCCGAAATCGCTCTCCATGCCCTATGTGCATGCGTGTTTGCAGCTGTGCTTCAGTGCCTAAGCGATCATTAGCATCGCAGTTACCACAAGATTGCACACCTGTTCAGACTTACTTTGGCCCAGCACAGAGAAGCCCAGGTCTAGATCTTCGGCGTATCAATCGAAAGCTTGATAGCCTTGTAGACGACGACAGCCGAGCAGCCGTCGTTCAAGATGGGCTGGAGCACAGCACCAGACTTGCAGTCGGGTGCAGAGTAGACGTTGACTATTGATTTTTCCAGTCATGTTAGCCATTACTCTTTTCTTTCGTATCCCCGAGACTGTAAACCCAAGGCGTGTAAAAAGGACAATCAAGGGAGTGACTTACGAGCGTTGTAGCGAATCGACTCGTCGTGATGGACAACGCGGAGAGACTTGATGCCCGGTGCAAACTCGTAGCACGTGTCCGCGTCGACCGTCATGAAGGTGACGGGGCCATTGCAGTTGTCTTCGCCGAATACGTGCATGCGGACCTGCTTCGTACCAGCAGTAGTTGTTGGGAGGGCAACTGCAGCGCTGAGGCCGACGGCGAGACCGATGAGCGTCTTGGTGAACATGCTGTGTTGTTTCTTGGGATTTTCTTGGGATGCGTGTGTGTGTGGGAAGGTAAGAAGCAGAGACTGGAGTAGACGGCGGATCTAGTGTTTATAGGCTGTGGGTGAGAGGCACAAACAACTCGAGGTGAAGCTAAAAAGGCAGGCACGCCATAATGTTGAGGACTGGGTCCGGGCTCTGCAAACGGCAGCTGAGATAATGCAAAGATGAAAGTGAGTGAGATTGTGCCAAAGTGAAAGGAAAAGAATTCATTGTTTCGACTGGAATCACTGGGTAGGGATAGCCTCTCATTATTTTTGCCTGGATGGCTTCTTTCACGACACCACTTGCTAAACTATCAAGCGTCACAGATGCCAAGTAGGGCTGTAGAGTGGAGGATATGTCGTGGGGTTGCACAATAGATTATCCAAGTTCACGTGGTTGTGATTTTGGGCGAATTCTACATTCCAATTCACTAAGAATAAACTCAGGTAGAAGCTCACTCAGAGACTGGTTTTGCACCTGAGATTGGTTAGCCACAAATTCGGCGGGTGGAGTAATTTTCTTACCCAGCATCCATCCAATGCCCGAGGCAAGAGCCCCTGTCGCGGCATTGGTCACCATGTCCCTCCTCCGAACACGCTCTTGAGCGTCGATGCTACCAGTCTCACTTCCATCCAGACTGGCTCGACCCGAGCCAAGCTTTGGATTTGATGCAGCCTCTGCACTTCCACGCAGGGGAAAGGCCGTCTTGGAAAACGCAGCTGCAGCGCCACGTGCCACATCAAATAGACCCATAGGTGCTTCTTCAACTGCACCCCTACCGACTTCGCGACGAGGCTGCACAGTGGTTGTTTCCAGGTCAAACGTACCAGGCAGCTTTTGGTCTGCTGCGTCATTGAAGCGCTCCTCAGCTTCGTTCTCTTGAGCGAGAAGATGCATTGTTTCAGCTTCGCACTGCTGCCATACGCAAAGAACCTCTTCAAGATGTTTAGGTGGTGCTAACAGCAGCGCTTGTGAAAGCAACTCCATACGTTGCTCCAGTCTCCTTAGGTCAGGTCTCGCTGTTTTAGTGGCTTGCGACCAGCTGCTGGACAAAGATGACGAGTTGTAACGTCCAGCACGTAGAGCAGCCCGCCAGGCAACGTCCTCAGCTTCGTCTTCGTGGTTCTCGGCATCTTCTGACGTGGTTGATAAATAGTGAGATGGGGTTGGGGCAGTGCCCGAGGGCGTGGTCGGCGTCAGCCGGGTAATCACGTATGAATATGCAGTCTCGAAATCATCTTCCTCGAGAGCAGCCTCGATCGCCATTCCAATCACTCGTCGTTCGGCAGCCGCTTTCCTCGCTTCAATCTCTGCAGGGGTAAGCACAGTGTCCCATTCTTCTTCGACCATGATGGTAGATGGCATTGCGATGACTAGGTTTTGTCCAATCGACACTAGATCGTCCAGTTTCGTGTAACTACCACTATTTTGCGACAACAGCTTCCGGACCAAAGACAGAGGATTCGAGCCAACTCTAATGTTGACTGGTTGAAAGGGCACGCCATGCTGGAGTATAAGTGAGTAAAACGACATGGCGTGGGTTGCTGAAAGCAGAGCCTGGAAACGCCGAAAACGCGATGAAGAGGGAAAATGAGGGGCAAAGGCATTCAATATGTCTGCGGCACGCTTGACGCCGCCCCTATTGCGATTCCCGTTGCTTGCGTTGTCGTAGTGATGCATAGCTGAGGCGAGCACCACTTTCTCTATATCAGAGGAAAGTAGCGGTTGCTGGCCAAAGGACGGCTTGAGATAGATTTCTATGGCAAGAGGGAAGTGGTTGCTCTCAAGGAGCGCTTTCAATATTTCAGTCTCCATGGTCTTGCTATCTAGCATACCGAAGATGCCTTGGGCCTTACGATCTTCGTCGTGACGGTCAGTACCCCAGTTCCACAGCCACACCAGCTTCGATCGGATGATGCGCCACTGTTCGCTGTCGCTCTTGGAGTTGCTGTTGAGTGTATGAAGAATTTTCTGCAACATGGACATTTGCTCAGAGTAGTCGTCCCGCAGCGACATGTTTGCAATGTCTCGGATAGAGACCGGGTGGTGTAATGTGAAGAGGGTATATGAAGTGAATATGATAAGTTCCAGGATGCGAAACGCATCAGGGCCTGGCTGAGTAAGGGCATTGTCGGAGTGCAAAAGGCGCTCTTCCCTGAGCAGGGCAGTAGTTGAATCATGGAGCAGAGGGTTCTTGAGATTGTAACAAGGCAATTTGTCGACGCTTGTATTGAGGTCTTGGGGCGCATCGTAGTTGAGTAGTGTACATATCCGGTCCAACAGCGCGTGCGCAGTTTGTAGAGCGTTGATGTCACTTTGGTGAATCAGGTAGAGACATGCTAGCGCTGTGCGCGCATACTTGATCTCGAGCTGACGTTGCTGGTCATCGTCAACGTAATCACGCCCTTGCTCATAACCGCCCAAATCAATGTCCTCGGGGCCGTCCCACTCAGAAATAGCTGTTGTGATTAGGGCCAGATGATCTTTTGAGGTATGCAATAGCCATTGGAACAAACAATCCCAGTCGTCGGGTGTGTGTGGTCCCTCGTCGTCGGTTGACCCGCGCCGACGGCGGTCGTGGGCTCCACACAACCAAGGGGCAACGACACCCTTGAGATCGCGCGCAACATGGTGTGTGCTATCTTGGCTGGCATTGCATGCGTTCGAGAGTTGCAAGTCAACGGCACGACGCCCCTTGAGTGCGGCAAAGTCGTCGAGGGTGGGTGGAGGCAAGTGTGGATAGTACTCGTAGCTGAGGCGCAGGAGGGGCAGAGCAGTGGAGATGAACCAGGTACGCAGGTGCTCCGAGTGGTCGAGGAAGGGCACGACGAGGCGCGGGACGAGATCTAGCAGGCCGGTCTGGGCATCGATACGGTGGGAGCGGTGGATGAGGAAGTGGGTGAAGAGGTCCATGTCGCGGTCGGCCGCATACAGCGGATGGGCTACAGGTGGCAGCACCAGCGATTGCCTCCTCTTACGGGCGCGCGCGTCTGAGAGCTGCTCGACAGGCGCAGTGTCGACGGCGTCGGCCGGGCTGTCGCCAGGCTCGCGGGCGCCCGTGGCCAGGCCGGCGAGGAGGTGGTAGTAGGAGGCCGGGTCATGCTGCTCTGGCAGGTACGCGAGCAGGATACTGAGGCTCAACTCCAGTGGCAGGTCGCCGTCGCGCAGCGCCGTCAAGGCCTGCAGCGCAGGCGTGTTGGCGTGAGCGGCATAGTGCACGGCCAGGAGGATGCAGTGCGGGCCTGAGAGTTTCGACAGCTTGTGCAGCGCGGCCATGTCGAGGTTGAGGCAGTGGCTTTCTGATGCGCCGCCGTTCGCTACGTCAATCGCCCAGCCCCGCCACCCGCGCTAAGGCCCCTGGGCGAGGGCCCGCCTAGACAGCCGTTCCCACCACGCCCTTCACACCCACCACCCACGCACGACATGCTCCCCGGCCTGCTCTTCTTTTCCGCTTTCCCTCCATCTCCATCTGCACTCGCCCCCATCGCACTCCGTGAAACCAGACGGTCCACGGCATGCAAAAAGAACCCGTCGCCTCGACCACACGTCGTCGACGCGGGTCGTCTGCCACTTCGGGACTTGCTTCTATACCTCCTCTGCTTGCCAAGACTCACATCAAACATGCCGCGTTTCCACCACCGAAACAAAAGTGTAGCAGCCCATTGCACATGCCCGCCCGTGCAACGGCCTATGAACATTTTGGCACCTGTTGCCGAACTTGATATACCGTGAAGTCGCTGCCTGACTTTGTCTCCTTGGCTTCTGCATCTCTTCCGCTCTCCTTGCTCTGTCCATCCATCTCTAAACACCCACGACGTCGACTCAGGCACTCCTTCACCCACGCTCTTTAGCCCGTCCAACACAACGCTCCTGACTTCGCTTCTATCTTGGGGCATCTCCTGCTCCGTCTCTTCATCATGTACATCGACACTGCGGCTGCCAACAGTCGCTCAATGCGACCCCAAATCATAATATCCCCATCTCCATACAATGAACGCTCCACGCCGCTTTTGGAAAGCTTCATAGGCCAGGCTTCAGAAGCACCACCCACATATCTTGAAGCCACCACCCCTGGCCTGTACACGAGTCGCCAGAGCAGGGGCGAGGGCGCCAGGCTACTCTCCTTCGATGGCCAAGAAGCCAGGGATGCAACTTTCAAAGAAGACCAGTATGACGGCCGAACTCTGAGGCAGCGCTGCATGAGGAATACGTGGGTCAAGCTGCTTGCTGCAGTGCTTTGCTTCATGTTTCTTGTCGCCATGCTGGCTTTGATGGCGGCAGCTGTGTCGGTTCGAAGGGACAGGCCAGTACGTGACATTTGCTGGGCAAACAACAATGTGCTTGAACAACGCTAACCTTCACAAAGGGCGTAGTATCTGCTCCCGAAACTTCAGCCGAGGCTGCAGAAGCCGACTCGTTTGATCGGCCAGACCTCATTGCCATCCCATGGCCAGCGCAATCATCAACAGCCCAGCCCCCGGCATCAGGAGACTCTGCCCAAGTCTTTCCAATCCGATGGCCTTCAAAATGTGGCAAGGAGTACAGTGTCAGGACTGAGTGGTACGATTTTGGCAAACCTAGCGAGCTAAACATTCACGAGGCGATACATCAGTTGGACGGTTCCTATAAACGCGTGGCTGGCTGGATACACATTGCCCAAGCACCTGCAGAGCAAGCCCCTGGTACTGTTCAAGTCAAGATGTCATATGCAATCTCGTCAACAGTCGATGTCAACAGCGTCCCCTACACACAGACTGCATCAGGACTAACAATCGGCGACCCCTCTTTTCCCGACGGCTTCGACGGCGTACGGGCTGGTAAAGCTTGCCTTGGTATGTCGGTGGTTGTTTACGTAGCGCCTGGAGTCTCGATGAAGACACTCAAAGTCTCTTCCAACCACATGGGCATGCAGGTTCATAATGGTGCCAACTTTACCGTCACTGACTCGACATCAATCTCTCTCACCACCGGTACACTGGATGCTGGAGCGTTCTATTCGCGCCAAACTCACCTGCAAACCATTTCTGGCTCTATCAGTGGCATGTACGCCCTTTTCGATCTTCTTTCTGTCAAGACAAAGAGCGGCTCTGTCAACATCAACATTGAGCCTCAAGAAGCTGCCAACGGGCCATCCAACCCTGCAGTTTTCATGGTCGATACTCTATCCGGCAGCATACGTACCGATTTCAAACGAAAGCATATCCCCGAACGAGACTATCAGACCTTTATCAACACAACCGTCGGTTCAGTCGATGGTACCTTCATCCACGGCTCGCGAACTGAAATCAACTCAATCGCAGGTCTTGTAACAGCCGACATCTTGCCTTTCAAATCGGGGGATTATCAATCGGAGATATACACACAGACACACTCAGGTCAAACGTCGCTGACACTACGCACTCCATACAAGGCGAAAAAGACACCGATGACTGGTCTTGTCAGCACGCATCTGAGCACTTCTGGAGCCCTCGACATCACCTATCCGGAAGAGTGGACGGGTCATGTTGATGGAACTTCTCTTAACGGAGCGCTGCATCTGCAAGGCAAGGGGCTAGAACTGCTCAACGAAAACGATACGCCTGGCAAAAATCACGTCGAAGCGAAGAAGGGCGATGGCACTAGTACGTTGAGTTTCGACACTACTAGCGGAGAATGTGAAATCAAAATCGGAAAACTGTGAGAGACGGGCACGGTTTATGTGTGGAACGACAGTGAAATGTGTATCAAACTCGGAATGGGGCGGGAAAGTTCTTTTTTTAGTGCGGCAAGTCCTGGATGGTGGACTGGAGGCTTGGTCCCCAGTATCCACTACATGACCTGGACAAAAAGGCCGCTTAGTATGTATACCCTGTGAAACTAGTGTATTTCGTCCATAGATGCGACGTAGAACAATATCTGATAATGACCTCCTCTTTCTATCTTCGGTCCGACCAGACGATGCAATATGCAGACTCCCTGGATAATAACAAGGCTGTACTCTCGTCTTACCCACCATACACCCCACACTATCTGCTCGGACGAATTCAGACAGATTCCAGGTGACACATGCCAGAACAGCCATACCCATCAAACAGGCAATCTTGTTGTTCCATGGCTTTATTTTGAAAGGGACAGGGAGAGAAGAAAAACCACATAGATCAGACACTTCATGAATCGCACACATTCCATACAGCAAAAAAAGAGAGATCTGAATCTCTCCCCATACGTACCACGATTTACACACATATGCCGTGTCAAATCCCGCACCCATGCCTCTTTTATTTTTTTCCCCCTCCCTGTTTCTCCCCACCCCTTTTTTTTACCCCACTTCAAAGTACCAAGGCATGAAGTAGGGCTGAAAAAAAAGTCGAGCTTGTCGGAGGGGTACGTGCGTATATACATGCTTTGTTACCAATAGTCTTCTTGTAGTTCTACTGATAAGGTTGTTCTTTTTTTATTTCACTTGGCGATGCACAGGGAAGGGGAAGGGGGAGGGGTCTGTCTATCTTTTTTTTCCCTGCGTAGTGTTGTGTAGAGTAATAGTGTTTGTGCTATATGGAAGGGGGTTGAGGCTGGTCCGCGTATGTTTTGTTCATGATTGTTTTGTAGATGGTTTTGCATGCCCGGTTTTAGGGGGTGGAGGGGTTATGTAGCTTGAGGGTGATAGTGTAGGTGTGGCGGGAAATTTGGTTCGGGGTTGAACATGTTTTATTCACTGTGTTTTGTAGGTGGTTTTGTATGCCGCTTCTTAGGGTGGACAGGTGAAAAAAAAGGGGGGGGGATATGCTGGATAAGCACTATCATGTCTACGGGTGGATCGCGAGAGGAAGATCTTCATCGGTACGGGTGTCTGTGTTATTTTGATGCATCAGGGATGTGTTGATCGTATATTCGGTCCTCCAGAGTCTTTTGTTGAGCGCAGGGCTTGCCTGTGTAGATCAAAGAGAATGACGACTGTGTGTGTACACGTATAGAGATTACGACATGATCTACACCAGCAAGTCAACGATAGGCCTAACTGAAGCCAGAAATCGAGATGATTAGATCAATGCCATTCTTCCTGAAGTTTCAAATCAGAATCGGGGTTGATCGAGTACTCTTCGTAGACGGGTTTTGAATCCTCACAGCAGTGTCCAGCCTGGTCAAGAGTGGGGCAAAGCAAAACGACGGAGAATAATGCAACAGCAAACAATAGCCAGACACTTTTGCAAGACTATGCTTCGACTGGAAACAAGGTCGCACTAATCACACTGTTTTGGCAAAACCTCACGTGTGTTCAGGGCGGGCAAGTGTTGGGTGAAAGTGGGCAAGGCAGTGCATAGCGTTTAGGAAGTCGACATCCAAAATTAGGAGCTTTACGCAGGTAGCTTGGGCCAGGCATGGACATGCCTTGCTTGTCTAAGGCAGCATTAAGACTGATAGCATGCAGCACCTTGTAGCGCATCCTCCGGCTTGGCTTCTGCTGCACGAAATCTACTTAGTTCATGCTCTCTGGTATGTCTTTCGGCACGATGGTTAATTTAGACATCTTGGAGGCTCAAAACCCTGTTACAAGCCCAGGCTCGGCACTATTAGGCAAGTCAGATAGCTAGGTTCATGAGTACGTGGGGACAGGGCGCGATACACTCAGCCATGCGGCGTGGCGAAGCTACGGCTCCATTCGTGTACTGGCAACCCCCAGATGATACTAGAAGGGGATATACATGCAGGCTTCACGCCACGCTGCACCCCATACTGGCAATTCCAATTACACACATAGTTGATCGGCCGCTGTCACTTGTCAACATGACTCGATAGCAGGTGTGAGAGCCTGTCATGGCCCGCACCTCAGCAAGGCCACCAGGTAGACAGCTTGACTAGGTACATACACAGCACAACACATGTACATTCATAGTAGCTGTGCAGCACTACATCCTTCCACAGTACAGCCCACGCTCTTGCACAACAAACGGCGCCCGAGCTGGTGGAGCGAGATTAAGAGGCCACTAAGGATAGTACGGTTCGGCGAGGATGCGGTCCGTCTGAGGGGGCATAAACAGAAGGCGTCAAGGTTGCAGAGGAGGGATACTCGGCCACCGCGACCGCACAACGGGTCCGCCGCGCAATTGCTCTCGGCGAGTCATTACGAGAACATGTGAGGATTGTGGTGATGGTGCGGTACATGTTGCGGTCAGAGTGGGTCGCAAGTGCCCCTGGGCGTGTGTCAGGAGTGTTTCGCCCTCGTCGCGACACGGTAAAAGGCGTGGGGCTGAATGGATTCGGTCGCTGACCTCATCCGCCTCCCTCACCAAAAACTACGCGCCACAGGCGACCCAACCAACCTCATCCCCAATCAGCGGCCCATCCCCGTCGTCGGGATATCCCTCCGCCCAATTCAGCACAGTCTTCCTGATGCGATGAAACGGCCTGCCAGCCCACCCCAATCGTGTTGATACATGGGCAGGTTGCACATTTCCCAGGCATATTCTTCCTTCACCCCATCCATCCTCCTTCACTGGCTCTACACCATCTTCTGGCCAGCGCTGAAACCTGGCTTCGGATCGCGGAGAGAAAGCCATGGCTTGCCCGCCCAGCTCGACTGCTGTCTGCACCAACATGGCCCCTGTCGGTGTTAGAGTTGATGGCCAACGACTGCTGCCATCGCTCCATCCATGTCCACAGCCACCCACTTGTGCCATGGCGACTTGGGGCGCCTGCTGCCCTCCGCCGAGGAGATCTCTCCGAGTAAGCCGGGAGGAATGATGGAGACAATGACTGGTGCGACCGTTCCGAGTGCGTCTAATCGCCGTTTGGAATCCCAGCAGCCTTGCGCGCGGTCCACCGCCCACCACATCCATCCCCGCTAGACTCTCTTTTGGGTGAACGCTTCTGCTCTGTCCGTTCCAGATCACCTGCAGCCAAGGCGCGTCGCGACACTTCTTTCAAACTTGAATCGAAGCGGTTCCGTTGCGTCAATCGCACACATCGTCGCTCTTTGTTGTTCCTCTCGGATGTTGCGAACCCGTACGCATCATATAGCCTAACAGCCCCTCCAGCCGTCTTTCCTCCTATTTGGCCCTTCACTCTTTAGGACCCGACCCAACTATCTTTGTAAACATTTCTTTCTTTTGGAGCCGGCTCCATTCGCGCTGGTTGCGTTGTTGGGAACTTTTGTTCTCGTACACTCTTTTGAAGAAAACCCCACACTTACCACACTATCCAATCTTATTCACTTCCGCGCTTGCTCATCATATTAGCCCTCGACTATATCGCCTTAGACCTTCATTTGACTAGTCATCCCTACTTTCGCTACCAATGTAAGTGGCCCGCGTCCTCCGCTCGCTCCCCCCCGGATTCCTTGACAGACACCCATCTTGAACCTCTTGTCGACGCCACACTCCTCGTCATAGTCACAATCTCTTTGACTATCTGCTTACCGTCTGGCCCAAGTAGAATATCCTCAGACTCCATCAAGACTGTTGTATATAGCAGATTGGCTACTAGAAGATGAACTATCACACCGTCCAACAGTAAGCCTTACCCAACACTACTCAACCAGCGATGCACATCTAAGCAAAATAACCTGTTTTATAGATACAGGCCATCGCCTAATAGACAACACACGATGGGCCACCCCTCTCCCACGCCCGGAACTCAGATGATGTACCCTTACGGGGGCCTTGCCCCACAAGGACAGCAACAGCAACATCCACAGAACCTACTGCAAATGTCCAGACCATCGCCACCACAACCGTCATGGGCGATACCGCAGCCTCACCCTCCGTACTATGGTGCGCCAAGAGGTCCTGTCGTGGGTGGTAGACAAGATTCGGGGCACTCACTGGCGCGAACAGATGTGAATGTAACCCAGCCAGCTGTCACAAGCAGCGACTTCTACAGCAACAGCATGGCGCCCCCTACATCGCTGGCACCTACTGATTTCTTTCCGGGTGTCATCGATACAAGTAAGGTCCATGACCGAGCAGTTATAGATGCCGTACTAACAACCGCAGGTCCATGGGGTCAGAAGGTTTGCGAAGAGTTGGAATCATTTCCTTCCCTGGATCCAGATGTCACCGACTTCAGCAACGGTATCATGGGACACGACGAGAATACACCCATCATCGACCTGCGCCAATACAATGGCATGCCACAACAGGAGCATGACAGCATGGCAAATTTGAACCCGAACACTACCCGACGCCTATCAGAGTCTTCTTTCTCAATGTCGAGCACAGGTGGTGTGCTTCCAGAGCCAGTAGCTTACGAGGACTTGGGTACTTCGGAGCCAGTGTCATATCCCGCCGAGTATGACACATGGAGCCGCCCAGAACCAAGTCAGAGCCATCTCCTATCCCCGCTTGCGTCACCATGTCGTCCTCAGTACGACGGTGTGGTGAGAAGCGGGAGTCGCTCGCGCGCCTCGCCAGCACCGCACAATAATGTGCGGTCGTCGCCATATACACTCGACAGTGGCCGTTTCAAAAGATGGTCTACCGGACACGCGCCAACGTCAACCCCCACCAATGCCCGAACAGTATCCCAAGTACCGAACCACTTTACGCCATACGGCCCAAGGATGAATCCCCACCATTCCATGCCAACCTACCCTTCAGGTGCATACAACAACTACGGGATGGCTGCCCAGAACGTCTTGTATTCGCAGACAAACCCTCAGCATACCAACACCCCACCATACTTTGCAGCACAAGATCAATCGCCCTACCATCTTGAAGTGCCTCGACCACTGCCTTCTCAGGGCCTCTTCCGTCTGCTTCAGAGTAATGCAGACCGCCATGGTGGCTGTTCATCCCACTTTGCTGACCTTTCGGATCCCCCAGACCTATACTCATCACTACACGAAGAAGCCTCGAACCCGCCTGAGTCTGACATGAACCCATCGGACCCAGACCTTATCCCGCACGAGCAAGATCTTCGATTCGTGGGTGACTTGTACACTCCACGATGGGTACGCGGACATGGAAACAAGCGTGAAGGTTGGTGCGGGCTCTGCAAACCAGGACGATGGCTAGTTCTGAAGAACAGTGCATTCTGGTATGACAAATCGTTTACGCATGGTGTTAGTGCAGCTACCGGCGCAGCATTCCAAGGTCCACAGGAGACTCGCAGGACAGAAGGTAATCTGGATGTCTGGGAAGGACTTTGCGGAAGCTGCGGAGAATGGATAGCGCTGGTAAGCAACAAGAAAAAGGGAACGACATGGTTCCGCCATGCGTACAAGGTAAGTCTTCTGCGAATTGGATTCGCTCGACCAGACTGGTCACCTTGACAAATATTCAACTGTACTTACCTGAAACGCAGTGCCACACACACCCAAAAGTCAAAGACGGCCCAAAAAGGCGTCGGGAGACACAAGCTGGGCGAGTTCGCGCAGCGTCATCTGCCTCGTCGACCTCGTCTCCGTACCCGTTCAAGCATGACACATTGCAAGCAGACCCGACTTCTCATCGACATTCCACACCCACTCCGATCCCAGGGAGCGCATCACTACAATCATATGGCAGGCCTTTGCCAACGTCTACGCCGACATCGACCCCTCGACCTAGCAGTTCGTGCCATCCAGGCAGTGCTGCGTATCCCACGCCTTCTTCAGCAACACCAACGATGCAGTCACTCCGAACGCCCACGATCGCATCGGCCAACCTGAGTCACATGGATCAAACCACTAGGCAAGAGTCTGTTGTTGGCATGTTCACAACGCCATTACAAAGTCTACCAAACTTCCCCAACCATCAGTACACGCCAGACTTAGCACACCAAGTAAGCGAACCAGAGCTCGTTGGTATACGAACGACCACAGTCGCATTGAACTCGATAGCGAGTATGATATGAGGTTGCCATGGTGGAACTGAAGGGTGACAGTGCGCCATCTTCACTGATTTGTGTTTGTTGTTTCCATGTTTGTTGAGCAAAATCATTTCACTCGTACCACTCCCAGCAGCCCTAACTCTCAATGGCAAAGGCGTTCTTTGTAATTCCCGAGCATCAAGCGTATGGTTTTCAAGCAAAGTCGGTTTTATTCTTCTTCTCTGAAGCGTTCTTGTTTATACAGCGTTACTTTAGGTTTTGGTCACGCCGAGTTGGCGCCAGCGAGCGGTAGTCACGAGGTCATGACTTTTTTCCCCCAGCATCTAGTTAGATTAGTTTTGGCTTTGTCGTTATCTCGAGAATCCTTGCCACTCTTCATAGCACTTGAGTAAATTCCCCCTCGCAGTTCATGTTATAGACTTGCTTTCAGCGATTCAATATTTCCAAGGATAATTCAAATGCCACAATCCCCTTTCTCTCTCTCTCTCTCTCTCGTTCTTTCTTTTTGTTTTGTTTACAGGCTCCGTTCAAACAGCAAAAGTGGTCAAGGTATAGCAACTACGCCTGGTTCGGCAATCAATGCGAATGGTAGCTCCCAATATATTTTACCCCCACTTCTAGCCCTACGACTTCAGCCACCGGAAAGAAGCACTCCCAGTCCCTAGAAGTAAGATAGCCTCGGCATGCCAAACATCCTCGCTGGCGTCACACAGCCTCATGTTTCGGATAGCAGGATCTGACACCACACACGGAAAAACTCACTGAAACGCAAGGTGCACGAGCACGAAATGTACCGGTCATCAAGATACGTACCCAGAAAGCGGAGTTAGGGGTAGCACGGTGACGTGGGGCTGGGCTGGTAGAAGGGATTGCGTACATTGAAAATGTATCTTGCCATTGGGCATGGTTTATTTTTGTGGATTTTTTCGTTCGGGTCGATGGTTGGTTGGTGGAGGTTTTAAGGGTTGAGAATCTTGATACACCCTTGCTTATAGAGACACACCCGGACAATTAGATCTTGCTTGATCTTGATGTGATCTTGATTGTGGTGTGAGACGCCTTGATTATTCGTCCTGCCGTTGGAGTGGTCTGACATCCTCGACGATTATCAGACCTCAGAGCCTCCGCAACAGTGCCAGATCCGGGGTTTGCAGGCTTCAAGGCAGACGAGATAGATTCGTAACCATTGCGGTGCATGATTCGAGTTTTGTTTTGTTCAGTTCGAAAGAGGCATTTGGTCTCGAGATACTGAATTTATGTTGCACATGCACAACCCAGCTTGCCAAGATTCTTCAAGCGATGATATGCTTCTGTAACCATGGAATTTGCTGACTCTGGCGCAAGCCCTAGCATGTCATTGGCGTTGTACGTCCCAAATGGCGCCGATGAATTCAGCTGGTCATCGTAGAGTATGTTCCGCTCGGGCAAAGCAAGTCCCGAATCAGGATAGCCTCTCTCGATCCACTTCGGCCCTTCTTCAACGCATTCTTCTACGCCATAACTCCCAACAGCAAACTCTTGACCAGTCATCTCCTCGACAGACTTGAGGGCTTGGTTGGCTGATATGGTAGCACCAGCAGCATAGATGTACTGGTTTTTGGTCTTTTCCCAATGGGCAAGCAGTCGAGCTACAACCTGACCTACTCTTGCTAGGCTAGACGCCGCAAACAACCCCATACCTGTGCCATGAAAAGTAGCACTTTGCCATTCCATGTTAACGCCCATGTTATCATTGACGATTTTGGTGTCCAGCGTATATCCTGTAGCAACTGCCATCCACCCGAAATTCGGACTAGCATCTGACAGGTTCTTGAGATGATTAATGGCTTTTGCTCGTTCTGCATGCTTGGGTAGGCGGGCCTGTAGCTGCTTGTTCAGACTATCATGACTGGACTCATTAGGGACAAATCGCTTGACCCTCGCGGCTATCACAGCGTTGATTATGCTAATCTGTAGGTCCGAATCTCCGCCTGCAATTGTGTTTAGGATGATATCACAGCCAGCAAATGCTGACTGCAATGCTGCTGGATTAAAATCAGAGGTTTTGTGTTGCACTGGCAACTTATGGGGATTTGGCGGAAGAGCGAGTGGTTGAGAGGGATACGTTAGTAATCTTGTAGTTGCAGTCATCAGATGATGATGATGATGTCTGTTGTGAGCATAGTAGAGCGGAGATGATGGAATGGCAAAGATGTCCGTTGTACAGGCAAGTCAGCGGGCCATGACAAACCATCAGGCGCACCATCTACCTTACGCCAAGTATCAAGATGTTTTCGATGGCCATCTTGGTGTGAAGAGTAAAGAAGAGGAAGGTCAGGTCCGGGGATGGAAAGTGGTGATGCCAAGCGCGGTGCACGGACGCGGTATGTTCCGAGCGGCAGCTGTGCGAGCTTTTGCGGACCGGCAGTAGCAACACCACCACCACGAAACCTCCCGCGACCGCAACGCCATCATCGCTCATCTCCCGGGGCTCGCAAGACCTGATCCAGTGCGTCAATTGCCCCTTTCGAAAGCTCCAACACCGCCATTGGACCCCCGCAGCAGCGCGCTGACCCGCAACAGCCCAGATAGCCCATCATGAACGCCCGTTTCCTCCGTCCCTTTGCCAGGGCTGCCTTCCGCGCCCCCACGGCTGTCCGCCCCGCCGCCATGGCACGCCCTGCTCTCGTCGCCAGCCAGACCAAGAAGACCGAGGTCAGCCCACAGCAGATGGTGAGGATGGCCCCTAGTTGATTGCGCGGGGAGTGTTGGGAAACTGACCATTGAACAATAGACGGTCCTCAAGTCTGCCATGCCCCAGCTCATCCCCTTCTTCTTCGTCAACGAGACCACCGTGGCCTTTATCCTCCTGCCATCGCTCATCTACGTCTTCTCCAAGTACATCTTGCCCCAGCGTGTGCGCCTGTTCGCTGCCCGCCTCTTCATCAGCAAGTTGTGAGCGAGGAGTGTCGAGTTGAAGCAAAGAGCACATACACAGGGCGATAGAAAGCCAAGGATGCCCATGTACCAGTAGTGGGAATATGCTCGTAGACAAATCAATGGCATTGCACGAAGAGTGTCCGCATTTTTATCTGGCGCACTTGCTGACCGATCATGTTGTTTTTTGACAGAGTAAAATGATAAAAATGAGTGTCGCTTGCCGCATGTGAGCAAATAAGGTGATCAAGGGTAATATCTAAATGTATAACAGTCAAAGGACGAGACGAGGAAATAGGGTGACTTATTAATTCACTAGCAATGTCCATCGTGCATGGGGTTTAGGGCGTGCTGGATGAGATGACAGTCTCATAAGAGTGGAGGTCACATGTTGCACGCTGCAAATTGTTTGAGTTGAGCGTAGAGTAGTACGATGCAGGTACAATGTTGGCATGGAGAAGATATGTATTTATCGATAACAGTGGGGCGCCTTCCCTTCTTGGGCGTTGTTCTCAGTACATCCACCACACCTTCGCTCCAATCCAAACGGCTGAGACGGTGTTGATAGATGGTGAACCGCCAAACGAGCGATAGCGGTACACGTGCAGGGGTCCATCATTATCACCGACATCTGACTGGATGCTGTCGGCAGATATCCGAGTGTTTCCGTTGGACGAGAGGGCGGCTGAATGAATGGCACTCCACCCAATCGACAACGTCATGCCAGTGACCAGGGCCCAGCGCCGGCAATAAAACCGGCCTTGACTGTCTAAAAGTGCCGTCTTACGGCCTTGCGCCGCAAGCGCAGCATGGCTCGACTCTCTGCCTACCTTCTTGTTCAAGGTTGTATGGACGTTCACCGATGCTGTGGGCCCTGTGATGTGTCCGCGTGGTTCTCATCTTGGCAGCCGACAGAATGCCCGACGACGAGGCATACGAGCTCACCGAGGCTCCTGCTTCACGAGCGACAGCCAGCGCAATGTCGACGGATGAGCCACAAGACGACCAGCCCGCGATAGAGTCGCGTCTACACAAGAGAACTCTTCTCAAGCTTGACTTTCTCCTGCTTCCCTTTCTAGCCCTCTTCTTCCTCTTCAACGCGCTCGACAAGACGAATGTATGCTTCCATGAGTGTACACAACCACCACAAACACCACTTACTGATATCCAACTAGATTGGAAACGCAGAGTCTGCCCACTTTACCGAAGATGTTGGACTGAACAAGGACGCGCTGAACACGGCCGTCGCTCTCTTCTTTGCCTTCTTCGTCAGTCTACAGCCGCTTGGCGCTGCCCTGGGAAGGAGATTTGGCATGGTACTTTGGGTACCGTCATGCATGCTTGCATGGGGTATTTCCACTGCCCTGCATGCATGGATACGACATAAGTGGCAGCTGTACGCTTTGCGCATACTCATTGGTGCCCTCGAAGGTACCTGGGCTCATTCCACCCCGTGCGCCCCGCAAACAACAGGAGCTGACATTATGCTTAGCCGGCTTCTATCCCGTTACCGTTACATACCTGTCCCTCTTCTACACGCGCTTCGAGTTTGGGAGACGCTTGTCGTTTTTCTACGGCCAGGCAGCCGTGGGCGGTGCTCTGGGAGGGCTGCTAAGCTACCTGGTATTCTCGCAGTTTGGAGCCGATCGCCAGGATGCAAAGACGGGATATAAGCCATGGCAGGTACTTTTTCTCCTGGAAGGATGCCTCACCGTAGTTGTCGCTATTGCTGGATACTTCTGGTTACCACATAGCGCAGACACGGCCTGGTTCCTTGCACCCGAGGAGCGCAAGTACGCCTGCACACGCGTTATCCAGGACAGAGATATACAAAATTCGTCAGATGAAACACGCAAAGACGATTTGGATGCGGAGGAAGGGCACGAAGACGACGAATCTCGTGATCTTTTGCAACCCACGAAGCGCTCGGCTGCGGCAAATGCGCAGGCACAACAGCTCATCGATGACCGTGGGCTCACGCCCCAGGATGTAGTATCTGCAATCTTCAACACCAAGATCTGGCATATCTTGGTATGCAACATTCTTGCTGCCGTTCCGGTCTATGCCTTTTCTATCTTCCTTCCACTGGTCCTCGCTCCGTTGACAGAGAACAAGGATCCCGCCTTGGTCAATCTGCTTACTGTACCACCCCATTTCTGCGGCGCTATCACACTCTACTTGTTTGCTACATACAGCGATAAGCAGCGCATACGGCTCAAACCGGTCCTTGCTGGCTTGTTCATCATGGCTTTGGGATTGGTCTTGGTCGTATTGTTCCCGATTTCATGGGTAATACCTCGCTATGTAGCCCTCGTCATTCTCCTCTCAGGTACTTACGTAGCATCTCCGCTCACGGTTGCCTGGATATCCGGTAATACACCTTCGCCAGGCAAACGCGCAATGCTTCTCGGCATCAATGGCTGGGGGAATATGGCCGGTGTCATCTCAGCTCTTCTATTCAAGCCAGAGTATGCTGATGACGGTTACATTGTACCTCTTTGGTGGACGCTATTTTGCGTAGCACTCTCAGCTACGGGTTATGTCTTGTTGTACATAAGACTCAAAAGGGAGAACAAGGCACGCAGCATGATCCTGCGCGAGTGGACCGAAGATGAGATTGAATTGGAGAGGCTTGAAGGCAGAGGACCGTCACCACAACAGGGTCAGTGGCTTCAAAGAGCCGCTGCTGTAACCAAATCAATCAGACTGCTAAACTGGCTTACAGGTTGGCTCGAGCGAGCTGCAAGGCCTACTCGAGAAGGCGACGATAGAATTACGTTTGTATACGGCTTGTGAGATGTGCGAGAGAATATCCACGTAGGCATGAATTTGATTTGGTTTCTAAACCCATGTCCCAATTATCCGAGTCTTGTCATTTGTCTACTTTTTCATTATCTTTCTACAACCTGTTTGCTCCGCTCTTGATGGCCATGCTCCCAAATTTCACGACCTCTCTCTTGCTCGCTGCCGCAAGCACAGTACATGCAGCGCCCACGCCTACCAACAACGTTCTCGCCATATTGAGCGTGGCCCACCGATCCATCAGCTCATGCACCGTCTCGCCCTGGGCAGCATTTGCCTCGACAGCTTTGTCTTCCAGTGAGGCAGATTCAAGCTCATCTCTCTTAGCCATGAGCTTTGCATTTGTGGGCGCAATTACGAGCAGTGTAAAAGGTACAATACTGGGGAGAAGAATAGTAGAAGCAAGGTTCAGACGGAAAGCGGTCGAACTGGGGTCTTCTGTTGGATTGTGTCAGTCCATCTAGGTCCTACAGGTAGAATCTCCAAGCAACGCACGGTTGTAAGCAACATAACCCGTTGCCAGAGCCGAAAGGATAGCAAGTGGGCGGGCAATTGCTCCGCCTCGGGTAAAGATTGAGTACCATTGCTTGACGGCAAGGGGAGCAGGCGCTTCCATGGCCGTGTGTATACCGACAAGGGAGAGACATGTGTTACTTCCTGTACTTTGGTTCAGTCTCATTATTTCCAAGGTTTATCATGCCCGCATGGGATATATCCAGGGGAGGGGCAGTTTACCGAATAAGAACATGCTCGCTGTAATGCCTACAGTCTGAGCAACCACCATGCCTGCAGGCATTTTTTGTGTGAGTATATTATCCATATTGTGAAGTGCCTGTGCAGAAGAATGGAATTGATTTTTTTTCTCTCGAAGAATATTGGCCTCATTTGTAGCTCCTTGTGTTCTTCTTATCATAATAGTGGAGTTTGGTAGGCCTGACGCGCAACGTCAGTGCACCCATGCACCATTTTCCCGCGGGCTCCGATCGCGTTCAGCGCAATCCGCCGCTCCGAGCAGCCACACTCCATGTGGCAGGCTGGTGTTGAAAAGCTTACAGAGCTTGCAAAGCTTAGCAGACTCTGAAATCTCACGGCCCTCCGCAGTGGCCGCTAAGTGTCCATGTATACGAGTCGTGTTTCGAGTGCATACTGATGTCATCTTGGAGTGTTGCAGTATTGCCGTCGGGACATGTCGAGACAGGTTGCTTGTTGCCCATGAAACCATTGAAGCATCAACACGGTCCTACCTCACTGTGTCTAATCAGTGTCGGATTTGCCTCCGTGTATTTATTTTTACCAGATCATAAGCACTTCTCGACAAATAAGACCATCAACTAGCCTGGTGCACAGCTGAGCTAGTCTTCGAGGCATACGTAGAACAGCCACAATACATACTTACACCCGCCTACCAAATTACTCTCAACAAGCACATATCGCACATCTAAGCCATCCCTTAAAAAAAAACTCTGCCATGTTTTGTAAGTTGTCTGCTCACAACGCTTTGTGATTGTGCTTACGAGTTCAGCTCTAAATACTACGGCGACGCTTCGCAACGTGACACATCTCCCGCGCTCAATAAGCTATGCACAAGCCGTGGAACAGCTTCACAACCACGAACTGCTCATTCGCCTCGACCCCGAATATGCCTCGCACGAGACCCTGCCGTCAGACCCGGCTACACCGGAGGCTAAGATATATAAGATCACGGACCATATGAACGCGCTTCCAGCTGGATTGTGGGACACAAAAGTGACATTTGAAGCACATATGACAGATCTGGACGATGGAATACTATGGCTCATCAAGGCACCATTGGGACTGACGCAGAAGACTACCTGGAGGTGCTTGAGGACAGAGAGTTTAGGCGAAGTAGACAAAGGAACCAATGAAGAAGAGGAGGGGGAGTGGAGTTTAGTCGAGGATGTGGAGATCAAGGCGAACCGAATGCTTGTGAATACAGTCAAGGGAAAATGCGAGGATAATTGGCGAGGAACACACGGCAGGTTTTTGGCGCAGTTGAAGGAGAAGGTCGGTGCAGCGTAGGGTTTAGTTGGTTTTACCAGTGTGTGTGTGTCCTGCAGTAAGTTGATCTGCATGCCGGTATCTTGTAAGAAACAAGCCGTTGCAACCTACTACGTACCAAGACTTGCACTGTGCGGATAGCCAGAAACGACACGCCTCTATTTGTCCAGACGCATAAAACCACGCAATGTGCGGCTGCAGAGACACAATCTACTCTACCTTGGCCTGGTTGCCAAGAGAAGGAGAGACCCTGCATAACGCTACCATCCGCAGGGCCGAGGGGGGATTGGATGTTGGGCAGATGGGAACTGCGGCCTCGGATCAAATTGGAATAGAGACAGTGGTGTCCCAGGATATTGCACAGCCATGGGAGTCATCAAGGCCATGTTATGCTCACGCGACGGTGGGTTGGGGGGTCAAGCGACCAAATGCCCCCCATCGGAGGTGCACTGGTGGCATGTGGGCTGTGCACGTGGACTGGGCCAATCGGGCTTGGGGCGGCTCGCAGGTCGGTGGACGTGCACCTGCGATAAGCCGGATAAGACACGCCCGCCATACACGGGCCAGCTTCCCCCGCCTTTCTAGACGGTGGCGGGACCCTTCCAGTCCCCCCTAGTCAGCATTCCGCCATCCACGCCCATCAAAAACAGCCCAGCCTGCCCAACCACCGGGCCGGCTTCAGCTCGCTCCTATTTTTTCCCTTTTCTTCAAGCCTCTGCCTCGCTGGCCAGCGTGTATCCCTTGTTGACGCGCCCGCCATGGAACCAGTCTCCATCGATGCCGTCGTCGTCGACCACAACGACATACAGACAATACCCAGCATTCCTCCCACGGAACCCATGGCCATGGAGCAGCCCAAGCCGAAAGGGAGGCAGCGCCTGCTCAATGGACTTCATCGCATGGGCTCCTCTCCAAGCCTCGCCGGCTTTGGTAGGGCCCGCTCACAAAGCCTGAGAAGCGGAGGCAAGGCTTCAATGTCCTGTGTCTCCCTGGCCTCGCCAGGCTCGCCCTATGGTACTTCATTTGGCAGCTCGTACTCGTCCGAGCTATCCAACGGCTTTTCAACCGCTCCTACTTCGGTCGCCAACAGCCCTCCTGGCACGCCATTCTGGGACGAGAGAACCCGTCTACGCATGAAGACGCCCGAGACGCCGTCGTCGGTCCCTCTGCCTTCCTCCCGCCGGCCCTTTACCAGAGACGGGCTCGAGGCTGAGAGCGATTATTTTTCGCGCCCCGTCCGCAAGGTACAAAAACGCGCCAACTTCAACTTTTGGCAGCAAATGCCCGCCGAGATCCGTATACAGATTCTTCGATACCTCGAGCCAAAGGAGGTTGTGCGCTGTTCGCGTGTCTGTAAATCATGGTATGCCATGTGCTTTGACGGCCAGCTCTGGAGCGACCTTGATACCACCAAGTTTTACCGCGACATTTCAGCCAATGCTCTGGTCAATATCATCACATCGGCCGGCCCTTTTGTCAAGGACTTGAATCTGCGAGGCTGTGTCCAGCTGAGGGAACACTGGGGCAAAGACGGCTTCATCGAGTCTTGCCAGAACTTGGAGAACTTTTCACTCCAAGGTTGTCGAATTGACCGCGCGTCGATTCATTGTTTCTTACTTCAAAACAGCCGCCTCGTACACGTCAACCTATCTGGTCTGGCAGGCGCGACGAATGCAGCCATGAAGATTCTCGGTGGGCACTGTCCCAGGGTCGAGGTTCTCAACATCTCATGGTGCAACAACATTGATAACCGAGGCCTCAAGAAGGTAGTCGAAGGATGCCCGAAACTACGGGATATTAGGGCTGGTGAGGTAAGAGGTTGGGACGATGTCGATCTCATGGCCGAGCTGTTCAAACGGAACACGCTGGAAAGGCTTGACTTGAAGAACTGTGATAGCCTTAGTGACGAATCACTGGCTGCTTTGATTGAAGGTGTGGATCAAGAGATTGACATTCTCACCGATCGGCCAATTGTCCCGCCTAGGAGATTTAAGCACTTGAACCTTACCCGCTGTCGCAGCATCACCGACACAGGCCTAAAGACCTTGGTCAACAATGTCCCATTCCTAGAGGGTCTTCAAGTCTCCAAGTGTGGAGGATTGACCGACGATGGCTTGCAAAGCTTACTGCCCACCCTCCCGGTTCTCACCCACCTGGATATCGAGGAGATTGACGCGCTGACGAACGAAGTCCTGAAAACTCTTGCTGAGTCGCCATGTGCACCGCACTTGAAGCATCTGTGCATTTCATATTGCGAGAACCTAGGTGATTCCGGTATGCTCCCTGTTCTCAAGGCGTGCCCTCGACTCGCTTCACTGGAGATGGACAATACACGCATTTCTGATCTTGTCCTGGCCGAAGCTGCCTCTGGATTGCATAATCGTAACAAGAGCGGCCGTGGCCTTGCACATTCAGAGCGCCCCGAAGTGGGTCTCCGCATCGAGGCCTACGATTGTTCCAACGTGACCTGGACCGGTGTTCGCGAAGTCCTTTCCCGAAACGCAGAAATCACCCGTCCTTCCTCCCGATCGGCTTCCAAAACTCCGACGTATCCACGTGAGATTATCAAGCTCAAGTGCTTTCACAACTGGCAACCGACGGTTGAAGAACACACCAAGCGCGTCTTGCGAGGCGACTTTACCGCTGCTGCACGTCTGGAACGTAAGTGGGCCGATTGGATGATGATGAATGAAGAAGCTGGTGTTGGTGGTGCGGGAGCGAGGCGGCGGAGGAGGCGCGCGCGAGAAGCGCAAATGATGCATGCTGATGAAGAAGAAGGTGGCGCAGGTGCGACAGGCATCGGTCGTCGCCGGCGTGCACGAAGTGGCCCTGGTGGTTGCACTGTGATGTGAATGATGTGTTTGAAGTTCACTGTTTGGGGGAAGCAATTTTTTTTTGGTCTGAGACTACAACCGATCGGACTCGGTTGTTAGATCGATCAAGGACATGTTGCAACCTTTACACAAATGACTGTAGGTTTTTTTGCACAAGGAGTCTGGGGATTTTTCCATTCCTATTAACTATATGCATTGCTTGGAGTTTAGATGATTTAGATTTGTGGCGCAAGCAACGAAGATGTCTGCGAGCTTGAGCCGCTACTGGATTGATTGCACGGGTGCAACGTTCAATTTCAACAATAGACTACAGGTTTGGATTATTATTTTGGAGCTGTCTAGCCTGATTATACCATGATTTGGAGACCAACCCTGTCCTGTAAATCACGTGAGGTACTAGTGAAGTTACGGTAGTGGTGCGATACATTCCGACTACGTACCTCGTCTACGCGTCCTCGACTTTAGTCAACCAGCAACCGCGGAATCCTATACCAAGATTTCCGCTCCACTAACTGTTCAAGGCTAGCTCACCCAAAATGACAGGCTCGGAGTATTCCAATGCAAAGCTAGGCCTCGATGCATTCCGCATCGCTGGTCTCCCGCCGGACTTTTATTATATTCCCAACTTCATTAGTGTTGAAGAGGAAACGTCGATTCTACAAAAGGTCAGTTCCGGTCAGTTCCAAGCCATTTTCTGTAAGCGGGGGAGAGAATCCAGTGGTGACATCAATTGGCATTATCATTACCCCGCAAACATACGTACCCACCCCCCCCCCCCCCCCCCCCCAAAAGTCCACTTTTCTTGTGCATGCTCATCACCCGATATCCTCAACAAAATCTGTAAGTACTGACTCGTGTTCAGATCCCAGCTCAGCGATGGACGTACCTGTCTCACCGTCGCCTCCAAGCGATTCCGTCTACACTAACTAAAAACAACACGCTGCTGGCCTCTCCGTTGCCCGTCTACCTGACAACACCTATTATAGACCGGTTCAAGGATTTGAGTATCTTCGATCACACGCCGCACCAACAGCCAAACCATGTTCTGGTCAACGAGTACAAGCCCGGCCAAGGCATCATGCCCCATGAAGACGGCGACGCGTACGCACCTGTAGTTGCAACAGTCAGTCTCGGCGCGCCTTTGTGTCTGGACATACTAGCCAAGCCCTCGTCGGCCTCGGCAGACGACGACGACGTAAACACCAGTAATGATGCCCAGCAAAGTCATGACGAAGCCAAGAAGGCCCCCGCTCCCACTCCGAGCGTTACCGCGCTTCCGACCCGCATCTTCCAGGAACCGCGATCACTGCTCGTCACGACGGGCTCTGCATACCGGCATGTCATGCATGGGATTGCGGAGCGCGAAACAGACGAGGGCCTGGATGGGGCGAGCGTGGCGAATTGGGATTTGCTGGGTGACAAGGCGGTGCTCGAGGACATGGGAGGCACGAGTAGCAGGGGTGTGAGGGTTAGCTTGACGTACAGGGATGTGCTCAAGGTTAGTGCGGCTGCGAGCAAGGTGCTTGGTGGTTTGGGGGGAATTCGGCGGGGTGTGTGAATGACTGAATGATTGAATGGGGGCGAGCATGATGGTGTGAGGATCGTGCGTTAAGAGGTTCTATGGGGAAGATAGATCGTGTGGTTTGGGCTGATTCGGGCACGGAGATGAAGTTATGATGTTTTTTGCGTTTGTGAAAAAAAAAGGGGGGTGGGGGACGTTGGCGACTCAAAAACTGAGGACGAGTTGTTGCGGTGTTTTTTTTTTGATCTAGATGTCATCAGGCATATCACTGGTAGAGATGTGTACATAATGCATGGGGAAGTTGTGATATCATCTATGTCTGGGCGACAAACATGTTTCGAGCAGGAATGACTGTGTGCAAACAAATTTTGTTGGAGATGGTTATTTGAAATGTTGGGAAGAAGAAGTGACAAAGGGTAGTGGATAGTTGGAGGGTGAAAGAAAAAAAAGTATCAAATGTCTCGAGCTAGTACCAGTAAGTAGTTATTAGGTTCCTTGGCATCACGGAGGTAGAGAAACGTTGGAAAATGTCAAGACTGTGAAGATTGTCAAGATGAATCTTGTATTATAAGCACTCTATAGCTTGTATCATTTACGCCAGGTGTTCCTCGCATATCGTATCAAATTCTCAACGCATACTGTATTAGACAGTGACTAGTCGTCCATCTCTTACTGTTGCTGCTTGTTGCCATAATGACCATTGACATCAACAGCAGTGCCATCGGAGTTGGCCCTCTCGTCGGCGAGCTTGGATGCAGACGCGGTAAGCGAGCTGGTCCTCTTCTTCTCACCAATGATAATGGCACCAACCCATGCCAACCAGACGAGACCGGCAACAACACCGTAGACGATTTGACCAGCGCGCGAGCTCCTGTTGGCGCATTGGGCCAGTTTGAGTCCAAAGCCACCGTTGAGAATACCAAGAGTGATGAAGATACGACCGATCCAGATGTGAGCGTGCGACCAGATGGTGCGGCTCTGGACCTTCTTGAAGAAAAGGTGGTGCATGTATCCGAGAATGGGCATGAAGAAGACAACAGCAAGGAGGATCATACCGATGATGGCGTGGTAGGCCCCGGTCTGGTTGAAGCCGCTGGCGAGGTGGATACCGAGACCGGCACCGGCAATGTAGGTCATGTAGCCAAAGACCTGGAATGCGCCGTGAATCCAGACCATGCCGGTCATGGAGACGAGGCGAATGGCGATGGCGCCAGTAGGGAAAAAAATAACAAACGCAAGGGAAGAGAGGACGCCGTGGGCAATGAGCTTTTCGCGGCGGTTGGTGATGGCGCCAGTGGCGGTGATGGTTGTGATGCCAGAGTTGGTGTTCGTGTTGCCAGAGTTGGTGTTCGTGTTGCCAGAGTCGGACGTGGTGCCAGTTGATGTGGTGGCGATGAGGGGGTTGACGCTGGATCCGCCCTTGGCTTGAGCAAAGTCCCAGTTGAAGACGCTGTGGCCGGAATGCTGGTCGATCTGGGCCGAAGTGTCGTCGGTGTTCTTGGGTCCGCCAGAGTTCTGGAAGGCGTAGATCCAGTTGCCGCTTGAGGACTTGAAGTCCATGGTACCTCCTGACCAGCTGTTGCAGTTTGAGCCTATATCTACTGTTAGCAAACAAGACACTTTGGGTTGACATGAGCATATTCTGATATTGTGACTTACACTTTACGTTGGCAGTCATGACGCCATTTGATACACCCGAGCCCTCGAGTAATGTGACCTGAGCATTGCTGTTGGGGGTTGGGGGTGCATAGCTGGAGGTTTGTCGGGGTGAGAGAGTGACGTTGTTTCCACTTGCGGATGTGTATACAACGAATATGTTGGAGTTGGCCATGGCACGTCCCTGGCCAAGTGCTACCCACTCATAGCTGCTTGGTGCTTGGATCTGGAAGAAGATGTCGCCTGTGCCAGAAGAAGCCGTGTCTTGGGGAATGTTTAGCTTGAAGCAAACTCCGGTGGATGGGCAGACATTGGCGACTTGAGCAGAGGCGAGAGATGCTGGGGTGGGTTAGTCTGATTGTCGAGGTGAATGGTCATGGGCAAGTACGAACCCAATGCGGCGAGGCCAAAGGCTGAAGCTCCTGTAAAGCCTCTCATGATCTTGGAGGATGCAACTGAATGGGAAGAAGCAATGAGAGAGGGGGTCCCGGGGGATGGAGGAGGTGTGCAGCGGGTAAGAGAAGTATCGTCTTGTGGTGGCCTTTGAGGGCGTGAACCAAGAGCTTATAATCACTGATGAGACGACTGGCTGGTTGGGACACAAAGAGAAGCCCAGAGGGAGTGCTGACAAAAGAACGGGGCTACGCATGTGCTCTCAGGCTCTGCACCCTGTGTTGGGGCGGTTTGGTATAGGGCAGGCTCCGGGTGTTGTACGCATGTCTGGCTGTGATTCGAGGATACAGGCCGGGGACGGCGGCTTTGCGGAGACCCGTGAGCTTGTGCTCGGGCTGTGTAAGTAGAGGGGAGAGAAACAAGACAGCTCGCAGCGTGTGGGCGGTACGCGTCATGTCAAAGGAACCATGCGACTTGGCCGTGGTGGCTCGCGTGCAGGGCCAAAGAAGCAAGCATTGGTGGCTGGCCAATGGGAGGGCGGGTGTTTTGGACATTTGCAACCAGGAAAACGCCCGAAGCAGCGCGAAGCGAGGAGGCGTGGGATGGTTTGGGCTTGCGGCTGACTGATGGATGACTACCACGCCGTCTTGGCCGTGATGCCGTGTCGCCAGACACTCCGCCAGCCATGCTGCGCCTCTCTTGTCACCGACTCCGCGCGTTCTTGCATCGCCGTCATCCTCACAACACCACCGCTATCATCATCATCATCATCGTCATCATCATCATCACCATCGCCGTCGTCACCGTCGGTCGTCTCCCGCTCCCGATTGAGACGGGTACACTACACCACACTACCTGCCGCTGGCTGCCGCCGCCGTCTGCTCTTGGTGTTCCTGGTCCGTGCCAAGGGCTGCCCTCTCCTCTCCTCTCCTCTCCTCTCCTGCCTCTAACCTAACTGCCTCAAGTCCGTAGTAAGTGCTACCACCCCCCCGCTGTCTTGCACTCCCGCTCCCTTAACCCCAGACACTCGCCAACCCACACCCCCAGCCCTCGTTTTGCTGTGCTAATAGCTTGCTTTTCTTCCTCACCCCTTCCCCGTTGCATCGGGCGTCGGATCTTCTCCGGTCTGCCTGCTAACCGCCACCCCCATTGGCACCGCCAAGTCCGGTCCCCGTTCAACACCATCGGCATCCCAGCACGCTTGGCCGATTGCCCTATCTCAACGTCCACCCAGCCAAGTGCAGCTATACACATGCTGGCCTTAGCACTGTCTGCATGTAAAAAGCCCATCTTGATTCTCGAGCCGCGTCACCCTGCAGCTGCTCGCTGCACTCGCCTCCGCCATGAATGCGCAAAATGTTTCGGCACGTAGATATGCTTTTGCGCACAAGTCACCTCGCCTCTGACGCCTTCTTTCTTCGCAAACATGTACTTGTTACACACTTCCGCATGTACATGCCAACCTTGGCTTGAAAACGGCCCTACTGCGGCTATGAGCTCTTCATCCGGATCGACGAATGGGCGTTGCACCGCCTCAGCTCATATGATCGACGGCCCTATCTCGGCCAGCCCTAGAATTATTGCTGTCACTGGCAGATTGTCGCCGTTGTCCTAGTCGTTGTCTACAAACTAATCACTAATCCAACCACCTTGGAACTATAGCTTCATCTCACCTGACCTGTGCGCCTCGTCTAGAAAACCTACCTATCCATGCATGTAACTAACCAACTAAGTATCTTTTTCCACGTCCGCCGACTAATCCTCTCTTGCTTTTTTGAAAAAGGTTGGCGTTGCCGTTTGATCTGGAAGAATGTTACCACACCAAGTTTGCATGTTCACATGCATACCAGCATCTCAGTAGTATGGTCGATCACTTTGACCATTTCAAGCTCTCTTGTAATTGGTTCTTTTCTACCTAGTTTCTTTTTTTTCGCCAACTTGCTTCTGCCTAAGTCTAGAAAGAAAGCACACTAGGATATGCTGGTTACTGACAAGCTTACCGCAACTGCAGGGCTAGCCATGAGTCGTAGCGAAGATTCATCCGAAATTAACTTTCGTATGGCGGTGCTGCAGGGAACACACAATGCCATGAGGTACATAGTACAAATCCTTGCATAAAAACAATCCACGGTGCCGAATACCCCGCAGCAACAGGATCGATTCCTCAACCGTTGGTATTCTTCCACGATGACGGCAAATAACGCGAACACTTAACCTCGCCTCGGCCATTCCTGTCGCGTTCGGTGACACTACACGCTACTGCTACCAATCGCATTCTACTTACAAGAACCGTGCCTTTCTTCCGATCCCATCAGACGCATTCCACAACGCTCCGTTCTCCTCACAGGATTTTTTCTTATCCAGCCGACGACATCATGCTACCCATCCGGCAAAATTTAGGGTTTGTCACAACCTGAGCAACGCCGACGCAGTCCACAGAATGATTTCAGTTTTTTTCTGGTTTCAGTCTACCCTGAGGCAACCTCTCCAGCGTCCTATTTCCGGCTTACCCTGATGCGATGCGTCTGGAGCTGCTGACATGGCACCTTGGGCGTTTCTCATTCTTTTAACAGTGTCGTCACAGTCCTTTCGGCCATAGCCGCGAGCGGTGCAATCCGGTGTACTTGGGATGCTCTTTGGTGACAGCATCACGAAAATGATCTGCTGACCCAGCAAGCTCTGGCAGTGTCTTCGGTCCCATAAATGAGCGAGTTTAAATTTGGTCGCGACTATTGGGATGGAAAACTACCACAGGTCCTGGGGCTACGACATCAACAGCTAGACCCATTCAAGCATTTCGGTGTTGGGCATGGCCAACAAGAATCAGCCGGCTGGGTGGTTGCAGGCGATATCAGCCGTAGTGATCACCATACCTTTGGAGACTGATGATGTTATACAACAGAACAAGGACATTGCAGACATTATCGCTGCATTCGCCAAGCTAGTCAACGCTGTGCCCACTTGGAGCCCCAAGACGAAGACTGTCATACGAGCAGTAGACATGACCGAGACTATGCAGATAGCCAGGCTCAAGTATCGGTAGGAGGCATCAATCATCGCTACTGAGTTCGGAAACTACAACTCTAGGATCCAAGAGCTCAATTATGCGATCGTTGCTTAGACGCAGGGTCTCAACCAGACCGAGAGTCTTCGCTGGGTGGTGGACCAGTATACAGACCTCGACGTAAACTCTAAGCTGAGGGAAGGTGTCGATGCAAACCATCCAGGGGATGCCAAGGCTGGCAACCAAGAGACGGTGAGGAGCAAATTTGCAGAGTATGCTGTGCACGAGGCGGAGGTGATCCAAGCGGAACTGGCGATCAATGTCTATGTACACCCATACTTGAAGAATATAGATATTATCTGCACATAACACTACAAGTCTGCGTTACAGATATCATCAGAAAAGGCTTTCCAGAGGTCTTGCGCACGTGAGTATTGAGAGAAATGCGTGGTTGCGAGCGTACATGAAGGGACAAAGGTGAAAGGGGATGCACGTGACCAGACGCACCGACAGGGCGCTAAAAGGGTCGTGGGGCAGCAGCCCAAAATGTCGAGCGGCCGATGAGCGAGGGCGCATCAACAAATAACAGCAATCTCGACGGCGACCATCTAACCATCTCCAAGCCTCCACACCCCTTACCCTCGCATGCTCTTAGCCCATCGCCGATCATCCAACAACATTGTCCCCGACAACCATACTTAGATATACGCCATGGGAGAATCAAGGTACGCCTGTCCAAGTGGGGTTCAGGCTCCTGCCAGACACTCGTCACCCTGGGGGGAGGGGGGCACGTCGCCTCATACGACAAACACGAACTGACAGAAACATGCGCGCAGGCAAGAACTCGTCGCCTGGTTGAACAACCTTCTCCAGCTCAACATCACAAAGGTCGAACAATGCGGTACCGGGTACGTCTCCCGCTCACCATGTATCGAGCCGCCACGGACTCGAAACGGGACACTTGGAAGCGCATATACTGATGGTTCGGTACAGAGCAGCACTATGCCAGGTCTTTGACAGCATATTCTGTAGGGATCCCAATCTGCCTGTCGCGGGAGTGCCGTTAATCCTAACAATGTGCAGATGATGTACCCATGAGCCGAGTCAAATTCAACGCCAATACTGAGTATGCATATCTGCAGAACTTCAAGATATTACAAAGTATGTCATACGCCTGCACCATGTCATCCCACCTGTAGATGACGGATTGCCCGCTGTCTTTGCCATGGCTAACCAAGCCAGACACCTTCGCCAAGCACCAGATCGACAAACCCATCCGCGTCGAGTCATTGGTCAAGTGCAAGATGCAGGACAACCTCGAGTTCCTCCAGTTTGTGAAGCAATACTGGGACCAGCACTTCCCCGGTCACGATTACGACCCCGTTGCTCGCCGTAAGGGCCAAGGCGGTATTTCCACTGGTGCCGCCCCCGCGTCCCGCGCTGCCACCACCGCCCGAAGAGCACCAGCTGCTAGTAACACTGCCGCTCCCCGAACACGTACTCCTCTCGCCTCTGGAGGAGGAGCTGCCTCTGCTGCGCTGCGCGAGGAGAACACTGCACTCAAGGAGACCGTCACCGGCCTTGAGCGCGAGCGTGATTTCTACTTCAGCAAGCTTCGCGATATTGAGCTCTTGATCCAACAAGCAATGGAGGCCGACCCCGAGCTTGAGAAGGACGAGGGTCTGCTTAAGCAAATCCAGACGATCCTCTACTCAACCGAGGAGGGTTTTGAGATTCCACCCGAGGCTGAGGGTGTCGAGGAGGAGACGTTCTAGCCGGGCGGTGGTCCTCCTGATGCCCCGGACAAGATGCGGAAGGAACTCAGACAGGTCATATTGGATGCTAAAGCGTTGTTGGAGGCGTCTGGGGGGTGTGGCTCCACTGGAGCTACTGGAGCTGTCAAAGTCAATAGACCCGCCAAAGGTGCTGACCCTGTAGACGCGACTGGATCTCGCCAAGGCGGCGGAGTGCTGAGAGTCGCCATGTTTACGGGATCTCCGTCATCTGCCTCATCGTATGCATCTGCAGGATCCACGGCATCTGTTGGATTGTTCACGCCTACCGACTCTTTAGAATCCATGTCATCTCCTTTGTCTGCCGAGTCTCCCGCGTCTCTGGAGAAGAACACGCTCTGATATGGGAAAGTCATGTTTGCATTTGGAAGCGCGAGCGAGGATACCACTTTCTGGGGGGTTTACTTCCTACTTTTTCAAATGAGGTTTATGAGTCGCATAAGATTTCGGTGCATGGGGAGTGGACAGTCGACGGTAGCACATGCGAATCACGTATTCCTTGCAATTCACTAGACGCAACAACAAGCGCCATCTCTTTTTTTTCTCATGTATAGTCTGCGCCTCGCACACCCATACCAGGTGTCTCATAATACTCACTTCTTTGAACATTTTTTTTAACTCGGTGTACTGTTTCAATGCTTGGTGCTGGGTTTATTCTGGTGAGTTGAAACAAGGTGAACAGTAGGCGCTGTGCTGTTGAGGCGGGGATGAGGTCCGCCGAGATGAGTTGAGCTCAGCACTGTCGTGTCACTGCTAAGTATCCACCTCCTCTGACCTCGACCCGGTTGCGCTAGAGGACCCAGCATTGTCCGCCTCCCCATCAAAACACGCGGCACCAGTCAGTCGTCCGATTCCGGTCAAAACCAGCGACGATAACGAGCGAAGTCGAGATATACACCCACGTGTGCACCATCGACCCCGCATTGCAGGCTACTACCCCTCCCTATAGCTCTGTAAGTAGCTAGCTAGCTCCGCGCGGGTGATGCTGGGATTCACGCGTTGTTATATACCTAGTGCACGCTGTCACTGTGCACCTTCTCTGTCCTCCTTTCCTGCTCTGTTTGTCCTTGGAATTTACAGCGACTTTATTATATCTCGTGAACCACCATGGCTGACTGGTCTGACCTGACTGCAGCTTTGAAGGGAACTTCAGACACGCTACCCAAGCTCCTTGAATCTGACGACCAACTGAGAGCTTTTGTCACTTCAGATGCCATTGACAAGCCAGTGACGTTTGGCATCAAGTCAAGCGCCTCCGACAACACGCTCCTTGTCACGGTTACCAACGGCAACGCAAAAGTCAGCAATGGCTCTTCCAAGGACGCCCTCTTCACCCTTTCAGCACTTCCTGAGCAATGGGAACAGCACTTTAAACCAGTCCCAGCCATGCCCTACCAGAGTTACTGGGGCATGTTTGGCATGAACATCAAGCAAAAAGGCATCGAGGTTCTGGGCGACCAGACGGCCTATGCGCAATGGACTCATGTATGGAGACGCGTCCTTGAGCTCATTCACGAAGCCCATTGCGGTCCACTTGCCGAAGAAGAGCAGGCTGAAATCGACAATGACTTTCTTACCGGAAAGTACACATATCTCGAAGCTCCTGTTTGGGGCCGGTGGTACGCAGGCTTCCTTTGCAACTCGGTATAAACAAAGCATACTGACGTTGCAATTTGGTGATAAAGCAAGGTCTTTTACGAATACTCGGGCGAAGGCAAGCAAAATATCATCTTTTTGCATACCGCCGGCAGCGACAGTCGACAGTACCATGGTGTCATGAACGATATACGGATGCGTAAAAAGTGCACCATGTTTGCGTTTGACTTGCCCGGTCATGGACGCAGCTTCCCTACAAAGAATGCCTCGGCACACACAAACACTGAAGACAGCTACGTGGGCATCATTGCTGCTTTTGTCAAGAAATTGGGTTTACGCAGGCCGATTATTTGTGGTGCCAGTATGGCTGGTCAGGTCTGTCTTGCAGTTGCTATTCGTCACAGAGAGGTCGGTGCAATCGGTACTATTCCTCTGCAAGGGTAAGGAGAAGAAAAAAAAGATTAAGAACGTGACAGACTTCACGTACTGATAATGATTACAGATCAGAATATCTCAACATGGAGCGTCAATGGAATGATCGCTCTCCATACGTCAATCAGTCATTGTTCAACCCGGAGTGGGTTTATGGCGTACGGAAACGATCATGTCTGAGCAAGAAAAAAAACATGCGAGCTGACGTGTTGTTAGATGATGTCTCCCACTGCGCCCAAGGCGAACAAACAACTGATATGGCATACATATAGTGCTCAAGCTTACGGGGTATGAAAATCTACAAGTTTGCTTCCTGGGGGTTATCTGATACGTAGCTAATCTCTGTCCAGATCTTCCACGGCGACCTCGACTTCTACTTTGGCGGCTGGGATGGCCGATCCCGCGTTGCATCCATTGACACGGCGAGCTGCCCCGTGTACATGCTGACGGGCGAGTACGACTGGTCAAACACGCCCGAAATGTCGCAAAAGACGGCGGACAAGATTCGGGGCGCAGTGCACAAGTCCATGCCTGACTTGGGCCATTTCCCTGCAACTGAAAATCCGGCAAAGTTTGTGCCGTATTTAATTGAGGCGGTGGACCACATTGTGCAGGTTCGGTCAAAAAATATGAGTTCCCTGAGGTTGGGTGATGGTACTGATTAGGATACTGTAAGAGAGTAAGTATATCTTAGACAGTTTGAATATACACGATACGTTTTGATTGCTTGAGGACTCTTTGATAGTGGTCAAGGTTTTTTTTGGTTGGAAATTAACATTTTCATTTTTTCATATGCTTCCAGCAAACTTGCAAATAAAAAAAAACACCCTTTAGAAGCCATCAAGTCCACCCCCCCCTCCTACACAACCATTTATAATTGTCAAAGCCAAAAAAAGAGGGGTATCATTCATTACATTAACCTAGTTATCCCATGCTCCTATTTCCCATAAACAAACGCCATTGGCTAACCCAAAAACCAACAAAAAAAACTCCATACATGTGATAATCAACACACACACACACACACACACAAAAAGCGTGGTTCATGCAGACCCTTTCCCCACACCCCCAAAAATGCAAAAAAAAAAAAGACAAAAACCAATCGACCATGGATGCAGTAAACCTGCTGGCTACCTAATCTTCTCAATCCTCTTCTTGGCAATCTTAATCTTACCATCAACACGTTGGACATCCTCGTCAAACAAGCCGAGCATAGCATTCTGCTCGACGAGCTCTGCATTAATCTGGACGCCCATTTCCTTCATACGGCGGACGATTGTGGTTAAATCGACAAGATCCTCATCTTGTTCCCTGATAATCTGCTGCTGGAGCTGCAGCACGCCTTGGTTGTCCAGCTCGCGGGTTCGATCGGTTTCCTGGGCCGGGGCGCCTAGAACGCGGCGGGCCGAGGGTTTAGCGGAAGCGGCGCCCTTGAAGAGGCCGGCTTTTTGCGACTCTGTGACGGCGGCGGACGAGGTCGAGGGGGTGGACGAGGAGCCGGAGCCGGACATTGCGGCTTTGACGGCCATGCTGTTGAGGACGGATTCGAGGCCGTCGCGCTCCTTGCGGAGACCGCTGACTACGTCTCTTCGTCTGCGGAGCTCGCCTTGGCCGAGCTTCTCGCCGCTCCATTCGTCGGTGCTGGTTCCGCTGAGGCGGGCGAGGCCTTCATCGAGGGCGGAGATGAGCGTGCTGGCTCGGACGAGGCTCTTCTTTGCGTTTGCTGCGGCTTCGTGTTGCGCCGTCGCGGCGGTGGCTTGTTCGCGCTTCGTCAGCCAGCGCCGGGCGTCTTGCAGGTTGCTCTTGAGCTCTGCGTGCTTGTCTAGCCAGTCCGAGCTATCTCTCACTCTGTCCTTGCCAAACTGCGATCCAGGCAGGTTGCTAGCCTTTTTCCCGTTGCTGATATCTTTGTCGCCCAGCCCCAGAAATGTCTTGTACGCTTTAGAAACGCGCCACCGCCCGTCTTCTGCCGTCTCAATGGCGCGCAGGTAGGCTTCGAGGCCTGCACGTCGCTTTTCAATGTTTTCTGGCGAGCTGCTGGTGCTGCCCATGCCAAGGAAACCACCGAGCCATGATTTAGGGGGCAACGCAGTGGGTGGTGCAGCGCCGACTTCTGAGCGGAGTGCGCTGTCCAGAGCGCAAAAGTCAGAGTAGCGTTTGGATGTGGTGGTTGCCGTGCGAGGAAAGGGATGCTCAATCTTGATGGTGTAGGCTGTGTACGCTTTTCCGTGCTCAGGAGTCTCTTCGTGCGTCTCCGGAATGGAGATTTTGAGTGACGGCATTTCTGGCAAAAGGTGGGCGAGGCGGGAGAGAGGAGCAAGAGGGAACAAACGGGTACCGCCGACGACAAGCGGTCTTGAGTTAGGCACACGCAAGTCGATCACGCCGCTAGTGCTGTATGTGGTCGCGTGCGCCGATAGTCGTTATCTGTGGAGGGGGTGGAGGGGCGGGAACTAGATGTATGTGTTCAGGAGAACGGCTTCATACACAGTAGATTGCAGCCTAGAGCGGTGGCACAGGGAACGCGGTGGGACGGAATAAATAAAAGGCAAGGCGATTCGGGCGCAAGATTCCGGGATGCGAAACTGCGTTGACGTCGTTGGATGCAGCTGCAGCACGCTAGCGCCACGTGCGCTGTGGGCCAAACCTCAACACCATGACTGCATCACGAACCCTGGATTTTGCCCAATTTGATTGCATCAACCTGGGTATATATATATATAAACAATCAATTTCACCCCTGCAATTTCCGTATATATGTAGTTCACAGTTTACGCTTCACCTGTAGGTGGCGTCCCCAACTCATTTACAAATCTCCCGCTCCTCTCCACCTCGCGCACCCACTGCTTCCACGGCTTGAAAACAATCCAAGAATTCATTTCCGCCGTTGACTTTCTTTCCCGCTCGCCCAAGTACTTTACACCACCTGCACCCTGCGCAGTATTTGCCAATAAAAGTGCCTTTGTTTGAACGCGAGCATTACTGGCAGCATAGTAGGCGAAATCCGTGACCTGCTCGATGCTCGTTCCTACGGTGACAAAACCATGGCCGCGCTGCAGAACCGTGGTGTGTGCTGGACTGGTGGGTTGGGTTTCATTGACGTCCAAGGTTTTTGCGAGTGCCGCACCTAATCTAGGGCTGTTAACGAGTAAGTCGCGTGCATCGGTTTCTTGGTACGCGCTCTCAATGTCGAATATGGGAACCGAGGTGCCAAGGAAACCTGCCATGTGGTAGACAGGCTCAAGTGGTGTGTCGATGACGGTGAAGGGAAGGACGTCCTCTGCGTGGCTGTGTACAACGGCATTTACGTCGGGATATCTTTTGAGAATCTCGCTATGGATATATCGCTCCGCGTAGCCACCTTTTGTGCCCTTTACTGGCGACCCATCCGAAATCAGATACTCGCCAATGTCTGAGGGGCCGGAGACTACCGCTGGGCCTAGGCAAGTGTGAGAAGAAGTAAACGCAAACGAAAAGAAAGCAAGTAGAGACGCATCACGGGAAACCGAAATATTGATATACCGAGCTGTAATGCGATGAAAAAGGTCGTGTTTGTCTTGGGGTTACGGACACTGACATGACCAAACGAATCAAGCACATTGTGGTACGACAAGATATGATTTGCCGTGATCAGGGTGGACAGTAAGGCTGTGATGTTGAGCATGATGCTTTCACTGACAGCTGTGTCAAACAGCACAATAGTAGTAATTGTGGTCAAGGGAGGTCGAAAACACCAGCAGTTATACAGAGGAGACGAGCCTGGAACAGGATAAACAATCAAGTATATGTAGATCAGAGCAAGAAATCTGCAGCATCATAGCTACGAAACCGTACATTGAAGATCTTACAACTATGCCCTTGGTGGCGCGCCCTAGTATGGCGCCGACGAAAACCACGCGTCTTGGTTTCCGCTCGGCGTAGGCGCGCGCACAAGCCACCAGCGGACAAGCGCCGAGCTCAATAGATGTGTTGTGTATATTACAAAACCTGTAATACTTGGTACTTGAAATTTTAGTATCATGAGCTTCCGTGGTATTATGTGCAGTTGGAAAATACAACATGCTGGCACAAATCCCTGAAAGGATCCAACAAGCAGCTCCTTGGCCGTGATGAAGTGCCCTTGTGACACCCACATAGGCCACGTAATCGTGCATGTTGTACAGTTGGTTAAAAAAAGCAAGTCTGTGTGACAATGGGTCAGAAATTCCATCATCGGCGTCCGCCGTTCATAGCACTTTGGTTGAATTCACTCGTTCCGTGTGCAGTGTTGTTTGCAAAGTCCGGAAGAACACCATTCGTGCTTATACCGTCCTCGTAACTCGAGAAGCCGCCGGTCATATCTGCCCAGTCCCATTCAAGTGTCATGGGCATTTTCCACAGATCTTGCGGGATGTTGTTGAAGTTTTGTTCAAACTGGCCCATGGCAGCCATTGCATTGATATTGGAACTTATGCCATTCACATCAGCACCATTTGTCATGGGCAGACTTTGCTGTTGCTGCAGTATTTGTGCGGTAATGCCAGGCGAGCCATACTGGTTCATTTGGACGTTAGGCTGCAATGACGCATGGGTAAAGTTTGGCGAGAAGGGAAATGGCTGAAAATGTTAGCTTTGTGTCTTGCAAAGGTTGGCCAAACATACCTCATTGAAGCCGTGGAAGTCTGGGTTAAAGATTAGGCCCTCGGATGTATTGGTGTTTTGCGGTGTAGTTGCCTGCTGCGGTGATGAGTGGTTGTTACGGCCAGTGGAGAGTAACTCGGCAGCCGTGGCTTCAATTTGTGCATCTTGTTCGCTGTCGCCTTGTTTCCTCTTTCGCCGCGACGCATGCTCGCGATCAGCTTTTTCTAACACCGTGGCTGCAATTCGCTCAAATTCGGCGCAAATAGTACACATGCGCTTCACACTGCCACTTCCCTGGTCGTCATTGAGCATATTCAAGAAGTTGACAACCAACTTCATGAGTTTGAGATCGGATCGTGATCGGGTATCCTGTGGATTTTGGAGAATATTTGCAAAGAGCGTGACGAGTGCCGTGACGGGGAAGTAGATTACGAGCCAAACACATGACAGGTCACCCTTTGGTATGTACTTGAGCAAGTGAATGGACGCACGAGCAGCCTGTACACAGAGCTGGGCCGACATGAAGACTCTGGGATTCAGGGGCCGTGCATTCAAGCCTTGAATGGCAAAATTTGAGAGTCGACTGGTCCAATATCCATGGTGGACACTCATACGGTGAATGGTAGTTAAGCAGTTGTAATAACCAAGATGTAGCACAGCAACCTGGAGGATGAGGGGTGTGTGCGATGCCTTGATTTCATGTTCTGGGCGGAATTCGAGGGGTATGTTGTCTTTCCAGGCTTCAAGTTCCTTGTCCAACTCGCCAATGGTGTTGAGAAGTTCGCCGTCGGTTTGCTTGGAAGCTCTGACTGAGTACAGGCCCTTGTAGACTTTGCTTTGGATCACGGCAAAGGTAACCATGAGACGGAAGAGGTTCATGGTGCGCTTGCCATCAGCGAGTGGGATGTTGCCAATATTGTCGGGTGGCGTCTCGCTTGGTAGCTCGACATTCATGTCATCATCGTCTTGCACTGGGGGTCTACCAGAACGTAGACAGATGCTTTGCAGGGTCAGTAAAGTATACAACTGAATAGATGGATGAAGCCTGGGGCTCACTCTTTGTCAAGCATATAGGCAATCCAGAAGACACGCCTTCGCTGCTCAACTTCTGCTGCGTTGAGGCTGAAATTGGCGCCCTTCTTGTGGAGGCCAATGCTGTGTGCTAACCGCATGGCAGTCGCAACGAAGAAATAGGTGGGTTGGGGATTGGGCGTTCCCAGCAAAAAGAGACCCTGTACAGTGTTAGGCGGATGGATGCAAGGAACTGGGTTTGCTTTGAGCTGCTTACGATTCCCAATAAAGCCTGCACGCTGAGCAAGTCAGTGTTGCGCATAGTGAGCTCGACCATGACGCTCATTGCGTTTTTGAGATACTGCCAAGCCTTTTCGTCCTCCTCTGCAGGCACGAGATTGCTCATGACGCGTAGTCGGTGGGCAAAAGCCAAGGCTACGTTTAAACTTGCCCACCAGCCGGAGCCTTCATAGGGGTCTTTGGAGTAATGTTTGTCGACCAGATGCATAAAGGTGGGTTCGTGAAATAGAGGGAACATGCAGTTGAAGTTTTCAAAGTAATCCTTGAGGAGGGACAAGGCTTCGTGCTTGGGTGGTAACTGCTTGTAGACGCGCCGTTTGAAGATGTCCTGGAAGACGTCTGGCCGCCATTGTATCCACTTGTTGTCCTCGACGGCAGCTGTGGAGATCATGTCGCCGAATGAGTTGTCACCTGTCTTGTCATTGACCCATTGGATACCCTTGGGCGAGAATATGGAGAAGCCAGATGAGGAACCTGTGCGGGTTAGTGATTACTAAAGAGGAAGCATGTTTTGTGAGCCAAGACGTACCAATATATCTTGTCTCGCCGCAGTTGTTTGTGACCAAGGAGCACATCATTTCGGCCAGGGCATCCTCGTCCTTGTCCTTTGCCTCGGTAGGTTGGTCTTGGGGACTGGGAGAAGCCGTTCCACTCGTAGGGCTGGGTAGGGCTGTGTTTGCGGGTGCATCGCCGGCCGTTGATGGGGCGGATTGGGGGACTGTGGAGGGTCTCCGCTCGTGAATGCTGTTTGTTCTGGGGGTGGCCGAGCGTCCGGCGCGTGCCTCGAGACGCTTCTCGAGCGTGGCCAGGTCTGTGCTGCCGTCGTCGTCTTCGGGGAGGACACCGGAGAGGCGCATGAGCGACTCCATGCGCGCGAGGCGGTTCTCGAGACCCTCGATGTACTTGGCGCTGGGCACAGTCAGCTAGCTGTCGTGTCGCAGGGGGGGGGGGGGGGGCAATGCAGCAGCAGCAGCAGCACAAGGGAGAGGAGAACAACGCACCCCTTTGGCGGCTGTCGCTTCTTCTCGACCTGGGTGAATATGCACTCGGTCTTGTAGTTTTGGCAATGTGTACACGAAGGCATCTTGCCATCACACTTGATCTTCTTCTTGCGACACATGTCGCATGCCTGCAGCACCAGTCAGCACCAACATGGGATGCCGCGTCCAGCTGTGCATGTGGCTGCGTACCCGTGCAATGCGGCGCCTTTTGGCATCGCTTCCATCATTGTGGTCGTCCAAGTCGTCGTGGGCAAACATGTTGCCCGAGGGCATCTGCGAGGCGTCAAAGGTGCCGCTGCCAAAGATGCGCGGCGGCTGGGCGTTCATCATGGGAGTGCCGCCGACGTAGAAGCCGGGGTGGGAGGGGTCCATGGCGTGGTGGTGGTGGTGGTATTAGCAGTGAATGGTCGTGGTGGTCGTGGTCGTAGTAGTGGTAGTGAGTGTGGCTGCGGCTGCAGGCGGCAGCGCCAGCAACAGTGTCGCTAGGGACGGGAATTGATGGTTGCAATCGTCAGGAAATACAAGTCGTGGGTGGTTGGTATTTTTTTTGTCGTCGTCGTCGTCGTCGTGGGGGGGGGGCATGCAGGGAGGCAGAGGGCGGATGGGCGGGGGGTTCATGTGTAGTATGCGTAGGGGCCGCCAGTTGCTGGCCAAAGGTGAAACGCAGGTGCGCATCGCATCCACTGCCACCTGAGGCTGAGTGTCGCAGCCCGGCCGAGCCAACACAGAGGACGTCCGCCTCTTCTGGTCCGAGTCGCACACGCATCCATCCATGCTCCCACTACGCCACACGTCTCTTCTCGCTAACGCCACGACCATGCACATCACTTGCACTACTCCCACTACCTACCACTGCAACACGCATCTTACATAGTACACTCACTAACCCGCTCCCACCCCCGCCAGCTTACGCGCAGCCATGGCACCAATGACTGCCCAAGACCTACCCCACCACCCAGAATACCCCCACATCGTCTGGCAACTGACACCCCAGAGCCAAGCAAAGGTACCCGTCGCCAGAGATCGAGGCGGGCCCTTTAATGTCGCCTACGAGCTTCACGGCACCGGCCCAAGACACCTGGTAGTAAGTGGTCCCACCTCTCGGTATTACTCTGTCCCCTTCGGCATGGTGCCACCTCAGGCATGCAGCTATCATCGCCTCTCTCCTGTCACCGTTTCGTTTCGGTTGCATTTGTCGTCTCAACGTCTGCCCAGCGTCTCAGGTCGCTGAACACGCCGACATGTCTTTTTCTTTCTTTCTATTTTACTCTCCGAAACAGCCTCTGAAGGTTTACCCTCATGTAGTGGGTCATGGGCCTGGGAGGCATGAAGTATGCCTGGCAGCGCCAGACCAAGGATTTTGGCCACACAAAGGGCGACCAGTACTCGTGCCTGGTGACCGACAACCGTGGCATCGGCGATTCGGACAAGCCCACGTCGAGATACTCGACGTCCGAAATGGCAAAGGACTTGATTGAAGTCATTGACCACGTTGGCTGGACCGCCAAACGCGATCTGCACATCATCGGAATCAGCATGGGTGGAATGATTGCCCAGGAGATTGTGAGTCGTGTTTTTTTTTTCTTACTATGATTTTGCATCGTCAGGCGTTCAACGACCGTCTCCAAACCATCAGACACCGGATACGCGACGTTCCGTCAAACGACACAAATACACCCTAGCTGCAGACGCCTAGCGCCTCAAAAAACGACATCATCCTCTCTGACACCATGCCTTGCCCTGTAATCTCAGCGGTTCATACGCCCTCCGCTCCTCTTTTGTACACGGCTCTTCCCGTACACCTTCGCCAGGCAACGCCTGCATTGCCGTGATACCATTGCGCGTTGGTCGACAAGACTTGAGCGAAAAAAAAATCTTTCCTGATAAGCAAAGAGGCTGTGAGATGGCTTAGTGCTGACCATGACATAGGCAATGTTGATACCGGAACGCATATGCACCCTGTCGCTTGTATCAACAGCTGCACATCTCTTCAGAACTACAGTAGGTCCCGCAATTGCTGCCGCCTGGCCAACCCACACACGAGTTGACCCATGCAGGGCTTCTTAGAAAACCTCTGGAACCGTGCCAATCTCTTCATCCCCAAGTCCCTTGACACCCAGATTGAGGGCGTCAAGAAGAATCTGTATACCCAAGAATGGCTGGACGCGCCAGACAACCTGGAACCTGTCGTCCAGGCCTTCCCGACCAACGGAGACCGCTTTGCTGCAAATGAAATGTGGAAACGCGAGCATCCAGAGTACTTTTCCAAAGCACCCTTTATCCTGCAGGCCATTGCAGCTGGTTGGCATTACAAAAGCCCCCAGCAACTGCAGCAGCTTGCCCAGACAATTGGGAAGAAAAGAATCATGGTTGTCCATGGCACAAAGGACCGAATGCTGACTTTTCCCCTCGGCGTAGTTCTGTGGAGGGGTCTCGAGAAAGGCGAGGGAGTGACGGGCAAGGAAAATTGGCTGGGCATAGAGGAAGAAGAAGATGTCTGGCAACAAGGTGAGATTGAGAAACACTTCATCAAGGGACAAGGCCATGTGATTCCAGCTGAGATGAGAGAGGAATTCAACTCGTGGATTGAGGGGCTGGTTGAGAGGGGCATTAAGCTCAACGAGGAAGAGGGCGTGTAAAGGTGTGTACTCTTATTGGTGACGCCAATGACTAGATCCATGGCCCCCCCTTTATTAAGACAATACAAAATCAAGAAACTTTCAAAAATAGCATCCAGCAAAAGCAGCAATTGACATGTTTAATTGACATGTTCAAGTTGTAGCAAGTGTTTTACTGCCACTAATTTTGTCATGCACTATTGAGAAAAGAAATGTTTTCATCTCAATAAAAAAGTACATTGAACTTTACCATCTCCATCTATTCTATTCTTGAGCGTTTTCTCACACCAAGTACCTAAACCCAGCCATCATCTTCTTGCCTTCTTCCACGCTCACACCCTCGGTAGCCGCAGTCTGCTCGGCAACATCGCCATGCACAACCCACGCATCTACCCCCTCGTCCAATCGCTTATTAAGGCGGATAAGAATGAACCTAAAGATCAGACATCCGATAATCGTAGCGCCAAACATGGCCGTAACAACACCGTAGCTGTTCCTGTATCCGTTTGCCGCCATGTTCCAGACGTAGGATCCAGCAATGTTGCCCACTAAGAAGACGCCAATTGTTAGTACATGACTACTGTTTTTTGTTCTTGTCCTCTTCTCGAAACAAATGAATATAGCAAGAGAAATACGTACGTTGACTAAAAGCATTAATCATAGCAATAGCGACCGCACGCTTCGCCGGCGGCCTGGGAAACGACGACGAGATCCACGAGTAAAAAACGATGAAGCCCGCATACGATGACGCCTGCAGGAAGAGTGCTACGTATCGCGCCGCCGTGTGTGACGTGGCCATGGAAATAACAAAACCCACGATGCCAACGCAAATGGGCCCGACAATGTGCCAGCACCGCTCTTGCTGACGATCCGAATGCCACGCGTTAATCAGACTGACGACGCATGCAAAAGCCCACGGTGGGGCGCTCATGAGCAGCGTCGTGATGTAGCCGAAGCCGAGTGTCTTGGTTAAGCTGGGGAAGTAGGCGTTGAACGAGAGACCGGTGACGTAGGCGGTGAAGGTGATCATCAAAATGTAGATTTTGACGTCTTTGACGGCCATGAAGAGACCTGCAAAGGGGGATTGCTCTTCCGAGTCTTTGTCGGCTTCACCCACGTCTTCCGTCATTCGTAGAACGGCGACGGTGCGTTCTTCTTCGGTGAAGCCGCGCGTGTTGTGCGGTAGATCGGGGAGGATGAATGCTGCCGAGATGGCGATGACCATTGTTGCTGCTCCTTCGATCCTAAATATTGTCTTAGTTGTACATAACTCTTACTTGAAGATTCTAGTGCCTACCAGTAGAGCCATCTCCAAGCCTGTTCAAATGTCAGTATTTGCTGCAAAGAAAAAAACGATACATAACCGGATTATGGTACTTACCTCATGTCCCAGAGTTCCCTCCATGTTGCCCAGAACAGCCGCGCCTACAAGAGATGAAAAGGCGTTCGAGATAAGATTTCCGCAGAAAAGAATGGCGTTGCGAAGCGCGAGTTCGCGTCTGGTGTACCATTTGGAGAGGATGAGCAGTGCGCCCGGCCTAGAATTTGTCATGTTAATCTCCACTCCATCTACCCGCAAATGCGGTAACAGGGGAGATTATTACAGGAAAGCTGCCTCGACGAATCCAATGAAGAAGCGAATGGCGACCATGCCGCTGAAATTGTTGACGTTGCCGCTCAATGTGCTAATCATTCCCCAGAGCTAATGGAGAAAAAAAGCAACGTTAGCAAAGTGATTTTAGAGAACGGACAGAGGTTTCATACCAACATGACAATTGAAATATAGAGCGATGGTCGGGGTATCACGTTGATAATCATGTTCGATGGGACTTGCATCAGAATGTAGCCGACGTAGAGAATACTCAAGCAGGTCGAGTACTGCGTGGGAGTGAGACCAAGGTCTTCTTCCAGACCGCCCAGACGCGCTGCAGCAATGTTGTTTCGGTCGAGATCTAGTGGTAATGGTTAGCACCAAATATCGAGTATGCGACAGCACATGTAGAAAATCCCCTACAGTTCATAATGTAGATCAGCACGAAGAGCGAGCATCGTGAATCCAACTTGCGCTTCAGCGACTTCTCAACCTGCCTCCTCCTTTCGGGATCCATGGTGGCAACGGCGCTGGGTTTTGTGTGGTGTTCCGAGATCTGAGCCGCATCGTGCGCAGATATCTTCTCTCCCTCGTACGCTGTCGCCATCTTGCCAGAGCTCCTTGTCGTTGCAGGAGAGACGTAAATCAACAAGAAGCACCAGAAGAACCACATGGGGTCCCCTCTTTATTACTTATAGCTGCAGCTGGGGAAAAATACGACCCCAACACGCTCTCCGCTCCGCTGTGGGCCTCCCTACAGGATATTTACCACCCTACCCCACTGTACGTCAATCCGATCAAATACCGTCGCATGGCCGAAGAGTCTGCACTGTGGCCTAGTGGAGTAAGGCCAAATGTGCCTGATGGTGTCATGGCGGTTGAGCGCACGTCTCGAGTGGAGCCTGGCAGCAACAGTTGCATTTTGCCTGCACAAATCGTCCTCCCCCCGCATTAGGTCCAATGCCCCATTGGATGGCAGATTCGGTTGCACGTTGATCCAGCACTATGGCCAGCGCTCAGACTGGCAACAATGTGTGCAGATCAATAAGGCATGAAATTAGCCTTTGCGCATGTGGCTTGCACGTCCTTCTCCGTTGGCGAACTTTCTCTATGACCTGGGAGGCGGTCGGAGGTCGGCTTCTGCCAGTCAGATGCCGATGGTACCAGCCGTTATCCGATGCATCGGTTGCGCGAAAAAAATGCTGCTCGCTGTTCGCTGCTCGGAACTGCATTACGAGAAAGTGGATCCCTAATGCTTGTTGAGCCGCATACTCTGCCCTTTTGCGTTAAGACCGTGCCATTCGCTTGTCTCCAGGGCGTGCTAGGACATAAAGTGCGGAGGATTGGATTGCTTTGTCGGTTTCCCCGGAGTGATGGGCCGGCATTGCCAAGCTGTAGCCACGTGACATGGGCCTGCAGTAAAAAAATATCATATCGTAGCCGAACCCGCTAGTGGTCGCTCTTTTAATTGCTGATCCGCCGGAAAAAGGCTTGTGTTGAAGTTAATTTCCTCCGTTGTGCAAGAGACAATATGACCAAGGAAATAGAGAAGCAACAGGTTTCTCATCAAGACAGAAGAACTGAATCTTGATCGAACGGAATTTTGAATCTTTGTAACGGTAGGCAAAATGTCAAGGGCCTCCTCAGCTCCCCTTTACCCCTGCTAGGCCCAATCTGGGAATAATTTTAACTCTGTCTGGAAAACGGAGACGGAAACGGCGTCGTGCTCGGAAATCGTACCTCTGCTAGCGGCCACAAAACGACGATAGAAATTGTTGGTGCTCCAAGGTGTATACGGAAGCAGGCCCTATCCAGGGCTGATTCGCCTTATGTTTTCTCCCTTTTAGACGAAAGCGAGGTCCGTTTCCGAGCTACACCTCTGGGCCTCTAGCTAGAAAACGGATCCACGTGACCGCGCTAGGAATACGTAGGACTAGTTAGCTCTCCCCTTGTTGAAGCTATCAACCTGAAATGGAGACAAAACTAAACCGAAAACAGGAAACCAGAGAAGTAAACAAGCCCCAGACTCGAAAGATGATGGTCAAGGTAGATTGCGTGTAAGGGGCAAGGGCGATTGGATGTAGTGTATAGGATTTTCAAGGGCGACAGCAAGTGAGTTTCGGAGCAAGAAGGCTACGTAACGGAATAATGGCACAAGAGGTTCTTGGGCGGAAACAAAGTCTGCTGCATCGTAAGCTTGAGGAATATCATTCGCAAGACATGCGACTGTTTAAAAAGACCAAGGAGTTTGTCTTCAAGCATCCCGAGGCACCAGGACACGCCTGAAAATTGGCTCGGCTGCCACAATCCTAACAACACCAATACAAATCACCATGACCCCGCCTAGCCACTTATCGAAACCCGCCACTTTGGGCGCTATTTGGAATCCCTGGATATACGCGCCTTTGATCCAGTTGATCGGTATCAAGTGAGATGAGGTTAAATTGGATGATCAGACGCATGGAGGGCCGGGCATAGCACCATTGAGTATCCTTGCCGGGGAGTATACTAGTACAAACGCCTATATTATGAGTGATCATATAACATTTTCCTTATAGGAAGCCAGCGGGATCAGCTCGCTCAATACATCTTATGAACTTACTCATATGCAATTTTTCCTGGATTTGACAACAGTTGAATTGTTTTTAGCTAATAAGCCGGAGCGTTGAAACGGAAGGTGGTGGGAATAAGCTGATGAATACGGTCCGATTTCGCAACACGTAAGTACATATGTGTCGCCACCCTAGACGATACCATTACTGTGACCAAACCTCTTCGATTACTCCCGCCGTATTCCGCGTACATTTGAAATGATTATCTGCGACATGTATCAACTCTACTTGACTTCCAGTCGTAAGATAGCCATCAGACCACGAGTCAGCATACGGAAGGCCTACACCCGAGGGAAACTGGCAAATTAAGGTTTTGCACGGTAGTCAGCAGTTGACAATCTGGGGTAGTGATTGGACCGGGAGGTGACCGACAGGGCCTATGCGCCATTGAAGCAAAGCTATATGCTTTTTACTTCTTAGTCTTGGCTGCAGCGATTGGTCGCATAATACTTACAGGCAGATGTGAGGACGACGATCGGAAAGAAAGTATACCGGCAAATCGTTGTTAAGGAATTGCTCTCCCGCTACCGATGTTTGTAAGGCGAACACGGCAGCTGGAGACATACTGGTCAACAACCGTTATAGCGTTGAAGCTTCCTTTGCGATACAAGAACACTCTCGACCTTGCAGCAGCTCTGATGGCCATCTTCGACTCTATTCCACGGGTGGCAACCTACTCGCCGCTCATTTCCTTATGCATCTCAGTCATCCTCGTCTCCATGGCTATCATGGCCATCATCGTCATCTCTACAATCGCCCACAGGCTTCTGACCCGCCGGATTCCCCATGATGCACCTCCTGAGGTTCGTGACAACTACCCAGTGATTGGTCCATGGGGATTTTGGAAGCGAAGGTGGGACTGGTACAAGGAACGCATATCTCAGTCAGAGACAGGCAACTTTTCCTTCCATGCAGGGCCTAGCATGGTCGTCGGATTGTCGGGCGACACGGCACGAAAGGTGTTTTTTGAATCGAGACAGCTACACGTGGGACAGGGCTACGCCGCAATCGATGGCGCACCAACCAATGTAGACAAGATACACGACGGCCAGGACACGGACGAAGGCATAGAAAAGTGGTTCATTGTTCGCCTCAAACAACTACTGAAAAGCCAGTATCTCCAAGACAGACTACCTGACCTTGTGGTCAATGTCAGCGAGTCCATTGACACTATTCAAAAGGACCCCACTGGCATCATCAACCCCTTTGACAGTGTTATGGGCTAGACCTTTCAGAATACTGTTAGGAGCCAAGAGTTATTGTATTGCTTAGGTCTATATAGTATGGCAGGTCTTTAGTGCCTACTTATAGTGTCCGTACTTCTACTAAGCTAAGATAGGGTAGGTATATAACCTACCCCATAACAGACAGTATATCTCACGTTATCTATAAATTGGCTATTGACATGTTTGGCCCAAATGAGTTCGTTAGCGATCCAGAAAAGCTTAAACAGACGCAGAGCATGTTTGTGAGCATAGACACCATCTCGAGTCCCACGTCCATGATATTTCCCAAGCTTCCCTCGTTTCATGACTTGAAGAAATTCCTCATAGGGGCACGCCTATTCTTCATGCTCCAGAGTACCATCAAGAAGCGTGCTACAAGCGGCAAGAAGCACAACGACGCAATGCAGATTCTGCTTGACCAAGGCCAGCGGATCTTCAGAATCACCATCTTCGTCTTCGGCGCAGTTCTTTCAGGACTAGCCAACTCAACCATGAATTCTGCAAGTATCATTTCCTACTTGGCAGCTGCCCCAGAGTGGCAGGACAAGGTACGGCAAGAAGTACGCGAAGTAGCGGCCAAGTACACCCGGGACACCAATGCTCCACTACGCCAACAGCTCGCCGACATTCCAATGAAGGCGTGGGAACCAGAGTTTCCTCTCTTTAGTGCGTGCTTGCGTGACTCGATTCGCTTGCACATTGTTCCTTTCTATTTCCGGAAGAACATGAGTGGCAGCGACATCCCGCTGGGTAACGACAAGGAAGTCATCCCTGAAGGCGCCATTGTCGCATATCCTTCTTACGACATCCACCTCGACCCCAACGTCTACGCCAACCCACACGAATGGGATTCAACAAGATACATGCCAGGCCGTTCCGAGGACACAAAGAAGCCGCACGGCTACGTGGGCTGGGGATCTGGTCTACATCCATGCAGCAAGTCCACCGACTCCACATGCATTGTCTCCTGAACTAATCTTGTTTCGCAGTCGGCATGCCTGCCGCCACTCTCCAAATAACCCTGATCGCAGCATACTTTGTCGCCTCGTTCGATTTTCAGCTTGTTGACAAGAACGGAAACCGTTTGTCAAAGGTGTCCGGTAGCGACGTGAATCAAACAAAAGTCACTAAACCCAAGAACCCGCCGTATGTAAAGGTTATATCGAGGGAGAAGTAGGTGGGACATGGAACACACACAGGGGGGAAAGAAAGGGCAAGAAAACTTATCATCACAATGAGTGGAAAATCCATGGTCTTTTGTATTCTTTGAAAGAAAGAAAAGAAAAACACTTTGTCTCAATTATATTCGTAGGAAGCGGTGAAACATACAGTGACCTTGGCTTTCTCATGCTGGTTCCGAGGCTTGTCTACCTAACATGGTGATGAGAGCGCGTCATGTCGGTTCGTGCTGCAGGATTCCGCCCTTCTCATCCTGCCCACATGCATATTCATGCCGTCTCGTAGCGCGCGCTATATCCAGTCACCACAACAGTGGCGTGAGCCCTATCGAACACAGTGACATCTTGTCGTTAGCTGTCATGGAATCGGTATACTTGGTCGGTTTTGTTTGATTTTCGGAGTTTCCACGGTCTTGCTATTCTCTGCATACATATTAGGCCAAGACCTGTTTCGATATATTCCAGAATGATACGGTAGCGTTGTGAAAGAGGGCGGGATTTGGGCCAAGCTATCAATACACGGTTAGGCTGGCTGCACGCTGTCTTTGCTGTGACGTGCGGGTGCCAAGGTGAAGCTTTGCCCAAAAGCCGCCCACTCCGCGTCTCGCCCCTGGCAGGGTGCAGGTGGCGTTTGGAACGGGCAACGAAACGCTGGGTTTCCACATACGATTCATGACCCGTCTCTTCTTACACGGCATCGATTTTTTTTCTTTGTTTGTTTTTGTATGGGTTTTTTCTTCTCCTTCTTTCAAACAGGCTTGCAAGGCTCCATAGTCTTGTGACTACTGTTTTGCCCAGAAACGATAAGCCCGAATTGTTTGAACAACAAGACCGAAAAGACCGTAACTAGATACGTAGTTTGCAAAAAAAAAAAACTAGTAGTTGCAGAATGACCTTCTCCTGTATTGTTTTGACCAAGCTGTGTATATTGCTTTATCGTCTGTCATGACCCGCAACGTGCCCACGTTGCCAAGGATCAGGACGAACCGAGTAAGCAGACGACAAGCTAGTACGACGGCCCGCTCATGTCATGCCATGGGTTTACATGGACGTCAAATCGCCAAGTGTGCCGCGCTTCCGTGGAACGGTAAGTAGTTACCCCCTGTATCTCGCTACCGCCATTTGCCAGTATTTCCATCGCAGTACTATCGAAGAATGCCAGCGGAAAGCGAAGTGCATGAAGAGCGGAAATTTCGACGGACCACAACCCCACTGCGAGCTAATCCGCGTCGAGCCTGGGCTCTCAGGAATCCGTGTTGGGACAGCGCGATGCTGAAACTTGGTGTTTATTGCTGGCCCCAGTAGGCCAAGTCCAGGTCGTTTACGACTTTGGCGTGATTGGCCGGTCCCGCCGTGTTTCATCCTTCCCAAGTGTGCGGCGAGGCTGCACAAGCGCCACTACCCTTCTTATAGCCTAGGGTAGGATATTCGCTAATGAAGAGGACCACTACCAAGAGTCTTGGTACGGCGGACAAGCTGCAAAGGAACGCTTCAGAACCACGATTGTGCATTGTTTCGTCGGGCAAATCAATGTCCGTCCAAACAACTTGCCTGAGTCGAGACGACCGGTGGCATGGCCACGGGTGGAGAGGCACGGGAGGACAGGGCAGCTGGAGCTGTGTATATAACATACAGACATGTCTCCTCCATCATATTCCTCATCAGCCTCTGAGTCCATCAACCAGCAGTCTTTTACATTCTTTTCCAGTCCTTCTTTTCCATTCTTTGCCTTTCGCAAACCACCTTCTTTTCAACCAACCATCTATACCAATCGTTACTGCTAGTCAGAATGAAGTTCTCCGCTGCTCTTATCGCCGCCGTCGCCCAAGTGGCTTCCGCTCACTACTTCATGGACAAGGCCATTGTCGGTGGAACCGAGACTGCTGCCTTCAAGTACGTTCGCCAGTCGACTCGTGCTACCAAGTACAACCCCATCAAGTTCTCCTCCAACCCCGCGGCCGACATCCGCGACAACTCCCACGTTGATGGTCCCGATATCGTCTGCAACCAGGGTGCTTTCTCCTCTGCCGGTAAGACTGATGTCCTGACCGTCAAGGCCGGTGACGAGATCCGCCTCAAGCTCGCTGTTGGCGCCAAGTTCCAGCACCCTGGTCCCGAGATGGTCTACTTGGCCAAGGCCCCCAGCAGCGTCAAGACCTTTGACGGAAAGGATGGCAACTGGTTCAAGATCCACGAGCTTGGTGTCTGTGACGGCGGCGACTTCACCTCCACCGCCTGGTGCGATTACAACAGGGATTACATTGCGGCCAAGATCCCCAAGGATACTCCCAACGGAGAGTACCTTGCCCGCTTCGAGCACATTGGTGTTCACCGCTCCCACGTCAACCAGCCTGAGCACTACGTCTCTTGCATGCAGATTAAGGTTGAGGGTGGCGGCAACGGTACCCCCGGTCCCACTGTCAAGGTAAGTAGTTCTCTCTCTCTCTCTTCTCATACAAACCACCCTCCTTTCTTGACTTAACTAACGACGGCTACAGTTCCCCGGTGCCTACAAGGCCACTGACCCATACGCCAACTTCAGCATCTACAACGGCCGCAAGGCTTTCCCCATGCCCGGTCCTACCGTCTGGAAGGGAGGTGCGGGAAGCGCCAGCGCTGACTCTTCCCCTGCTGCCCCTGCCAACAACGCCCCTGCTGCCACCACTCTCGCCACCCAGGCCGCTCCTGCTGCCACTCCTGCTCCCGCTGCTGGCTGTGCTGCCCAGTGGGCCCAGTGCGGTGGTATGGGCTTCAATGGCGCCAAGTGCTGCGCCAAGGGCTCTTGCAAGACCATGAACCCCTACTACTCTCAGTGCCAGTAAGCGGTTTCCGCTCTGGTATGATCAAAAAGGTTCAACGGTGAACGTGTGAACGATGATGGTGGATGGGCGACTTGTCTACCACTGTCCCCCCTTCTTCTTTGGCTTCCGGGCTGCTGTACAATCTTTCCCAAGGTCTTTCCTGGGGACTGGGCTACTTTGACGGCTAGTTTGTTCCCTGTATATACTCGAGGCTCCATATTTTCTTGCATATAAATCATTTAGTTCTCTCAATCCTGCTCCACTTGCCTTTTCTTGAGTCATGTCTACTGTGATAAACTGGTGTCTTTGAAGATATTCGTGAAGGTGCATCTTGAAAGTAGCCTATTACTTGAACATGCTTGCCAGTATTACACTGGGTTATGATGTTTTGTGGATTGAGAGCTGGAACAGTCGATGGTGGACAGGAACCATCTATACCAAGGTGATCTGTTGTTAACTGACATGTACATTGTTCAAGTCTTGCATAACCGAATATCAGCATATAAATAAATTTTCACTTTTCACCAATAATGTTTGTCACAGCGATACTTGCTGACAGCGGTATCCAGAGCCTATAGTTAATATAAACCTTTTTTTTTTTACAGAAAAGAAAACATGCGACGGTGGAAGTTGTAGGTAGCGTGACTTGAAGTTGTAGGTAGAGTGACCAAGGAGATGTGTATTTTGGCGATTATCGTTGTAGCAAGACTTCCTGCTCTTCTTTGGATATACCGAAGAGATATAGAAGGTCCAGCATGCTCTTTGAGTTTAAGCGGGCAGGAGCCTGCATCTGGACCTTTGGCTTTGCATGGAAAGCAACACCAAGACCGGCTACGCCCATCATGGGAAGATCGTTGGCGCCGTCACCGATGCATACTACTTGCTCCAACAGTATGTTCTCCTTGTCGGAAATTTCAAGCACGTGTTGTCGCTTCTTTTGTGCATGAACAATCTCGCCTGTTAATTCGCCGGTGAGAGTAGCTCCGTCGTCGGAGACGACGAGATGGTTAGCAAAGGCATAGTCCAAGCCGAGCTGCTCGCCCATCCAGCCGGTCAAGGGCGTGAAGCCTCCGCTTAAAACAGCAGTTTTGAAGCCTAGTCTTTTGAGTGCAGTGATGAGCTCCTTGACGCCTTCATTAAGCGTAATTCTTGGCTTTAAGGTTTCGAAGACGGTGCTTGGCACGCCTTTCAGCAACTTGCATCGCGCGCGTAGACTGGCCTCAAAGTCTAGCTCGCCGTTCATGGCTGCAGCCGTGATGGCGGAGACTTCTTTCTCGACACCAATCAGCGAGGCAATTTCGTCAATGACTTCTTGCTGAATCAGGGTGCTGTCCATGTCAAAGACGGCAAGTCGTTTGTAGCGCCGGTAAATTGTGTCTGCTTGAAAGACGCACTCGACACTCCATTGGCGCTCGAATTGTGCGACGGCCTCGTGTCTACGCAAGCTGTCGAGTGTAACAGCCTCAGGACTGGCGAGTGGAAAGGTCAGCTCGGCTACGCGACATTGCTTGGTTGCTTCCAGTCTTTTGGTGGTAATGGAGTCGCGTTGCAAGCCTGGGATGATTGTCGTGAGCACAGCCTCAAAGTCGGTTAGACAGTCGATGGGCCCGGTTTTATGAAAGAGAGTTGCAACGAGGCGGGTTGGGGAGACATTGGGGGCGGACATTGTGGGTGATTGAGGGGTGTAGTGAATGTTTGTTGGGGGGTCATGGCGGGGGAGGGGTGACAAGATTTTCGCAGGGGTCATGGCCTGGGATTCAGGTACGATAGTAGCGGCGTCGCCAGACGAGCCCCGCAACGGCATTTCATCAACAAGCACTTGGGAGAGGTGGGCACAATGTAAATTCACTGCAGACTCATGTGTATGGCCTTGTCATTCTCGATACTTGAAATACGACCAAGATCCAGAAACTGCACGCAGCGCCAACTAAGATCAAAAGCGTCCGTCCTATCATCTGCGACAACAAAGTAGAAACATTACAGCACAAGGAAACTGTCACCTTCGATCGTGATGTCTGTATCCGCATGACAGTCAGCAGGATTTATCGAGCCAAATACTTTGGTCTGGTTCATCTCGCTTGTGCTTAGCCAAGAGTGCTGCAAGTTTCGAGAGATGCATTTCAATACCGGTGGTATGCGACAGAGAATACATATCGTGGTTGGTAAGCGCAGAAAGTGTTTATAGAACGCGGTCTGTGATGACATGTGGAGTTTTGTATATAGAACAGAGCTGATAAGAAGAGTAGTGCTGACGTGTGCAAAAGCAACGTTGACGAGTAATGGAAAAGAAAGTGTTTGTATCACAATCAAGGCTTCTATTGGACAGTAAGTACTAGTGAGCTAACCGAATGCAAAATTGGAATACTACCACAATCTGCAGTGAGGCACAAGCTGTCAGCATTATAGCGAGTCTTTGAGTGGCTCGGCCGTGCACTGCGTAGGCACTGTCCAATGGCTGTGTATCGTTTGTAGGAATCCTGGAGAAAGCACGACTTTACAAGGATGTGCACCTGTATAATTGCTTTCTGCGGCTGATATGAGCCAAGGCATGCACGGCGTGTTGCTAGCGCAGCAGCTGTTTGCTGCCTGCGTACGTATTAGTACTGCTACCACTACTACTACTACTACTACTAATACTTGTCAGGCCTCCTTCCCCTCCCCACAAGACACTGCACACAACTTGTGACCGCAATGGACGAGTACAAGCCCCAGAAAGCAAACATCCTCCAGTCACCGCCGCTCGATATCACGGCGCCGTACGATGCCACCTGGGCTACGGACAAGGTCATCCTCATCACGGGCGGAGCGAGCGGGTTCGGAGCAGGCTTCGTTGAGAAGTGGGTGGCTAGCGGCGCGACGGTCATTGTGGGCGACATCAATGTGTCCAAAGGCGATGGCTTGTGTCGCCGCATCAATGCCCAGGCCAGCGGCAATGCAAAGGCGCACTTTGTGCATTGCGACGTAACCGACTGGGAGTCTCAAGTCAATCTGTTCAAGGAGGCGGTCAAGCTGAGTCCGCACGGCGGCATCGACTGTGTGGTTGCCAATGCAGGCATTGCCGGCCGCGACATACTCCAGGAAGGCTCTGGCCTGGATGCTGCTCAACCGCCCCCGCCCAAATTCAGCATCATCGACGTCAACCTCACCGGCGTGCTCTACACGACGCACCTGGCCTACTTCTGGCTGCCCAGGAACCCGGGTTCGTCGCCCTGTAGCATCAACGCAAAGCCTTCGACAAGCTCGCCCCGCGACCGCCACCTGCTCTTGCTTGGCTCGGTGGCATCTCTCTGTCCCATTGCCATTCAGCCGCAGTACTGTGCAGCAAAACATGCTGTGCTCGGCTTGTTCAGGACCCTCCGCGCTACCAGCGGCGTGCAGGGCATACGCGTCAACATGCTCTGTCCTTACTTCATCGACACGCCCATTGTGACGGCGGGAGCACGCTTCATCCTTGCAGGCGGCGCTCTGGGCAAAGTTGAGGATGTGGTTGACGCTGGCACCCGCTTTGTAGCCGACTCGCGCATCCTGGGACGTGCACTCTGCGTAGGGCCAAAGGTACATGTTCGTCAGAACCCGACAGGCGAATGGGACTTGACCATGCCCCACGACCCCAACAGCGTCGAGACGGCCCTGTTCGAGCCGTATGCCGACGAGTGGGAGGACCAGGACCAGTGGAACCGCAACTTTGTCAAGATTCTCAACACGATCCAGGCAGGCAGAGGTTGGTTTGGATGGGCACAAGACATTGTCAAGGCGACGCTGTACGCCCTGGGCATCGGACGCTGATTGTTGTGTGGTATGCGCTTTCGCGTCACTCACTCTGACGCTATTGTTATTACTGTGTAGATGCTAGGGTCGATCATAGTACAACACGAAGAGATTCGTCAATGTTGCTAACCCCGCCCCTTCTCGCCTGTCCCTGTAAGTTGGTCTGTGCACCCATTGGTTATCGATAACGTCACGTGAGATCCAGATCTCAATCTACGCTAAAATTTATAAATTTTGAATATTAGGCTGTCTTATTTTTATCATTCTGGCACATACGGCCATAGGAAATTTAGCGCTAGCCATCCCGTCCGATCTGGCCTATATAAGCAATTTACCGGCGGATTAGTAGTTAGGTGGGTGACCACTAGCGAATCCCCGCTGCCGTATGTTTTTGGTTTTATTTTAGAACTTAGATTTTGGCGGATTTTGCAAGAGTCACGTGACTGGCTCTTGGCATGCGGGTATGTACGGTACAAAGCACCAGGAGCCAACGTCAGGCAATGAGTGTCAGAATCGCCGCGTTTCTATTTTGGTTGCTGCGATTGTCAACACTGTAGGCGTAGAGCATGTTGGACAGTCTGGGTGCCGCTAAGGCGTCTTCTGGAACGTGCCTAGTGTGCTACCAGATCGCCGTCGATGCATCTGCGAACCAAGATACTTATGCAGCTAGGCCAGGATGCTACTAGCCAGTTGTTGCAACGGCCCTATAGGATTCATTTTCAATTCAACAGCGCACAGCGGATTTGTCTAGAGACTGTAGCTTACAACCAGCTCCTGTGAGTTCCAGCGTCAGACTCGTCTCTCGGCTAAAAACGCCCAGGCACAAGGCGGCATTTCAGCCAATCAAACCACAAGCTGCTAGTTTCCGCGGGGCACTTGCCGGCTCACCCATCTGCGCGTGTGATGTCATGCCGCCTGCGGTTCCTGCTGCTGGCCTAGCCCAGTCCATCTATTTTCCTGCCACCATGATTCGACACCATCTGCACCTGCGGCCCCCTTTGCACACGTTGGTTGACCGCATTGGGACGAACATTGCCATCACCAGAACAATTGTCACCGCTTGCAGACAAGTGGAGCGGCTAGCCGGTCTAGCCAGAACCTTTTGCTCTTTGCTGTCTAGTCGCTACCATCATCGCTCCGTCACTGCCCGAGTCTGTACGTGTTGTTGACTTGCAAACTGCGCGACCCACTGATCCATCAACCATATCTGTATGTCTACCGGGAACATGGCGGAAACTATGTCTTCGCCTCAAGACAAAGGCGGTATCGCGCCTGTGGGCATGGTCATCGAAGAGCCGTCTTTTCCGAATATCCCTGGACAGGAATCCAAGACGACATCCCATGCGACATCGCCCGTTGAAGAAACCCCGGCTGTAGAAATGGTGCAACAGAAGAGCGTCTCGCGAAAAGACTACGGAAACAAGACACGCGCACCCTTGGAAGACACACCGAGCAACCAAGACTACTTTAGCCCAAAGTCGCGTCCAGCACAACAGCAAAGATGGGCGACCGAACGACCCAAGCCCTCCGTAAGGTACTCGCTGCTCGCAAAGGAACAACAGCCACAACACAAGAGGCCAGTGCAGCCAGGACGGCATGCGACCATAACCTTTGACGCCGACACCGACTCTTCAGACTCCTCCGACGATGAGCATGTCTACTCACGCAACAAAAGTCTTGGCCATGCCGACGAGCTTACTGCTCAGACGACTCGTAAACCACGTCCCTTCTCCCGACTCCGAATCGCCAACGAACACTTCAATACAAAGGCCAGGGTTTCAAGAGCAGATGGACGGTTGAAGCTGAGCATTCTCGAAAAGAACTTGGGTAGCGGATACGTGGCAAAGGCTCTGGGGACCATTGTAAAGAAACATGGCAACGACGAGGACCGCGGGCCAGAATCATACAATGAGATAGATACCACCAAGGTTGCCCCGGAAGATGACGAGATGGAGCACAATCCTGCAAGGCGAGTGAAGCTTAACATTGTCATCATCATTATCGGGTCGCGCGGAGACATTCAGCCATTCATTCGGATTGGCAAGATTCTCAAGGACGACTATGGGCATCGGGTCCGTCTGGCCACACACCCAGCATTCAGGGACTTTGTTGAAAAAGACTCGGGCTTGGAATTCTTCTCGGTTGGTGGCAACCCAGCAGAGTTGATGGCTTTCATGGTCAAGAACCCAGGTCTTATACCCAATATTGAGACGATAAAAGAGGGCGAGATTGGCCGCAGGAGAGCGCAGATGTATGAAATGTTCCAGGGCATGTGGCGGGCATGTATCAATGCGACAGATGATGAGACTGATACGACCAATGTCAAGATGAGTAAGTCATGTCTATTTCACTTGCTGACCCCTTGTAAAGGAATGGGACCAATTAACAATTGTGTCTCGTAAAGTAACGTCAGGGTCTTGTGGTGTTTCCTCAGCTAACCTCCTACAGTGGGTGACAGAGCCCCCTTTGTTGCAGATGCCATTATCGCCAACCCTCCCAGCATTGCACCTCAGCACATTGCTGAAAAGCTGGGTATTCCACTTCACATGATGTTCACGTAAGTATCAGAACCCATGCACAAGCATTACCATTGACGTGTATAAGCTTTCCATACACACCCACGAGCCAGTTCCCTCATCCGCTCGCAAACATCAAATCCAGTAATGTCGAAGCGACGTACAGCAACTTCATTTCTTACCCGCTAGTCGAGATGATGATGTGGCAGGGTCTAGGCGACCTCATCAATCGCTTCCGTACTCAAATTCTGCATCTTGAGGAAGTCAGTAAAATATGGGCGCCCGGCCAACTGTATCGGCTCAAGGTTCCATACACGTACATGTGGTCTCCAAGCCTTATATCGAAGCCGAAGGATTGGGGTCCAGAAATTGACATTTCTGGGTTTGTCTTCCTCGACCTTGCGTCGTCATTCAAGCCGCCAGCCGAACTGCAAAAGTTTCTAGACGATGGACCTCCCCCTGTGTATATTGGCTTTGGCTCGATTGTTGTCGACGATCCGGACGCATTCACCGAGCTAATTTTCGAGGCCATCAAGCAAGTCGGTTGTCGTGCCCTGGTGTCCAAGGGCTGGGGTGGCTTCGGTTCGAATGCCGACTGCCCAGAAAACGTCTTTATGCTTGAAAATATTCCTCACGATTGGCTCTTCCCTCGCTGCAGTGCTGTCGTACATCATGGTGGAGCGGGAACCACAGCCATCGGTCTCAAGTGTGGGATACCGACAATGATTGTTCCATTCTTTGGCGACCAGCCTTTCTGGGGTGCAATGGTCAGCAAAGCAAAGGCAGGGGCGCACGAATGCATACCCTACAAGAAACTCACACCCGAGCGTTTGGCCGAGGGTATCAAGCAGTGTCTCACAGATGAAGCCAAGGAAAATGTCAAGAAGATCGCTGACAGCATTGCCAGAGAGGGTGACGGGGCGCTCAACGCTGTGCGCTCATTCCATCAGTCTTTGCCACTTTCAGGGGAGGGAAGTATGCGATGCGACTTTCTCGATAACCGCGCTGCTGTCTGGAAGATCAAGAACACGCATGTCAAGCTATCTGCATTGGCTGCTGAGATACTGGTTGAGACGAGGAAGCTCAAATGGAGCGAGCTACGTCTCATCCGTCATTACGAATGGAACGACTTTGGTGGACCTGGCGAGCCTATTACTGGAGTCTGGGGCAGTCTCATGAGTTCTTTTTCGGATGCCGCCGCTGGTGTCGGTGGTATGCCTGTTGAATTTGGCAAGAGCATTAGAAAGAGAGAGAAGATCAGGGAAAAGAAGCGCAGGCTACAAAAAGGCAACAACCACAAGAAGGCCGCACGGGCGAAGATAGATACTGGAACCTCTGAGGAAGTCGAGAATGATGTGGACAATCAACACAACGGTAGCAGACCGCAGCCTACCCGCAATGAGACAACCCTTTCGAAGATATCCGAGCCTAGCGAAGACTTGGCTGATGAACTTGGACGCGAGGCTGCTTTTGGCTTCCGAAAGACCGGACACGCCATTGTTCGTTTTCCTATGGAAATGACACTTGCAATCACTCAAGGTTTCCACAATGCACCACGCTTATACGGTGATGAGACGGTCCGCCGTCCGCCTCGGGTCACTGGGTTTCATTCTGGGACACGCGCTGGTCGTGATGAATTTCTCTATGGTGTCAGGGACGGTGTCTCGGGTCTCGTCATGCAGCCATACCATGGGGCGAAAAAGAATGGAGTGATGGGTGCCTTGCGAGGCGTCGGCTTTGGAGTTGGCGGCTTCATTCTCAAAGATATTGCAGCCTTGCTTGGACCCATGGCATACATGATGAAAGGACTAGACGCTGAATACATGAAGCGCTACCAGCCGACCAACTACCTCCGCCGCGCACGCATTGCCGAAGGACAGCAGGAAATGTTGATGCTGACTTCGACGTCACGCACTGCAGCTCAGCCACCGGGCAAGGGAAGCGCTGAGACGAAGGAAAGCATTGAAGAAAAGGTCAGTGTGCGTTGGAATGCGCTCCAAAAGATCATCACAGAAGACAAGAAGCGGCACAAGAATGGCCTTGTCGGTTCGCTCACAGGACGAGGCGACGAAAAAGATGGGCAGCGGGTAGGTCGCAAGAGCACTGAAGTATCGAAAAAGGATACATGTCGCTCAATGTCCAAGGGACGAGCTAATGCGCATGCGCCTAACGACAAGCCGGGACGCGTGTATCCTGACGAGCTGGCCAAGACCGACGATGACGGTGCAGCAAAGAAGAGCATGGAGAGCCAGGCGCGAGTCGGCATGAATAGAATGAGTACTGCACCCACGACGACGGTGGAACGGAATCAACATGGGGACAGAGAGATGCTGCATGTTCCTTTTGTGCAGCGTGGTGGTGAAGGTCGTGAAGCGAGGAGGAATAGTTGCGGTCTACTGGACGATGATGGGAAATCCGAGAGTACTAAGGTGGAAAGCGAGATGGATGAGGCGATGAGTGCGAGGCAAAAGGTAGATGGTGTGGCAGTGGAGGGTAGGACAACGCCGGTGCATGTTGTCTAGGGAATGTTTAGTTGCCAGCCAGCACACAACAGACTGAATGTGGTGATTGAGGGTTTTTGTTTCCATCTTTACTAAGTTTTTTTTTCTTCCTTTTGGTAGTTATCGAGATACCCCTCCTCCCCCTTCTTCTTGCTATTTTACTTTCCTTCTTGTTGGTATTGCATAGTCTGATAGAAAGTTAATGTCTGTACTTGGGATCAAACTGCGACAGTTAGCACAAGTATCTCAATCGACATAGTCATACTGACTTGTGTACACTTATTTCCCGCAAGTAACAAGAGTAAGAAGAGTGGTATATTTCTCGATTCTTATTCAAAACGGCCAAAGCCAGGATATCAATAATTCCCTATATCTACACATTCGCTTTTGAAATTACTTTTATGCAAAAAATTCCGCACCCACACCAACGATCAAACCAAGGTCACGTCTTGACCGTCTCGACCCAACCCTCTCGATTCCGAGCAACCTTGGACATATCACCACCCGCCAATTCCTTTGCCAGGCCATCTTTTGCTCCCCTCCGTCGAGCACGTTCACGCACCGATTGCTCATCCTTTTCGCACTCCTTGATTGCTTCTACTACTTCCAACTCTTCAAACCGCGCGTCTTGAAGATTGAGCTTTTGCCACTGGGGATGCTTTTGGCAGCGTTTCTTCAGACAGGCTGTTTCTTTGATTTCAATGTCCATTGTGTCGACGTCGTTTGCGTCTGGTATTGAGGATACTTGCTCGTCGGTGGGAGAGAGGGTCGAGTATTGGAAGACTGCACGGCCGTGCTTGCTGTTGCGCCAGAGGAGGAATTCGGCGTCGGACCAGCTTAGTCGCGAGTCGTAGCCGCAAAAGTCTTTGATCTTGATCTTTTCGCGGTCGGCGAGGCGGACGGCCTGCTCTTTTGCCATGCTGACGAATTTTTCTCGGTCCTTGAGTACTTCGAGCCTGTCCTTTAGCTGTACTTTTTCCTTGTGTAGAGCGGCTAATCGGTCGGTTTCGGCAGCGGTCAGGGAAAGTTCTTCGCTATTGGAAGGGAAATTTGAACGCGAGGGGGATGCGGTTTGTGGAGGGGTGAGGACGCCAGTCCCCAGGTTCTTAAAGGCTTGGATGTTGGGGGACGCGTCGACGAGGGCCTTGAGGTCTTTGGCTCGCAAGGTGCCGCCAAGCGGAGTCGGCTCTTCTTCGTCAATGGACTCACCGTCTGTCGTCGTCTTCTTCTTCTTCTTTTGTTTTTCCCTTGGCCCATTTGCGCCTTTTGCACCAGCTGTCCGCTGCAATTGTTCCGACATGAAGAGTAGTCCACAGTCGTCAGAGCAGTATTTGCTTTCCTTGCCCTTTGTGAGACGCGCTGGTTTCCGGCAGCCATCCCGCCTGCACATGGGCTTCCATGTGGTATGACCCCTTCCGTTTTCTTCACATAGTGGGCAGATGAATCTGTCGACCAGCTCTTCGTCGGCCTGCTTCATGTTGACACAGTCGCCATGGAACCAGTCGTCACAGCCACCATCGCAGCCAATCATCCATCGGTGGTTGTCCGGCTTCTTGCAGAGACAGTACAGGTTGTGGTCTTCAGAGGAGTCGCCATCATCGTCGGAGCCGTGAGCCTGTGACGAGTTGTCGGGGGCGGGCGAGGACTCGAGGGGGGTACCGGCATGGGAGCTTCTCTTGAAGCCGCGGGGAGGGGGTTTGGGAACGCGGGCGGTGGGCGTGACGGAGCGCGTGGCGCCGTCATCGGTCTCGACCTTGCGCTTCTTGTTTGGTTTTGATGTCTTTGCCGTGCCCTTTTTCCTCACGGCAGAGGCAGAGGCGGGAGCTGGTCGCTTCTTGGCTGAAACCGGAGCAGGCTTGGGCTCTACGGGCGACTGGAGACCGTCAGCGCCCATCTGGTTTCTCCTGCGCAGCCCCAGATCGCTCTGCTTTGCAATCTCGAGCGCCCTGAGGGCATCCGAGTCGACGTCCTCGCCCGGAACAGAGGCCTGTCGGTCTGGGTGCGCTGTGCCTGCTGCGGGCGTATTTTCACGCGGCGTGCCCGAGGGCTCATGCTTGATCGAGGGCTGGGGTGAAGGCATTGCCGGTCTTGGAGTCGCGTCGTGCTCTTGGTCTTGCAGGGCGGCGGGCTCTGTGTGGGCGGGGGGATACTGCTGCCCATTGCCCAGCGTGGCCAGCGTGGTGAGGGCATCGGTGGCATCGTCGGTCGAGGTTGTCGTCGTCATGGTGTTTGGTGTTTGGGTTTGTGGTGGTGAGGTGCTTGTGGTCGTGCTTGTCGTGGTCATGTCGGCGCAATGGGCGAGCGATGGGCGAGCGATGGGCGGCGGTCGGAGCGGGCGTCGTGATTGAGGAGAGAGTCGATGCTGCTCAAGGCGGCCAAAGCAGTCATGACGCGAGGGCTGTGGAAGAGGCCGACGCCGTAGCCACGACGGCTGAGGCTGCCTTGTTCCAAAATGGTCCCGTCCCGTTGGCCTTGGCGCCCTGCTTTCTTTCTTTGTCCTTCTCTCCACGACCACGACCACGACCACCACTCCGCCCCAGCCATCTTGTCATTCCGAGGGACAAAACCACCACCGCTTGTCGTCATGCACATGCGTCGGCCCTTTTCTTCTCTTTCCGTCAGCCACATCAGTTTCCCTCGTGTCCGTTGCGAATTCTCACACGGTACAAAATTAACTTTGCTCTAAGTCGCCGCAATTTCCCTTTCCCAGCAGCATCATACGATTACGCCTCTTTTGAAACCCCGACAGAAATGGACGATTGAACATGTTACCTTTTGAGAGGTGCACAATCCAACACTTGTTCCGTACAACCATGATAATTGCAACAACATTGGTATAGGCAAACGAGCAAACAAAGTAATAGCAACAAGTCAGAACAACACAGGAAAGCCAGTCAACATTTGTGACAACATATTACAATTGAAATATTGAGAGCCACCTTGTCGTATCCTGAGCGTAACAGACATCATGAATCCCGACTATCGCTCGTTTGCTTTCAAAACTGCTCTCCACTGTGCCGCCATGGTCTCGCCCACGGCTTCTTCCAAACTCTCAGCATCTCTACCATTCTCTCCATGCTCAAACACGTGCATAGGTCCTAGTCTACTGTCTTGCTTTCGATATGGTGACCATGGCAGCTTTCCGTAACAAAAGTCCAACCACGCAGCTCGAATCTGCGCTACGTTGCCTGCGTGCGGACCTTGCAGTTCCTTGGCCACGAGATCTGAAGCCACATCAAAGAGAAACACGTCATTCACAGCGTGATTGGCACGTCCGAATGACCAAGCCCACTTTTCATATGGATTCTTACAGCGAATCTCATAGAGTAGGACGTTGGCAGGGTGGTGGTCTGCAATATGCAGGGGCGGAACCCTGAATGCCACATCGGCCAATAGCTCTGCCCATTTGTACATTGCAGATGACGGATGCTCAAGAGCAGAGGTGAGGTCGTACGCTTCCGTGACACTGGCATGTGCGTCTGGAAATGTTTCTGGAGAGACAATCATGCCGTTGGATGATGCAAGATCATAAATTGTTGCACGCATCCGGTTGTCGGGTGCAGGTTTCATTGATGGTATATCGTCTAGGAGAAGTAATTGTGTGAGATCGGCCTACAAGTTGTTGTTAGTACCCTGGCATGCACGGTAAATCATCAAAAAAAAGAGGAAGACCTGCCTCAAAATCACAAGCGCCTATCATAAGATCTGGCGCTTCTTCATCTCTGTAAAGTTTAATAATACTTTGCATAGTCGCCCCTGGGATCCAGTCCCCATCGATGTATGGATGGTATATGCCAGCTGATATCGGCTTGACAAGTTCCTCGACAGGTATCGATTGTAACAAGTTTACTGGATTTCCTTGTGGATTACTGTTTTCATCAGAGTGTCTGGACACATATGCAGTAAACTTTTCCTGTTGGTAAGCCATGGGCATGGGGCCGATACCTATCAGCGTCCCACTCGCCAAAATTGCTCTTTTAAACTTTCGGGCAGGAAAAATACTCAAGTAATGCGCTGAGCTTCCTCCAGCACTAGTACCTTGTATGGTCATGTTTCCAGCGTCACCGCCGAAGCCGGATATGAATTTGTTGCACCATTCTAGTGCCTGTCGCTGATCGTGCAATCCATAGTTACCGACTGCCTCGCCGTGTTCTTTATTGAAAGCTGCGAGTTCTTCAGATGCAAGGAATCCCAGTGGCCCCAAACGGTAATTGCAAGAAACCACTACAATTGGTTGATTGCGAGCTGCACTCGCGCGTACAAGATTTGTCCCGTCGTAGATCTCGCGTCCAGCAAGTTGAGTAGACTGCTTTCCACCCACGAACGCTCCACCGTGGATGAAGAAGAAAACCGGAAGTTTTCTCGCCGAGTCGCCCTCAAGAACGGATCTAGGAACTGTGATGTTGAGATTGAGACAGCCGAATTCGTCCTGTGGGGGCTCCGGCAATGGTGGGAAATCTTCTGGTAATAATCCTTCCCAGTAGGAAGGGAAGGGCAGTGGTGGCTGCGGACAATACGGTCTGCTGTTGTGTCAAACTTGAGAAGATGGGATTTTTACATGCCGCTAGCTTACCCAGATTTTCTGGCATCAAATGGCTGTTGCGGCAATGACTCCAGAAGACGCGCCTGGCGAAACCGCGCTGGAATGGTAGCAAACGGGATACCGCGGAATTGCACTACATCATCCCCTCTCGCAAGTCCAACAAGCTGGCCGAGGTCTTTGTGTTCCAATTTGTATTCTGGAAATGAGTCAAGAGCGTCATCTTTTGCAATAATCATGATGGCTTTTTTGTTTGGGGAGTGGTGTTCGTCAGAGTTGATCAACTATGTGTGCCAGCTCAACAACAAGCAACGTGTTCTGTGAGACGATACATATAATACCGATATAAGTAGAAGGTAAGCTTCTCCATGTCGTTCCGCAATTGCAACAGTCGCGTGGCCTGGGCACATTTCGGCAGTTACATGTGCTCCATGCCCCGAGTCGACTACTCCTCCACGCCGCGCTATGCCTGAAATGGACAATCCCCGCAGTCGGATGAACACACTTTCGCACGCGTCACCGGCCTATCTACACTTGACCAAGGATTTTCCATACGACCTGGAACTATGCTTCGTTTTCTGCAAGTTTCAATGCCAGTGGCGTCCCGACCGCCGCCTCCCCAATATTCCACGTGCTGAGGGCCCCTTGGCCTAGTTGGTATGGGGAAAATCTGGGGTAGGTACATGCACACCATTCGTACTACATAAAGACGCGATTGCTCGCCAGAGTTGGATATTGAGCCAACTGCCATCTTCCAACTACTTCATCAAGCATCTGACTCAGACATCATGGGGACATCTGTTGATGCAACACATGTTGCGGTGCAGCGTCGATCATGGGCTTCACACATCATTCACAACCCACGATTGATCTACTCCAGCTTCACACTCGCGCTGGTATTCTTTACTTTTGGCTTCGATGGCTCTGTCATGGGCGGAATCCTCGCAATGCCCCCCTTCATCCACCAATTCGGAACTGGCAAGAGCCCCACAGGACCAGTTCTCACGTCTACCGATGTCAGCGTCATGACCGCCGTTCCTACTACTGGATGCCTTCTCGGACTTCCTCTCGCCGCATATTGCGGAGATAGGTGGGGAAGACGCAAAACCCTCATCTTTGGATGTGTCTTGAGTGCTGTAGCTGCAGCGATCCAGACAGCTGCCTTTGGCATGGCACAGCTGGTCATTGGGCGCTGGCTGGCTAATGCAGCCATCTTCCTTTTCATCGTAATGGGTTCGACCTTCTTGGCCGAAATCGCGCCAGACGAGCTACGTGGTGTGCTCATTGGGCTGTCCATTGTCACCATTGATGCAGCAGCCGTGCTTTCCAACGGGATCAACTGGGCTGTCAGCACCGATATGACCCAGTTCGCGTACCGATTCCCTATGGGCTTGCAAATCGCCTTCCCTATCATTCTGGTCATTGGCTTCATCTTCATAGATGATTCTCCAACCTTCTACTTGACTCGCAGTCAAGACTCGCGAGCACTCAAGAGCTTACGCACGGTGCGAAGAGGGTACAATGAGCAGGAAATCGAAGCAGAGTTTGCGGCGTTGAAGGCACAGGCAGCTCTGAGGGCCCAGGATGTCGAGGTACCGTGGACACACATCTTCCAAGGAGTCAATCTTCGCCGCACGTTGCTGGCGCTCAGCATTGCCAACATGCAGCAGCTATCTGGCATTGTATTTGCGACCAACTACGCTGTGATTTTCCTCGCTACTATCGGTAGCAAAATCAGCCCCTTTCTTCTTGCCCTAGCAACCTCGATCCTGGCCTTTAGCGGCGCAATAGCCGGCCTGTTCGTAGTAGATGCGGTTGGTCGACGTCCACTTGCGCTGACTACCTTCACCATCTTGTTCTTCATCGACCTGGTTATTGGTGTCATGGGATTTACCGACTACCTCCACAACCAGAGTCTTAGCCAAACCATTGCCGCTTTCTGCTGCATGTTTGCCTTCTTCTTCGCAGCGGGTTTCGGGCCGTTGACATATGTCGTTTCGGGAGAGATGCCAACTGCTCGCTTGCGAAACAAGACGAGTGCCTTTTCCTTCTTCGTTTTGGCCTGCTTCTCGACTGCTGTCCAATACATCTTCCCGTACATTGCGAATGCTCCGTAAGTTTACCCATCTCACTCGCCCTTGGGCGTGTAGTGATTGCCAGTGATACTAATAAACCATCAGTGCCCACCTTGGACCCAAGACGTATCTCATATTTGCGGGATGGATGCTGGGATGCATCATTGTCACTTTCTTCTGGTTCCCTGAGACCAAGGGACGTACCCCGGCTGAGCTGGATGAGATGTTTGAGGCGCGAATTCCTGCGCGGCAATTTAAAAGTAAAGACTTTGTCCTTTGGCAAACAAAATAACCCCCTACTAACAGAATCATAGATTATGTGTGCAGTGTGAACATTGAAAACTTCATGAGCGAAGATAAGGCTGGGCTGCAAGTGACGCAGATTGAGAAGTTGTGAGATGTATCTTGCCAACTTCAGAGAAATCGTAAATGGGTCGATTTGGGTTAAGCAGGTCCTAGCAAAGGTGTTGTCTTGCATTTACTCGAAATGATGGCGCGGCGAGGAGCTATCCTGGATGGAAACGATTACAATAATTCACGCAAAGTTTTCTCGACGTATACTATGTTACAATATGGCCACATGCACTTACTGAAAAAGCTTTTGTCATTCCAAGTTGGTACTTTTCCTTTGAACCATGACTTTCCTCGTAGATCTTGGCCGAACCCAATGACTAAGAACCTTGGTGTTCATTTGTCTCTAACACATGCACCTTGCAAATACTCAAACAAGATCCAACTCATATAGCATCCGCATATACGGCTTCAAGTACGGATGTTTCCCGCCCCGAAACGACGAAAAGATGACCAGAAACCGATTTACGAAATCAGCTAAACGTGGCGTACTTTTCGGGCACACTATCTCCTCGTGCCAAGTGCTCCTTTCTCCCTCATTCAAAGCAGGCTCGATGACCGACCCCACTACCGGCCACGATAGCACAGCCTCTCTGTCCTGACCTGGCGCAGCACTACTTGACAAATGCGGCATCGCCGGGCCCAGCTCGGTCGGTTGCGTCGCCTTAATCGCACTGGTAACGATATCATAAAGTTTTTCGACCTTGCAGAAAAAGAAAAAAAGTTTGAGCTTCGATAATCAACTTCTATGGATACACATAGGGATACTTACAAGTCCGACTCCGTGGCATTCTAGCGACGTCATATCGAGGGATTCGCACGTGTCGATACTGTCGCGTGCGATTGTTAAGGCGTAATCCGGTCGCATCTGGACGACTGTGTTTTCTGCGTGCAGGAACCCGTGGCGGGAGCCGAGATCCCACAGGATGTGGCAGATCCAATGTCTCGTAACCAAGACGTCTGCTCGCTGGGCGTCGTTTGGGGATTTGTGCGTGGACATGGGCTCTGTGTGTCGTTGCAGCAGCATGGAAACGGATCTCGCGGAGATGTGTGTGGGGTTTTGCTCCTTCCAGCATTGGTTGCGCCAGCATTTGACGAAAGTGGAGTCGACGAAGTCGATTAGGTCGACCATGTAGCCGAGGCCTGCGACGACTTTTTCGTCGGGCTGGCCGGAGTTGGTGGAGAGTTGGGTTAGGGTGGTGCGGACGATGTGGAGACGGCTGCTGGTAAGAAGGTAGTCGTTTATGGGGCTGTCTCTTTGGATTGCGTATACGCTATCATTATACATTAGTGATAGCGATAGAGGATAGAAGGGGGCACGATTGCATGGCCACATACCGATGAATTACCGTTAAACAAAGAAATGTCCTTAACCTCCTGTTTTTCTCATCCCTCGAGATATTCTCGTACGTTTGCGGATCATCCAATCCCATTGTTTCAGCCAACGTAATTGCTTCTCGAAGCCGAAATCTAGCAGCGTGATGATTACCTTTGGAAAACTGGCAACCGAACAAAAAGACACTCGTGAGGACATGCTCCAAGACTGGGTTTTCGCCAAAGTCGGCATGAGAGTGTAGTCGTACGGCTTCTGCGAGTAGCCATTCTGCTTTGTCAATGTCAACTGCTGAGCTGGTGTTTTCAGATCCTTTTTGCATCATCTGGAAGACGGTCAAGGCGCTGACTGCATGGATGAGTGCGTTGAAGGACTGATCGTACAGGGGCCGTTGAGCGTGGATGTTATCGACAAGGTAGGAGCGCTCAAAGAAAGGCATTGACGCGTGCAGTCGGTCGAGGAAGAGATTGATAATGTGCAAGATGCTGTCGGTTGACACAGAGCGCGGAATCTGGACAGTTGATTCCAGAGGATAACCGAAGTTTTGATTATCCATAGACCATGGCGGGTTCGCGCATGGCTCTGGTATCGTATTCACATGTGATGAAGGGAAATCTCCAAGCGGTGCAGCATCTGCTTGGACTGGAATTGTAGTACCAGGGGCCATGCTGAATTTGACCCAGTCGAAGCTGTCAATATCGACATGCTGGTTGATTGACTGGAGAAAGTCATCGAGGGTCTCGCTCGCCTCTCCAGTACTAATATCTTGAATATCTATCATTTCGGGCGATGAACTTGCTGGTCCATCTTCAAAGTCTCTCTCGTCCGAGAAATCGAGGCTTGGTGTCTCGAGATTGGGTGCCTCGATCCTTGTAGAGCTGGAAGGTGTTTCATCTGCAGGGGGTTTGGTACTTGGTCTTGATCTCTGTTAGCATTGCATCTAGCAGTCTCAAGGCTTCTCATTCGGTATCAATAGCCAGATGATTCCAGTGACCAATCAACCACGACAATATAAACGCATTGAAAAGACCCACATGAGTTGTGTGCGTCGGCGATACTGTGATCGGCGCTTGTATGTACATGGTCTATGATTTGCAACACATGTATGGCACGGTGCATGTCGACTACACTACCGAAACAGGTATAGTTAGAGTGCTTGTTGATAGCTCAGGGACGGATCATCAGTAAACCTACTTTGTTCTTGTGCACAAAACATTGGTCGCATGAGCGTGTTTGGACAGTTCGGACGAGAGTGCTGTCGAAAATGATCTCCCCACCCATTGTAGCTACGTGGGCAGAAAGTAAACCATTGGTTGTCTCGCCTTGGGCATCACCTCAAGTCGACGCGTCGCTCCGCTGAGCTCTGAATCGTGGTATGACACGGATGATGTGGTATGCTCTGCCAGACACGCATAGAGCTGCAGGTGGTTTTCGGCACGACCTCACGTGATGCTTGTGCCCCACGGGGTAATTGCCGGGGTCCCATTGACAACGCAAATGCCGAAGCGGCTCCATTACCCATCCTCCTTACTATGCGTCAGCCCCGCTCACTAACCCGTCTCGTCGAATCTCCATCTCGCTACGAACCGCATTTTGACCATGGCTACAACTCTTTGGGCAAATCCCCATGATTCGACATCGAGGCTCTTAGTATCAGGTCGTGGGTTGGTTGAACGCCTTGCCATTGACTGCAATATCCACTCTATTCTGTAGAAGCACTTACCCGCAGCTGCCGTCAAGGTTACTTTGAAAAACTCTCCCGTAACTACCCAGGATGGTCTTTTTAATGGAATGAAATCTGATAAACTACACTGCTCAACCACTCTCCTTCTAAGCCTTTGGCGCAATGACTTCACATGTGCTAGTGTCTACACCATCCACCACTCCATTCACGTTCAGAAAGGTGCCCAGAGTGAGCTTATTCTCTGCATCTCTAGTCTCCGAAACCACACCTGAACCGAGTGAGCGATGGCGACCACGCCTACATCTCGCGGCTCCTCGTGGCTGGCTCAACGACCCTTGCGCCCCTGGATACGACCCGGTCAACAAGAAGTATCATCTAGGCTTCCAGTGGAATCCAAACAGCACCGAATGGGGTAACATTTCCTGGGGCGCAGCAACATCCCATGATCTTCTCACGTGGAAAGTCTCAGATCACCCATCTATGCAGCCCTCTGCACAGTGCGACTCGGGCGGTGTGTTCACTGGCTGTCTTGTACCTACTGCAATCGACGGTTCAGAGAACGGCGTCCTGACAGCGGCATACACATCAGTGTCTCGTCTCCCGATCCACTACACGCGGCCATATTTCCGAACATCAGAGGCCGTCGCTTTGGCTACATCAACCGACTCTGGCAGGACATGGACTAGATACGTGAACAACCCTGTCCTCGCAGAGCCTCCGCCGGGCATCGATGTGACCGGCTGGCGAGATCCGTTCGTAGCCCCCTGGCCAAGCATGGATAAACTCGTTAATCAGCAACGGGCGAACCGAGACAGCAAATCTTTGTATGCTGTTGTAGCAGGAGGAATTCGAGGCAAGACACCAACAGCCTTTCTCTACCGAGTGGACGCCAATGCGCTGGATGCGTGGCAATATCTTGGCCCTTTGATCGCCCCTGGCTTGAACTTTTGCCCTTCACCGCGCTGGACAGGTGACTTTGGCGTGAACTGGGAGGTGAGTAATTTTGTATCCCTGGCAAGTGCAGATGGTAAGGCATGCCGCGACTTTCTCGTTTGTGGCGTCGAAGGTCGGTTAGCTACCGATGACATGATTGGCACCAAAGGCAACTTCCGGGCGACCAATGCGCAAATGTGGCTTTGCGGTAGCCTCGAGAGTGTGCCGGATGTGCATATGAAGTTCCGGTTCGGAGGCAGATTGGATCATGGCCTGTACTATGCTGGCAACTCGTTCTGGGATCCGCAAACACAGCAGCAAGTCATATACGGCTGGATTCGGGAAGATGACCTCGATGCAAAACTCTGCCAGCGACAGGGATGGGCTGGTATTATCTCCTTGCCACGAGTTCTCAAGATGCAGGCCTTGACGGGTGTCACCGGAGCCCTGTCGTCTCCACTTCAATCTATCGGCTCCGTCGAATTGATGCCTGAAGATAGGCATGGCTCGAGCTTCACTGCCATGACGCTGTGCGCGGTTCCTGATCCTCGTTTGTGCAAGCTGAGAGGCTGTAGGTTTCCGCCAAAGGAAATGTCGGAGCAAAGCTCCGGTGGTACCTTGATGTTTCCTGTATCTTGGGCGCAGTGGGAGATGGAACTAGAATTTAGACTGGAAGAAGGCAGTGCCAAGTTAGGGTTTGATATTGTACATTCAGCTGGTAAGTACGTGGATGAGACAAAAAGAAATGCGCAGACTAAGACGAAGTGTACAGCGGAATCTACCCGCGTTTACTTTGATGCAAATGCGGAGACGATTGTGGTTGATCGGAGTTGCTCCACGTCTCTAGATGGGATCCAAACATGTCAAGAGGAAGCGCCCCACACGCTGTTCATGATTAGGCAGCAGGGCAAAGACAAGCCCTTTACCGAAAACGGGATACTGGAAACCTTGAAGTTCCACGTCTTGTACGACTCCAGTGTGCTTCAGATCTTTGTGAACGAACGCACAGCACTGACCACGAGGGTTTATCCCGCTGGCGGGACGAGCACAGGTATCCGACCGTTGGTGGAGGGAGCATCTTATCATCGTAGCAAGATTGGCGGGCCGAAGTCTCGGGCGTGGAGTATTGCTCTGTGGCCTCTCTCGCTTCCTGTCTAAAGGGGCTTGTTCGTTACCCCTGTGGTGTACATGCGTAGAAGAAGCGGGCAGGTGTGCCTAATCTACAAACCACCTTTTGCGATACGTGCACCACCGCTCTCGGTCTCGTGAAGCCATTGCTGAATCGCGCGAGTGCATGTATTTCGGATCTGATATCCGATCACAAAGTGCAGGCCTGTCAGGGATATGGAGGGCTCTTACGGGTGGACTAATGGCGCGCAGATTACTAGTACTACGTAGTACGTACTAATGACTCACTAGCAGCGGCGACCCCCGAGCGCCGAAACCATTTCCCTTTTGCACCCAGCACGGCCACCCAAGCGCATGGGAAAGCAGGAACACAACGCCGCAAGCAAATCGCGCCACAATGCTGCGCTATGCAGCATGCAGAAACCATCTTTGCTGTATTGCATTCTCGCCAACCTGCCATTCTCCTGAACCTCACACGTGTGGCCTTGCATGTGCTGATCTGTCTCTAGCAGGGGAGCTTAGCTTACTAGCATGTGATCCTTCCCGTCATCCCCATCAATAGCCACAGCCACAGCGCCATCAATGCTGGAACCCAACTCGCCCATCATGAACCAGGCCAAGCGCAGTATGTGCGGCGTGAACATTGCCCCCCCAGCTTTCTTCCCTGCACGTGGTGCTGCTGAGCCTGCCATTCAACAAGAATACTCGAGCGGCGAAATCAGATCCTACGCATCATGCTATCCTGGACGACGGACGTTCAGCTCGGATCCATTCAGGCGAAGTGACTTTGAGACGTGCCAGTCGTAGCCAGTCGTAGCCAGGGCGCTGGTTGACGCGCTGCAAGCCAACATTATGTAACCGCATACGTACTACAGGCTACCACCAACGCTAGCAGAATGATGGAAGACGAATGGCGGCGCGCAACAAGCCCAACCATGGCGATGCTAGCACCTTTACCAAGCACGAGGTCTCCATACTCGCGAAATACCAGTACCTTGAGCTGAAACATGGTATGAGGAGGATATGCGGCCAAGATGTCGTTCTCGTGAGCACATAAATGCAAGGCGTGTTACTGCTGCGCAGCTTGACTCGCCACTACAGGCTTCCCAGCAATGTGGCGCTGCCATGTTGTAAATACGGTAATAGGGAAAACATGCGAAAATGCCCCACCCACAGACGCACACACACTGTTTTGGCTACTATGCCTGCTGTAATATCCCCAGTCTCGTCGTGGCTTACATAGTCCAGAGCAGTGTGCCCAGTGTCGAAAAGGACGGGACCCAGGTTTTACTGTTTGCCATTCGTTCGTGACAACCAAGCTGGGCCGGTATTCTGGGGTTGGCGAGCGCTTGATCCGAGCCAATGGCTCTGTTTTGTCAAAGTAAACTTGGAGACTGATGGCTGCATGGCCACAAACCTGATGTGTGCGCACATGAGTAGGAAATATGCCGGGTTGGCTGGATAGCTGGATCACCAATACAGTAGAACAAGCAATTATAACAAATGCTTGGCTGCCATGGTCTTGAAAAGCTGCTGTGGATGGGAATATGGGCGAGGAGCAAACCGTATGGGCAAACAGGCAGTGAGGTTGAACAGTCTTTGCTCGCTTGATCAAGATTTGTCAACTGTTCAGAAGGACGCGCACAACAAGAACCACCGGCTGATGCTCCAGAGCAGTCACACAGTTCAGTATCGATCAGCAGTGTGCTGGTAGGAACTACAAAGTTTATCTCGTATGGCTCAGACAAGGAGAGGCTAGGTTGGCGTGGCCCCTAGGCCTCCAGCTAGTGACGCAAGCGGGCCATGCATGTCTGAATTCCGGGGTCAGGCCAGGCACATGTTGCTAAACAAGGTCGGTGCTTGTAGGCTCTGGTTTGCCAACGGTGAACAGGCCGTACATTTGAGCTTCGTGCACTGAGTCGTGCAGTACGTACGTATGTCGAATGTCAGCGCTGCTAAAGTTGGTTGACCAGCAGGGTATGCAGATGTAAGTCCATATCAGGAATTCAGTACCTCGCTGCGGCTGAGATTGCCCCCACGGATACGGCATCGTGAATCGGACGGGATCTTCGCAAGCGACTTGGTCGTGTTCCAGTGACCAAGCCGTCGGAGGGGGCCATTGGATGGCGCGGCGCATGCACATGCACATGCAGGTCATGGCCTGACATGCACAAGCGCAGGCGAGGCCATGAAATCCGCAAATGAGCAACACAATCACATTCAAGGCACGCCATTGTTGGGCGTCCAAACCCGCGACACACAGCACATGGCCAACCACGCGGCGTTGGGTGCATGGCCAACCCGTCCGCGCCAATCACACAGCCTCGCCACCGACCCGGGGAAGACGATCCGGCCGCCTGTCTGGAACGGCAAGCCCCTTTCCCTTTCGCCATCCCGTCCACCTACTACTCTACATACGTCTACTTACCTACACTGCAAACACTGACACACGGACACACGGACACACATGCATCTTTCCCACCTCCCGCCACCACCCCCCCGAGGTTTGCCATGGCGAGGCGGCGCGTGCCTTCGGCTAGCCTTGCCCACTGATATCCCCCCATACAGTCCCCGACTCCGCGGAATCCCCTCATGCTCTATCTTCTGTAGATTGATCTTTTGACCTCATGTGCCCCTCATGTCTCTCTCTCACAGATCATCGTCATCTGTTGCGTCCGGAATCGTACCTAATTAGCACACCCTCACTTCTCCTCCACGCACCCTAGCCTCTCCACCATGGCGCAAGAGAAGGACATAGGCATAGTCGGTGGTGTCACTGCTAGCCTAGGCATCTTGATGACCATGGCTGCCTTTCTTGCCATCTCCATGTACAATGTCGTCGAGATCACGTTCTTGATATTCGCCGTCTTCAAACAACGCACAGGACTCTACTTTTGGAGCTTCTTGATTGCAACCTTCGGCATCGCTCCTCACGCCATTGGCTTTGTCCTCAAGTTCTTCCAAGTCACCAAATTGGACCTGCTGTCAAGCGCCATCATCGGCTTGGGCTGGGCATGCATGGTCATTGGACAATCGGTCGTCCTGTATTCGCGTCTGCATCTGGTTGTTCGGGATAAGGCTCGGATTCGGTGGGTCTTGTACATGATCATCTTCACTGGTGTCGGCCTCGGCGTCCCGCTGTTTACCCTAGCCATGGGCGCTAATTCCAAGCATTCCGCTCAATTCCTCCCTGGCTTTTTGATTTACGACAAGATACAACTTGTCGTCATTTCTGTCCAGGAAACAATCATATCCATGATTTACATCTACGAGACGGTCCTCCTGCTGGGTGGCCATGACGGCCAGGCTCCGCGGCCCATCAAGAAGCTCCTCAGACACCTCATCCTCGTCAACGTCATGGTCCTGATCTTCGACATTACCCTTCTTGCCGTCCAATTCTCAGGCCACTACCAAATCCAAACCACCTACAAGACGGCCGTGTACAGCGTCAAGCTCAAAATCGAGTTTTCAGTCCTCAACCGCCTCGTCAGCATCGTCAAGCACAAAGACCTCCTCAGCAACCGAAAGACGCTCGGCACCAATTCCCTCAACCTCAGCCGATGGACCGGCATCAAAAAGTCGCACCCAGACACGGGCGATGCAAACACCGGCCCTTTTACCAAGATGGACGAGCTCAGCTTAAGATGCCAGAGTAGGAAGGAGTCTGTAAAGACGTTTGAAGCAAGCGTGAATCCCATTGGAATCTTGGTCCCGGGCGATGGCACCACTCCGGATTTGGAATCGGGGACTGGCCAGTTGTTAGCGCCTGAAAAGGCAAAGTCGATGGAACTTATGCAACCCTTGCGATGATATATGGGGTTTGACTGAGCCTTCTTTTTTTTCTCTACTATTACTACTACTACTATTACCTGATTAAAATAAAATTATTTCCAAATTGAATGCAAATAGTCGTTTTAAAGCACTGGGGATGGAGAGGGCATCATGTCACTATTTCACTGCAAGGCATCATAGTCCTCCTACTCAATCCATGTTGAAACCTGACCAATACTTGACACCTTTGGCCTACATTTCTTTTCTCCTGTTGCCCCCCCCCCTCCTCGGCGTGTTGCGTAGCGTACTATGCCGCCAACTACGATGATCCGTACCAAAAAAGGAAACAAGATTACTAAAAGGTTTTTCCCTCTCCTCTCTCATCACGCCCGACTTGCACAAGCACAAATGTCATTTTGGTATCTACTTTACGCAAACGGCGGTGAACTGGTGGTGGCTTTGATCCAGACATCTCATACCACCAAGGCACACCTTTGTGCTAATAGCGACTCAATACGTACCCGTAGCATTTCGGTAGCTGGTAACCTTCGAAAAACCACCAAATAACAAGCTTAGCTGTCGTCTGAATTGAGTTGTAATGCAAGTACAATACAAACTGCCGCAACTGCCGGGGAACTCTGTATACCAAGCAATCCTTGCCAAGTCACCAGCCGTATCAGGCATAGTGCTTCGCCTTATCAGCCTGTTGCCTTTAGCCTCGGTTTACATCGTAGTCTCCATCTCGATCCCGTTAGGTGTGGGATTTCTCCTTCGATTGTTGCTCTCAACCTAACTCAAGTACCTCTAGTATGATCGGTCTACTTACCAGCCAAAGGTATTACGGCCAGGAACTCGTTTGCCAAGCAGAACAACAACCTATGCGGCAATTGACTCCGTGCAACCATATTAGCACAGCGCACATTTGTGATGTTTGGACAATGTTATTGGTCGGTTAATATAATTCTCCTCATCCACCTTGTGTCGCCGCAAATGAATACATATATGGACCCTTGTTATTTGTAGACATGCCATTCGTGGACTCGACGAGCAATTGTGTTGCAACATTTGCTCATACGCTCGGAATACGGATACACACTCGAATTGAAGATGTAAGTCCGGTCCCAAGGTTGGGGACTCGAGGTCGGGCGTTTCCATTCCGCTCTGGCCATGTGCCATCTCTTTGTTGATGAAAACAGTGGACTCCAGCGGGACGGACACTTGGCGTTGTATAGGAAGCATGCACCCCGCTTCATTACTCGTGGGATTCTATCTTTCCCAATATGTCGACCGCCGCTTCCGCCCTCTTGGCTCTCTATTCAAGCGGATTTTTGATTGTAACACTTTGGCCATGTCTTGGCTGCCATCTTGTGACAAGGGAATAAGAGGAAAGAAAATCCATTTATAAAGTCGTGAATCTATTGCTTATTAGCTCTCGACCATCCATCTTCCCGAGTACCAGGAAGCCAACATCATGCGCGCCTCTACTCTCGCACTCGTCGTCGCCCCCGCTGTCGTTCTCGGCCAATCTCCCCTGTACGGCCAATGTATGTCATTCCGCAAAATGGCCTCTGAATCGCAATAGTTCACTGATCTTGCTTTGAATAGGTGGTGGTACTGGATGGACCGGTCCCACAACATGCGTTTCCGGCGCGGTGTGTAACAAAGTCAAGTAAGAGCTCTTTCTGATAGTTTACGGAGATCCTTCAATGAATATTTCGCTCACCATTACCTGCAGTGATTTCTATTCCCAGTGCGTTCCTGGTACGGGTGGCGGGTCTCCCGCTCCCACTACTACTGGCAACAGTAACCCTGCTCCTACTGGAGGCAATGGTGGAGGAGGCTCAGGAGCTGCAGGTGGATTGCACGAAAAATTCAAGGCCAAGGGAAAGATCTACTATGGCACTGAAATCGACCACTACCATCTGAACAACGCCCCCCTCATGACGATTGCCAAGAACAGCTTCGGACAGATCACGCACGAGAACAGCTTGAAGTGGGATGCTACTGAACGTGAGTACCAGACTTGATCTTTCATCCTGGATCCATGATCGTAAACTGACTTGTCTTCGTATGTAGCATCACGTGGACAATTCTCGTTTACCAATGCCGACAAGGTCGTCAGCTGGGCTACCCAGAACGGAAAGCTCATGCGTGGTCACACACTGCTCTGGCACTCGCAGCTGCCGTCGTGGGTTACGCAGATCAACGACCGCGCTACCCTGACCTCCGTCATCCAGAACCACGTGACACAGATCGTCACCCACTACAAGGGCAAGATCTTGCAGTGGGACGTCGTTAACGAGATCTTTGCTGAGAACGGCCAACTTCGAGACAGTGTCTTTAGTCGTGTCCTCGGCGAAGACTTTGTTGGTATCGCTTTCCGCGCCGCACGCGCCGCTGATCCCAACGCTAAGCTCTACATCAACGACTACAACTTGGACAGTGCCAACTACGCCAAGGTCACCACGGGTATGGTCGCACACGTTAACAAGTGGATATCCCAAGGTATCCCCATTGATGGCATTGGCACACAGGCCCATCTTGCCGCACCTGGCGGCTGGAACCCAGCTTCCGGCGTCCCCAACGCCCTCAAGGCACTGGCCGCCGCCAATGTCAAGGAGATTGCCATTACGGAGCTTGATATCGCCGGCGCCGCAGCAAACGACTTCCTCACCGTCATGAACGGTTGTCTTGCCGTCTCAAAGTGTGTTGGTATCACCGTCTGGGGTGTCTCCGACAAGGACAGCTGGCGCGCCAACGACCGCCCTCTCTTGTTCGACACCAACTACCAGCCAAAGCAGGCTTACAACACCCTTGTTGGAGCTTTGTAAGAAGGGTTTGGGCTTCAGCCGAGTATATATTGGGGGGCAGTCAGATGGCTAGTGTGTTCTAGCTAGGTGTATATAGCTTCTTTCTCTAATCCTATTGCTAAACCTGCTATCGTTATTTCAGACTATTTGGTATTACAGATGAATGTGTAAGATTCTTATTGATCTTGTGGTTCTTATGATGTATTACGATAGCTTGATGCGTAATATCGTTGGTGTACGCACCTTCTAAATCACTGACCTGATGAAACTCTGGGGGACCAACAAATCTCAGGAAACAGGGCAGAAGTTCAATGAGCTGATAGTGTCGGTGTAGGCCTTGCGCCTCCCGTCTTAATGTCCGTAGTAACGATAAAGTTTGTTTTATGGGTAATACGAACATGACATGGCCGCATCTACCAAGTCGGGTGACCAAGGCTTTACATCATTACATGTACATACACGAAGAGACTGCGGCACTCATGTGCTCAGAAATGTCCATTTCCATGTTTACTCCGGCTATATAGTCCCCGAAAACGTATTTTTATTGCAACCGCATTTGTACAATTTTGAATACTGAATGGGCATAGGAAGGGGTAGAATGGTATCGAAAAGATCTTGCTCATGATCTATGCTTATTAAGCATTGTGATTCCTAAATTAGACAGATAGTTAGTGAATGGATAGTTTAGAAGTGGTCCAAGTTACAGAAGCCATTGAGAACGTCAGAGCAGATGAAGGGACTCGATGGATCATGTATACCATCTACAATTTGTACTAATCAAAAAAATGATTTGATTCAATGATACAATAGTGAAAGAGACTCTCGTCTGATGTCGAAGTAGTGTGGCTACATTCTATATATAAGTTCTATTTAACCCTTCAGAGGCAGTATACGCCGCCCCACCTGGCACAGAAGTAAACGTTTTATTCGTCAAGACGAATACTTCAGTTTCTTTTCTTCGCAAAGAAATACCAACCCTATTCGTTGTGAAGTTCCCATGTTATGGTTAGACTCACTACTGGCGAATTGGTACCTGGAACTGTCATTCTTCCGCCCTGATCCCACAATGCATTATATTGAGCCTTTGTCTAAGAGTTAGCAAGAGTGGATTTTCCTTTCTATAAGTGAGGCTCTTACATCCGATAGCATCCACCTGGGTGCTAAAATCGTCAATGAACATGGGCTAAGGGGGCCATGAGATAAATTTGTGGTTCCATGCGGCCCATTCAAGGACCAGTAAAAACGCATGACTATTAAATTTAGTCATATGTCCTTTTGACATTGAGGGAACCTTTCTTACATTGGGTACGACCAATAGTTATAGCATGATTCCGTCGAATCCCCATATGAAGGTCCCACCCTGCTTGATCATGTCTCTGATAAGCAACTACTTGGAATGGATCGAAATCTGAATTCGGGCTTTGCACTTGTTAGTACATGATTTACAAACCTTTGGAGCAGATGCTTACCTAAAATACATCCCATGATTTAGAGAGCCAAACGAAGATGGTCGCAGCTGATTAAATTAGTTGTGCACCTATTTCGAGAGTAGTAGACATACATCAACAACGATAGCACCATTTCTAACTAGACTAGTCGATCTTGGAGTTGAAATACAGCCACCCTGCCGAGCTACAAGCTCGCGAGGGATGGCAAATATACAAGTGACCCCTGTACTTTGTCAGAGGTCTGGGCATATAAATGTGTGCGCGAATAAAATTAACATACAACAAAGGAAAAGCAGGGGCTGCAAGAGGAAAAAGCGCGCCATGGTATATACCAAGAATGAAACGATGGTGCTCGTTGCGAACTGGGCAATGTAGATTGATGATGATTTCGCGGTGGAACAGCAGCTATTTATACATTCGTGATATTGCTCTGAATCTTTGCAGACTTTTTTTTTCACACGTAATATTACAAAGTCCTAGTCTTGGAGATCATACGACTGGAATTCTAGGCAGGGAATTTATACTCACGGCTTCGGTGTTGCCTCGGTAGCACTGCAGTCATGCATCTTGGTAGAGGGTATCTTAGGTGAGCGTGTATGATTGCAAGCAACGCATATGCCACCACGGACTTGTGTATACTCGAAGATAGACATTTACGATTCAGAAGCCAATCTAATTCCATCTTTTTCTTTTCTTTATTACTATAGTTGTTTGACGCACCAAGGTATTTACCATAACAATCACGCCTGCAAAACTTAACAACAAAAAAACCAGCCGTGCGTACCGTGAAATTGAGCATATAGAGTTCAAAATAAGTGGAATTCTCACTAGGGGTTCGAAACTATAGTTTGAAAGTTTCGTATTGATAACTTTATATAGCTGACTTTGAAGATTTCTTGCTAGGGGCGGTTCATTAGCACGCCTGTTGGTCTGGACTTCTCTCAGAAAACAAACATTGTAGATTTATATCACGGAGGGCCTTTTCGATTTTCTGTGTTTCGTTTCAGTCTCCAACTCAGTATCCTAGACGGAGTTCAGCTTGATACCGAATTGAGTTCAGCAACTGGAAGATTGTTTCCAGCCCAACAGGCCCGAAGCTGTAGAGTATACTTACTTTTAGGGTTAGCGTTTCTAGCTTTTCTAGGTCTGTTTGGAGATGAAGTGTGGACCAGGTTAGACAGGCAGCGATTGTTTCCGTGCCAGTAGTCATACAGAGAGTACATAGCATTAGCGTGAATCTGTTTTACAACCTAACTGATCTTTGCCTCGAGTGGGACGTTGATTGAAGTGCCTCAAGGAATGTAGGAAGTGGTCGTTCGCCCTCTTTTCCAAGACGTGAGGCTGCGTACATCCAGAGATTACGGTGGCCCAGGAGCACGCCTGAATGTTGTTATTATATTCTGTAAATTTCACATTGGAGGGATGGCGTAGTGGGTTTTCTTCCGGGTGCCAAAGCTCTTTTACCACAATACTAAGGAATTCCTAACATTGGGAGTTTCAATATCTCCTCTAAAAAGCTCAAAGGAAATTTAAGATTTTGAGACTGCCTTAGTATATCGTTTCTGCTTTTAAAAATAAACATAATACTAAGACTTGTAATTTATAGCAAAATTTTCTAGAGCTTTAGCGCCACGGAGAGTTTTTTGCCTTCTCCTTGTTTAGCCACTGCACGTTTTTTAAGCAAATTACTGTACGTACTGAAAAGACCCACTGTAAAGCTCATACCCAACCGATCGTAAATTTCAAATTAGGATAGACAGATTTTACCAATGAAGTGTTTTCGCAGTTCTAAAGCGTTACCCCCGGCTCAATAAAACTTCGACCGTTCATGATTTGGAAATCTGTGCAGCTGTACAGCTTAACAATATAAAATAGTATGCCATGCTTGATTCTAACGCCATTACACCCCGGAGATGAGCGATATGAGTTAGTGTTAAATAAGTAGTCAGGAGTTCTGGTGCTACCGACTCAAATAAGATGTTAGCTATATATTCAACGTACCCTGGTAAAACTTGGATCTTAAGAAAAAAAGCGAAAAGCATTAAACTCATTCTAACACTTTATTGTTCATTTCATATCAAGCGCAACATCAAAACACATTGCCAACGCCCAAAAAAGAATTGCTTGTAGTGTAACGGTTCGTGTTTATTGGCCGTATTCTACAGTGGCCGTCAGGTCACTCGGAAGCATGGAATATTTATCAAAAGAAAGCAAAGCAAAGTGGTGATTATTTCCTTGTCGGAGGAAAGGATTTTGTTGCAAAGTCGATCACTAAGTGGGCCCGTTGTAATGGACCCACATACGAGCGATCCTACTACTCCTTCGAGAGGCAAGCTCAGGCTAAGATTGAAGCGAACAGGGGACTGCCCGGCTATATAATGGTCGTTCCCGCTACCCTCCACACCGCGTCCCCTCCAACACCGATTCCCAACATTGTACATATTAACAAACATGCCACTTCGCGAGACGGACCCAGACTTCGAAAATGAGATTCTCGAAAAGGCCAAGCCAGCATTAGGCGCAAAGTTCGGGGTTTGCGAATATGATCTCCCGCTGCCGCTGCTCCTCGTCGATGAAGATGCAGAGAAGCCACTGCCATGCCATGAACCTCCTGAAGAAACCATTGCTGTCAGCGCCCATATGTCGGCACGCATTCATGCCTTCTACAAGCAGATTGCTGCCGCCTACAACGAGACTGAGGATCCTCCCGCCAGCATCGCCATCAAGTTCGAAATTCAGCCACAAGAATTTGACCCAGAGGAGCCAAGTTGCCACCATCGCAGGTATCACTCGCGCCGCCTGCAGCTGCAGGACCCCGAGACATTGCCAGATCTGCCATTTGTGAGCAAACTGGCCATCAGATCAAGAGCGTACGGCTCTGGCGCCCAGAACGCGACAGACATCCGCCCTCTGTCTCCCCTCGTGCCATTACAGTGCCTTGCCCACCTATCGGCTGTCCAAGAGTGGAATGCCCCCTGGTTGTGGGAGCGGCCTATGCCAGCCTCCATGCCGAGCAGGGTGATGCGCGAGTACTACACCTGGCCATGGGAGGGCCCCCTCCGAGATGCCCGCCACGAGTTTGGCGCTGCTATCATGGACCAAGAGAAGCACCTCGGCGGTAAAAGGATCCCCGCCAGTCTTACTAGAGCAGCACTGCACTTCTGGCCTTTCTTCTCGCTCCCCAAGCATGACGAGTCCGTGGCACGGCCAAACCTGATCCATCCCGCGGAGAAAGACCCAGTCTCTATCGGCCTGTGTAAGCTCGGTGCGCAGCTAAGCCTGTTTGACGTGCGTGCTATGGTCACTCCAGACCTGTTCCCCAGTCCCGAGGCGCCAGAGGACCAGCAGTGGACACAGATGCGGCGATTCCGGCTCGAGTTTCACTCCCTCCGCCCAGACGGGCGGTGGTACTTTGTCGGCCCTGGTGGCGAAGATCCGCACGACTCTGAACAAGGAGGGTACAAGATCTCAGATGCAAAACACTACCCCCGCGAAACCGACACGGACGAGGACATGAAGCTCGACGCTGAGTACGGCGACAACCCGGACGACGAGTATGATTACGATCTTGACATGTTCCGTGTTGAGCCATGCAGGGAGCGGATCGAGCCCCTGCTTGCGGCATTTGCAAAGTCTCTGACTCACGACAATATGCCGAGCCTCGAGGACGCAGAGATTTTCACGCACTTGTGGTGGGACCCTTCAGACGACAGGGATGTAGAGAAATACGACCTTCCTATGAAACAGGGTCACAGATGGGGTGTCAAGTTCATTGCTGGGCGTGGTAGCAAGAGGCAGAAGGCAGACGATGCTGCTGCAAGATCAACACCACCGGTGGTGCAGTGGCAGGTTGGCGAGTGGAGACCCAGCGAGGAGGTCATGAGTTTGTTTGAGAGCTTGGGACGGCAGGAATGGCTTGATTTTGAGTGGGACAGGTATAGATCTACGTCGGGGCACGACTTGTTGGGAAATAGCGAGTCTTCACCTATCTAGTCGGGCGAGAGACCGCATTGAGTATGAGGAGTTTATCGTCTGAACATCCAGCAGAAAGGACGCTTAATACGTCCATTACCCTTGTATCAAAGTCCCCAACAAACAACAAATCTCCCTAGCTCCATGTATGAATACAATTATACAAGTAATCTTGATGAATATCTTCTACTATCTGGAAATACCAACACAGTACGCCTGCCCAAGCCAAAAGTTCGTCACGCAATCCTTCGAGACAGCAGGGTTCCAGCTATAGAACTGGTCAACTGTGATGCCGTTGTCTTTCGCCATGGACGCGCAGCCATCACCGGTCTGTACAACATCCCACTTGTTACAGTTAGCGGGCTGGCCGGTATGCGTCGGTGCGGGCGGCGTCGGCTTCGCTGTCGATGTTTGCGATGTCGTCTTGGTAGTAGGGGTGCTACCGCCAACGCTGGATCGGCCGACGCAGTAGGCCTGGCCGAGCCAGAAGTTGGTGATGCAGTCTCTGGAGACGGCAGGGTTCCAGGCGAAGAACTGGTCGGCTGAGATGCCGTTGTCGCTGGCGAGGGAGCCACAGCTGTCGCCTTCTGCCACGACGTCCCACTTGTTGCAGTCTGATGGCTGGCCAGTGTGGGTCGGCGCTGGGGGAGTAGGTTTGGCTGTTGGGGACGGGGTAGAGGATCTCGTTGACGATGGTGTTGTCGTGACGACCGAGCCACTGCCGGATCTGCCAACACAGTAGGCTTGTCCCAGCCAGAAGTTGGTGATGCAGTCCTTGGAAACGGCAGGGTTCCAGGCGAAGAACTGATCGACTGAGATGCCGTTGTCGCTGGCGAGGGAGCCACAGCTATCACCCTCAGCCACAACATCCCATTTGTTACAGTCGGCAGGTTGACCAGTGTGTGTAGGAGCCGGGGGAGTAGGTTTGGCTGTGGTTGACGCTGTGCTCGATGCAGAGCTTGTGATGCTGATGCCCTGGCCCTGCCTGTGCGTACAGTACGCCTGTCCAAGCCAAAAGTTGGCGGTACAGTCGGCGCTGACGGCAGGGTTCCATTCGAGGAATGTTGCAAGGGAGATTCCCGCGTTGTCGGCGACGGACTGACACGAGTCACTACCAGACACAACATGCCAGCCGTCACAGTCTGACGGCTGGCCATCGTGTGTAGCAGCTGGTGGCTGCGGCCCGGTACCCGTGGGCTCGGGCGCTATCGTGGTGGCTTGCGTAGGTTCGGGACCCCAGGAGCCACAGTACCGTACGCCAACCTGGAATACGCATGCCGGGTCAGTGATGTTTGTAGTGAGCGAGTTCCAAGCGGCGAAATTGTCAAAGTCGACGTTGTAGTTGGATGCTGCAATCTCGCAGTTGCTATTCCAGTACCCGAACACATCAGGCGAGTACTGGTACTCATCGCCCTCGAAGTAGTAAGCGCAGTCTTTGCGGACTCCGGTGGCCAATGGGATCTTGGTTGGTCTTGGGTCCAGGGTCATGGTGGCGTTGGGTAGCATGGTGAAGGGGATGCCAGTAAAGGATGCGCTGGGGTCAATGGTGATGGAGACATATCCGGGACGACCAGGATAGTTGTTGATGTCACCAACCGCCTGGATACAGTAGCTCTCTTGGGCGAAAAGGTTGGTACAGTTGGAGTTGATGCCTGTATTGAGGAACATGAAGTCGCTGAGAGAAATGGCAAATTTGAGAGTCACCAGGTTGCAGTAGTCGCCGGCTTCGACCTCGTACCAGCGGCCGCATGGCTTGTTAGATCCAATGGCAGTATTGGATGGAATTGGAGCAGCAGAAGTAGGTGTTACTGGAGGAACATTCGTCGTCTGGGCAGGCGGCAGCTTAGGCCCGGGCGGTTCGATACAAAGCGTGGTGCCGTTCATCATGTCGAGGTTGGAACAGACCGGGTTAATGACGGGGTTCCAAGCTAGCAGTTGTGGCTCTGTGATTTTCGCAGCCTCAGCGATGGCTTTGCATGTCGTGTTGACTTCCACTGTGACAGTTTTGCACGTATTGGTGATGCAGAGACTACCCGAAGTTGGGAACTCGTAACAGTAAGCAGCGAGATGATTGTCGGACAGCATCCACGCAGTACCGACACTCTGGGCCTTGGAGATGCTGTAGCAATCATCACTACCCTTGATCTGGTATGTGGTGCCGTCGCAGGCTGACTTGGTGGGCTCCGGCTGGCCGGTGAAATAGTCAATTGTAGACGTGGTAGCAGGCTTACCCGTGATGCCGCAGCTGGACGTCAGGGTTTGGTAAATGGACTCGCTGGCCACTACGGGGCCGTCAAAGTAGGGCGACCCAGATCGCACGCGCAGCCTGGCCGCGAGACACGGGTCACAATCTGAGGGCTTAACAGCGCCCTGGGGAAGTTCATTGATATAGTTGAAGGCGGATACTGGCAAGCTGTTAGTCATAATATACTAGCGGCCCTGAAATTGGCCATCACGTTTTCCAGAAGCTTGTGCGCAGGGCGGGAAACTTACCTCCAGGATTCGTGAAGAAAGCTGCCAGGGCCGCAACCGGACCACAGAAAGCATTGTTATCCTTGAGACATGTGAAGTCATAGATGTACCGGCGGCTAGCTGGCAGCATGATGGGAGATGCGTCAAGGTCGGAAATGACAAGGTTTTTGCCACAGGCGGACCGGACCGAGCTCTCCCATGATTGCAGCGCAGAAGCACACCCAGCGGTACACACGCGAGTCAGCGTGGCAGGAGGGTAGTAGAAGTCGTGGCGGAGGGCCGGGACAAGAGGGTCGCAAGCGACATCAGCCATGAGTGCTGCAGAACATGCCGCATCGAGATCCTCAGGAAGACTGTCGTCGTAGAGCATCTTGACTGCTAGTACAGTGCTAGGTCTCAGGCTCAGAAGAGCCCCAAGACCCAAAAAACATCGCCTCAAGGCCACCATGATGTTGACGGATCGTATTTTCCTACCTCTCTCACCAAGAGTAAAAAGAATGAACAGTGAGTAGAAGAGGGTAGCGCATCCAAACAATGGATGGAGGGAGTACTGTGTCTACATAGGCATGAGCAATAACTGGGGACCGCAAGGATCATAAGCAATTCAAAAAGTGCCAATGACTCCAGAGTAATGGAGGCGCAGAACAGTCGCCCAGGTCGAAGGGAAATTTTCCTCCGAGGAAGTGCAGCCGATTCGACTTGTCGTCGTCCCAGCCGGTACGAGACGGGATGCAACCGCCCGTCGCAATAGAGAGGATCATAAGAGCCTGCTGCCAAGATATCAATGATCGCCAATCCAGGTCACCCGAGTGATCCACTCTAGGAAATTTTCACGTACTTTGGTAGAAGAACGGTCAAAGTACTATACATAGACCATTTAATCTACGACTACCTGCCCAAATGGGAGAATTTCTTAGTGATGGGGCGAAATTAGATGCAAATTTGATTTCTGGATGCTACGAACATGTGATGGGTTATCTCGCTTCTGTGTAAGGCGTGCAACTACGCAGTCACTTTGGACAGCTCAATCTCCACTTTTCAAGTCTAGCGTAGTAAGGCGAACCGCTGGCCTGTCACGGTCGGTACGGGACGGTGGTAAATGCCGAGGCAAGGCTTTCTATTGCTTGTGTGCTTTGGGTTTATGCAGGGTTCATGCAGGGGTAATGAAGCGGCCCGCTTTTCGGTACTATATCTAACCCTCATCAGTAAGCACCATATCAGATGAACATTCAGCTTTCTCCTAGAAAGGCAATGCTTGGCAGTTTCCTCCGAGCGGATGAATGGCAAAATAGGAAGATCACCTTTTTTATGTTGACATACGATACTTTTCGGCCTTGCCAAGCAGCAGAGTACAGTAGAGTCGAGGCCTCGCCGCCTAAGCTTCAGTATGGCCTTTGGTACATGCACGGCAAGGAAATTTAGTATGAATATCAAGATTGAGGTTGGGGGCCTGGTTGCTCCAGAACACCAGCCAAGCTCTTTTATCACACGATACTCCGCGGCACACTCTCTCTCTTCGGCCGACTTCTCTTTATAGATATCTGGCAGCTGACTTTGCTTGTTGCTTCTGCAAATGCTCCTTCTTTTCATTTCCTTGTAACCTCTCCAACCCCCCGTCACTCGCTTACTGGGGACCACATTCTTTTGATCATCATTGTCTTTTGTTGCGGGCAGAGTCACCCAAAGCTCAGCCCTAAACGCAACTATGGGATTATGGTCCCAATTCCCATGGAGCTGTGTGCTTCTATCTACTCTCATTACCCCGTCTCTTGGAGCAGTCATTACAGCAAGGCCTGGTAGTGCGGGCGCTGTTAAGGTACCCGAAATCCCTGGCGCCTGTCGCGCCGTTATCTCGTAAGTAAACTTTCCTCAGCTATGTCATAGAGCTTGGGTCAGTAGAGTCCATTATGCTGACTTGCCATCCCAAAATTCTAGACCCATTGACTACTCGGCCAAGAACCGTCGTGACCACGAGCTGCCAGTCTGCAGTGCTGACAACTCCGGTCTTGTCGTTGCTCGTGACAACAATGGTATCATTGAAGACGAGGAGCGCGAACTAGTCCCGGCCTCACTTGAGACTGGCGTGTCTCTGATAGGACGCACCGAGCTCTCTTCCCTGTTTGGACGACAGGTAGTTGGTGGCGATGACTATACCTGCGGCCCCGACCGCCCTTGCAAAAACAAAGCTTGTTGTCCTAAGGCAACTGGTCAGTGTAACTACGGCGAGAAGTATGTCCCCACTCCCCCTCTTTCCAGTCGGTCGGCTTGTTGAGCAATGGTTTTTCCTTGCTCTTCCTGTTGTTTTCGTTATTTGTGTCGGGATTCTCTGGAATATGACTAATATCTTCTTTTTTCTATGCAGAGCCTGTGGTACATCTGGAATATCTCCCAATGAGGTATGCTGGTCCAACTGCGATGCCAAGGCAGAATGCGGCAAAAATGCAGCAATACCGGGCCAAAAGTGTCCTCTGAACGTCTGCTGTGGCAAGTGGGGTTTCTGTGGAATGACAAAGTACGTAGCATTCCAAGTCATGAAGACGTTGGTGATGCGGAACATTATTGACAATGGAGCAAAATAGGGACTTTTGTGACAAGGAGGACCATGGAGCTACTGGCGGGTGCCAGTCCAACTGCGATCAGCCAGGTCCCAAAAACAAGGCTTCCGACCAGCTCAATCGTGTAATTGGATATTATGAGGCATGGAGACATGACTCCAAATGTCAGGACATGGTAATTACACCATAGTCCCCAACCTCATGTATGTCCGACTGACCGCGAGATACAGGGCTTGGACGATATCCCCGTCAACTCACTCACCCATCTGTATTTCTCTTTTGCTTTTATCCAGCCGGACTTCCAGATCGTCGGCATGGATAATCTGCCCGATAGGCTGTTTACAGACTTCACCAACCTCAAGAAGAAGAACCCAGCCCTCAAGATGATCATTGCAATTGGTGGGTGGACGCATAATGACCCGGGCCCTCTACAAAAGGTGTTTAGCAACATGGTTAGTACAAAGGCGAACCGCTCCAAATTTATCGGCAACCTCATGTCGTTCCTCCGCATGTACGCCTTCGATGGTGTCGATTTTGACTGGGAGTATCCCGGTGCGGACGATCGCGGTGGTGTCCCCGAGGACGGCGTGAACTTCACCCAATTCCTAAAGGAGCTCCAGGAGGAGAACAAAAAGCAGCCCGTCAAGTATATTGTGTCATACACAGCTCCGACGAGCTTCTGGTATCTGCGCCACTTTGATCTTAAGTCGGTTCAATATACCGACTTTGTCAATGTCATGTCATATGAGTGAGTGATGGGTTTTTTCCTTCTTTTTTGCACTGCAACTAATGACATGAACAGTCTTCACGGTGTCTGGGATCGTGAGAACCCGATTGGTTCTCATATCTACGGCCACACCAACCTGACGGAGATGAGCTTGGCGTTTGATCTGTTCTGGAGAAATGATGTGCCAGCTAACAAGTTAAACATGGGCCTTGGTTTCTATGGCCGCGCGTTCCAGCTGGCGGATCCATCGTGCAATAAACCCGGCTGTCTCTTCAAGGGAGGCGCGACCAAGGGAGCATGCAGTGGCGAGTCTGGCATCCTGAGCTACCGCGAGATCCAAGAGATTATCAAGAACAAAAAGATCAAGCCGATTCATGACAAGCAGGCAGGTGTTAAGTACATTACGTGGAATACTGACCAGTGGGTGTCGTTTGATGACAAGGAAACATTTAAGCAGAAGAAGGACATGGCGGCCAAGCTCGGCCTTGGGGGCTACCTGATCTGGGCCATTGACCAGGACGATGCCGAAATGACTGCGCTCGCTTCAGTCCTGGACCCCAAGCCCTTGGGTGATTTCAAGTCGATCGATAAAGGAGACGAGAACTGGACGGGTACCAACGACAAGTGCTACATTACGAAATGTGGTGTTCAAGACTGCCCGTCGGGCGAGATCAAGATTACTGACCAAAAATGCGGCAAGAACCAGAAGAGCGCTCTCTGCTGTCCCCTGTCGGGAGCGCCTGACCCCAAGTCGTGCACATGGCGTGGAGGTGCGACGAGATGGTGCAACGGCTACTGCAAAGACGACGAGGTCATGACGCACATGAGCAAGTACGGCGGCGGCCACGACTGCTGGGATGGCCAGATGGCGCACTGTTGCGAGAGCTCGCTGGGAGAGAAGAACGTGTGCAAGTGGCGAGGGGTGGGCGAAAAGTGCCACAGTGGTGAACTGCCTCTGACCTTCTCCGGCACCGTTCTGGATATCCTCGACGATGTGGCCAAGATCATCTTGCGCATTGTTGGACGTGCGTACCCGCTGGCAGCTCTTACGGGGCTGCTGCTGGTCGAGGTTCTCGAGGAGCTGGATATCGACACTAAGAAGCTCTACTGCTGCCCGGAAAAGGAGGTGTCCAAATGGAAGAACTGCGCGTGGTACGGGAAGCCCGGCAACTGCTTCGACGGCCACTGTCCGGACATGAAGACGGTTCAGATCACCGACTCGTACTTTGGCGGCAGCGACACTTGCGGTATTCACGCTGACCGTGTCCGTACCTTTTGCTGCGAGTCGGATGGCGAGCCCCTCTTCCTGCCCGTTGACCTCAAGAACTTGTTTGAGCACCCACCAGAGGGCGGCTCCGACACTGACTTCATCTTCAAGACGGACAAGACGTCAGACGGCGGCGACGACAACCCCAATGATGCGGCCTTCCAGTTCGTCGTGCTCGTCTCGCCCGAGGCGCTCCAGATCTCGCTCGACAAACGCGACGGCTCCAACTGGGACGTCTTTGACTGCAACGACTCCATCTCCGAGGGCGAGCACACGGTACGCATGGTCTGCAACGACCACACGCCAGACAGCAACTGCCACAAGATTGGCCTCGGCCATGGTGTCCCGGGCACCATTCTCCAGATGCCCAAGGGCTGTGGACCAGGCAAGTATGCAGTCGCAAAGAGCATGACGCCGGCCCCGGGCAGTACCAGCGACCATGTCAAACTGCTGCCCCGTCACCTGTCCCACCTCGCCAGCCTCGAGCCTGTCGTCTACGAACTGACGTTTGACTATGACTTCCACCGAGTGCCGCGTGACATGGGCAACACGCAGATGCGTATCGACTACAGCAATCAGGACGACTACTGGAAAAACATCGTCGCCGGATCTGCCACCCGCAAGCGAGACGTCCACGGCCGCAAGAGACTGGCCAAGCGCACACTGGAAGACGTCGGCGGAAACCCAGTGCGCTGGCTCGAGGAGGAATTCCGCGATGATTTTCACTTCGACAAGATTGCCCCTCGCGACCTGCAAGAGCGCTGGTTCGGCAAGAGCATCCTCGACTGGCTGGCTGCCCTCGTCGTGCCCGAGATCAAGCGTGAATTCACGCACAAGTACGACGACAGCGTCACGGCAAAGCTGTTTGACGAGTCGTGGAACTGCCCCGGAACGGTAGATGGTGTCAACTACGATGGCCATCTGCTTGGCCAGGCCGTCCTTGACATCGAGGTCGAGTCCAGCTTCGGCTTCACCCTTATTGTCGAGAGTCTCACCTTGCCCCTTAATCTCGAGCAGAGCTACCTGACCTTCTACAACAAGGGCAGGGTCACCGGTGTTGTCACCCTTGAGGCCCTCGCTCGTGTGACGTACGAGCAGAAAGAAGTCATTCTCAACTTACCATTCCCCGGTGCCTCGTTTAAGATTCCTGGAATCGGCACAATCGGTCCTCAGCTCACGGTCGAGGGCAGCATTGATGCCTCGCTCGGCATGGCTGGCTTGATTGAGACCAAGCTGGAGATTGCAAAGTGGGAAGTGAGTAGCAAAACCTTTTGCCTCTTGTTCATTCAGACCCCCAATACAAGGAAGAACATTGCTAACCACTCATACCTCTTCCTAGGTGCGCCAAGTCATGCCTGACACCAATTCCTACAAGCCCGAGCTCATCGACAACAGCAAGCCAAGCCTGGATCGGACGGGTGACTTCTCCGGAATCAAAAAACCCGAATTCTACGCAGGGGTCACTGCTTCTGGAGATGTCTCCTTCAAGCTATCGGCCGCTGCCGAGTTTGGCGTTCGCTTTGATCCCAAGTGGAAGGTTGACCCGGCAGCCGCTGCAGTCGTGGGCGAGGTCAGCCTAAAGACCAAGTTCGCAGCAGGTGTCTCAACAACGGCAACGTGCCCCTTTACCTACGGTCTCGATATCGGCGCTCGCTTGTTTGCGAGAGCAACGGCGCCCAAAACATTTGGCTGGGCTGGTGGTGAGGTCAACCTGACGGATCCGTGGGAGAAGACCATCATCAAAGGCGGCACTTGTCCCAACCTGGGCCCAATACCTTCCAAAAGAAGTATTCAAGATTGCAGCCACCTTCTCATAGAAGGCAGCTCTGAAGAGAACGACGTGAACAGGAACATATCGAGGTTGGGAGCTGCCGAGCCCGATGCGGAGTCTATTCACAGCTCTGGCACCACTCTGCTCACGAGGCACATCTCTGGCGGGTATATGTCGTCCCTGGTCAAGAGAGGTGGTGTATACGGTCCAGCCCTTACTCTCAATGCCGGCGAATATTTCTGCCCTTCTAAAGACGGTGAAAAAGGCATCACGTGCAAGGAAGCATACGCTGGCCTAGCAGAGAGCAACGAAGGTGGCATCTGGACAGACGCCAAGCACAAGAGGGAAGTTCTGGCACCCACGTCTACCATTGATGAAAACGCCATTGCTGCACATTTCCATGCTCATCAGGAGCGAAGCCATGACCATGGTCACCACGCAGGAAGCGAGGCACTGCACATGTTTGACAAGAGAGCCAAGGAAAAACTTGTCCAGGCTTGTGATCGGGCATGCGATATCTCAGGCGACTTCCCCCCAGGCGGCCAGCTGAATGGCTTTGATTGGGGCTGGGTCGATCCTGAGGACTGCAGCAACTTTAACTTTGGTGACCCCTTGCAGGCACGCGCTGCAGGCGTCCAGTATCACACGGAGCATGTCCTCGAGGCCCAGATGATCGACCTTTTCTTCAAGTATCTCGACAAAAAGAAGTCTAAGCAGCCTGACCCGAAGCCAGGTGCGGCCCAAGGAGCCACCGTTTCCTTCTGTGACTATGTCAATGAGCTGTGGGATGTGCCTCCTTTTGTATGGCCCAACGAGGACACGACCGGCGGCGTAGGCAAGGCTTGGAACCCCATCATGCACATTGCAGCGCAATATCCGACAAGGACATACAAGAAGGAAGAGTTCATCGCTCTCGAGTCTGCCATCAACACGCCTTCTAAGACTAGTGCGTGGGCAGGCAACAACCCGTGGAACTATGGCACTTGGGCCAACGATATTCCAAAATACGCAGAGGCCAGGGTGATTCTTCAGAAGATGCGCAGCACAATGGGCTCTCGCTTGTACCAGAGCCACTCGACTATCCAGAAAACAATGAAGACCCAGACGGATCGGATAGGAAAGATACTCGATGCTCTCGACACGACACTGCTACCCGCCAACCGACGCCCTGGATACGCACAATGGTCGAAGCAGAATCTCAAGTCCGAATGGCTCACTTACATGAGAGGTCAATACACCAAAATGATGACGCAGACCAACAGTCTTATCACTAAGCACCTTCAAACGATGGTAGATGCATGGACCACACAAGCAGAAAAAGACAAGTGGAAGGACCTTCCGAACCAATCAGCCGCGAAGTTGAAGGAGAATAAAGAACATCGCGATTTTATAAAGGCGATCGAAGACTTCAAAACAAAATGGAACAGCCTGCCAGCATGGAACAACCCGCTGTGATAGCGATGAATTGTAGCAGCGCAGTTTGTCTTTATTATTGCTATCATCGTCATGATTGTAGGATTTAATCAATTCCTGATATCTCCTATTTGTATTATTCAATTTTTCGTAATGTAAATATGTATTATGAGCGAAGTTGAGATTTGTACATTCGATCGAATCAAAAACATCAAGTATACGTGTACTACTAGCGGCTAAATATATGCCTCTAAAATCGAAGATTGGTAACGTTGATAGTATAGACTTGTAAAAAGTTCAATGTAGATTGGCATTGATTGCGAGGAAGACTACATTTTAGTTACAGTCGCTTCGAACGTCGTCGTCTCGAGGTTTAGAACCTTCCGCTTTACATCAAAGTTCTAGTATAATCCCCCACAGCCACCAAAGACATATGTTCATCAACCCCGACGTTGCGGGCACCTTTGTATATGCGTAGTAATCCCTGGTTACATCGACGCCTCAATCAAAAAGTACGCTGATGCATCAAAGCCTCCAACAAACCAAAGCGCAAGTCCAAAAGTGTCAGCTACTTAGCCCTGGGAGCCCCATTTAGGGCTGACACCCTGTCACCGTCGCACTGGCGAAAATCCGGGGGTTGGGGGAAGGACTAGACTAGTACTGCACACCATGAACGCTTAGTTCACCTGCGACGCATGGGATGTGCATTCTTCATGTCGCTCTTTTAGCTTTACCCCATGCAACTCTGGCATGATGGGTGCCACGCGAGCGTCGTTCTAGCTTGTTCCCCTGCAGTCTGCCCCGTGTGTAGGTGGTCGTATTTAAAGTTTGGCCGAGGTTGCAAAGCTCGGCATGCGACATGCGCGCGCACAGGGCTGGCTCATCGAAGAGATTTCGCAACCACGGAAATTTAGACACATGTCTGGATCGCTCTTCATATGCGAGTGTAAGTGTTTTGATCTCCGATGGTGCATGACTTCTCTCGACACAAAGGATATGATTAAAAGCACGCAGTGCCAGATGCTACTGACTAGTGACGATCCTGCGCGTGCTTGGGCGATCACGTTGAAAATGGGGTCACGTAGTATACGAACTACGTACTAGTGTTACTCGTATTCGCTCAATGATCGGACCGTTGGAATACCACGTGTGCTGTCAAGGAGTATAAAAGATGGGGTTGAATGCGCTATATCAGTTCTGTATTGCAAAGTGATGCCCAAAGAAAGTTGTTTGGATATGCGAAACGGGGTTGGGCCGAGTGCTGTCGGGATATCACAGTCGTGTTTTGGAGGATCGACCAACCCGGTGCGAGTGCTAGCTTGCAATGTGCGATATACGTTTGGACTCTGGTTGATTCCTGGATGAGTCGACTAGACTTTCGGGTCATGCTGCCTCTTGAGTCGGCGACTCGATGTCCTGACTGCGGATTCCAGGAAGACAGCGTAATGTTGATAATCTGACGAAATACGATGACCAAAGAAGGCATTTCAGATCGTGTCTTACACTCGCGTCCCGTCTGCCTTTCAAGAACTGTGTAATAAATTTGTTTCATTAATCCCATATCACGTACTCTTTACGTACTCCCTGTCAAGTATAGCTTTGTCGGACGCTGAATCCTCAAGAACAGAACTGGACACCACAACGGTGACGGGTTGTTCTCGGCTGTTATGATCCCGCGACTCTCCCGCCTGACCGGAGTTGTGCTTGGTGACGAAGGTGTCCACTGGTTGCAGCTCCATGGAGCGATCTTCACCTACATTATCGCCATCACAATCGAACCTCGTGAAGTTCTGTGTTGAGAGTCTGTAGGGGTCCTTGCCGCCGTCTTTGCTTCGTTGCTTCGATACCTTGAATGTGGCGCCCGAATAGCTTGAGCCTGTACTCTTCTTGTCTTCCAACGACCTGTAGCTCTTCTTCTTGCTTGATTCGTATGACGGACCACTCTGGCCATAGCTTGAGGGTGCCTGAGTCTTGTTCTTGAAGCCATTTATCATGAATCTTATTAACGCCTGTACTGTGGGGACGGCAGCACAAAAGTGGCCGAGGCTGCTAGCGATAAAGGTACTCATGGACGAAGCGACGATGGTGTAGGTCTGGTCGCTTTGATCCACAACACCCTTCAAGAAGGGCACACGTGCGATTGCGACACCGATGAGACTAAGCAAGTCAGTACGTGTTGCATAAGTATACAATGAGTTATGAACGCCTTACAGCAAACCGACACCAAAGAACATGAGGAGCTCGATCTTCTTTGATGCCGCCATTTGCAGCTTGAGTACGATCGGAACGGGAAGGGCGAACAGGACGACCTCTGCAATGATCTCGTAGACAACTGAAAGCTTCAGTATGATGAGCCAGTCGAGACACTTTGCTGTCTTTGCAGCTTCGAGATCCCACTGGGCACGGACCGGATTGCACCGGATAGCCGCTGTGAAGATGAGGGGAAGTGTGAAGCAAGCTGTAAAAGCCATGAAGGCAAAGACAGCGCGCTTCAACCATACATTCGGGAAGATGCGGAGGTACAAGCATAATATGCTGTATTTGAGTAGTAACATCTCCACTGCCCAGAGGATGGTGATTATGTAGGCTGTACGGCTGTCAGTACGATATGCAGGTTATATGTGTTGGGATTCGTACTCCACAGCCCAATGTCGTACACACGCTGATACGTCAAGTCCCAAAGATGCTTGCCGACACCTGCATCAACGTTGAGTATGAAGCAGACCATGAGCGGAATGCACAAAATCTCCAGGCGTCGTCAGTATGGAAGAAAGCGGCCACTCCTTGTGGACTTACAGCTGATGCAAGATGGACCCAATCGTCCCACCAGAAATGATTACCACCAACCCATCGCGATGCAAAGCGCATAGCAACAGCGACGACAGGTATTATGCCTGTTACATATGCTGTGACCATCATGAGCCGTGTGTACGAATCGTGTGGCCGATTGCAGAGATCGGCTTGTGCTTGAAGGATTTCTGTATAAATGTCAGTGATGTTTAAAATTGATGCTACCATAGATCTACCAAACGTCTGGTCAAACGTGCATCTGTCCAGCAAGCACGGTTGCAGGATTGCGGTCGAGTTTTTGGAGTTGCATTGGCACTCAAGGTCGAGAAGACCGCAACCGATGAGAGGCAACTTCTCCGCGATACATTCAAGCTACACTGCTCAGCTAAATTCATATACATACGTCTTCGATAGAGACCATACTCCGCATGGTGGTATCCTGGCTAATGCGTCCGCAGTGCTGTCTGGTGCTGCAGCCGACAAGGTGAAAGCACTGGAGCACAGCGCAATTGCAATTACACGGTGCCAAACCATTACAAAACATAAAGAAGGTGACTTGGGAACCTGAAGCCGGCAGCAAAAGGTATTTGTTGTGTCCGCGGACAGTGGCTCATTGACATGAGGCTTCCAGCGCTATTGCTTCGACTAGGAACGACCACATTCTAGTCGTCCTTGACAACTACCAGTGGTACCTGTGACACTGACACATGCCATGCCAAAATTTGGCCGACTTATCGCACAGGCAGGGGATCGTCCAAGCATCATCCTGACTTGAAGAGTTCCATGCACGCGTTGAACCTCCGACAGGCAGCCAGTCCTGGCCCCGCTACCATTGATAGCTTCATGATCGAAAACTCCGATTGGGCAGACATTGAGCAGGATTGTCGATAAGATTGTTCGCCGATGAAGACATGTGGGGTACAGGGATGTTGTAGATCTTGTTACCGGTATGATCCGATCTGCATACTAGGAGTGCGAAAAGGAAAGGATGTTAAAGCAGCAACCAGCCTCGTAATCACCACAATGGTTCTGCAATTGTGGACCCGAATATTTCCGTGGCACTTTCTGAGCAAAAAAAAATTGCTGCAGCGCCGACTGAGGTAAGTGAACCGCGTCTCTTCGGGCGCAGACTTCCGTTGTTACTATGTAAATTCGCCTATTGCGCCACTAGTGCCATGATCAACATGACACACGCCCCTGGGCCCATTCCCAAACCTTAAAAAGCCTCCTCGGGTCAATCGGATGTATACCAGCCTAGTGCATTCTCGTTTTCAAAACACCGGCTCTATTAAACTGCCACCCCCTTCAGGGCGGTCGACCATGCTGTCTAAGTCAAATAATTTATATGTGTTTGATGTTCCTGAGAAAAAATGCCTTTCATTGCGTCATGAGGTTCCCAGTGGACAACATCCTTGTACATAGTTGTTCAAGTCAACCCTGAGGTCGAGAGACGTACCTCGTCACGAGGCATGTTTGCGAAATTAGCTTCTTCGGCCTGGGCCTCATAAATTTAGGTCATACATACCTGCTCTTTATCCGTTTTTCCTTCCAGCACTGAGTCTTCGATTTGAATACGATGCTTAAGAGCATAGCTGGACTTTTGCGCACGCAGAGAGTTTATGCCAGAGTTTTTTCGGTCTCTGCAGGTATCAGACCAGTAAGGCATTTTCTTTGACTTATCGTCCTCGAACGGCGTCTTTAGTATTCGCATTGAAGGAATATGACATTCAGCGTGCTTTTAGAACATGTTGGATCTACATATAGTCGCTATTCTGTGACAAGCTACTGTCAACCTGCTCAAGCCATGCAGTAGAAGCTTCTTCCGTGAATGAGTCAACGGGTGCAGAATTCCGTCACGGGTATAAAAGTCGGCATGTTAATTCCCGATTAGGCTCCATTTACTCTTTCTATCTATTACTTAAGCGCACCACTCCTTTAGCACTGCTAGCCAGGCTGTCAGAGTTACCCTTTACTAAGTACATATATCATGTAAGGCGTGCCTGTAGGGCGCGCTCATTGCTCCCTGCGATTCCTTTGGAGATCTGGTTCTTTGGCTCGTCTTTGACTGTTTTTTGAGCCTGTTTTTTCGGCTCGTTGTTGGGCTGGTTTTCTGACTGGCTTGATTGGCGGAGATTCTAGCGTGATCAGACGCTGTCCGAATACGGAGATTTCTATCGTCTTGGGGCGGCCAATTAGCGCAAAGCTTCTTCGTGCCAATCAGGTCACATCTCTTCGTGCACAAAAACCTTTCCGGGACCGATTGTAATATGCAGCTACAGATACATGAAAAATTGCTTGGGAATAAGTATGTAACCACAGCATAAAAGCCACACTCCATATGCTGGCTAACGCTTCGTCACACGCATTGTCAAGCACTTTGGCGATCGCAACACCAGCGCAGGACCCAATACTTCTGGCCACAACATCACTTACACATTACCTATATCTAGCAGTATCATGCTTTAGATTCTAAGCTTGTATATGTTTAATCAAAGCGTAGTATTGAACCAGCTAGAGGGCTCCCGTCACTACTTGACAACGCGTCATCACGACTTCATGCGTAGATTTTGTAACAAGATCGGAGTAAACCTCGTAGTCGTCTTTGAGACGCCCAAAGTCTTTGTTGCGTTTGCTCCCTATGCCGTCAATATTTACGAGCCCCGTCTTATTCGGCCGCCTTTCCTTGGCCGATCCTTTGTCGGACCGATTTTATATGCTGCTAAAATGGGACCATGCGATGAGCACAAGTGGAGGCAGCGTAGGCAAACATGCAATTCTGATGCTAGATGGAAATGTCGTCCTGGTCGTGCGCTCTTACGGTGGTTTGTTCGGAAAAAAATGACCTCGAGGGTTTGAGCTACAAGCAGCGATAGACAGTGGGTAGAAAAAGCGGAATCATCATCTCGGTTTACCTTACTGCTTTCGTGGCTCTAAAGGAAGCAACCGTCAAGGCTATGGTCGGCGGTTAATCCTTACTTTGAACACAATTTGATGTACGCATGTGCGCTAGATAAGTACCCTTGACTCCTATATAGCAGGACTAAAAAGCAGGTCTAGGGTGACTACTGTTACGCCGCTACGTGCGAGATAGTCTTCTACCACGATTTAGAGAATGAGACATAGAATAGCGCCATTTCGAGGCTTAAGCACCAATTGGTGCGCGTTTTTGTCGAAAAGGTTATTGATAAGCCGCGGCATGAGATCCCATCCATGTACTTCTTCTGCGAAGCCGACAAAGCGCTTCCGCTAACAGCAGATGTCACAGAAGCTAGCTAAAGATGCACTGAGTTTCAAATCAATTGGATGGCATCCACCTTTTCTAAGCCAGCTGCAGGAGGTTGTTGAAGATTGGCCAAAAGAAGAAATAGAATTGACATGTTCTTCATTTTCATCGTGATGCCTGTAAAATAATCATTTCGTACCTTATACCCTATAGCTCACCTACACTGACTGTTGTGATAAGTGCTTCTATTCCTTCGACACGTACATAGCCGCTAGTAGCGTATCCACCGTTAATTTGGTTGGTTTTTCTGATGCAACGAAGTCCAGCAGTCTCGATAAAGTCCAGGACTTGGAGGTTTTAGTCGCCCGGGACTCCATGATTTGAGTTAGCTCCCAACTAATCCAAGCGCCTGAAGAGGTATCTTGCGATCGTAACAGAAGCCAATGTTACCTGCAGTAGTGTCTATTCAGCAAGTTAGGAGGCCAGCATTCGACCGTGCCAACCCCGCGGTTCTTCAGTGTTACAGGTTCGCAGTCCCAAAGATCGTTTTGCCCTTACTCTGGAGACGCATGTCCCATCGCTTAAGCAATGCTTGAGCTACATTTCTGCTGAAAAGTTCAGCAATCTGAGAGTTGTGATCGACAGTGCAGCAATTATGGTATATTCCTATGGTACTTGACGCTTTACAGTATACGAGCGAGTATTTCGAGAAAACAAGGCTCTTCCATGGTCATAATAGCCATCTTCACTTGTTCCGCCCTCTTTACAGTTGCCATAGGATGCCAGCCTCTGCTACGTGTGTCTGTCTACCAGGAATCGAGGGAGAAGATTTAATAAAGCTATGTATCGATTCTCCGCCTTGGAAATGCCGAAGTGGCTGCCAAAGGACCGTATCGGTACAGCTCTACACATTAGGCTAACACTAATTTGCACTGATAGCAACCTGGGTTTCAAAGTTCCTAAGGAAGCTTAACTAAGTATTTGATACTTGATTGACTCTTGTCTAGCTTGAAGTTTGATCACGTCTCATCTATTCCCATTTATAAGATGAGGCTCATTATGAGCAGCTAGGCCGCTGTCCACTCATGTTATAGCGGCACTGCAACAGGAAGGACTGGAGATAATCACAGCCTCACATTCTTCAAGAAGAACAAAACAAGAGCTAGAGGATATGGCTAGGTCTTATGGCGTTGTAAGCCAGATTGTTAGGTTACCGGGGCAGGTTCCACCAACTTCTTCGTGCTTTGGAGGACGCCCATGGAAAATTGTAGCTGGTCACAGTGCCTATTGGAGAAGAAAGATTGGTTCTTGTAGCAAACAAAGGTCAAACCATCTTAGCAGTTTTCAAGACTAATTTCTCGTCGCAGGAGTCGAGTTCACTTGATCCGTGCAGTGTGGTGGGAAAGAGGATCACAATTTCTGAGATTGGTTTTACAGTCCAAGAATCTCGCGTCCTCAGCGCTATCGCTATGGGAACATTAACATGGATTTAAGAGATGAGAAAACTAGCTATCGTATTGCGTGGAGGGGCTCAAAAGCCATTGGTTTGAGGTTTTAGATGAGACCTAAAGTCCCAACATAGGTGAATGGGATCGTAGAGTCCCATATTATCTTTCAAAGCTGGACCACCATTTCTGTCTCGGCAGACCCTAATATCTATAGAGCGGCTTAGGTCTAACTTCCCGTGGCACTAGATCCTCAAAAACTTATGCGACCAGCACACCGACGAAACGTGCAACAGTCGCGTGCCGAACTTTGTGGTTCAGTCGGACTGCAGTAGAACAGACTGTACAGATGATCATCTTTTCGCTTGCATCAAATACGAGAAAGTCTGTTGTTGGAGGTTTCTGCTATTCGATGCAAGCGTCAGCTGTTGACAAGTATACCAAGCAATGGACGTCTTGCATACTACCGCGGCAACGGATTCTTGGATAGAAAAAACCCATTGCCTAGCTTCTTCCGGTGGGAAAGATGAGGTTGAAAACGTTGCCTGCGTGCGGAATCTCTATAGAGCATCCATTGCAGCAACAGGCAAATATAAGAGATGAGAGCATCTAACATGTAAACACATAGACGATAGAGTCTTCGTGATGGGGCTAATATGGCTGCATAACGTAGTTTCGAGTCGCGTCCGCGCCCAAAACGCGTTCTAAGGGGGCACTCCAGCGCTTCACTGTTTTTGTGCAGCACAGAGACGCGTTCCATGAAGGCTTAACCGCGTTACACTGTTAACAAAGGGGGATGAGGGCAGTTCCGCGTCGGCATCTTATATTAGGTGAAGTTTGGAAGAAGAGAGAAAAGCTTGTATTTTGTCTGTTGTATCCATATATGCATGAGACTTCGTCTTAGTGGTCTTGTCTAGTGCTACTTTCAAAGATGCTGATTTCTCTCAGAAAAACACTCTTTATGTTGCATCTTATACTCAGTGCTACGTCACAATAAGGCTCCACCGCCTCTCACAAATCGAACCCTTCACAATTTATAACGTGTTGACCCTCAAGTACAACCACTAATATATCAGAGAAACAATTCAAATTTTCACATTATTTACAGAAGTCATACCCTTGATTTGCGAATTGATTGCAAATCCAAGCTCCAGAATCATCACCTGCTATCCAAAAGGTTCCATCATCCCCAACGCTAGTATGGAAGTTCATGCACGTCGAGTACCCATACCGATCGTATTTAACACAACGAGCGGTGAGTATATCCTGCCACGAGATCCTGGCACTATCGGGTGTACCGACATTCCAAACTGACGAGTCAAACATTGGTCCATTAATTAATGAGTCCCCATTCATCCGGCACTCGTATGGGCCGAAGTCACGGTTCAAAGGCACATAATCGTCCCATACATTCCATTCCGTCCAGCATGCGTCGGTGCTATCGCCATGAACACGGAGATTGAAAGAAAATCGTGCGGTGGCGAGTTGCGCTATAATTGCTAGAACCACTAGTGGGGCTCCTGCGTACTTAAGGTTAGAACTTTGCTTCTAAGTATTAGTCTGTTTAGCCACTCACTGCTCAACATTTTTATAGATTGGGCTGATCGAGACTCAGAAAGGGGTTTTGATAGGACAATCGATTCACTAAATGGTTTATCTAGTTTCGATGTTTGTAGCGGATGAATTTTCAATGTCCTGAGGCCCTGACATCCTTTATAGCTCTCGATTACGAGTTAAGTTAGTCTATCGCTTAGTAGCAAGCGGATAGATATAGGCAGCTAGCCTTTTCAAGTATAGGGCTATTGTGCCGAGCAGCGCTCAGACAATACGTTTAGACGCTCGGCGTACTCTAATAGCTATGTCCATGCGCGCAATGCCTGGAGTCGCCCAACCTGTTTCAATCAAGTTAGCTTCGTCCAGCTACCCGATTGTAAGCCACGCAGCGTATCTGCGCTTATGCACAGCTCAGACATTCGGGATGTCCGGTGCACTATGTCACTTTAGGGTTAAAGAAATTACGCGTTTACATGCAATTGGCCATAATGTACTCCGTGCGTTAGCTTAGCTTAGATTATATAATCAAGATCACGCTAAGACTATCTATCAGGCCTTAGTATGTGATGGCAGCCATTAGGAACATGAGGCGAAGCAAGGATTAGATTGTGATGGTTAAGCGCTCTCGTAGTAGTTAGTAGCAATGTGGTTACTACACTTTTGCGGGCCGAAAATAACGCGTAGCTTAAATAGAAATAGCTACGGTGGTAAATGGGTAGGGGTTGTGTCGGTGGTGGGTTGCTAACACCTGGGTAGGTGTCGGTGTAGGGTCTTATATAAGCAGTAACCCAACACTACACTAACCTGTTACGAACCTAAGGAAGGGACAGCTAGAAGATCAAGGAAGAATGAAGGAAGAAGCCCATATCAAGCCCTCACGAAGTAACAAGAGCATTGTTAAGAGTATAGCTCGAGTAGAAGTAATATAAGACTTCTAGTGTCAAGCTTCTTATTTGTTGGTTTTCGCAGATAGAGCGGCAGGGTGCAATATTAGACAGTAGCGTGCAAGTAGAATAACTCTCTGTATTGTACTTGTACTTAAAACTTAAGTTGAACACATCAAGCTATAAGGGCTTGATGCCTAATGCTATATACTTGTGCAGTCCTAGTGTCCTAGCAGTCCTAGTAATAGCGAGGGGTTGTAGGACTACGGGGATCGGTAGGACTGGTCACGTGGTCCTGGTGAGTCCTAGTGCATAAAGCGTGCCAAGGCTGAGTAGGATCTGTAGGACTCGTTACGTGACTCCTTTTCTTGCTGCATTCCCGTTCCCTTATAGATTACTCGTTAAACAAATGTAACAGCGAAATGCCCTCCACATTCTGAGGCTGGTCGTAACACTTTAGTAGGAATTTAACACTATCCAAGTATACTACTCTACTATCTTACTAGATAAGCCTTATAGAATACTAGTGTAAAGCTTACTAGCTATAGTGTAGGACCTAGTAAGAGAAGTATAGATCTAAACTCTATATAATATATAACTATAGAGCGACTTAAGATCCTATATATATTCTATTAAGCTATACGCTATGTTAAAAATATAGAGTAAAGATGTAAGAAGCTAATAGAGACTCTTTATTACTAGCTTTCTTACTATACATAAATATAAGTATATTAGCTATAATTAGCTTAATTAAGAAAACTAAGGTAGTATTATAGGCCTAGTATAAAGGAAACCCTAAGAACTAAGGCAACACCTATAGTAGGTGCTCTTACCCTATACCTAATTCACCTACCTCTTCCACCTATAAGACCCCCTACTACCCCCCTTAACACTAGGCTATGAGCTCTACCTTAATTTAGATAACTCTCTTCTCTAACTATACTAAATTAATAGCACTCCGTGTTATGGGGTAGGTTATATACCTACCCTATTATAGCCTAGTTGAAGGACGGATACTATAAGTAGACACCAAGCCTCCGATACTTTACATAGACCTAAGCAATACAATAACCTTTGGCTCCTAACAGTATCCTGAAAGGCCCAGCCCATAACAATTGTATTGCTTAGGTCTATGTAAAGTATCGGAGGCTTGGTGTCTACTTATAGTATCCGTCCTTCAACTAGGCTATAATAGGGTAGGTATATAACCTACCCCATAACACTCCGTAGATACCTATAAGCCTTATTAGCTTGCACGTCTTATATAGCCTTCGAGCTAACATAGGACGTTAATTAACAATGATAACAACAATACTAGACACTAGTTGAGTCGGTAGGGCCGATACTATTAGCATCGCGCAGAGGCCAGTTTTCCCGCACTTTAATAGCAAAAGTAGAGACACATAAAGCCTCATACCTAATACTAATCCTATCACGGCACAAATCGGAATTTGATTCATGCCTCATAATTTTCAGGCCCTAAGCCAAGGTTTGCTACGCCATATGCCCATTGCGGGTTGCCTTACATCGCCGAATGTGGACATGAGGTGGGTGCCTGGATTGTTACTATTAGGGCAGCCAATAAGCGCTGTAAAGTCATGCCCGTGGTGACGCACGCACCCGCTACTATACGCGAATCTGCTCAGCAAGCTCGGCGCTCTTACCCGATGGTCAAGGTTGTTCCACACATATCTGCATAATGAACATCTGAGCCGCCCCCACCTCTACATAGCGCTGATTACAACTAAGTCATTATGGAATAGTCAATAGCTAGACTAGATCTTTCCCCAGATCTGTGTGCTGATTGGAGTATATACCTACGCAAGGATTTCGAGCTACTTAAGGGAAAAGATTGATGATGTTCGTTCAACCAACACATGGCCAACATGAGGCTTTGCGGCCCCAGTTTACTTATGGCGGTATCCACCAATTTTCAGCCCACGTTATAGCAGTAGTACGGAAGAAGGGGTAACCGAGTAGGTGGCTTGCAGGGCGACTCGTCGTGTTTGACCGAATAATCTCGTAAGTCAACATACTAGAAAATTGCGTGCATCATAAACGAAACCATTCCTCGATGAGAGAAATACGGGAAAGATGGAAGTCAATTATTATGTTCGCACCTCGACTATCATGTTCGCCTAAAGACAAAAGACTCATTCACAAAGACCTCGACTGTCCTTCCAAGCCATTTATTCATTGAAGGATTTGCTAAAATAAGCCAGTACACATTAATCACCAACGGGTGAGCTCGACTGGCATGAAACCAACAATCTAGAGGCAGAATAGTTCAGCTCGGGTATGTAGCACATCTTGGCACATGACTCAGGTTTTATCTTCTACACAGTCATCACTAGTCGCCACTAGAGACTAGTCAAGCTTGTGTATACACCCTTTTGGGATAACAATCAACATATTCAAACTTTTTGGGGTAAAAATCATCATCTTCATGATTGCTAAGAAAACCCGAGTGCGGAAGACGGCGCTCATATGATCAAACCATCAATGATAGATCGGGAATGTCATTTGGAGTTACGTAACTCTGTGAATAGGGCCCTCTGTCGCCTTTGAATCCTCAAGTATATATATCAGCTATGTCTTCTTCTAGAAGACAGTACCAAATTCATATTCATCTCATCATCACCACATCTTCTTTGAAATCCTTACAATATTGTCCGTAGCATCAAGCTAACCTTGAAACACCAACAACAATCATGCACTTCACCTCTACCTTGGTCGCTTTCCTTGGTCTCTCTTCCGGGACTCTTGGTTACAAGTTCACCGCCTTCTCTGGCAGGGACTGCACAGGCGATGCGAAAGATGTCAATGTGTGGGACAACACTTGCCGTGATCAGAACATTCCCGCCACTCAATCTTTCCGTATCCTGAACCTTAGCGGCAACCTCCAGAAAGCAGACTTCTACGACATCGGAAACTGTGCTGGCTCTGCTCGCAGGATCTGGTGGGCAGATGGACGAGAAAACGCCTTCCAAGTGGGCAAGTGCATCACTTTGGGCTACAACGCAAGGGCTTTCGGATCTCGATCTGGATAAGGCTTCACACACGTAAGTGTATCGCCACATCAACTTAGAGACCGTTCTTACCAATCTTTAGATCAAAAACACTCCAGATCTTCGAGAACTCTCAAATACGATCTGAGCTTGAGCCAACATGAAAGACTGAACAGGCTGGGGTTGCAACTGCGTTCAAGTTTTGGTGGAATCGCGATGATATAGAGCTACTGTCTTTAAATGTTCTCTAAAAACAGTCATTACCTTACGAAATATTCATTTCCCATAGAAACAATTCTGGTCTTGGTGATGTTGTGACGTACTGGTTCGATAGCCCGCGTTCTAATGCAAGATCTATGCCAAAGTGAATGCGATGGTTTGGAAACCATATGGTTATTCTCGTAATTTGGAGCCTGTTTGAAGTTGGAGATAGCATCGCACTATTTGAATATGGAACTGTTTCTGAAGGTGCTGACTCGGCAACCTCTACTACTGTTGCCATTGTTGCAGGCCATGCAATCAAGTTCACCTCGAGTGATATTAAACAAGGTCGATCCTTGAATATCACCAGAGATCACAGTTGCTTCCAGACTGATAATTGATGGAACACGATCATTTGCAAGATATTTATGCCTAAACTTGTCTCTACAATTGTGAATGGAGTTGTAAGCCGTACATAAACGAATGGAGTTGTCAAATAATTTCCGCATTGATGTTTTGCCTTCATCAGTACAAAAGCCCAGCACAGTTCATGGTACAAATCTGGGTCAAGGACTTTCCACGGCAAAAATGCTAAGATTTGGGAATTTGTCGTGTGCATGCGGGAAATTTGAGTTGCTGGAGAATAATGCCTTCTTGGGCCCTAACGTGTTCCAAGGTCTGTAAGGACCCGAGATCTTGTCTGCTTTCATTTGGGTTAGTACATAACTGTTTTAGAATGGGATTTGCTTAAAGTTGAGACCCCTAGAACATTTCATGTTTTGTTGATTCGCTGCCGAGAAAATCGCATATGGAGTTGGCTCCAGCGCAGAACCTATTGCTTGCGCCGTATCATTTGCATCTCAAAATTTGTAGACCAAGGAGATTGAGCAAGAGCATGATGTTCGCTACATGTATTTGTATGCTGCACCCACACCTACATACGACGCATATCTATACAGCACGATTTTTCTAATATCAAACGCCAGTTTGGCTTATAATAGTATTTCAGCAATAGTAAATGTATGTGCAAGTATCTACCACTACGAAAGAGGTCGGAAAGGCTACCAAGGATGGTGCTAGAGTAATGCTTGACACATACACGGTTAGCATTTGCTCGTTTAGTTTGGCTCGGATGTGCTTACTAGCATTGAAGCAGTTTAGCGGGCTTGCCTTGAGCTGGCAATGAAGTTTACCGGGGTTCTTTTGAGTACGTATGTATATATCTGGGCGCATAAATACACGACCGGACAAAGATCAAAAGTGAATGCCTTGTTGACGGCTATACAGCTGATCATTACATCCAGTGTGATATATTGAAAAGATTTGTTAAAAACATTTTGGTAACGGTTGCTGCTTACAAATGTTCCAGAAGCATAAACACAGCATAGGCTTCGAAAAGATGCCAAGATGGTAATCTTTCAAAGCGGGGAAGGAATCCCTGAATGCAATCAATACTCCGACGCTTGACCGTTTCAGACCCTGCACACCGCAACACCAAGCCAATTTTGATTGAACAATGCCAATCGCTATGGGAAAATGATATGCATATCTGAATGCGTGACTCTGTTAGGTGGATAGACAAACATAACACCCGCCAAGTGAATCGGAAAATATCAGAGACCCACCTCATATCTCGCACCTCCCTAATAAGGCTGCACGGCCGTTTTAGCCACACCCATGAGTATGAGGAAGGTCCAAATGACCATGTACATAGTAGGTCAAAGTGGCTAGGGTAATTGTCAGTACACGATACCATATATTTGTGACAGGTCCACAGCATTGCCGTGTCTTATTGCTCCAGCCTTTTTTGTCTCTGGAATCAAGCAGTTGCATCTCCACACCATGAAGTTGTCTCTCTTCCTCGTTGCAGCGTACGCCTGCAACGCCTCTGCGCGTCTTAATTGGTCGCTGGCAAAAGTATCCAACCCCACCGCGGATCAAGCAGACGCCTACGCCAGAATCGAAGCGGCAATGACCAAAGCCGTTGCCCGCTACCACAAATTCGCAACTGCCAACAAGACGATCCGCGTCGCCTACGCACCAGGCGTTCCAACTGCCGAAGCAAACTACAACGGCGACCTGCGCTTCGGCTCGAACCGTGCATACATGACAGAACGCACAGCCATGCATGAAATCTCGCACACATTGGGCGTGGGGCAAACAGCAGCATTCGACAGCAAATGTGCATCGGGTGATTGGAGAACAGCGCTACCATTGCTTCGGAGCTTTGACGGGGCGAATGCAAAGATCAACTGTGGTGGTAGCCATTTTTGGCCGTATGGGTTGAACTACGATAACGAATGGAGCGAGACGAACGCGGATAGACATGTAAGGATGGTTCAGGCTATGATTAATGACGGCATGTGAGATCAGATAGGCTAACGTACCGCATCTGACATTCATTACTTGTATATACTTTCTCTATCGTACCTATATATACCTGCACAATTAAATGCACCGTATACAGCAAAATCTACGCTTCGCTGGTCAAAGGGCTTCAAAGTTAGCCTGTGTTTACTCTAGCCTAACTATACTTGGAGAAGAACTACATTGTAGCCTGGAGTCAGAATAACTCTTTCTCAGTTACAAGAGGGTATTGAGTTCTTTGATCCAAATCCTGTATGTAGGCTTTCCAAGTGCCCTAACCAGCTTCTGCATCGAATTTCATCTACAAACACGTCCCGGGTCTATGCCTAGAAAGCTCGCTTACACCCATTTGTTAGTCTAGCTATCTCGAAAGAACTGGTGCACTTACATCCATTGAATTGCGAGTGATACAAAGGCGAAGGCTGCCGCTATCGAAGTGAATGTAACCGCAACCCATCCAACCGCCGGAGTGTATGCCACAAGAACAAGCGAAAGGAACAGGAATGCCGCGATTACCAAGAGCTGGATAAAAGATGAAGCCACGAGCCCTAGGCGCTCCCATGCATGTTTGCCAATGCCATCAGACGATGGCTTAGCATGCTCTCGCCGAAATGCTAGGAGGCTCATGGAAACAGCCACTAAATAAAGCGCAGCGATAAAGAGTAACCAGGAGATACCAAGCAGGGTTCGAACGGTCTCACGAGTAAAGCGTGGATTCGCCCCGAGCTCGCTAGGGTTTGCAATTTCTGACACAATGACAGCGAAAGTTGAAGCACCAAAGATGGAAAGGCTGAGAACGAAGGAGAGAAACCCTTCAAAAGATTTCATAACCTCTGCGGCACTTGCGTTGTTCGGCGCCTTTGTTTCCGAGGGGTCAGCTAAGCCGGGTGGCTTAGTGGTGGAGTCTTCTCGGTGGGCAGCCATGTTAAGAGTACGCAGAATAGAATTATCAAGAGCAAAGACTTCTGCCAGCGAAGAGCATACAGAATGTGTATCTAGTGCTAGACTTGCTGGGTCGCTAGATGAGTGGGAAAACGAACAAAAAGAGAAGACGAGCAGCAAAGCAAAGACCCAGCTTACTTATCAGCGAGACTATGCTATAATAATGAGTAGGTGAACAGCGCCACGGTGCGGCTGAGTGGCGCATTTTGCCTGTGCGTCTAGCTTTGGGAGGCTAAGTGTCGATGCTGTAAGTGTTAGATGGGCAGCTAGCGCAGCCCAAAGGCGGCAAAGGGAGCGGGGGCGCTCGCCAGATTCAGCTGAAACCCAGCTGGCCGTCAACCCAAAGTTTTGCACTTTTCCTCTTCAGTAGGCACCAAGTAGATGGCACGTGTGCCTACCCATATACCGCTTACTCTGGAACCGGGCGGGAGCGGTCCGTGGCCAGCTTCGCAGCCAGGCATTGTATTAGTCCCAGGAGGTGCCGCATCCAAGCCGGTATCTCCTCATCTAGGCATTGGGAGAACAGTGTTGCTGCTGCGTTGTCAATGCCGGTGGTGACCGTAGCGCTGAAAAGCGGTTGGGCTGTCGCTAGGCGGACACCTTGCATTCAGAATACTGTTTGTACATTTTTCTATGCCTCCTTTGCCGTTCTAATAACGTGGTTTTCTATTCCAGAGTACTGTCAAAATCCACTCCTGGTATTTTGGCTACATCCGTAGAGTGGCCCATCGCTGGCCCAACGTGTACCGCCTGCATAGTTCGTTCAATGCTCCTCTTGCTATGCGCGTGTACGAAGTGCATCAGCGTGGTTTCTCAGAATGTGGCGCCTTGTCTCGTTGCCTACTGGAGTGCGTCGAGCAAGTCAGTATCATTGGTTTTCAACTCGGATGCATCGCAGGAAAACAATGATGGAGTGAATCAGATAAATAACTATGCATTATTAAAATGTGATGTGTGTTAAATAAAGACCAATATCGAAAGTACCAATCAATGCTAATGCCCTAGATTTTGGTGCAAAGCTCAAAAAGGATCCCCCTTCGCTGGTTAACAGAGAGGGTACTCAATGTCTATTCGCCAGCCAACTCCCATCCATCATTTCAAACTCTTGACTACTTGAACCAGGATGGAATGAGAAAAATTCTATCAATCTTAATCCAAGATGGTCTCCCACTAACGCCGACACAGGTCATGCGTATTCCAAATGTGTGTTCTGATGTTGTCGTGCTTACTGGCATGTCCCTGGCGAGGCTCGTCCAATCTCTTTGTGAAGGATATGTGAGCATCTCTTTGCCATCCCAGAGCATGCTTACGCGGCATTGCGTGAGAGGCGTGTCGACCACAGTATTTATAACGGCGGCGTATCTCTTGCCCGCCTGGACGGTGACGGTTTGTGAAAAGATTTGTCCGTAACCACGATAATCTAGACCGGTGACCTGAATGCATTGCCCAGGCCAGCAACCCTGCGTAGTAAGTTGCCAGGTTGAAAACCAGCCCCTCTCTGAGACCCATGGTGCGATAGTAGGGTTGCTGAAATCGGTGTTATTGATAAGATTGCCTTCGAGCGTAGCTCGCGGGGAAATATTGGCAGTAGAAACCAAATGAGGTAGACTGGCTGTGTGGACATTGGGCACAAAGGCCGCTAATGAAAGAAGGAATAAGTTTCGGAAATGGAACATGATGCTTTCAGAGAACACTGAAAATTGTTGAGTCTTGTCTGCGTATATGATGTGAGGATGAAGATTTCTATCGTTTTTGGGCGGTATATTCTTCCTTAAATAGTCGCAGATAGTATTAGCCTTGCAAGAATACATTCACGGATGATTTTTGTACTAGGCCAAAAACGGTATAGCAAACGCCTCGTTTTGGTTAGTCTCGAAAAAAGTGTAGCGAAGTGTTCTAGATGTTAGAAACGAACTCATGTCACAAGTGGCTTGATATTCGGCCAATTTGTAAGGGAGCTGAATAGTACGCTTAATTGCGCGTACGGCTAGCTTCTTGTACTGAGCACCAATGGTCGGACAAAACTGAGATCTGTGCATCATGTTAACACCGGATTGGTATCTGCCACTGAAAATGTGCCAATAAGTTCTCGAGTCGTACGACATTATGCTTGCATAATTCAGTACACCAGCTTGGACGCAGTGAAGTGGGTCTTTAAGGAGACATCAAGAAGCCTTTATTTGGCACTGAAATATGAGTCTTTCGTTTGTTGCAAGGGGGACAGATTTGAATTCTCGACTTTGCGGATTCCTTGGCATTGTAATGAAGAAACATGTTTCGACGCTGCGAGATGAGAGAAGTGTTTGAGGGGGGGGGGACAACTCGCGCATCAACTATATTGAAACGACGCGTCTCCAGGTTATGGTACGCTAAAGGAATTTCACTATCAATACGTGTTATGGGAGAGAGAATCTGTTTGTCAATTGTGTGCAGTATCCTTCAGAAGTGTGTCGATTCTCTTGGTATGAGATCGAATAGAAGCGTCCAGACCTTTTTATTTCATTCAATAATGATTAATGTCATATCCAGGAGCTTACTAAGTCTGCCATGATTCATAGGGTGTTTTGGAGGCAGAAATCTTACGTGGGGTGTAATATACAACTCTGGTGTCTAGAATGTATATTGCTCGGGCATATTATCGAAATTGAACATGGAAATATTGCGGATATACGTCTTTTCTAAAATATGGGCGTCTTCTTTGATAGATTCTAATGTGTTTTGCTCTCATCCAAGATAGACAGTACTTATTACTCGCTTAGCATTTCCAATGCCGTAGACTCTTAGTGACTAAGAGGCAAATACCGCCCTAATCTCCTTGACCACAAGATGTGGTACGCTCTTGGCAGTGAAACTCCCACCTTCGTTGTAACGTGCTAGATCTGTGGTATTGTGGAATCTTTTCAGCGAAGTTAGGGGCTGTTAAAACAAGTTGGTGTCAAAAGACCCAAGCGTTGAAAACACATCTTGATGGATCAAGACTCATGAATGCCCCACTTGCTGTAAAGCTGAAGTACTCCATCTCTGGGTAGGCAAACATTGGGTCGCCCCGAAGTTTGAACTGTAGAGCGCTTGTCGGCACCGGTGATCTTTTCGCGGGTGCAAATATGGCGCCGTCAAATAGCTCTTTGTAACTCCTGGTACTGCCGTAAAAGCCAGGAACGTAAGGTAAGAAGGCTTGTCTGATGATGTCTTCCTTTGTATAAGCAATGTCACTGGAAGTGTGAAGAAGTTGGTACATCCAGGCTAAAAAGCCGACGGGGTTGTCGTTGAGCGCGTACGCAATTGAAAGAGGGTAGCTTGAGTGGATGCTTGCATAAGCCGAGTGTTGATTGAAAAAGGCCTGTATGGATAGGATGAATTCCGACTCTTCTTTTGTAGTCTGGTTCGCAGCATAGCGCGCAAGGTCGTTCTCGTTTGGTACCAAACAAAGCATATCGCAGAAGTGGTGTGTGTTGCGGCTTTCGTACTTGCTCACCATTGTGAGACCGATGGAGGCTCTAAGTTCTGTGCCTGTTAAGAATTAGCAACGCACGACTAGCAAACATGCAAGGTATGCAATCATAGTTGCTCCACAGTCGACCCGATCAAGAACTTAGGCTTGATTACTGTAGAGTACAAGTTTTTCATAGCCCAACTGTTCTATAAGATTTGCAAATTCTACAGCATGCAAGGTAGCATTTAGCCCAGGAGCTCTGGGAGCTGGTGAGAAGCTATAGCCCGGAAGGTCGGGTGTTACAACACGAAAGGAAGTAACATTGCTGACGGATGGTTTCGTGAGCTTGGGGATGACTTTTTATTCTTGTTTAGTCCTTATGGCAGTATTATATTTAATGTTTACGTATCAAAAGTGATGACAGAATGTCGTAGCAAAGGTAACTCATTTGGTTGAGCTAGCTAGTTTGGTATAGGTGTTTCGGATTTATACCGATCGACCGAGAGCCGTCTAATGCTTTACGCGGAAGAATGGTGTATCCGCAGACATCATCTGTCAGCTTCGGACTTTGAGATTGTTCTTTGGGGCGGCTTTGATTACTAATATTTCTACTCTCTTCTTCTCGCGATGTCTCTCTCGTTACAAAATTTGGTTGTCAAAATTTTTGTCTCAGATGGTTCGTTTTACTAGGATGCAATGCAGTAGTAGTACAAAAGCTGGTATTTCGAAATTAATGAACATGCTCTTTTCAAAAGGTATAAATAAGTAGGTACATCAATACTGTCTACATCAGTTATTTCACGCACCCCTTACTATAGTGGAATGAATTGATCTTACTACGTAATCTTGACGAATTTGGCTCTGGATGTAAGACCATCTGTTGGTTATCTTATTCACTGTAAAATAGTCGTGAATTGCACTAAGAGTATAAGCTCTATTCTGACCATCCATTCCTGCCCGATCAAATCCCCTGATTAAACCCGTCACTCGCCACACTAACCCCCTTATCAACCCACTGCTTCACACCGGTATACCTCCATTTCTTATACCAGGCCTTGGGTGTACTCTCCGGGCAATCCAAAACATGATCCCCAGCCCCATTACACGTTGCATACACCCCAATCAGCGTACCGACAAAACTCCCTGTACCCCCGCTCACTTGACTTGTGGCCGCCTTGCCCAACTCGAGCGTCTCCGAGTCACCGTCGGCCAATGTTGCGGAGAATAAGTACTCATCCGGGGTGCACATGTCAATCATGAGGCGGATGGGCTCTTCTTCCCATGCTTCGGGAAGAGGCGTGTACTTGTTCCGGGACTCAGTCGAGTTAAAGCGAAACACGGTTGAGCCGTTGAGCCGAGTAACACCAAGCTGCACGTTAGCATACTGCGTCAAGAACGCGGTGATGCCGGCTTCCTGGCCATCCTGAGTCGGGTTAAAGGTCATATCGACGCTGAATTTGAAGGTGCTATCAGTTTGCCTACGTCCCACGAAGCTAATGGCCTTACTTGACGGCGTCGTATTGTTGAATTTGTTTCCCAAGTTATTCTTACTCGGCACGACCTGCAACCCGTTCTCCGTTACGCTGATCATGCCTGGTCGCGGTACTCGCCAATAGACCAAGTTGCGCGGCATCTGGCTCCCAGCAGGAAAGTCATAGACGTCGGGGTCGTCGTTGAACGGTCCGGTGCCGGGGAGGTCGCGAGACAGGGCGGGGAGTTCCCAGCCGGACATGATGCCGCGGACGGGCTGCATGATGGGCCATTCGCCGGTGGGCCATGTCACGGGAAAGAGAACAGTTTCTCGACCCATGGGGAAGTAGGAGCTATTGGGGGGTCCCCAGCGCGTGGCTAGGGCGGTACCCCACCAGTTCCCATTGCCGTCTTGGAAGAGGTCTGCGTGGCCGACAGTTTGGAAATATTGATCGGTGCCACGATTGGTGAGATGAGGGTTGTGTGGGCTGGGGGTATAGGGGCCAGTGATGGTCTTGGCGCGGGCCATGGTGACGGCGTGGTCCTCGGCTGTGCCACCCTCTGCGATGAGGAGGTAGTACCATCCGTCTTTCTTGTAGATGTGAGGACCTTCGGGCCAAACGCCGCCGGTGCCGTTCCAGAGGTTGATGACGGGTCCCATAGCCCCGGTGTCGATGTTGATCTCTTGGATGCGGATTTCTTGAGTAGCTACGTAAACCTTGCCGTCGTCGTCCCAGAATAGGTCAGGGTCAATTTTTGGAGCGCGGAAGAGGACGGGGTCACTCCAGCTAGCTTCGTCGAATGGGTCGGTAGTCTTGAACAAGACACCATTGGTACGGTTGCCGGTTGTGCCTAGGTATTCGCAAATGACGTAGAATGTGCCCTGGTGGTGCCGAATAGTAGCAGCGTACATGCCTTGCTGCTGGGCGTCGGTCGCATAGCTGTAGCCTGGAAGCTGGGACTCGCGGTTCCAGACATGGCTGATGAGTTTGTAATTGACGAGGTCCTTTGATGCGTAGATAGGCAGACCGGGAAAGGAGATGAATGTTGATGTTACGCAGAAGAACGTTCCGTTCACAGGCGTACAGGATGGGTCGGAATGCCAGCCAGGGAGCACGGGGTTGTAGTAGGTCGAGTTCTTTGCCCATGCTGGTGCCGAGAAGGCGAGCAGCGACGGGATGAGAGCGGTAAACCTCATGGTGAGTTCCAATGGCACTATCAGAGGCCTGGCGAGGGGCATCCAGGATGAATATATACAGATGCCAATCTACCCCACCCGATGTCTTCGGCTTACATCCCGCCGTCCCGCCACTCGGATGGGTCTTGGTGTTGGCATTCGTACTCAACGCCCTTGCTTCACGCTCGGGGAACGTCATGGCTCACGACATATAGTCCAACCCCGCCTGAAGCTAACCCGGAATCTGGATATCTTTGATGCATCTTGCCTGTGATCGGGCTAGTGTCAGGGTAGCATCTTGGGGATTTCAGCCACTTTAGACGGTATTTAGCCAGCACGACTTCTGCGCCGCTTCTCGTAATACTCCGTGACATGGACTGGGACATGCAACTTAGTTTTGCCGCTCTCTGTTGAACGTCGGGATAATTCTTGCCGCGGTATTTCTTGTGCACACAGACACGGCAGCTCTGGATTGTAATTCTACCTGAATTCAACTCCCGATGCACCCTCTAGTATGTAGATTGGTACCGAGATTTCGCCACACACGATGCGGAAAAATTATAGTCCGTGCCGACACCCAGCCGCTCCGCGTCCAAGCACGGCCAACAACGCGAAAGACGCGTCTTGGGAGGAGCATCACACCTGACGAGAACGTCGTGCGGTAACTGTAAGCCATCGCCATTTCACTCTCCGACCAGGTGACGGCTTGTTTTGAGACGGTTGTCGAGAACTCCAAGCAGAATAGTATCCTCGTGTGGAAGCACCTGCTCGATGCATTCGAGTCGAATACGTAACCGACGCCGTCGCTAGATGCCCGGCACCATCTACCGCCACAATATTATGCGGAACATCGACCGCGGCGCCCCCGAAGGCGAGACTACACTAGATGGCCAAGGGACACGTCGAGGCACAGGAGCACGTCTAGATGGACCGCTCTGTAGGTGACCAGGTCATGACTGCGTTGCACATTTCCATGGCTAACCGTCCTCACTCTTGCGATGAAGACGGCCAACTCAGATGCACCAGAGCTCACGTCGGCTGGCGGCGGTAGTGATTGGAACAACAGTGACGGCGGCAAGGACAATGAGGCTGGTGTCGGTATCAAGCTCGATGACCATGGGACGTTGAGAACGCCGAGTTCAGAGTGCGCTCTGATTATTCAGTTTGCCTGCCATGGTTCTGCAAGTCCCTTAGCCACCTCAGACAAACGTCCAGTGTGCCAATGCTGATTGAGGTCATCCTTTCCCCTCCGCTCTTGCAGATGCCCATTGCAGCGCTACTGTGTAGCAACAACTCTTAGACTATTTACGCCCTCGGCTATCTAGCGAGATTGAGTAATCTGGGAAGAGTTAGACTTGGGACCTCGCTACACCACTGTGTTGCCAACACAGACGGCTTCGAACATCCACTCGTTAATCAAAGAGTCTTGAGGTGGGCATCGCTGGCCGTCAGCTCCAAACCATGTTTGGTATTTAAATGTCACACAAGAGGCTGGATAGAATGTGAGATTAGCAAGAAAAATAGTTTGCATTCGCATGTGAAGTACACTCATCATGTAACCATGACCAGATTCACAACGTCGAAGCGAAGGTAGATGGGCTGGGACAATCTCCCTTGGCTAACTTATCTGTTATGGCTAGCGATAATTCATATTGATTAGGGGGCCTGGCGTGCCACGTTCGTGTTGCATGTCAGACGGGTCCCACAAGGCGTGAGCTTAGCTTCGGCTTCGGAAGAGGGGGAACGCCAAGTGTGCCTAAGCTATGCCCAAGATGGATGCTAGTGAGTTTGCTGCCAACAACATCGTTCGTCAGGCGCATAACAATACCAGGCCTTACCACGTAAGGGGGTACCTTTCCAACTAGTCTGTGAGCACGAAGGATTGGGGTATAAGCTGAGTAAAAACAAATCAATATTTGAAAGCCACATGCACGGCAAAATGTACCTTGCGAGCGCCTCGTGCAAATACAGTAAACTAACCACATGCTTTGCGCTACCGACGGTGCGTTAGCAAGGCTAACATTTTGATCGTCAGTAGAGGGTTCGAATCTGTAACAGTAGCTTCAAAATCCCCTGAGTCTCCAAGTTCGAAAGAGTCAATTTTAGCCTTCATCACCTTTATACCCAGCCAGATTTGAATTCAATAAACGCTCCCGCATCGCTATAATTGGCGATGTATTGTGTACCCTAGGAGATCCGATAATTAATTTACTCAAACGGCTAGTGCGCACAGTTGGGTGTGGCACTCTTGACAGTTACAGGGCCAGCTCTTCGTATTCGTTGTGGAAATACAGGGCCACCATAAGCCCAGTGGCGCGGAGCTGAACATCATCCATGTCTTAATTAGGAACACCACCTTCCATGAATCCAATATAAATTCACGGCGAGATCAACTTTAACGATCATTATACAGCACACTCACCCTCCTTTTTTTATTTAATATACCTTTCCATCTGGACAGCTCTCGGTTCACTGTACTCAAAATGAAGTCATTCGCTATCTTGACTGCGCTCCTCTCTCTTGCAGTAGCCGCTCCCACAGATTCTTCCTTGATTCTTCGTGGGAACAAAGCTTGCCCTGCTATCCAGCCCATCGCTCCCACTGGCCAACTTCCTCCTAAGGCACTTAGCCCGACCTTCCTCCAAATAGTCTCCAAGAAAAACCCCAACAAAGCCGTTCCGGCCGGACAAAAGGCCGAGGTCACCCCTGGTGACAAGTGCACTCTGACCAAGTTTGACATTCCCGCCTGGGCCAAGAACAACACATGCAGCCTTGTTCTCATGCTCGGCGGATGCGGCTCCAAGCAATCGGAGAAAGGACCCGGTAATATCATCTTCCAAGGCAACACCGGTGTTTCTTTCCCTGTCCCTGGCCAAACTACCTTCAACAACCAGCCGGTACTAGCTCCTCCGTTCAACGATGCTCCTCAGATCAAACTCGGCAATGCTTACCGTCTTGGTGGTGGCCCATGCGACTACAAAGAGGGTCAGGCTTTTGCTAGCGTTGGTGGAAGCATTTGCAGTGACGACACGACCTTGAAGTTTGCTCAGGATAACGGGGGCAACGGAGAGTGCCCTATCGGGTTTCACATCATCATCTCTTAAAGATGTGTGCTAATTTTGAGGGTTATTAGTAGCGAGAGTATAGCATCACTCGGGTTAGACCAATTATACTGCGACTTTTGGCGTTTCTATACAGGTAGCCATGTAACAACCGAAATTTTACCTGCTGGCTTCGCTTTGTTTATTGCAACCTTTTGCGCAATCTTCTTTGCCAAGAATAATCCCTTGGCCCGCTCAGTGTCTTTTAGGAACCAGATTCGAACAAGAGAAAGCCCTAATTTCAGATTGCCATCTTCAAGAGTTTATGCTGTCTTTAGAATATAGTATCCTTCAACCTGCTGTTATACATAGATATTGATATTATTCACTATTAGTTGAAGTAACGAATATTTTACTTGGACCTTGCATATTCTTATACAGTAAGAACTACTCTAGCTAACATAGCTGATGTATCTAGAAGGCTGCGCTTGTGAATAAAACACATAATCAAATCACATGTTTACCTTGTATTGCTTAATCGCGAAACCTTATACGTATAGAAGATCCTACAGTAAGTGTTATAAGTAATGTCTGCAACGCTGTTACAACACTGCAAAGTATCAGAACTATCCCGGAGCTGGATCGGAGGAAGTACCCACCGCTCCCCTCAGCAGTCATTCGTTCTTATAGTCGGATCCGACTCAGATCCGACCAGGATAGGCATATATGGAGACACTCTCTATAGCTAGTTCTGTAGACTTTGGATATCCTTTTGTGCAAGGCATATAGGTGGCTATTCGAATCAAGCCTCATTGAATGTCCCACGCATTCCCATATGCCTCTAAGTGACACTACTGCCGACATTGATCCGAGCAGTCTTGCTTGCGCCGTTACAATATCTAAAAGGGCCACTTCCTTAGGTATAAAGAGGAGTTAGTTAATAAACCGCTGAGGATTTTGACAGAAATGATAGTTGTCGTAGGGCGAGATTATGTGTCTTTGTATCTCGCTAAGGTATAGCCTCTAGGAGGCTACTATATAAGGGAGGACCAAGGTCCTTGTAAACTCTCTATCAAGATAGAAGGCTATAGAGGATAGAACTAGAAGTAATAAAGAAATACGGATAGATGGATTTTATCATATACTTTTATTCTAGTTGACGTAAAATATACGGTTTTACCAACCACCTTGCGTTACAAGATTAGTAATTATTAGCCTGTTAAATGGATGAGTAGTTATGAAGGCTGTTACTCTCTTCTTGATAGGTGCACTGACCTACTATACCACTGAACAACTATTATGAAACACTGGCGCAAATATCACTAGCATTGGAATGTACTAGTAGTCAAATTTGCGTAGCATCATTTGCTAGGGCTGCTGGTTGCTAGAACCGAAGTTCGGAATTTCTATATCTAAATCCAAAAAACCTAGCTGGCTGGACTGAAGAATAAATCGCATCCGGGTTCAGCGACAAACTGTGAAAAGATATCATCCAATGCGCCTGTAAGTGTAGAATCATTAGGTAACGTGTCATAAGGCACAGATGCCGCATGTGGCACTTCATCGAAAAGTGGGTCAGCAATTGAGTCGCCTTAACTGTTAAGTGTGAAGCTTACCAGCTGTCTCGAGCATATCTAAAAGTCTTTGCAGACACTGACGGCCTTTCCGGCTCATCAGGCTGCCCCTATCAATACTTTCTAGTGTTTGCAAGCCTGATACTAGGGCTTTCCGAACCTCCAACGAGCTGGGCAATCTGTCTCGCACCATGGAGTCGGCTTGGTAACTCGCCAGAAGTATTCCAAATAGATGTAAGGCGGCAGTGAAGACTGTCCAGTGTCAATCGCGCATTGCAAGATCTGTAACTTAGAGGCAAAAACTCACTATAGTAGTTGCAGGTCCACCAAATTGCATTATTGTAAAAAAACTCTGGACATGCCTTGGCTATGCAGGATACGATATTGTCGAGTTCTTTCGCTGCAGCAAAGTGATTTTCCATAGCTATTGAAATCTCACAGGTACATGAATGGAATTCGTCCTGTCCAAGCTCACTCATCGTGATCGAATCAAGTACTGGTGGATTGATGAGCAAAACGGTGACATAATAATGGATAGTTAGCAGAATGCAGAAGCGGTTACTACTGTACGATGGTGGTAACCACATCGCTACTTCTGCACAGCTAGTAAATGCAGTCGCCAATGGAAGATTCCTTTTCCACTGTTCAAGCCTGCATACGTGCTGTAATCTTTGAGAAAGAATCTCTTGAATGCGACAAGGCTGTGAAGAACAAGAATGGCGCTCTTCAGTCGCTTCTATGATTGAGACTCTCACTTTAGTTAATTCCCTGGGTGGAAGTCAGCTTCATCTGTCACACTCCTAGGCCACTCACACAAGCTGATAGAAGAAAACTTTGCTGTCAGTGAGACCCAATAAGCTCTTCTCTTCGTGTAATCGGCTTGTGTGGGATGGAGGGATCAGACGAGGCCGCCCCAACGCCATACTCAAGCCGCTATCCTGTATGACTACACCGAGCCAGACTCTTCTCAGGATCTCACAATAACGAGCATCCTTTCCATTATATAGGTCATATGCATGCAGGCCCATTGAAAAGCTGCCTTGACTGCGATTGCGTGATATGTCCAGCTTGCAATGGAGCGCTGCGTATTCTGTTGAAAACTGCAGAGTAGTAGAACAGCTTGTACTATGCGTATCAAATCAATCAACAGTATGCAGTGGGGTATTTTTGCTCAGATATCCTCACATACCGAATTCCAAACTGGAGCCGCGAAGAGACGATCCATCAAGAAGTGCAAGCGTACGGCGGTAAAATATCTCGGCGTCTGGACATGACCTGCAAAGCGCCGCGTGAGCACAGATGATGTTCAGCAATGCTGCATTAGCGTGTGAGTTGTTACGAAGCAATTCCAAGATGGACCGGTTTCCATCATGGCCGAGTACCGATTTGTCGACGTATGGCAAAACTGACCCTTAGGCTTCGAAGAACAGGTTTGCCGAACTCCATAAGTCTTGATTAGTCTTGTATTGCTTCTACTCAGGATCTATACGCTTAACAGGTCCTTGGCCTTACTAGCCCAAGGGCTCTCCCTTAGGTCTCATATCGAAGTCACGTGATATCACGTTCTAAGAGGCAAGATAAATGCTATCTTTCTAGACGATAGTAAAGTCTCATTCTGTAAGTAGTTATCTGATGTTGAATCAGACATATCTGATGTTGAATCAGATAAAAACTTTATATAAGCTATATATTCTCTTCAATTATACATATATAGCCCCACGACTCTATTCGGCGCTCTTTCATAACCTCAGAGTCTAGCTCTGACTATATAGCCCGTACAATCTAATTTCCACCATAATTTCCAAAGCTTTTGTCGTCTGGATCATTGCCATCTGGGGCTGGGGAGTCGCTTTTAATTTATTAGAAAAGAGTATAAATCCTATTTTAACCTTTCGGAACGTACCTGCACTTATGGCGTCCATTATACTTGCCAGCCGTAATACAGGTGGAATAAGCAAAGCTCTTGCCGTCGTAGGTATTAGGACATTCTCCATATGCGTAGGCGATCGCATATTGTCCAGGAACTGCGCATCGGACCTGATCGCCGTTTGAATAGAAACCCTGATACCAACACTCAATATCAAGGCCGATAGTACAGCGCTTCTCAATATCTGCAGATGCAATGCCTAGCAGAGATGTGGCAGTATAAAGGAGGGTTAGGAGCTTCATGTTGCTTGTATGTCGTTACTAAGTAAAATAGTGATATGCTGGTGTTCATCAACATGTGGAGTCAGGCGGGTTATATAGTATGCTACCTAATAATAGACTGATAGTATAGTCTAGAAGCTCTCTAGCCTTACCTTTCTGAGATAACTTCCAATAAATATCCCTGTAAACTTTCCTGCTTACTACTTATCATACTTTGTACTCTGTACTATGTATCATTCTACTCCTATAGCTTTGATAGGCTAAAACTAAGTTAAGCAGTTTAGCCTACAAGTTTATGTAAGTGTACTACATAGAAGTAATGTACGTAAGACGGCTCGTCGTAATTCTAGCTTATCAAAGCCGTAGAGGCGAAAGCATGATTTCAGCTAAGTTTTGAGCCGTAGAGGCGAAAGCGTATTTTCAGCCAGGTTTTGAGCCGTAGAGGCGAAAGCGAATTTTCATCCAATTTTTGAGTCATAGAGGCGGAAAGGGAATTTCCAGCTAAGTTTTGAGCCGTAGAGGCGGAAAGGGAATTTCCAGCTAAGTTTTGAGCCGTAGAGGCGAAAGCGTATTTTCAGTTAAGGTTTAAGCCGTAGAGGCGAAAGCGTATTTTCAGCCAGGTTTTGAGCCGTAGAGGCCGAAAGCGTATTTTCGTCCAAGTTTTGAGCCGTTTTTAGTATTTATTACAGACCGGGCCGCTCGTCTTAATACTAGGCTATTAGAGTAGTAGGAGTGAAAAGCGCGACAGTGACTAATTTTGTGTCTGTTTTTGGCATTTTTTTACATAAGCGGTATAGTGGTATAGTCAGACTATGTCTACCCCAAATAGTTATATCGTTCCAAATCCCTGCTTGCTTTTGCATATGCCAAGTATCCTGTACCGTCATTCGCTCTTACTACTCTGATAAGCTAGCATTAAGACGAGCGGCCTAGTCTGTAATATCATGTAAGATTCCTTCGCAGAAACGATAAAGTTAAACTCTTTATCCTGATTCTAGGCTATCAAAGAAGCAGGGATAAATGACAATACAGGATAGTCGAGACGGAATACGCAGAGGTTATCTGGTATGCTAGGCTCACAATAGGACGGGACAGCCACACACCCAGGGGGGGAGAGACGGCGGCAGCGTATGCGAAGGAGGTACCATTAATAATACCGCCGATAGACGTGGTGGAGATGTACATAACGGATAAAGCTATCCGTGATATAAGTAGATAGTAGAATTATCGTCTTTGAGTTATATTATATTCGCAATGATACTGCCGACAGATGTGCGAAGATTATATGAATATGCTATTAACGTATATTCGCTACTTCCTTTAATTATCTAATAAGCATCTTTAAGTTAATAAATATGCTCTAATTCTATATTATTATAAAGCTATTTAGTTTTATTCTATTTTATCCTAGCACTACTTTAGTAGTAGCTAGTTATACTTAAAGGAATATTATACGTTTAACGTATCGTGTAAAGAGCTCTATAGTTAATAAAATCTAGAACTAAAGATAGTTTTTAATAATATACTAATTTTCAGACGTACTAGATAGCTATTCTTATAGAGAATTAGATCCTTAATACTATTCTAGCTATAAATATCGCTTGACTTGTTTCCCTCTATTTGCTATATAGCGTATTAGATTAATTATCTTAGAAAAGAATAGCAGGCTATACTCTAACCTACTAAAATTAGATATTAAAAAAATTAACTTTATAGTTAAAGTAGTTATATAATAAAAGAATTTAGATAGACCTCTATAAGACTGTATTAAACTCTAAAAAATAGGTTAGTTGTTATAAGTAATAAGAAGGATTCTCTCCTTAATAAGGGACGAAGAGGCGAAGGGCCTATAAGCATCCACGTTAGAAGGTAATAGCTATCGCAGGGCTTAGAGTTACGTGATATACTATCCTACTAAGGCTAGCTATCTAGAATAGTAGTATATAATAGAATAGCAGCACTATCCTAACTATCCCGCTAAAATAAGATAGATAGGATAATAAGATTAGAAGTAATAAGGATATAAAGATAAATAGATTTTATTATTTACTCTTATTATAGTTAACTTAAATAGTACTTTCTTACTAGTTATTTAACTTTATAAGATTAATACTTATTAGTCTATTTAATATAGATTAAGAATTATTAACTTATTATTACTTTATATCTAAATACACTGTTATAAGTAATAAGAAGGATTCTCTTCTTAACATAGGACGACGAGGGTTAGAGGCTAACCACGTCTGCGTTAGAAGGTAATAAATACCGCGGGGCTATAGTCACGTAATATATATACTCCTACTAAGAGCTCTACTTCTAGAGTATAGGTGGCCTTAGAAGAATTATACTCCTACTACTTCTATAAGAAAGAGAGAATAGAGAGTACTTAGATAAAAGTAATAAGAATATAAAAATAGATAGATTTTATTATTTACTCTTATTATAGTTAACTTAAATTATACTTTCTTACTAGTATCTTTACTTAATATAATTACTACTTATTAGTTTATAGTAATATAGATTAAGTTTATTAAACTTTTTATTATCTTTCTATCTAAGTATACTACTTTACTATCTTACTAGATAACTTTACAGAATACTAGCGTAAAGCTTACTAGCTATAGTATAGAACCTAGTAAGAGAAGTATATGTTAGAATACTACTACTTAGGTAGTGGAAGTTACTGCTTGTTCTACTAGTAGCTTAGAGGTAGAGGTCTCTACCTTCTACTTATCTAGTAATAGACTTAGAGGCAGCTTATTAAAGGTTCTAATAAAGAGAGATAAATAAGAGATAAAAAGATATTACTAAGAGAGAGAGAATAGTTAAATTGTCTTTCTAAGGTAGTCTATAGGATTTGCTCTACTCTTCTCTACTTTCTATTTACTAGCTATTCTACTACTATTTATATTCGTTGTCTTAGATTCTAAAAGAGTCTTCTTAGTAGTAGCTTACATAATCTATAGCGTAATAGATAGATATTACTAGATAATAGTATAATAGCTTCTAGTAATAGATTAATTAACGAGTTTTAGTTAAAGATTAAGTACTTATTCTATTAGAGATTAGCTAGTAAGCTTATATCTTTAATAGTATAGATCTAAACCCTATATAATAACTAGCTAGTTTAGCTTTAGATATATTCTTAGACGTAGTTAAAGTTAAGTTATCTAATCTACTAATAACTTCTATATTATCTAGGTAATATTTAATCTCTAGTTAGGTAATAATATTCTATAATTTATTATTATCTAGCTCTAACTTATAGTATAGGACGTTAAGCTATTATTTAACCTTATTTTTACTTTAATAGTTATATACTATATAGTCTTCCCTACTATATACGTAGTAGTTAATTTTCTTCTTATTATCTTTATCTTTTTTATAGTAAGGCTTACTAGGTCTCTTTTCTTAGTTAATATTATTAAGGTGTATAGGTTTATATCTATTAGTTGTATATATACTAGGTGTTCTAGGCTAATAGCTTCTTTATTATCCTTAGTTAGGCTATAAATATTAGTAATATTATTATTAAGGCTAATTATTCTTATTATTATAGTTATATATTCTTTAGTTAAATAGTTATTCTTCTAATATAAGCTTATATAGCTTATTATTAAGTTAAATAGCTTTTACTATAAGTTTATTAAAGGTAGTAATATAAGCTCTACTTTTTATAAGTTCTTAGCGTACTATTAGTTTAAGGCCTTATTAGTATATATATATAAGAGTGTTATTATTCTATTTAATATTTATTATATATTACTAGAATTAAGTTATATAATTAGTAGTAGACTTAGTTTAGTATAGAGTCTAAATTTTTTATTTTATAATTAGAGATTTCTTAAAGAGTAAAAAGTTTTATTATATCTTAGCTTTAAAAGTATCTTAGTTTTTAACTAGATTAGTATTTTTATTATTATTAATAGAGTCGTCTATATATCATTTAATAATAGAGTAAAACTATTTCTCTATATTACCTTAGTAGTAACTAGTAGCTAAGATAACTTTATCTTTTTTATTAATCTTATTACTAGCTAAGTAGAAGTAATAGTTAACCTAGAGAAGCTAGGCTTTAAGTTTATTATAGTTACTATAGTAAAAATTAAGCTTATAGGTGTTAGCTATAGTTTCTTTAGTCTAGAAAGTAGCTAAAATATCTATTATAATATTATTTATTATAAGAGTATTTAAGGTATTAAAAGTATAGCTTAAGTAGAAGTAATATAAAACTTTTAGTATTAAGCTTCTTATTAGTTAGTTTTTATAAATAGAGTAGTAGAGTATAATATAGTAGATAATAATGTATAAGTAGAATAACTCTTTATATTATACTTATACTTAAAACTTAAGTTAAATATATTAAGCTATAAAGGCTTAATACCTATACTATATACTAGAGAGTAGAAGTAATTATATATAATTAATATAGTAGTTATAAATAGTTAGGTAAAAGGTATAGTTTTAATTAGCTACTAAAGTAATTATATACAATTAATAAAGTAATTATTAATAATTACGCTTTAATTAGCTAGATATATCTAATTATATATAATTAGTTATATAACTATAGTATAGTTAAAGAATTATAGCGCAGTCTTATCTTTTAGATCCTCTAAACTAATTACTTATAAGTAGCTTACCTTAGCTTATAATAATTAGATAGGAACGTATAAGTAGAATAACTCTTTATATTATACTTATACTTAAAACTTAAGTTAAATATATTAAGCTATAAGAGCTTAATACCTATACTATATACTAAAGAGTAGAAGTAATTATATATAATTAATATAGTAATTATAGATAATTAGATAAGAGATATAGTTCTAATTAGCTATTAAAGTAATTATATATAATTAATAAAGTAATTATTAATATTCGCGCCCTAATATTAAGAGTATAGCTTAAGTAGAAGTAATATAAGACTTCTAGTGTTAAGCTTCTTATTAGTTAGTTTTTATAGATAGAGTAGTAGAGTGTAATATTAGATAGTAATATATAAGTAGAATAACTCTCTATATTATACTTATACTTAAAACTTAAGTTAAATATATTAAGATATAAGAGCTTAATACCTATACTATATACTAGAGAGTAGAAGTAATTATATATAATTAATATAGTAGTTATAAATAGTTAGGTAAAAGGTATAGTTTTAATTAGCTACTAAAGTAATTATATACAATTAATAAAGTAATTATTAATAATTACGCTTTAATTAGCTAGATATATCTAATTATATATAATTAGTTATATAACTATAGTATAGTTAAAGAATTATAGCGCAGTCTTATCTTTTAGATCCTCTAAACTAATTACTTATAAGTAGCTTACCTTAGCTTATAACAACTATATAGAAATACTTAATAGAGTAGTAGACGCTTTAAGTAGAAAGTCTAATTTACGCGAAGAGAGTTATAAGGAACTATATAATACCTTACTTAAGATAATACTTAATAATAGTCTAAAGTATAACTAGCTAGAACTAGCTAAAGTAGCTAAGGTAGCTAAGTAGGTAGAAACGCTATAATAATAATAGTAGTAGTAAGCAGCTAGCTAGTAGTTTAAGACTAATAAAGTAGACTCTAATAAACTATTAAATAATAAATAAGAGTACTAAGATATAGTTCTAAAGAATTAAATATATATATCTCTATATATAAGATTAAGTCTTATATAAGAACTATATAAGTTTATAGAATATAGATATATAGAAATTAAAAAAATAGTTAGATATTTATCTAAGATATTTTTAATACTATATATATATATAAAGATATAGAAAATACTAAGTAACTATTTAATATATTATAAAAATAAGCTTAAGAGATATAAGCTCTATAGTCTATTATAACCTTTATAGCTACTATCTAAACTATAAATAAGTATAATAATAGACTTAATAGTAAAGCTCTTAAGATTATTAAAACTAAAATTAGCTTAATTTTATAATATAATTTTAGTAATTATAGACTAATTAACTAAAGTAGTTAAGTTTATACCTATAGAAGAGACTATTATAGTAAAAGAATAGAGGTATAAAGTTACTAAAGTATTAGTATTAAAGTATAAGATACTTAAAAAGTTTATTACTAATTATAATAAACTATTTATATCTAAATACTAGAATATATTCCTAGTAAAGCTAGGAATTAAAAAGAAGCTTTTAATAAGCTTTAACTTAGAAATAAATAGCTCAATAGAATAAATAAACTAGATATTAAAATAGTACCTATAAATATATACTAATAAATTATAAGATAACTAAGTAGAGTTATTACTAATAGCGTAACTAGCTTATAATAGTATAAAATCTATAATAATAAAGTATTTACTATACTATACAAACTATAAATATAAGCTAGTAGCTTATTAAGATTTAAAGAATATTAAGAGTATTATAGTAAGTACTAATAATAAAGTAAAGCTTATATAAGATTTATATAAAGAGCTAAGTTAGAATATAGCTTAATAGAACCTTATAATATATATCTAAAGTAGTAAATAAATAAAGAATTAAAGAACTAACTTTTAAAAAGAGAGATAAAGTTTTTCTATTATAATAAAACTTAAAAACTAAATAATTATATAGAAAATTAGATAACCTCTAAGTAAGACTATTTAAGATTTTAGAGGAAATAAGAAAAGTAAACTATAAGTTAAAACTCTTATAAGGTATATAAATCTACTTTATCTTTTATAAGAAACTTCTAGAATTAGTAACTCTAAATACTAAGCTAGTAATAGATATAGAGCTTAAAGATAATAAGTATAAGGTTAAGGAAATTAAAAACTTATAGAAAATTAGTAGTTAGTAAAAGTACTTAGTTAAGTAGTAAGGATAGCCTAAGAGCTATAATACTTAGGAACTTAAAGAAAATCTAATAAACTATAAGTTATAGGTACGTAAGTATTATTAGAGATACCTATAGAAATAAAAACTAAATTCTTATAGAATAGAAAGAAATTAAAGAATCAAGAATAAAAAGAAGAAGAATAATTAGCCTATAACTAGCCTAGGTTAGTTAAGGGTCTAGATAGTAATAGTCTAGTTAATAGAAGATTTATACTAGGGGCTAAGCTCCTCTCTTTCTTCTCTTTTATATAATCTTAGAATATAAGAATAGTAAGGTTATAATAAGTAAATAAACGCTCGCGAGACTTTACCTTTAGAAGCTTATAATAAAGACGCGTAGCGTCCTCTTTAGTATAAGTAACTTTAAGCTTCTTCTACTTATACTCTTACTAAACTTTCTTCTACTCTTCCTTAGAAATAAATAATCTATACTTAGCTTTTATAGAAATATATCTAGCGTAATAGCTAGTTATAGTATCTATAAAATAGTAAAGATTTTTCTTCTTATAATAAGAATAATAATAAGAGGTTATTTTATTCCCTTATTCTATTATATAATTAGTATAATAATAACGCTCTTTATTTAACTTTTAAGCGCGAATATAGGTATAAGAAGATAGGACCTTAGGTATAGTTAGAAAGGCTAAAGTTAAGAAAAGAATAGTTATAATAGCCTAGGGCCTACTAACCTTTTATATAGCTAACGCTTTAATATATAATATAGTAGAATAATAATTTAGAGTATTAGAATAATACGCCTAAGAGAGGGGATAATATTATAAGTAATAAGAAGGATTCTCTTCTTAATAAGAGATAAAGAGGCGAAGAGCCTATAAGCGTTTATATTAGAAGGTAATAACTATTATAGAGCTTAGAGTTATGTAATATACTATTCTACTAAGGCTAGCTATCTAAGATAGCAGTATATAATACGATAGTAGCACTATTCTAACTATCCCGCTAAGATAAGATAGATAGGATAGTAGAATTAAAAGTAATAAGGATATAAAGATAGATAGATTTTATTATTTACTCTTATTATAGTTAACTTAAATTATACTTTCTTATTAGTATCTTTATTTAATAAAATTACTACTTATTAGTCTATAGTAATATAGATTAAGTTTATTAAACCTTTTATTACCTTTCTATCTAAGCACACTACTCTACTATATTACTAGATAACTTTACAGAACACTAGCGTAAAGCTCACTAGCTATAGTGTAGGACCTAGCAAGAGAAGTATAGATCTAAACCCCGTGTAACACTTCTTACTATTAAAGCGCGCGTATAGTAATACTATCTTAGTCTTAGTACGTAATCGCATCTACTATATTAGTAAAGAAACCTTCCTACTAGCGTTTAAATAGGCCTATTATAAGACTATTATACTAGAGAATATCTATAGAGAGTTTTAAGAGACTAGGCTTACTCTATATAATTACTATATTATTTTATTATAGCTTAACGTTATACTATATATACTAACTTTACTAGCGTAAGAGACTACTACCTAAGAGCTAAAAACGCTGCGTAACGCGCGTAAAATAGAGGTGTAAACTACGCTTATTTAAAACTATATATAAATCTAGCAAAGGTCTCTTATAACCTCTCTTAAGAAGTAAATATAGTAGTTAAGTAAGGGAGCCTTGTAAATAGCTTATTATATAGTATTAATATAGGAGGAAATAAGTCGCCTATAAGACGCTATTAAAGTATTAATAAAGTAAAAAACTTATAAGCGGCGCTACGTATAAGTAAAGAAGTTCTAGATAATTAGCTAGATAGCTAATTAGATTACTAAGGTAGAGGGTAATAGATATAATAATAGTATAACGTCTATAAAAAGAGTGCGTAGTAAATAGCGCTATAGACGTTATAGCTAAATTAGATATAACTCTTACACTTATTAAGTAGAATTAGAGGATATAGAGGATAGCGACGCGTCTAAAGAATAATATCTCGTTCTACTTAATACTTTTAATTATTATAGTGTTGCGTAATTTAATTATAAAGGTGTAATAGTGTGGAGAGGTGGCCCACTTGGTGGGGTAGCCCGCTCAGTGGTAAAACACGTTAAATATTTTATTAGAGCGAATAGCGTTATATTAGCTAAACTAGTATATTTATTAACTATATCTAGTAACTAGTTTAAATAAATTCTAAAATTTTATTTAATAAAAATATTCCTAAAAGACGAGAGCTAAATTCTACTGCTATATATATTAGTTATCTTAGGTTCTAGAAGAATCTTATTAGTAGTAGCTTACGTAATCTAGAGCGTAATAGATAAATATTGCTAGATAATAGTATAATAGCTTTTAGTAATAGCTTGATTAACAAGTAGTAACAGTTGACGGCTTCTAGTTACGGGATTTCCTTTCCCAGAAGGGTGCTACAGTTGCATGTTTATCTACCAGTCATTTCCATCTAATTGCATTTCACCATCCTCAGGCTTTCTCTAGATTGAGGCTACTGTTCGTAGCAGGTTCTGCGCTAAATTTGGCTGCGATTAGAAACGTTCTCAGAAACAATCCTCCTCAGCAGGTATGGAATGCATATGGTCCGACGGAGGCGACGACAGTTGTGACGCTTCCTCTGGTAGATCATCAAGAAGCAGAAGTGACACAAGTTGCAATCGGGAAATCCGTCAGAGACATGCAAGTAATACTGCTGGACAAAGATGGTCGGAAAGTTACAACAGAGGAGGAGCTCGGAGACATCTACATTAGTGGTACAGGGCTCTCCATTAGGTATCTGAATGGAACTGAAGAAAAACAAAGAAGATTTCTGAATAGTGCTACTATCCCTGCCTCCGAAGAAAATCGGCTTCCATTGTTCAAAAAAGGAGAGTTGAGTTATTTCAGGAAAGAAGCGCCAGGAGTTCTCTACTATGCTGGCCAAGAATGACCGGCAGATCAAGCACAACAACTATAGGGCAGAGCCCAGCGAGATCGAGTCAACATTTATATAGAGCCAGATGGTCCAGGCTGTTTGTGTTCTCCAATTCAAAGCTCCAGATACCAAGTCCGCGCCGCTACTTGTGGCCTGCTTTTTATCACAGGAGGATGACATAAACAAAACCACGGATCTACAAGAAAACGGTTCGAAATATTTGCCAGCGTATATACTTCCTGGCCAGGTTATCATCTTCAAAAAATTCCCACTTAACTCCCATGAGAAAATTGATAACGCCGCTTTCGAAAGCGAACTTAGCAAGAAGCTACCTAGGAATAACGCAGGCACACAACATGATGTGAGAAGCATGCTTGAGAAAATCTGGAAAGATGTTCTGGGCATACATGCGGCGCATGAGGATGACGACTTCTTTGACCTAGGCGCCACATCTCTGCACATTGCTCATTTGACTGTGAAGATCAGGCAGACCTTGGGGAAGTTTATCAGCCTACAGAATCTTTACAATAATTCACGTTTTGGGAAAACGGTTCAGTTCATCGAGTCCGTAAAAGATGGGGAAGCTACCAAGAAAATTGCGGTGATCGAGCGACTGAAGACTGACTCATGTGTAACTGGTGACATACTACCCTCAGATGGTTCTACTTCGACGGCTACTGGGACTGAGGAGGCGCATATTTTCTTGACGGGTGCAACGGGCTTCCTTGGGTCATACTTCCTGAAACACCTCTCTTCCACTGTGGCTATTGAGTCGCGGATTATATGTTTAATCAGGTCGAGGAACGACCTCTCCGCAAATGCACGTTTGCGGGAAGCGTTTAGGAAATATGGCCTTTGGGACGGCAAGGTTGAAGAACACATCAGTGTGGTGGATGGTGACCTTGCAACGCACCACTTTGGCCTGGCGGATGAATAATACGATCGCCTAGCCAGATCCGCTAGCGTGATATACCATTTTGGCGCACATGTCAACTTTTGCCAGCCTTACCAAACGTACTCCGAGGCGAACGTACTTGGCACCAAAATGGTGTTGGATTTTTCCAGCATTGGCCTGCCCAAAACCATGTATCCATTATGCATCAACGATTGATGCTTGGGGAGCAACCGGTCTTGTAAACGGGACAAAATCGCTACTAGAAGACGAGGCGTTAGAGCCACGTATTCAATCTCATTACACGGCACCGACTATCCTCAGAGCTAGTGGGTGGCTGAGAGTTTGATGCGCCGTGCCCGTGATCGTGGCTTCCTTATCTCGATATACCGCTTGGGAACCGTAATTTGCGATAGCGAGCGAGGTGTTGGCAATCCCAACGATTTCTTTGCACGGGTTGCGATAGGCAGTGCAAAGCTGGGGCTCTTTCCACTAGTTAAAGACTTGCGATGGGATTATGTCACCGTCGACCATGCATGCGCAGCTATCTACCACATTTCACGTTCAACTTCGAACGTTGAACAATTCTATAGTATCCTCTCACCGGATCCGAAGCAATCATTCAGTTTGGAGAGAACTGGGAAGCTCCTTCACGACGCTGGTTACCCTGTCGAACTGGTTGTATAACAGGAATGGTTGAAAGCCGTAAGCGAAGACGAGAATCTCAATGACAGTCCTTTGTTAGTCCTGATGCCTCTCCTCCGCGAGCCGGTTCTAGGAGAACTCGCTCGTTTTGAGACGAGCCGAAAAACGCCGATTTATCGAACCGACAATACCGAGGAGGCATTGGCAGATGCTGTCGACATAGTTTGTTTCCCGTTCACTGCGGAGATGTTTCGTAGTATGTTTCGTTTCTGGGTCAAGAAAGGGTATTTTATGCAGTATAAGTAAGGAGAAAGTTCTAGTTAATTTCTCTAACCCTAATCTTGGAAAAGGAGTTCCGTAGAGTTTTAGCTCTGGAATTCCATTTACTTCTATCTAAGAATTTCAAGTCTAATAAATACTTGTTAGTATTTATGTGTCTTTGATACATAGATAGTGAACTTAGATAAAAATGTGAATCGATTCGTCTTGTAGAGGAGGTTTTAAGAATGGGTACCCGCATTGATCGAGTATATATAGTATTATCTACGTAAAATAGTTTAAGCTCCGTTATCCGTGTCATGGTCACGGAATGAAAGCCAAAAAAACGTTGAACATACTCCTAGAACTCCAGCGATGGATGCATAGACTATGACCAACCAGGGATCGCGTGCTGCTGGACTAATAACAATGCCTATAACTGAACCAACACATGCACTGAGCTGGACCATAGCTTGCACTACGCTTCTCATATCCTTTGGCGCATGACTGTATGAATATTGACTTGCAGTCACCAGGCCAAGAATCTCAGCGATTGCCAACGCTACATAGATTGGTAACTGAATCCATACATTGATGTTATTGGGTATACGGCCATTATTGGAGGCCGCGCAAGCCAGAGGTGCGTCGTAGCATGGACCAGTACTGTAGATCAGCTTCTGAAGTCCTGACGCATATGCCATGGCGCCCCCACAAACTAAGTAAGCCACTGTAATGCGTTTTATGGGGCCGAATGCGATGCGATTTCTGGCAAGACAGTTGTAGAGAGTTTGAATGATCGGGCCAAAGACGACGCAAGCAACTCCAGACATTGCTTGGATCATGTCGTTTGGTACCCCAGCCAAGTCCATCTGCCCAGCCTGGGAGATGAGATTGTTATGCATTTGGGTAATGGCGAGGTAAAAGAACACAAACGAGAATCTATGCGAGATGACGTTAGTCAATTCCATGACGCGATTCGTACTTGAATGAAAAATTCAAAAACGTACATCACACGGCACGCGTGCAAGCCGATCTTCAATTCATCAACAAAGCTGTCATTCCATGTGACAATCACACTGCGAGATTCTTGTTGATAGTTTGGTTTTGCGTGATCCAACCTGAACCCACTGCGTGCTGCTGCGACTAGGACACGAATTGCTTGAGGGAGACAGTTTTTGCCCGGCGTTACTTTGACTGAGTAGCAATCAGTATCAGGGCTGAGTCCCGTCCAGCTAAGGGGGGGTGGGGGTGTGTGTGTCTCACCCAACTTAGAACTAAATAGAACTAGCATTGTGACCGCGATGAACAGCGATGTTGTCGCAACGACATATGACATCCAAAACCCAACATGTCGCTCCAGAAACGTTGCGGGAATGGAAGACAAAGAGGCCATATTTGTGAACCTCTCCAGACCTTAGCATATTCGGCGTAATCATTTTCCTTGCGCGGCTATGTCAACTTACCAGTAGAAACCGTTGAACAGGAATTGCAAGGTCCGCGAGCTGTCTATGATTGCAAGTTTACCGTCTTTTCGGCGCACGACTTGAGGTTGGCCCTGTGGCAATTGATCGCCTGCCTTCTAGTTAACTGGCTCTTAAAATATCGAGGGCTATAAAAGTGCTATAATACCTATCAAAGGGGATATTGTGGCCTTCGTAGCCCCGACGCCAAATGCAATCAAGAACATTGCGCAAATCAAACCTGGTAGGCCAGCCCCGTTTTCAAGAGCTACGGGTATTGATGTAGTGCACATGACCAGGTTGCCGCATAATGAGAGGCTGTATCTCACCCACTTGGTTAGCAACGAAGCTCATAGACGTCGATTAGCAGTATCGCTTACCATAGGCCTAATAAAAGTGTTTTGTAACGCCCCAGCCAGGTGTCAGATATTATGCCAAACATCAAGGGAGTCAAGAATTGGAAGACAAAAAAGACATTTGAGATCATCGACGAGGTCGACTGTCCAAGTCCAAGTGCGCCAGGCACACTGGGATTGCCTCGGGGATGCTGCATGTAATTTTCTGTTGCGGGACATTGTCTTAGCATAAATATAGACTCTGCGAGATGATTGACCCAGATATGTACTTACGCCAAGTGATGACCGTCGAGTAGTATCCGAAGCGTTCTGCAGCTCCTATCAGGGCAGCCGCCCAGGCTACAAATGGTACACTGTCGACGATATGTGGGAGGTCGCGTATTTCTGCCTCAGTGGCGTCTCGACGTTCCGATATGCCCAAATTCAGAGGCGAGACCTGATCTTTCGTACCCGGTTCGAGGGCGCCTTCCTGCGTGATTCTCATGATATGAGAGTTGCGGCCTATGATTGACAACAACGGAGAGCTTTTGCAACACTTGCAAACCGCTGGTAACTACCATCTACAAACGATCTTGCTCCACTACAAGATATTTCAGAAGAATGAATCGGAAACAATAGACCAAGTGCGAGGCCAGTGAACGTTTGCTACGAGTCCATGTCGGAATTCCGGGCCGTGTGCATCTAGGAGCCGTTCTGGCACCAATAATATGCAAGATCACTTTCTGGAAGAAAGTAGTCTGTCTCTGACTTGTCACGTATCCCCGATGAATTACTTCGATTTGGACTTTGAAGTACCGCATGTGGGCCAAGACGCTAAGGATCGTACTTCAACTGCCTCAAACTTGCTCTGCAAGCCACATCGCTTGGGGAGACCGCCAAGAAATGGAGATTGCCTCAACTGTGTCACCTTCCTTTGCATGGCGACTTTTTGGACTAAACGATATCAACTCTAGGAAGGAGGATACAACGCACACGTCATGTCATGCAAACATCTCTTTCGCTTTTTGAACAGATTGCTTCACACTGCACTCATTAGTTTAGTATCCGCATCCAGGAGTTTCTGAGGTGCAACAGTTTGCTTCGAACTTCGAGCTAAGCAGATCCGGATAGAGCAGTCCAATCATTCCGTAGCAATGAGCACAGACTCCAGCTCCGCAAAGTTCCACATCGCATACAACGACACTACCATAAAGAATTTCGAACTGCGCAACGTCTCAACTTGCCTAGGATATCTTCTTCCAACATTACAATCCCTCCCGCCAACTTTCTCCCTCCTCGATGTCGGATGTGGCCCAGGAAGCATAACGTTCGATCTAGCCCGCCGCTTCCCACAAGCCAAGATCATCGGTCTTGACCAAAGCGGCACCATCATAGAGCATAACAATGCAAACATTGAAAAGAATGCTCCCAACACCAACCTAGATTTCCGCGTCGGCGACATTCTCCGCCCAGAGTCCTTCCTGACCGCGGATGAAATCGGCAATTTCGACATCGTCCATGAACACACGACGCTCATCTGTATACCAGACTCTGCCCCTGTCCTGCAACAGATGAAAATCCTGGCTAAACCAAATGGTGGCATCGTAGCATGTCGTGATGGCGACACGCAATCACAAGTCGTATGGCCGCCGTGCCCCGAGACGGATGAGATCCAAGAACGTATTTACCGCATGCGTGGTCTTGAGACGCAAATGGGTCGTCGTTTGATCACAAAGGCACTAGAGGCGGGATTTTGCAGAGATCAGATAACGGCATCGGCGAGCGTCATGTCGAATATCACGCTAGAGGAGAGACAGGCCTATGCGGGGTCCATGCTGAATATGCTGGCTGATGAGAATTCAGAGTATCGCAAAGCTGCGAAGAAGTTTGGATACACAGAAGAACAGGTTGAAGTGTTAAGGGAAAGAATGAGGCGATTCATAGCGGCAGAAGATGCGTGGAGATTGTTGATATGTACAGAGATTATTTGTGTTAATCAACTTGATATTTGAACCCCTTTTACATTGAATCACCAAGAAAAGGCTTCGTCGATCAAAATGAATGGCTGACTTTTCTTCGAAGTTCGCGCAGCCTTGATGAGTTTGTAGCGAACATCGTCGGCTAAGCCTGGTGGGCCGGAAACTAAGACTGCCATAGGTCCCTTGCCACTGGCTTCGTGACGGACCAAGCTCTGCTGAATAATCATATCCAGGTCGAAGCGCTCGCCGACCAATGTTTTCACCTTAATATCTGGAGAAAGGGACTCCAGTGTTGGTGTCAAATCATCGACGAGTCCAGATTTCCTACTGGACCAAAACAGCTCTGTGTCTTTGTCTCCACACTCTTTCAGGAAAGGTAGTATAGCTGTAATGCCGACTCCGCCGACGATGCAGAGTATACTGCTGCACTGTGAAAATTGTGAATGAATATATCCTGAGTGATTGTAAGGACCGTCGATTAGAACCAGCATTCGAATCTGTTGACCTTCTGAACGAGCGGCTCTCTCTTGTAACATTTTAGTAATTCCGCCCCGCGTGCGAGCGAAGAATGTCGTGCGGACTGGAGTAGTCTCGCTGTCTACCGCTGTAGATGCCGTAATCATTGCAGAAGCATCCTTCGCTTTGGTATCATCGAGCCGGGGACTGGCATTTGAACCGGAACTAGAATTGGAACGATGGGAATGATCCGGAAAACAACCTGAAACGTATCCACTGACTGAAAAAGGATGCGTTTCCCAGAATCGCCAGCTAAGTGTCGGGAAGCAGATGTAGGCCACGCCAGACTTGAGCTGCTTTCCTTCGACTTCAATTCTGATGTATTCACCTTCTGTTTGTGGGATCACGGTTATGATGGCCGTCCTACTTCCTTGGAACACCATGCGAGCGATGCGAATCAGACGCTCAAGTGCCCACATTCCCGCTGCAACGAACATCCAAATTTCGTAGCCCCAGCTCCAGGTATAGACATACCAAATATGGTAGTAAAATCCAAGGAGGAAAAGAAGAGATAGAATGACGTGAGAGATGATGAAGAATTCGTAGAACTTTTGTCGGACAGTCAGCAGAGAGAATGGTATCAGTGCACAGGCAGCGACAGTGCCGACTATTCCCCATTGCCAGTACAAACGCAATATTTCAGCGGAATAGGAGCCCGCAAGGATGTAATATCTCCACAACATAACGGAATGGATCATAGTGTGCAAGAAAGCCCAGTAGCCAAGCCAACGATGGAGTAGGAGATATGTGCTGTAGCTCCAATCTGTCACATACAGCAGAATACTGTTTCGCGATGAAAAGAGGAACAATGCGATGACGTTTCCCATGGCCATAGATCCGGCACGATTGCCGATGATGCTGAGAAGTTGTTTGCCCTTGGTAAGGAAGCTCGCCTGGGGCTGCTTGATGGTGTACGGCGCGACGAGTAAGATGAGGTTGAGCAAGCTGATGAGAATGATGTAGAGAGTCTGTCCGCGGGTCGGAACTAAACCTCCTGCTACGGGCTCGCGGTGCTTTTTTCCAAAGGCCGCGGGATATATAAGAAGCGACTTGAAACTGCTCCAGCCGCAATTTGCTGAGAGGCCTGGCACGAAACGAAGCAAGGACAGTAGGACCGGTAGGGAGATTGCGACGGCTGCGATGATGATCCTTGTCTAGGTTAGTGTTTGCGCTTTCCAAGCAGTCTAGGTCAATGGTGATACTCACGCCATCGTGCTGTGACCCTTTTCGTTGATCTCAAAATCCGACATGTAGTTCCACTGTAACTGCCATTGCACGGGCGCCACAAAACGTGTCTCGTTCAGGGCACCACTTCCACCAGTAGTCAGGGCCAGAGGGCTTGTTACTTTGTATGGCTTCAAACCTGCGGGGACCTTTGCGGTAGTCTGATTGACCGGATCTGCCCTGGCTTTGAGCTCATCTTCCCGTGCAGCAGCGAGCGCTTCTTCATATGACATAGCTGGGACATATTGGTAGTTACCTAGGGTGCCAGTTCCGAGATGAGAGGCCCAATAGTCTTTCAGGAGGCTCTTTGATGGCTTGTCGCTCAGTGAGCAGTAGACATCGATACAAAGTGCCATGGTCTTGAGGAACGTTTTGTCTCGGACAAAGCATTCTGCCGGTGTCGAGACGGGGTTGTGCGCTGTTCCATGGTTCGTCGAGCTGTCCGTTGGCGTGCAAGCGAGGGTCTGCTTCCGAATGACATTGCGGCAGGCGAAGGAACAAGTCGGGTTGTACAACGTCTTCCCATATCCAATAAGGCCAGTACCATCAGCCTTGATACCCTCAATGTAGAGCTGCAAAGCAGTCAGGCTCGAGAACAGCCATGTGCGTATTGGTGTCATTGTACACAGTTCCACACAGCTCGTCGATCATACAAGATTGTCCTGCTGGCTAGCAACGGCGCAGTTTTTGTATGGGGACCTGCTGGAAAGGTATGCAAAGTAAGGCGCAAACAGCTACGGCCCGTTCTCCGGTCTGTTGTAGAAAGCGTCGCAGTATCAACATATAACCTTGACAGGGTCGAGATTTCGCCAGTGCCGCTCATGCCATGCCAAGGACATTTACACATTCCTAACGAACAGAATGTCCTGAATTATTAGGTAGAACACAGAAGGGCCAGTATAGTACACCAGTAAAAACCTGTCGAGACTCAAGCCACGGTCCCCGTCGTAAGAAGCCTCCGCCGCGCACACATGGCCGTGAGGCCCTTTGAGCTATTTTGACCCATTGCGGTAAGCTTGGTAGCCTTGGCAATGTCCAAGATCTTGGCATTGGGTGAATGAGTGGTCAGATTGTTGCCGACGAGAGGAAACGCCCCGCTTCCCGGCCCGCTAACCCAAGTGTATCGCCTGTGTACTCACCAAGTCGCTAATCCCAGCCTTGATTTACCCTTACTCGCAGTACTCAGCCAAGATCTCTCTTTAGAAATAATAACTCATCGCAAAGATTGCACCAGACCATCCATCCACAACACTCTAAAAAGTGCTCTAGTGAGTTGTGGAATAAGCAAGAAACAAGTCAACCGTCTTGGTAGCAGAGCCCAGGGTGGTTGGCCAAACACCTACAACCTTAGGAAACGATCGAAAGTGCCAGAAAATTTAGCGGGATTCTTTTAGCCGGGGATCCTCGCCCCATTGTGCATCTTATCTGTAAATTGCACCACCAATTAGTCCCGACGATTGGGTGGCTTCATCTTGCGGGCAAGAGAAAGCGTGGAATTTGACAGACTCTCAAGATGCTCTCCTAGGGACTGCTAGCACTAACAAATCACAGCCTCAGAGTGGTGCCACACCTGGGCAAATGTGATTGGAAGCTTGTGTCAACGTTGGGGCTATATTCCTAATCGCTCTCTAGTTTGTAATCGAAAGTTTCCGAAATCTGTCTAGCTAGCTCAAGACACTGTCGTCTACTGGTCTTGCTGGCCACTATGATGTATCCAACCGCTAGTAGCTCATCTGAGTCTGGTCCCTCTACGAATTCGCCCTTCTTCCTTACTGTCTGATGGTGGACTACGTGTTTACGAATGTCCGGATTCTCAACAAGATAATCTTCCACAGCATTCTCCGAGGCCATGATACCCGATCGAGTAGGGGGAAGGACAACAACACCCAAGATATACTGTGGCTTACTTCCGAGAAAAGGTTGTGCCAGGATTTTCACTCGTTCGTTTTCTTGAGGACCCAGGCTTAGAAGAAGGCGAATAGCGTAGTAGTCTACCCCGTACGCAAGAAGAGCAGCAACGCAATTAATATACCCAGGAGATCGAGCATTTACCTCATGCAGGTAGCATGATGGTGGTGATATTGGTTCCGTGCGCGTTGACACAGACATGTCCAAAATACCGTCTAGGCCGTGCTTGTATTGCGCGCGGGAATTTCGAACTCGCGCTTCGCAGTGGAAGACACCGGACTTGAAGCCAAGACGAACTATGCTTTCCTTCAAGCTTGACTTCATTAACTCCTGTTCCTCGCTTGGCAAATTGGTGGGTATATCCATTAATGTTTCCATGAAATTGGCTGCCGGAATGCTTGTCGAGTTCCCAGAGTGGTCACCTGTGCTTGGGAAATCATCTGAAATGTCGCAAAATAAGACTTCTCCATCAAGAATGACAAAGTTCGCATCTACCTCAGGTCCTTCGATGTACGGTTCAACAACAACTCTCGTGCTGCAATTCGGTGAATTTGCATGTCTACTAGATGCGCGAAGAACAGCAGCAAACAACTCATCCTGATTCTGGACCTTGACGACGCAATCGCTGTTCCATCCACTACACGGCTTGACGATGAGAGGGTATTTTATCATGTTCCCCGCTTGCTCAAGGAAGGTATCAAGTTCATCTGCGGCGTTAAGTACAAAGCCCTCTTTTTTATCAGCAGCAGCATCCTCCAGCTCTCTTGTGGCACCTTTATCGCCTGCAAGGATGTAAGCAGCTGATGGTGAAGTAGGTAGTCCGAGTATCTCGCAGGCGCGAGCGACGAAAGGCAAACGAACGTCGCTGATAGTCACAATTCCATCTACCCTGTGCGGGTAAGACCGCACGGCTTCGACAACTCTTTGCGTGAGGCCTTCATCCCCATCGACACTGATGGGTATGAATGCTTCGCGATATTGGGCATGTGGACCGGTGTCATCCTGAAGCCAGTGGCCAGGTTGGTCGAGAACAACGATCGTGATGCCAAGTGCTCTTGCAGCTTCATAGAATTGGATGCTTGACCCAATGTCCGCGCGGCCTTGGACCCAGAAAACGCGATATGATTTCAAAGGTTGCCTAAATATCCATGGTACAGACAGACGTTTGATGAGCTCGCCGTCGAGATATTGCTGCCACGATTCGACGGTAAAAAGTTCATCTGGGCTACTGCTGACAATACCACCAATTGCATGTTCGAACAACTTGGTGAAGTCGCTCAAAGTCGTGATGGACCTGTAAAGTTCCGGAGCTACTTCAGCAACATTGGTCCGGGGATCTAAGAAAGATTTCACAGAAGCGACGTACTGTGCGCCAGCCAATCTGTAAACTAGATAATCCGATCGCACCGCGTGCCCAGGATTCTTGCTGAACAAAAGTCTGATAATCGTGCGATTGCGTGGATTTATGGCGTCGTCGCTTGACAGTACCTCGCCTGCAGTTTTATCAAAAAGCTTGGTCCAGCTGGGGTTGGATTTCTTGTTTGAGGCGAGAATATTCTGTGGTGAAACTGTGACTGGGATCGATGCGAAATGACCAGAGACATTTCTGGTGACTTTTAGGTCTAACCACCACACATTTTCCAAAGAGGATTGACCGGATACGGTTAATTCAAGCAATTTGAAGAGTACTGTAGCTGTCAGTACATTCATGTACATAGTGAGAAAATGTTCGAGATGTTGCAGAAAGGACAGCACTCACCTGAACCTTGATCAATTTGCCACCGCAGTAGTGGAAATGGTGACGGAATCGATACTGCTGAGAAGTTGTAAGTCGTTAATTGATCAACAGCCCCTTGAAGCGTAGACTGACCCATGGCAAAGTATATTCTGGGGTGATTTCGAGCAGATTCTCGAAGAGCGTAGATTCTGTAGTAATCTAGCACCAATGGGAGCAATTCTTGAAACTTAACTTGATCAAATGCCAATTGTCAAGTTTGTGCAAAGTATCAACTTCAAAAATGGCTGACCTAGTTGTGGTGCATGAACACGCAAAACTTTTTGGCGTTACGTGACTATAATGAAATCCGTAGAAGCCGCGCTATCATGCAAGAGTGTCTCTTGTTGCGCCCGGCAGTTACTCCAGCCTGCAATTCAGCATGCTGATGCACTATGTATATCTGCCAAGTAATTGGCGAGAAATTGTTGTAGGGTTGTGAATGCTGCCAACGGTCTGGACCCGCATATGTCGCCATTGTGCAATGTCGAGCTAGAGGACGCATGGGTGGGCATTGATTAGTAGATCTTTACCTGCCATATTGGACCCTGCCAAGTAAGTATCACGGCGCCGTTAATCATATGTGCGTTCGTTTGAGCAGATTACGTTCGGGATGTGCTTCGTCAAGCTTCCATACCGGATGACATACTTATCTTAGGCGCAAAATATGTTACTTATGCCTGACGAAGCAACCAAGGCAGAAGCAGCCAAGATCTCCACAATGCTTAGCGCAAAATGGGGGCACGGCTGGATAGTGACCTGCAGACAGTTTTCATTTGTACAAGCCGCTAACAAGGATCAGTTAATTTGGATCCTGGTAATAATGCTCACGAACAGCTTGGTACTTCAACCTCGACCAAAAATAGACGGTTTGTGGTGCAGTGATTCTCTAGGACAGCTGTGAGCGCTAACATAAGGCCGCAGAATGAGACTTACGGAGGTCACATCATGCTTCGTAAAATAGCCACAAAGTCAAGTTATGTGACTGCCCACACGAAGTGGTCGAAATGGATCGGTATGCTTTACCTTATTTGTTAGCTTTGTGCTTCGTGGTAAAGTCACCAGAGGGATATCTCAAGTCTTCCATCAGCGTACCTGGTATTTATCCTGATTACAAAAACCATAGTCATGGCTGTCCACAACAACGTGTTTCGGGGCCCACAATCGGTTGGCCAATATTTCAATCCAGATTTCCATCTTCCATTGCCCTTGGTCGAGATACCAGATCGTCTCAACCCATACCAAAAAGACAAAGTCCGTATATACGCAAAGATGATGACCTGCCTACCAGCGCAAAATGTTAAGTCATTACCTGGTAAGAGTTTCTGAAAACAATCTTCTTAAATATCGTGTGAAGGCACAATGTGAGCTTAAATTCAACAAGTCTGACGATACATCCAGCTTTGCAAATGCTTCGCGACGAACCAAGAGCAGCAACACGAAAAATTGCAGAAGCAAGTTCTGGATCTACTATTCTGTCTTTGGGCATTATCGCCAGAGTTCTATGGGGAAATGAAGATGTCGAGGCGCACGTTACTAATAAAAAGTCCCGAGAGTCTTTAAACTTGTTACGCTTCTTCGGCATAAAACCGTATGTTTCCTAAGAACGGAATTCCATGTGTTATGGAACTGACATCAGAACAAAGGTGTCTTTTCTCAGGACTAGCACAACAAGAGCCCACTGATCCGGCAGGGATTATGGCAAGATTAAGGAGAAAAGCAGCCACAAGCGATGACATGGTGTACTTGGGTCAGTATGACAATGAGAAAAACTGGAAATCACATGCGACTTGGACTGGTCCCCAGATACTCCAGCAATTACCCGAGATCAATTTGTTCAGCACGACGGTGGGGACAGGAGGTTGCATCACTGGGACTGGAGTGGCTTTGAAGTCTGGTAAACCATCAATAAGAGTTCTAGGGTAGGCAAAACGCTTCAGTGATTTTTCGGATATGAGACAATGCTAATCTAGTCACGCGCTATCAGCGTCTTCAACATTGCAGGTGATCCAGTTCCAGGTCCAAGGTACTACGAAGGATTCCAAAGCTCCCCGTTTCCTTGGCAGCAAGCAATTGATGCGCGCGTGGAAGTATCGTCGGTCGAATCCTATCGCATGTCAATGAAACTCTCGCGGGAGGGTTTGATATGTGGCCCGTCTTCAGGAGAAGCACTACAGGGTCTGCTGCAGTATCTTGATGACTTGAAGAAAGCCGGAACTTTAGAAGAGCTCGTTGACGATACAACAGGAGAGATCTCGTGCGTCTTCACTTGTTCTGATCTTCCATACCAGTACTTATCTGAATATTTCGACAGGTTGGGTGCTGAAGAATTTCCACATATTGAGAATGAGGTAAGTCTGACAGTGTTCCCAGACCATAACAACTGACGATGATCAATGTTTAGATATTGCTGCAGTGCGATCAGACTAAGCATGACCCAAGATGGATTTTGGATAGTGCTCAGGCATTGGAACTGCTCGGTACTGGCCATCAGAATAGACATGGAAAAGCCGATATGGGCGGTCTTGTCACCCTCAAATTCGATTCTTCTAGCGAATCACTCAGGTTGACCAGCAACAAGCGTGATCAACGTACTGAAAAAAGCAAAGCCTTACAATATTTCAGTCGCTGGTGCGGATTGTTCCACGCCCGACGAAGGCTTGATGGCCACCTGAAGACGAAGGTCGCACACCAGCACGTCACGAAAGTCTCGTCGACACTAATCATGGACCTGAGAAGCACTTGTGATTTCCGCGCAAGTCACATTCTCGACTCTGTCTCGACACCACTTCCCGGCCTTTTTGAAGGACTGGCTGGCGGAGACTTATTTAGTAACCCTCAAGAAGTCTCTAGGGTATGGACGAGTATGCGAAAATGGCTGAAAGAACCAGAAGTATCATGGCTGCTTACAGAAGTAAGGTATGGTAAGAAGAAGGTATTGATACTTTGTTATGATGGATTTGCATCACAGTTGGTCGGCTCTGCTTTACGTTACCAGGATGTCGAAGCGTTTCCGGTCAGGGGCGGCTTCATAGCGCTATATGAACAGATAGAACAAATCTCTTAGTCTAAAGAGTTATTAGAAACAATTGTATCTTATCCTCATTCCTATCCTTGAATCTCAACAGAAGGTCGAAATAACCTAACCATAATTCACCTGTCCACGACCTAAGCACTGTTATTGCGCTATCCAGGGTTTTAATAGCGCGCCCTTCGTCAGGAGGGTCCGCATGTGCATGTCTTGCTTCTTCCGGGCAGTCAAGCACGTCGGAAAACTCCAAGAAACGTTCTTCTCATTCTTTGATCTTCTCAGATTGTTTCTTCGATGAGCAATGCAACCACACACAAACTTGATGTGCTCCTTTGAAAACTCGCATTTGCTTTCCTATCTGATCCATGCCTTCAGCGATTTCTTCCGGGTTCCTCCCCTGGTTGATAGAAACGATATCTCCACAGACACGATTGACTTCTTTGGCAACACGACGCAAGACATCTTCGAATTGTTTTAGCGAGAAGGCAAAGTTAGGGCTGACTGCAGGAATCTTCCAGGGTGTTCCCCTTAAATTCATAGCATCATACTAAATGGAACTTTATCGGGCCCCAAGTATACGAGAGTATGTAGTACTTTGGCGTTGGATTTCTGGGTAATAGTAGCTCTACTGATGCTATGGTAAGGACATGAAGAAGCCTTCGGGGTATTCCCGGCGCAAGATTACTCTAGTCATGAATCCCCTGAGGCATTGTGCAGGAATCACGACAGCAAAGTGGCACAGAAGGGACGATGACAGAGCCTTTTGATGTTGATCGAAGCTCGGCGGCATTCAATCTTGCCCTCATCACTCGAAAGCTTGGACTAGCTATGCGTGCCCCGATAGGCTTAGCTTTAGGGTCCTTCCCCCATCTAGCTAATCCGTAACCCCCGGTTCACGAGTTACGACACCCCTCTTTAATCCCTAACCTATACCCGTCTTCTGTACCCAGACTCGAATCTAGTTAATAGGCGGGCGTAACGGTTTTAATAGGTAGAGCTAAGAATAGGCGCTTACGCGTGGTTGCTAATTCGAATATCTACATAACTAGTTCTAATAAATCCCGCAATTTTGTTTTACAAAAATTTTCCTAAAAGGCCGGAGCTAATTTAGTTTCATAACAGCCTAATAAAATTAATATTAGAAGAAGTGATCTACTACTGGCCCGTCCGCGGCATTAGACCCATCTAGTTCCTCTAAAGCTTCAGCCTCTGCTGACGTTATATTAATATCAGAAGACATGATCTACCACTGGCCCGTCCGCAGCATTAGACCCATCTAGTTCCTCTAAAGCTTCAGCCTCTGCTGACGTTATATTAATATTAAAATTACTATTAGGCCCTTCACCACTGTGCCACTACTACGCTACTACCACCCCGCCTAGCCTACGTATGTACGTATATTAACTGCTATTCTTTCTTTCACCAGAAGTCTTCGCTACCACTTTATTTCATATTCTGTTACCTACCTTACATATTATCCTTTATTATAAGAGAACTATGAAGCTCTCAGCTTTTACTTTTTTAATTATTGTGACACCAATACTTGCGATTCCACAAGCAAGCTCTATGTTACACGGGGTTTGGGTCTATACTGCTCCGGTCGGGTCCGCCACTATGGCCGATGAGCCTTACGTTAGTGTTCCGTGAAGTTTGTCTGGCGAGACAGTGGAGTGGTGTGCTTGGATAGAAAGGTAACAAAAGGTTAGACAACTTAATCTATATTGCTATAGACTAACAGGTAACAATCTTGTTAAGTAAAGATACTAGTAAGAAAGTACAATTTGAGTTGACCACAACGAGAGTAATAATGAAATCCATCCATCCTTATATCCTCATTGTTTCTGTCCTGGTGCTCCCTATTCTCCCTTTTCTTTGGGAGCAGTGGGAGCATAATTCTCCCAAGGCCCCCCGTGCTCCGGGAGCAGGGCTCTTGGCGGGAGCACACATATCACGTGACCTCCAGCCCCGCGATGGTCGTTACCTTCTGACGTGGACGTGGTTGGTCTTTAACCTCGTCATCCCGCGTCAAGGAGAGAATCCTTCTTGTTACTTGTAACACTCTAATTTGATTGGGGTAAGTAAAGACTAGATCTACTTTGTAGATTTTTATATTAATATTAATAGACATGCACACCAGAATGGGAAATTGGGTGGGGGAGATGTACTAGTTTAGATGGACAGAATGTTCAAACCTGTGTAAGTCCGCATTTACTCTCTCTAAATAATAAGCTAAGACCAATGCCTTCAAGTACTTTGGGAATTATTGTCATGGACAAGGAAACTATTGTGCTATAAACTATATTGTCACATCTGACGTCGCTGTTGCGTACTGCACATAGATGTTTAATTATTAGAATATGCTGTTCAGAAAAGGTCTTTGATGAATGTGATAATAGACGATTGATTGAATTCATCTCTTGTGTTCCCGCCGATGAAGACGCGTCTGCGCATCTCATTAGAAGTATATTACTTTTAACGCCCTTAATCCTAACTATTCTAGCCTAATGAAGAGTTGGACTCGGCAGAGCTAGAACGGGCTGAATGCCCTCTAGTAAGCTGCTCGATGGTATCTTAGTTTCCTAAGCGACGGACGCTTAGTGTTACAAGGAATTAAGAAGAATTCTCTCTTTAACGTAGGATAATAAAGTTGAAGGCTAACTACGTCTATATTAGAAGGTAATAGGGATTACGGGGCTTGGAGTCACATATACTATTTCACTAAGAATAGCTATTCTATTAAGATTTAGATAGGCGTAGGCTTTAGAATAGCATACTATCTTAAATATCTCACTAAGAATTAGGAAGATAGGATAGATAGTCTAGTAGAACTAAGAATAGTAAGATAGACAATATTTTTACGATCTAATGCAAGCTACTTTTTGCCTAGCCTAAAGGAGAGGCAGCTAGTCCTAGTCAACCAAGGAGGCCCCGCTGCCTTTGACGCCCTCAGGCTAAGAAATGCCTTCAACCAAGCCTTCACCGGGAAAGGAGGAGTGCAATCGCCTGTAGTCGCCTCAGTCACGCTATCCTCAAAAGGGAATAAGGTAGTCACTACCACGCCTGCCTTTACAGCCAACTACCTGCTGGAAAACCAGAGTATCTGGAAGGATCTAGTAGCCTTTAAGGCAGCGCAGCCTATTACCTCGTGGTTTAAAGTAGTTATTCACAAACTACCTACGAACCATGGCCTAGAGGTAATTAAGGAGGAGATTGAGACCTTCAACAAAGGCCTTAAAGTAGTAGGCAATCCTTTCTGGCTCACCCCTGAGTCTAAGAGAGGACAGCAGAGCTATGGCTCTGCCTGCGTCGCCTTTGCGACCGAAGAGGAGGCCCTTAAGGCTATTAGAGGAAAGCTCTATATCCTAGGGGAGAGCCTAAGAGCAGAGAAGCTACGAGTTATCAATAACTCAAAGCAGTGCTCAAAATGCCAAGGATTTGGCCACCTCGAGGCTAGGTGCGCGAGAGTAGCCTGTCAGATGTGCAGCGAGGCTCACCACACCAGCCTACATAAATGCAAGTCCTGCCCTACTAAAGGCAAAGCCTGCGTACACACTATTTTTAAGTGTGTCAACTGTAGCAAACCTCACGCAGCTAATAGCCACGAATGTGATATCCTACAAGCTAGGATAGCTAGGACTACCTCTTCTAACTAGAATGTTAAAAGTCCTACAAATAAATGTTAATAGAAATAGTCCAACTACTGAGAGCGCGCTAGATCTAGCTATTAAAGCAGACGCCAAAATCATTGTAGTGCAGGAGCCTTGGCTACCTAAGGGATCCTCGTACGCAAACACTAGATCTACCGCTCACCAGAACTTTACTCAGATACTACCTACCCCTAAGGATACCTCCTTAAGGCCTAGAGTACTGTTCTATATTAGAAAGGACCTAGAAGTAGAGGTTAATCCCTTTATTAGCGACGATAACGACTTTCTAGCTATCAAAGTACTAGCCTCTACTTCTAGCCTCTATATCTATAACATTTATAACGAAAAAAGCCTTCAAGAAGGGCTAAATAAGACGACGATCCAGAGGCGCCTCCTGCAGGAGACCCTACAGCCTCAGTCAATTATCCTAGGAGACTTCAACACCCACCATCCTAGGTGGAGCCTAGAGGAGCGCAGCCCTAGCACACAAGCAGAGGAGCTAGTAGAGTGGATAGATACTCAAGATCTCACTCTACTAAATACTCCAGGGGCAGGCACTTTCTTGAGATCTCATATGCGGCAAGAAAGCGTATTAGACCTTACTTTTGCAACCAGCAATACAGCTGCCAATATCCAGGACTGGCAGACTATACCTGAAGTAGGTTCTGACCACCACGCTATTCTATTTAGTATCTATACTACTAGCCAGCTACCTAGCCAGCCAGCTAGCCTGCCAAAACAGTATAATACGAAACGAACGGACTGGACGACTTTCAAGGAGACGCTAGGACAGGAGATCAAAGCCCTAGATCTAGAGAAGCGCCTATCAACACTACCTCTTTGCTCGAACTACACCTCAAGAAAGCTTATTCTAGGACAAAATATCCCGCTAGAAACTAAGCTAGACGAGCTAGGCCAGGATCTTACGAGAGCTATACAGAAAGCGCTAGAAAAGTCAACTCCACTAGTTAACCAAAAGCCAAAGACGAAGCCCTGGTGGACTAGCGAACTAGATAGCCGTAAGCGACACCTAAGTAGAGCCTATAGAGCCTACAAGAAGGAGGCAGCAAAGGAAAATAATAGCTCCCTCTACCAGTGGAAAAGAGAGTATCTACGTACGAAAAATAGATATTTAAAAGCTATTCGACGAGCTAAACAGAGCCACTGGGAGGCTTTCCTCCAAAAAGACTCGCCAAAGGAGATCTTTAAAGCCCTAGCATACACAAAAGATAATCTTAGTACTCGAATACCTACTATCAAAGGTAAGGAGTCGTTTACTGAAAAGTGTAAGGCTTTTAGAGAGGATCTCTTTCCTCCGCCTCCTACGACAGCTACCCCCTCCTTCCACACTTACAGGGGAGACGGCAGGTGGACCTGGCCTGCCCTAACAGAGGACGAACTCCACTTTGCCTGCTGCAAGGTGAAGGCTACATCACCAGGGCCTGATCTGATCAGCCAGGAGGTGATCCGAAAGGTCTACTTAGCGCAGCCAGAAGCTCTATTTAGGATATACTCTACTCTCTTCAACCTAGGCTACCACCCAAGGTGCTGGAGAAAAGCAAAGGGAGTCATCTTAAAAAAGACAAGCAAGCCTGACTACTCAATCCCTAAGGCTTATAGGGTGATCTCACTCCTAAACTGTCTAGGTAAAGTACTAGAAAGGCTAGTAGCTAGGAGACTAGGCGCACTAGCGGAAACAACAGATCTACTCCACCCCTCTCAACTAGGAGGAAGACTGAAGAAATCCGCTATCGACGCTGCGCTACTCTTCTACAACAATATACAACAGCAGAAAAGAAAGCAAAAGATTACTACTACTATCTTTCTTGATATTAAAGGAGCCTTCGACCACGTCTCAAAAAACAAGCTACTAGAAGCAATGAAAGATCAAGGCCTACCCTGCTGTCTACTAGCCTGGACAAAGTCCTTCTTCGAAGATAGGGTCCTACAGTTATCCTTTGATGGACAAACAGAGAAGCCAAAGGAGATCGCAACAGGTACCCCTCAAGGAAGCCCAGCCTCGCCTATCCTATTCCTAATCTACTCAAAACCGCTGTTTGAATCGATTCAGAATAGCCAGAGCACTTACTCCTCCTCCTATATAGACGACCTCCAGATCTCGATATCATCTACGTCAGTAAGGAAAAATATCAAGCTACTAGAAAAGGAGATTCAGAATCTCTTTAGACTAGCAGAGGAGCTAGCCATCCAATTCGACAGCTCAAAGACTGAACTAGTAAACTGGACAAGATCGAGAAAAGATCAAAGTAGAGTGCTTACTCTACCAAATCAGGAAATAGTAAAGTCTAAAGAACTCGTAAGATGGCTGGGCGTCTACTTTGATAGTAGCCTGAAGTTCAAGCACCACAGCCTCATCAGAATCCAGCAGGCTAGTGCAGCCTTCTACCGCCTTAACAGACTAGCAAACTCAAACAAAGGCCTCTCGCCTAGAGCAGTACGACAGCTCTACCTAGCCTGCGTTACTAGCGTAGCTGACTATGGCTGTCAAATCTTCTGGAAGGAGCAGCAGGCAGCACTTAACCAGAGGCAGAAGCTACAGAATCAAGCCTGTAGGAAGATCCTAGGCTCCTTTAGAACCTCGCCAGCTATACCCAGCGAGGTAGAAGCAGCGCTATCTCCTCCTAGAATTAGGCTAAATAACGCCCTACGACAATACGCCTTTAGAGCAAGAAAGCTAGCTCCTAGCCACCCTATTAATATTGCTATTACTAGTAATCAGGGGAAGCAGCTAGAGCGTATTACTAGATCTATCTCAACAGCTCTATCGGACGACAGTGAGAAGATTCAGCACTACGCCTCCTTGCCCTGGAGCTCTACAATGCCCTACAAGATCAATATATCTAAGAAGTCAAAGGAAATCGAAGCAAAGCACCATAAGGAGCGACCAGAAGACAAATACCTTCTATCCATCTACTCAGACGCCTCAGCTACAAAGGAAGGCAAGGGAATAGGAGTAGGAGTAGCTTTCTACCAAGGAGCTAGTCTCATAGCTCATGAGAAGGTTAACATAGGATACAACCAGCTAGTCTACAACGGAGAACTAGAGGGCATTACCCTAGGCCTAGAGAAAGCTGTCGATCTAGTAGACGACTACCTAGAAGTCAGAGTATATGCAGACAATCAGGCTGCAATATTCAGACTACAGACTGCTTCTGATAAGCCAGGACAAGAATGGCAACTTAGATGTAGTAAGGCAGCAAAGAAGCTACAAGAAAAAGGCATTTTACCTACTATACAGTGGGTACCAGGACACCAAGGCGTGATAGGAAACGAGAAAGCAGACGCGCTAGCAAAGGAGGCGACAAAGCTAGATCCTAGCTCTAGCAGGACAAGTCTAGCTATAATAGGCTCACGAATAAAGCAGCTAGGCGAGCGAGAGTGGCTTAGCTACCTAGGACAATATAGGAGAAAAGCTATTGCTCTAAATCCAACTACTTACGCCGCAAGGTATAAGTGGAAAACTAGGAAGCAGATTGCCACTCCTCCTACTAGCAGAGAAGCCTCTAGCGCTTTCTTTCAGCTCAAGCTAGGACACTGCTATCTAAGAGATTTCCTCTTCAAGCGAGGCAAAGTAGACTCTAAGGTTTGCCCCTGTAACTATAGAGCTACGCAAGACGCTGCACATATCCTCCTTAACTGCGCGCTGTACAAGGAGGCTAGGACGAAGATGCAGGAGGCTAGCAAGGACCCTCTATCGCTAGCCTTTCTCCTAAACACGAGCATAGGCATACAGGCTACAATTACCTTTATTGAAGAAACGAAGGCTGCAACACAAGCCTGGTACGAAGGAAACCTTGAGAACTAGGGCTACACCTATACTAGGTGCCTCTGCCCTACACCTACCCTACATAACACCTCTACCCGCAAGACCCCCCTCTACCTCCCTCTATAATAGGCTACGAGCCTCACCTCGATTTAGATAAACCCCTCCCCCACCAACACTAAATTGATAGAACTACGTAGATACTTGTAGGCCTAGCCTGCACGTCTTATATAGCCTACCGGCTGACACAGGACGCTAAACTAAAATAATAATAATAATAATAATGCAAGCTACTTACAAGTAATTAGTTTAGAGAATCTAAAGAGATAAGCTACGCCGCAATCTTTTAACTATGCTATAGTCACGTAACTAATCAACACGATTCGATATCCTTAGCTAATTAGGAGCGTAGATTTTAATAATTACTTTAATAGCTAATTAAACTTCCGCCTTCTACTTAATTATTTATAATCTCTATTAATTATATAAAATTACTTTTACTCATTAGCATATAGTGTATTATTATTATTCCATTATAGTCCTGTATCAGCCGTTGGCTATGTAGGACTTTGGCCGACGGCCGTTCTATCTAACTAGTTACAATTTGATACTTTGTGCTGTATTGCGTGACTGTGGTGCTTCGGCCTATATCTAGCTAAGCTGTTGCTAGCTTTCTAGACGCCTGGTGCTTAAGAGCAGTTTGGTAACAGGGAGAGATGTAGGGCAGCTAGGCTTCCTTCCAGCGAGCTCTCTTAGGGAGAAGGAAATAGTGCTAAATATTTCAAATTTTTAACTATTCTTTTTTTTTTCCTTTTTTTTTTTTTTTTTTTTTTCCTCTTTTGTTATTGTTTTTCTTATTTTTCTTTCTAGCCTTCTTGGCCGAGATGCCACTTTCTTGTTCCTATCCGCGTGCTAGTAATAAAAGCTAATGTAGCTTCTATACCGCTCGTGGTATGGAGTAGTCGTGGGAGTTTGAGTATTTTTTGGTTTAGAGTCTTTTTAAGCTGGTTTCTTTCTACGCTGTAAAAGCCGCAGTATCGAAGTAGGTGCTCTGCAGTTTGCGGTTTCCCACATCTACAAAGGTCGCATTCTCTTCTCTTTACTCTCTTTAGGTAGGAGTTAAAGTATCCGTGCCCTATCTTAAGAGAGTAGAAGGAGCTTAAAATGTCTCTTTTCGTGCCTCTAGGGATTGCTAGTTGGTTTTTGAGCTTTAGATCGAAGATAGCTCCGTAGCTGGTCTTCTTCTCTCTTACTTTTTCTCTATACTTTCTCCACTCTTCTGCCTGGCTAGCTCGTTGGAGGAGCTTAATCTTAGTGCCTAGGAAGGCTAGGCTTGTTTGTGATTTTTTTGGTGTTTGTTTTGTAGCTTCCTTTGCTAGAGCGTCTGCTCTTTCATTTCCTTCTATGTCTGTATGGCCTGGTGCCCATTTTAAGAAGATCTTTGCTTTTCTGTTAAGGATAGCTTTGGCTGCTTTTTGGCACCGAATTACCCATTGTTGGCCTGGCTTATCTGATAGACTTTGGAGCCTATAGATGGCAGCTTGGTTGTCAGCGTAAACGTGGATATTCTGGTCTTTTTGGGCTGTTTTAGCAGCGTATTCAAACGCTGCTGTAACGCCCTCAAGCTCTCCGTTATAGACTAGTTGTTGCTCGCCTATGTTCTTTGTCTCTGCGTAGATTTCTTCTTGGTTAGGGTTATAGACCGCTAGGCCTACTCCTATCCCATCTCTGTCTTTAGTTTTAGAGGCGTCTGAGTAGATTACTATAGAGTTATCCTCTATTGTTTGGATATAATCTTTGTGGGCGGCTGCCTCTTCTTCTTTGGATTTCTTTGATATAGAGATATTGTAGTTAAGAGAGTCCCATGGTCTGAACCTATATGAGATGATCTCTTCTATCTCTTTGGTAGATGGGATGGAGCTTGTGATAGCGCGTAGTTGTCTTGGTTTATTTGGCTGTTTTGATTGCTGAAGGGTTGTTTTTTGTAGCCTTGCAATAGCTTTTGTAATTGGATGGGTTGGAGCTAGTTGTATAGCTCGTAGAGCGTATTTTCGATTCGTTTGGCTTAGCCGTACGGCTGGTGACGGCAAGCTAGCTTCGATACTTGTTGGGATAGCTGGAGCTGTTTTAAATACTCCTAGTACCTTTCTACAAGCCGCGTTATGCAGCGGTTGAAGCTGATCTTTAATAAAGCTCTGGTTGCGCCAATAGATTGGCGACCCATAGTCTGCAATGCTGGTGACGCATGCTAGGTATAGTTGTCTGATAGCAAAGGGAGATAGCCCGCGGTCGATGTTAGCTAGTCTCCCTAGTCTATTAAAAGCTGTTTTTGCTTGGCTAGCTCTAATAGCTACGTGCTCTCTAAAGGATAGCTTATTGTCGAGGTATACCCCTAGCCACTTAATCGTATCTTTGTGGTATATTTTCTCCTTGCTAGGGAGTTCTAGAGGTATTTCTTTTCTTCTTTTGTTTTTTGTATAGTGGATTAGCTCTGTCTTTGCTATGTCGAATTCGATTGCTAGTTGTTTTCCTTTTGTAACTAGTTTGTTAACCTCGCGTTGTAGTATCTTCACGTTTTTCTTAATAGCATATAGTGTAGGTATCAAGCCTTTATAGCTTAATATATTAAACTTGAGTTTTAAGTATAGGTTAAATATAAAAAGTTACTATTACAGCGTAGCTATAAAAGACTAGTTAAGAGTTGTACGTAAAGATAGATAGGGATCTATGCTAGTAGTACGTGCCTTTATACGTGTATTTAAGGATCTATTTAGTTATCCGTGCGTAGCTCTTTAAGCTACGTCTTATAATCTATCCTAATACCTACTATCTAATCTAACCTAACGAGCCGTACCCTGACAGTTACTCTACTTATATATTTCTATCTAATATTATACTTTTCTACTCTATCTATAAAAACTAATAAATAAGAAGATTAACACGAGAGGGCTTATATTACTTCCACATGATCTATACTCTTAAAAACGAACAGGTGGTAAAGATGCTGTTAGGCCAAGGTGCTGAGATCAACACGAAACGAGGTCACGATGTCAATTGCAGCACCCCTCTTCAATAATAGCATGATATAAAACTTCAACATACCCACCTTTGCTCGACATGAATTTATCGTGGTATCTAGGAATATTGCACTAGCCTAACACTAGTATGAGTGTTTTGCTGATAGGAATGCCTACATACATCCATGTTGTTAACCAATCGTCGAAAGCTGTCATGGTTTGGCTAGTTATCGAGGTACGAAGCTTGAGAGATGAATGGTGTTTGAGGCCTACGTGCTATACCCGCTCCTTTATTCTTACGTTATGCTTCTCTTAACTAATGAGATGCTTGCACATGTGTTTGCAAGTCTAACTAGGATGTAATGGTCTTTGGACTGTATATCTTGATTCTAAGTTCTCCCTATAGATGAGAAGGATCTGAAGCAATACCCAAAAGTTCTCTAGGCATAATTCCGTTGATTGGGTTTGCCTACATACTACTATAATTGTGGTTAATAGAAGCTAGCATGTGCAGAGTAGCCAAACTTCTAATCCCATCCTTGCTCCAGTTGGATATCTTTATAGCAGATTCATTGTATGTCTTGCCATACATATAAGTAGTTTTAATTGCCTCCATATTGGTATACGAAGGTACTGTAGACCTCCCGCATATCATGTTAGTGGTAAATCGTGGTATTTCAAGCTAATGCCTTAGTATTTGTTGTGTTGGGAATATATATCCTCCCTGTTTCAATGTCCGCCTGTTTCAATGTCCGTAACCTGCACCGAAAGAACAGTGTTCTGAGTGAGGTTTTCCGAAACAAGTGTTCCCATACACAAGAGTGGTGTCGCTACAGTTAAGGGCTTCGTCCCTGGCATATCGTCACAACGAACGCTTCAGGGTAGGGATTGTGGTTCATGTCAACATTCAATATATTTTAAAGATCCTAGTGTTTGGGCACACGGGCTACTCGAAATAATGTTGAACAAATACAGGGGCTACTACCCTAGCACCAGAGTCTATTCCGATAAAAGGGCAGCCTACTTAAGGAATGCTATAGCGGTGATGTTCTGATCCAGCAACAATCGCAAAAACGCACACCACCTTTAATGCACATATTCTACTGCTCTTACCGTATCATGCAGTTATGTGTGGTTCTCTTTCCTCAAAAGTCCTTGTTCCGAACCTTCTTCATCTTCCACGGCAGTATATTCGCCCTTTGTGCCACCCGCTCTGGTAACACTCGCACCCCAGACTGGGGCAAAGTAGATAGCAGATGTAGAACAGCCCATTAATCCAATCATAGCAATAAAGAACCACACGGATTGACCTGCAATCCAGAAACCCCTTTTGAAATTAGTAATTAGCAAAGTCAATGAACGTACGAAGGCTACTACTCACAGAAGAACGTTTACCCAAGCGCTGGACATAGTTGATGCACCAAATCGGCGATGCCAGACGGTGACTCCAGTTGCGCGCCCAAGTTTGAGATATCGCACGTGATGTAAATAACCAAGCACTGGCGTAAGACCAATCGCGACCAGCAGTGTAATGCCGAGTATCTTGTGAGCACCGTGTGATGTCGTAATCTACCAGCCAAGTTAGCATTCCCCATCACTGGTCCTAGTATGTCCTTACGGTAATGGGATGTCCCCAAGTCAGATATATTCCCCATATCATGCCTGAGGCAGCGGTTGCCACCGAGGAGAGCTGGATGATCCAATGGATCTTGAATGCGTTGGAATGGCCGCTTCGAATTCCAGCGACACCTAATGGCATCATAACCACGAATGCGCATGCCAAGAGCAAACCGTGGATAGCAAACAGCTGGCTCGGTTTCCACGCGCTATCTTTCTCCACGCCTATCGATTTTCTACCATTGGCGATTAGTTCTGGTGCAGTGGGTGTCTCGTCTACATGGTGACTTGTTGTCATGTCGAGGGTAAACACATCTGGAACTTGTTAGAATTCGTTCTGTTTTATCCAATTGGGAACAACGAAACACACTGTAATCGGTATGAAGACTCATTGGTTTGTTGAGGTCATTCGTTTGCATGACATAGTCGTAGTGGTTCGAGAATATCCAGTTCTGTTTCTTCGACGTCACGTTGGCGCTGTTGCGATGCCATGTGTCGCAGCCATAACAAACGACTTGAGCATTGTGGTAGTCTCCCTCTACCCACGTCTTGATGATTCGGTGTTCTGGCGTGTCATCTGATGGCTGAGGTGGGTAGTGGTAACTGTTGAACTCTTTTGTAAGTCAAACATTACGTTATATTTCAGTATGTCTACTAACTTGGTCGTCCGAACACTCAAGGTGACGTCTTCTTGTATCAGTCATATGTTCGGAGATTCATTGAACTGGGCCATACCTTTGTCCTGTGCTCCTGGATATATCACGAACATCAATGACCCGTCCATCGTCAAGCCAGTCCCAAACGCGGCATAGCCCTTTCGATCTTCAAATTTTGCGGATACGACAAGATAAAAGTCATTCGAGTTGGTGGTTGAATTATGGAACGTTGATAACGCAAGGCATTGATCCGTACGCAAAGATTCGTCAACACGACAGTACTGAAGTTGAGAGCTGGTGACTGAAGATACAATGCCTAGTATCAAGATTGTCGCGGCGACCCGCCTACTCAAGCGTTGCGTCCAGAAAAGTTGCATTGCGAAATTTTTCAATCAATCTATGGTGTGGTGTCCAGAGTGTTAAAATGAGTGTAAGAGACTTTTTCAAGGGAAGAGCATCAGAAAGCAGTCGAGCGGACGAGCTGGCTGAGTACGAGTACCCTAGGGTCATGCTGTATCCTGTGGATAGAAACCAAGACCGAGGCCAAATCGTCAAGGGAAGCTTGGCACAAATCCGCCAAGTTACACAAGGCTTAGATAGCGCAGTGGGTCCACAGACGCATGCAGAAGTCTCCATTGACGTGTACCCTGTCTGCCAGCTCCTACACAGGAATGTGGGGGGCTAGCCGGCACGGACGGAATATGCCAGTTGCTATTGCGTGCTAGCTAGCGGCAGAAACTAAATGACACCATGGATTGAGGCTATTTAACCCTGTGGATCCGCATCAGACTAGCAGTTGACATCGCGTATCCACTTGGTACTAAATTCGCGGGGCCATTAAGCCTTTCCCGTGCTGGCCGAGCCGCCCGCACCGCCCGATGATCGCTCCGCTCTGAGGTGCAGAACTGTTCCTGCTGGATTTTGGACCCCAATTGCTACACCACATCGGACTAAGAATAGTTGGCGATTGATCATCGTTCCGTATACCACCTTCCGGATAGTATTAGCGTGGTATGATACAAACCCACTATAAGCGCTGACGTGGGGTAAGTAACTTGTATGATTAGCTGGTTGATTGCCGGATAGCTACTCCACGATTGCGAAGGAACTGCATGCTGTAAGGATCAATGGTGTAACATGCAATCGCCGGAGCGACTGGATTCCACATCTTAGTTGTATACTAAAGCCACTAGCCACACCAACTTCGAGTTTTCTAGAATAGGTGTAATTTTAGCTCAATATATACAAATCCATCCCAAGAAATCGATTGCAACTAGTGCCAAGTCGTGCAGCCCACGCGCTATAGAGCTAGAAGCTGGTAAAGTAGCTAATTTGAACACGTCTCACTCACGAAAACAAGAACACACAGACCACCCCGCAGCTTACTAAGAGAAAAAGCTTAGTAATAAAATGCCGCCTGATAGTGATACTATTATAGTAAATACGCAGGAAAACGGGCAAGAGAGCCAAGGACCAGAGGCTCAAATTAATAGAGAAATGGACGTAGAGTCCCCACCAGCCACCCCCACCCAAAACCAACAAACACCAAGCGTGTTTGAAATACCAATACTACCACTAAACAAGCGATACGCCAACTTCTCGCCAGAGACTACCTACAGAGGCAGAAACCCATACCAAAACACCTCCAGCCCAAAACCAATTGCCAAGAACGCTAAACAGGCAATCTATTGGGCTAGAGACCTAATTCTCCAGGCCTCTACAATGGAAGAATCTCATATAGCCCAAAACAAGCTACTAGAGCTACTAGACGTCTTTAGGGACTATACCGAAACAGGCAGAGTAGCCAACCAAATCACAGAAAAGCTATCTACCAAACTAGCTTACCACTCAGCCACGCTCGCAAACGCCTCACAGCAAGCAACAAAGACGCTTAAACAAGCGACGATCGCAGCCTCAAACAAAACACAACCAATAGCTGCGCAACCTACCTAAAAACCAGCCCAAAGCTCATACGCAGCTATTGCAGCAAACAACTCAAACCAGGCCTAGACAACAGTACAGCCAAGGAAGAAGCAAGCACAACAGGCTAAAAAACCAGCATCTTACTACCAGACGCTAGTTACACTAGAAGACGGCCAAATAATTAGCCCTCTACTAGTTAGAAACAAGATCAACCAAGCCTTCCAAAAGGCAGGCATCGCTAGCCCAGTTATCCAGCAAGTTTCAACAAGCAGAAGAAATAACCTTATCCTAACAACCACAGAAGGATACTCAGGAGAATTTCTTCTAAAGCAAGTTAATACATGGCAAAGCCAGCTCCCAATTAAGAAAGCCCAGCCGCTAGAGTCCTGGACTAAGCTTATTGTACATAGAGTACCAACAACCTTTAACGGAGCTGAAAACCTTCAGCTACTCCATACAGAAATCCCAACGTATAATAAGAACCAAACAATCGTTGGTAACCCATACTAGCTATCCAGAAGCTGGAAGAATAAGCAAACAAGCTCTATTGTAATTGCCTTTAAATCTGAAGAAGAGGCGAAGAAGATTGGTAGTAGAATAACAATTCTTAGCCAATCCCTTCGGGTAGAGAAATACCGCCAAATCCCACTAACTGCGCAATGCAGCAAGTGCCAAGGATTTGGACACAACTATAGCAGGTGTAGAAACCTAGCTAGCTGCCAGTTTTGCGCTGAAAACCACCTAACTACTCAGCACAACTGCAGTATTTGCAAAACCAAAGGGAAGGCCTGCAACCATACCCTACCAAAATGCAAAAACTGCAAACAACCCTACTTTGCTAACAGCAAAGACTGCGAGGTATTCCTATCTATTAAATAATGGTAGAAAACCTTAAAGTACTACAAGTAAACCTAAACAAAAGTATACACGCTACAGAGTCAACGCTACAACTAGCAATTGAACTTAAAGTGGACATTATCGCAATCCAAGAGCCGTGGATTGCACCTTCTAGTAGTAATAACTACGAAGCCCCAAGGTCAATAGCCCACCAGAGCTTCTACTAAATCTTTCTAAAAGTAGACCTAAACCTCCGCCCAAGAGCTCTATTTTATATATCTAGATCTCTAACAGCAGAGGTTAGCCAGCGAGAGGAGATAGGTGACCACAACGCTATTGCTATCACGATTCAAGAAGGACGCCTAAAGTTCAACATCTACAACGTATACAACCAAAAAAACGCAGAAAATATAAAAACCTTTCAAAGATTACTCGCTAATACTCAGCTACCAATATCCACCTTACTACTAATAGACGCCAACGAGCACCACCCTTAGTGGGACCCAGGCTGTAAAACTAGCTAAGACGGCCAGCTATTAGCAGATTAGATAGAAGACCAGAACCTTAGCCTCCTTAACACGCTAGGAACAGCCACTTTCTTTAGACCGCACCTATCTAGAGAAACAACGCTAGATCTAACTATCGCCACACCAGACCTAGCCGCGAAAGTAAGAGACTGGCAAATAATAACAGAAACAGGATCTGACCACTATAGGATACTCTTCTCAATCCAGACAACAAAGGACCTAGTTAATAGCCCTACTAACCAAACAAGATACAATATAAAAAGGGCAGACTAGGACCTATTTAGAGAAGAGCTAGGCAAAGCTATCTAGAGCAACGCAGCTCTACAATCGCTAGATTAGATCCACCAACCAAGAAAAGTAGATTCAAGAAACCTACTCCTAGGCCAAGATAATAAGCTAAAGCTGCAACTAGACGCAATTGGAGAAGCTATTACGCTAGTAATCCAACAAGCCGCAGATAAAGCTATTCCACAACTAAAAGAAGGGCTAAAAGCAAAGCCCTAGTAGAACCAGGAGTTAACTAAGCTACGAAGAAACATATCTCACTACCAAAGAATATTCGCACAACAACTTCAAGCTACCTCTATAGAAGAAGCCTATCTTTTTAAGAGAGACTTCCTTCTAGCGCGAACAACGTACTAAACGGCAATTAAGAGAGCTAAAAGAGAACACTAGAGTAACTTCCTAGAAAAAGAAGACCTATAATCTATCTTTAAAGCTATGGACTATACAAAGGAAAAGAGAGTAGAAAGAATCCCTCTTATCTAGGGAGAGACGCTAGAAACCTCTTTTAAAGGAAAGTGCAAAGCCTTTTAAAAAGCATTATTCCCACCGCCACCAAGTACAGCACTACCAAGCTTTAATAACCACCAAGAGAAAGAGTGGGAGTGGCCAGCGCTATCAATAACTAAGCTAGAACGCGCTTGCTCTAATAAGGTTAAAAGTAGCTCACTAGGCCTAGACGCTTTATCACAGGATATTATCACAGCAGCCTACCAAGCTCAGCCAAATACGTTCTTCAAAGCTTACTCTCTGCTATTTAACTACAGATACCACCCAACCTACTGGAGAAGAGCTATAGGAGCTATTCTAAAGAAGCCGTCCAAGCCCGACTATTCTACCCCAAAGGCCTATAGGGTAATTACTCTACTAAGCTGCCTAGGGAAAGTAACAGAACGGATAATAGCTAAAAGACTCGGCTACCTAGCTGAGACTACCAACCTCCTACACGACTCGCAGATAGGAGGGAGACTAAAGAAATCAGCTATAGACGCAGCTCTACTTCTTATAGATCAGATCTAGCACTAAAAACAATAAGGCTATACTACATTAACAGTCTTTCTAGACGTTAAAGGAGCGTTTAACCACGTTTCGCACAATTAGTTCCTAGATATACTAAAAAGACTAGGCCTACCTATTAGCCTAATCACTTAGGCTAAAACCTTTCTATCTAATAGATCTCTAAGGCTTACCTTTAACGGCCAAATAGAAGAGTTTAGCGAGATTAACGCGGGCATCCCACAAGGCAGCCCAGTCTCGCCAATCTTCTTTCTCATCTATATTAGAGACCTATTCCCTCAAATAGATGGATTCCAGCTATCCTATATCGACGATATCTCAATCACAACCTCATCAACGTCTATTAAGAAAAACGTGAAGATACTACAACGCGAGGTTAACAAACTAGTTACAAAAGGAAAACAACTAGCAATCGAATTTGATATAGCAAAGACAGAGCTAATCCACTATACAAAAAACAAAAGAAGAAAAGAAATACCTCTAGAACTCCCTAGTAAGGAGAAAATATACTACAAAGATACGATTAAGTAGCTAGGGGTATACCTTGACAATAAGCTATCCTTTAGAGAGCACGTAGCTATTAGAGCTAGCCAAGCAAAAATAGCTTTTAATAGACTAGGGAGACTAGCTAACATCGACCGCGGGCTATCTCCCTTTGCTATCAGACAACTATACCTAGTATACGTCACCAGCATTGCAGACTATAGGTCGCCAATCTATTGGCGCAACCAGAGCTTTATTAAAGATCAGCTTCAACCGCTGTATAACGCGGCTTATAGAAAGGTACTAGGAGTATTTAAAACAGCTCCAGCTATCCTAACAAGTATCGAAGCTAGCTTGCCGTCACCAGCCATACAGCTAAGCTAAACGAATTGAAAATACGCTCTACGAGCTATATAACTAGCTCCAACCTATCTAATTACAAAAGCTATTACAAGGCTACAAAAAACAACCCTTCAGCAATCAAAACAGCCAAATAAACCAAGACAACTACGCGCTATCACAAGCTCCATCCCATCTACTAAAGAGATAGAAGAGATCATCTTATATAGGTTCAGACCATAGAACTCTCTTAACTACAATATCTCTATATTAAAGAAATCTAAAGAAGAAGAGGCAGCCACCTATAAAAATTATATCCAAACAATAGAGGATAACTCTATAGTAATCTACTTAGACGCCTCTAAAACTAAAGACAGAGATGGGATAGAAGTAGGCCTAGCGGTCTATAACCCTAACTAAGAAGAAATCTACACAGAGACAAAGAATATAGGCGAGCAATAACTAGTCTATAACGGAGAGCTTAAGGGCGTTACAGCAGCGTTTAAATACGCTACTAAAACAGCCTAAAAAGACTAGAATATCCACGTTTACGCTGATAACTAAGCTGCCATCTATAGGCTCCAAAGTCTATCAGATAAGCTAGGCTAATAATAGGTAATTTGGTGCTAAAAAGTAGCTAAAGCTATCCTTAATAGAAAAGCAAAGATCTTCTTAAAATAGGCACTAGGCTATACAGACATAGAAGGAAATGAAAGAGCAGACGCTCTAGCAAAGGAAGCTATAAAACAAACACCAAAAAAATTACAAATAAGCCTAGCCTTCCTAGGCACTAAGATTAAGCTCCTCTAACGAGCTAGCCAGGCAGAAGAGTGGAGAAAGTATAGAGAAAAAGTAAGAGAGAAGAAGACTAGCTATGGAGCTATCTTCGATCTAAAGCTTAAAAACCAACTAGCAATCCCTAGAGGCATGAAAAGAGATATTTTAAGCTCCTTCTACTCTCTTAAGATAGGGCACGGATACTTTAACTCTTACCTAAAGAGAGTAAAGAGAAGAGAATGCGACCTTTGTAGATGTGGGAAACCGCAAACTGCAGAGTACCTACTTCGATACTGCGGCTTTTACAGCGTAGAAAGAAACTAGCTTAAAAAGACTCTAAACCAAAAAATACTCAAACTCCCACGACTACTCCATACCACGAGCGGTATAGAAGCTACATTAGCTTTTATTACTAGCACGCGGATAGGAATAAGAAAGTGGCATCTCGGCCAAGAAGGCTAGAAAGAAAAATAAGAAAAACAATAACAAAAGAGGAAAAAAAAAAAAAAGGAAAAAAAAAGAATAGTTAAAAATTTGAAATATTTAGTATAATTTCCTTCTCCCTAAGAGAGCTCGCTGGAAGGAAGCCTAGCTGCCCTACATCTCTCCCTGTTACCAAACTGCTCTTAAGCACCAGGCGTCTAGAAAGCTAGCAACAGCTTAGCTAGATATAGGCCGAAGCACCACAGTCACGCAATACAGCACAAAGTATCAAATTGTAACTAGTTAGATAGAACGGCCGTCGGCCAAAGTCCTACATAGCCAACGGCTGATACAGGACTATAATGGAATAATAATAAAGCCACTAGCCACAGCACCCCCTCAGCAGATTGATTGATACACGCCTGTGCGCTGAATAACCCCGCTATACCTATTTTGGCAAACGCCTCACGAGAAACTCAAGCATTAAAATATAAACTTAGTAATTACTTCTCTATGCGTAGAGATAATACTAATGGAAAGAAGAATCTAAAAAATTATGTGTTAGTTAAGATATAAAGGTGCAAAGTTGGGAGCTACTAAGGCTACGTCAGCTTTGGTGTTGTAGCACCCACGGACGTGTATCACTTGATCTGCTGAGGGGTGACAGTGTCTAGTGAGTTGACGCGGGATGCCAAGCCATTGTGCAATCTGGCCGAGAGCTTGTGCTTGATTTCAAGGCCCCCCGTCAGCATCCCTTTGCCTAATTGGGCGTCGTCGTCTCCCAATTGGGCGCTCTCTGTCAGTAGGCCCACACACGCTAGTGTGACGCTCGGATCATCTGCACAGACGTCTTTCGTACGGCCAAGTCTAGATGGAGAACGTTCATCTGAGCACGCAATGTCATCCTTCTGCACGACTTCCTCTGCAACAACACGATTGAATTAACGCCGTCCTTGACGAGCCAATTTGCGCCTACGTCTTGCCCCGATTTTTTGCCAGTGAGATGTCGGAAGAAAATAGTAGCCAATCGCCTCAAGAATACCGCTGCAAATGCCAGTAAGTCAAGCTCTCAATCGTCTTAACACCGTATCTGAAGGTCATGGCGTGAGCTTCAGTGGCCGAAGCTCACAATTCCCCGCAGATGCACAAGGTGCGCACGTTGTCCTAGATAGTCCATCTATGCTGTGGCACCTGAAGTTCCCCTGCGCACCTGTACTGACCACCTACTTAGCTGCGGGGAAGTAAGATTTACCATAACATTGTCTTCGCACCTAGCAGACTACACAGTCATGCAATGTAACTGTTCCATCTGCACTGTCCATGGCTATCTCTTGGTTTACCCGAATCGCTCCGATGTTGTCTTCCATGGAGATTCGAAGAACCACGTGAACAAGTACCAGTTCCACACCAAGAAGAAAGATCACTGGTTCTGCCGCCACTGTGGCACGAGCTTGTTGATTGATTTTAACGGAATATATGAGAATTACGATGTAATGGCGGTCAATGTGAGTCAAGCATGCTTAAGTCTGGGCTTAGTACTGACCTGAACATACAGGCTCGGACGATTGAAGATGTCGACATTAGTACCTTGAAGCTTGAATACGGGAATGGAAAAGAGCTTTGATTAGTTCACTTCGGCTCATTTGGTCGCTTCAGCTCATTTGGTTGGTGGAAACGAGTGTGTATTCAGTGTAAACCCAGTCAATCAACATCATACCCCCCAGTTTCTTATCCCCCTTCCCATCGTCGGACCCATATGCCATATCCCCCAAAGGTAAGATTTCCTCCACCGATAGTCATATCTCATCACAGTTCCGTTCAGATCGTAAGCCTTAGATAGTAAACCAATAGTTAAGGCATCTCCAGCCTTCAAGATGGTGGACTGTACATCAAGATAAGGATTCAGTTAGAAACCTTCTGAGGAGCGGCCTCGCGGTTGGAGACCTTCTGGGCCTCGCGGTTAGAGACCTTCTGGGGAGCGGCCTCGCGGTTAGATACCTTCTGGGGAGCAGCCTCGCGGTTAGAGACCTTCTGAGGAGCAGCCTCGCGGTTGGAGACCTTCTGGGCCTCGCGGTTAGAGACCTTCTGGGGAGCAGCCTCGCGGTTAGAGACCTTCTGAGGAGCAGCCTCGCGGTTGGAAACCTTCTGAGGAGCGGCCTCGCGGTTGGAGACCTTCTGGGCCTCGCGGTTAGAGACCTTCTGGGGAGCAGCCTCGCGGTTAGAGACCTTCTGAGGAGCGGCCTCGCGGTTGGAGACCTTCTGGGGAGCGGCCTCGCGGTTAGAGACCTTCTGAGGAGCGGCCTCGCGGTTGGAGACCTTCTGGGCCTCGCGGTTGGAGACCTTCTGCGGGTCACGTGCCATCAACTCAATGGTAGCCGCTTCACACGAGCAAATTAGCTTTGATATATCAGAGAGGACAGCCAGCTTGCCTTCGCGCTTTTCCCATGGCTCAGGGGCGTTCAAGATCTCAAGCTTCTTCTCAAGAGCTTCACCAGTAAGTGTGGTAGGGGTAGGCAGAGCCAAAGCTCCAGTGAGCATGGTGGCAATGAGGAGGGTGTACTTCATGTTGAGAAATTGAGGGGTAGCTATTTTGGAACAACATCGTTTAGTCAACCTGTTCGCGTTTCCTTGAAGCTTGTATCTCACCTCTTGAAACCTTGCTGGTGGATACCGGAAGTGAGAGGTATTGCTAGATTTGCAATGAAAAAGCTTGAGATCTTGGAATGAATGCGTTGAACAATATACGGTCTGAGGTATTCAAAGCCAGCTTTTAAGGAAGTCTAAACAGTGACATGTCTTACTAACACGCCCATATGTGCCACTGATCTGTTTGCAATGTTGCACTGCATATGAGTGGGTCGAGCAATTTCCTGTGAGATCCTTACGAAGGAGCTTCTGCATTGTGCATATACAGCTTAGAGTGACTAGTGGACCGGGTTCAGTTCAGCTCGGTACGATGAAGATGCGAGCTCCTTGCTCCCCACATGTGGGTCCCGGATTAGAGACTATGGCTGATAACAAGATGTTTCCTACCCTTACACCTTCTATGTCTGAAGCGGAAATGCTGATGATCTAGAGCAATTCTGGTATGAGCTCCGAATCACGTTTTCCGACCGTATCACGCCGGAAGCAGTCTTCCAGATTAATATGATCCCTGCTGAGGGAAATGCAGCCTCTTTTTCCCACCTTCCTCCAAGCCTTCTCGCCATTTTGACACGTTTCTTCGTGGCTGTGAAGCCTTCAAGTCCTACCTGACCTTTTCTCTTGAACTCAATTGCTCTGCCACCCACCACGATGCACTACAACATGGCTAAACTTTTCAAATATGCCAGCATCCCAGACCGAGATGTGACAGTAACAATCAAGTCAAACCCGGCTGGACGGCAAGATGAAGAGTGTTATCTCCAAGATCTGTTGATCAAAGCAAGCCGTGTCTTGAACGCGAGGTTCATTGTAGCCATCGAAAATGAACATTACATCTTCCATACAGCTCGTGTAACAGACACTTCGGTACTGGAGATAGAGGACGCAGTCTCTATTCTTAATGAGTTCGTGCGATCAGGAAGCGGTACTTCCATCTCGATTTTTTGCAAACCTGAGGATGACCTTTCGTCTCTTCCCGACAAAACATCGATTCACAGCTGTTTGGTCACTTTATCCCATGCGTCTGGACCTTTCTTCAACTCTTTGTCGCTGCCCATTGCGGATCTGGAGCTGCTGAATGGCCCTTCAGATGCACTAGGGAAACAACGCAAGTCCGCTTCAGTCAGAAAGACCGTTCATTCTTTAAAAAATGCTTGGAAAGACCGTAAAGCAGTTCGGGTTTCGTTTTGGATAGCAATCGGCGTATTTTTCTTAGTCGCCATTGCTATAGGTCACAAAGCCTTATCTCAACCCTTTCACCAACATTTCGAAAACGGAATCTGGGTTCGTTACGACCTTGGAGGTAGCAAAGGGCCTAAATACCAGCTGCAATTTACGCATCACAATGCTTCCGCCTGGGCAGCCAAAAACCCCCATGATAATGGTGAATGGGCATTCCGAATCGACGATCAGGCGATGATACCAGCTCATCTCATGGACGAAGAAGAAGAGCTTTATCAACGCTGGTTCCGAAAGCGCTATCCTGAAAAAGACCGAATCCGTCTCAATCAGGATTACATCAAGGACTCCTTCCTCGGCGATCCTGATCAGATCCAGGTTCCTTCTGATAAGCAGTTTCATATGGCACACTGCGTCAGGGCTTTGAGAAGATACTGGCAGGCAAAGGAGACTGGAAGGCATGTCTGCCCGAGAGACATTGACTACAGACATATGAAGCACTGTCTAGACTCCATGGATGAGTGGGCTTTTCCAGACGGAGAAAGGGGTTCGATCAAGCCTGTCGTTGATTCAGGAACGTGGAAGTTGATTTGGGAGACCAAAGTCTGCTTTTGAAACATTCCGATGCAGTAATTCGCATCATCTTTCGTTGATTCAATGTCTCCAACTGATCTCTTGGGACCAACTACCTAAATATCAATCATTTCGTAGCCAATGTTGAGATCATTCATACACGTAACATATTTCGCAAGATACGCCTCTGCCCCGATCTTCATTCGCTGGTGTTTCAAGTCACACGTTGACTTTCCAAACGATGACAGAAGCTTGGCAAGTCCCATCCACGGTTTACATAGGGAGTGGCTACCAAACGCTTCTATATCATAATATACATCACAAGCAATCTATCGAACTTGAATAATAACTTAAATCTGATGACATAACTGTTTTCCTTGTACTTGAGAACCTTCGAACAGACAAATGGTTTAACCCTACGTGTGCGAGTCTAGATTTACCTATCTCCAGGCCTGGCACATCCATTGAACAACATGACAACAGTCTCCTGTCTCGGCTTCTCCTTATCACTGACTGCGGCCTCTCCGATGAATTGCGCACAATGCGTCGTATGCCCATACTCGATAAAACTCGGAACCAGGCCCAGTCCGTTCTTCATGACTGAGCGATGAAGTGTCCTCCATGTCCCCAAGCAGTGGAGCACATGATAGCGATGTTCCGTCCAGACATGTGTATGTGTACTAAGATCCTCCCAATCCTGAGGAATCTCCTGCGTGAAGTTCGGCGCTAGATACCACTTCCATGGCCCGGCCCGCTTCATTTCTTCTTCAAGCATCTCATCGAAGAGCTCTTTGTCGTAGCAGGCGGGTGGTACCCAGCTAAAATTTATAGGATTGAAAACACAGCCTTGAGCCTTTGCCTCAGCAGGCGTTGGGCCACATTTGGGAATGACGAGTCCGCTGCTGTGGTAGGTTTTGTTGTAGACAGATTGGATAGATAGCAGGGTGAGTAGGGTGAAGCCTACGGCAAGTGCTGATGCCCAATGTGATCTTCGGAAAGAAAGTTGCTTTTGGTGATGGATTTGGACCCGAGGGTCTTTCTTGTCAAGGTTGATATTCTCCATTCTCGATGAAGTTGAGGGTCAAGTTGGACTGTGAACACAATCGCGCGTCCTCACAAGAGTCACTACCTGCGTGGGCACATATGGCTGTGTTTGGTTTAGCTGCAAGCTCTGTAGTTCTCTTGAGTGTCCCATTAACGACTGGGTAAGTTATTGGAGGGACGTCGACCGATGCCACTGGAAATGGCAGCAAGTCCGAGAATACCCACAGAAAATCATATTTATCCAGAGTCTGCTGACGACAACAGCTCTTCGGATCTCTGGTCCGACTGCGCGCTTCAACGTAACTCATGATGCCGAGCTGTCTGACAATTTTTGTGGGCCCGGAGTCAATCCTAGTACCTCTCATCGAGAAGGATGGCATGCTGGATAGTCTCCACAACGCTAAGCTTTATCCCGGTATGCATGGGCATGAGAACCGTCTTGGCATTTTTCGCGACAAGGATGACATTCCTACTAATAGTGTGCTTGTATCGCTGGCGCGTGAGCTTGGTCACCAAGCTAATGTATGCACACGCGTAAGACGCCAACCAAACCTATTTCTTGTACATTACCCAGAAGCTGAGTAAGTGATAGTCTCGTGTTGGCTTAGGGATTTGCGTTGAGTTGTACAGGATTAAGTGTCCCACTTAGTCCTGCCGCATGGGGCTAGTCCTACATGGTGGGACGAGTACGCACGTGAACTAGGAGCATCCTAATTTAGATAATGCCTTGAGCAAGGTCGTTTCTCTTCCCTTTGTCGGCCGTGCATGCTTCCGTTGATAATGTCGCTCCTTTGGTCAACATCAAGCTAACGCATGCATCTATGCAAGGCCACCCACCATATACATTCATTTTACATGGTTCTGTCGTGTACACATGAGCTGAGAGTGACCTGATTCTTCTGTACACACGGAGCTAGCCATATGCTGGTCTGGTCTCATTTGATCGGGCCTTGCGATGTAACCATCGACTGTGGACTACAGATGACTACATGCTCACTGAGTCCGGCCCTCCTGAACGCATACTCTGCCCTCCCCCCAACAGTAGAGTGAAGGGCTTGCATTCATTTCTCCAACCACCTCCCATTTCTCAATGTTGCATCTGTCAACCCAAGCCTGAATAGGATGTTTCAAGATAAAATATACGACTACTCTCCTGCCTCACAGGATGAGCTAGATTCGACAGTCGACAAGGAAGATGTTGCTTCTACTCTACGTCAGCGACGCTGGTCACTAAAAATTATTTTCACCTTCTCCTTATTCGGCTTCATCACAGCTGGTTCTCTCTTCGTCGCCATCTACCAGATGTTCCGTCCCAGCTCATCTACACTCTTGTCTCCCGATAGTTTCTTCCCTACCTGTAAGCTATGGCTAGAGCTTTTTGGAGAGAAGTCGTATTAACAGATCAACAGTTCCAAATGTCCGCATGAAGTTTGTAGAAGGCGAAGACAACGATTTCATGCGATTTGATGAAGTAGGTGATGCGGCGTGGAATGACATGATTCCAAGTATTTCCCTCTCCCTTGGCACAAACACGCTTCGCTCATTTCATGCCCAGATGGCGCCGGTTACGTAAGGGTGGACAATCCTCGTCAGTACGATATGGAATCCAGTGTACCCTATGGCAAGGGAACAGAAGATGCAGAGGTATATCAAGCATCCGTGGTACACCAATTACATTGCCTAGTACGTTCTCTCCATTCTTGCTGCATCCTGCACTCACTAAAGACAAACAATAGGGTACACTACGGCTCGTCCTTGCTGCTTATGCTCGACATGAGCGTCTAGAGAATTATTATGATAGCGATGCTCACATGCGCCACTGCCTCAATATCTTGCGACAAGGCATTATCTGTGCATCTGATACTACGCTAGCATTTTCAAAACCAACGGGAAAAACCAAGGATGGTCTGTTCACTGCAAAATTCAACAACATTGGAACGGTTCACACATGCCGTAGCTGGGACGCTGTGCAGGAGTTTCTAGTTGAACATCGAGCAATGGATTGGAATGGAACAGTTGGGACTACATGAGTATACAATTAATTCAGAGAATCTATTGCATTATTAAACACAACCATTGCATGGCTCACGTCGGTAACTGTGCAGTGACCATATTCTGCATTAAGAGGTGATTAGTTTACCTAGAGCTGTGTAACTTCTGCCCTCAAAAAGCAAGTTATCTATATTTTAACCTAACTAATAAAAGGTAGTGAAAGAGGTCTCTTTCGCGCTAAAGAGAGCTTAGCGTTGAAGTTATGCGTGGAGTAGAAAATTAGACAACGATGGATATTAGGATTCATAATAGATAGTGGATATTATCTTAGGACTAGTGCGTTATAGTCTAGGTATTAAGTAACTAGCTACATTGAGAATTCCTACATATTATATGCCTTATATAATAGTAAAATAATCTCTAAGTAATTAATACCTATTCTTAATCTCTATTAGGATTAAGATTAAAATTAATATTAATTTTAGATTTTCTAGCGAGTTTATAGATCTTAATTTCAAAGATTTATATAGGAGCTAGAATTAAAGTTAGAATAGCGTCTAAAATATATATAACTTTTATTATAAATATAGAAAACCTATATAATTCTTATAAACTACTTTTTATCACTTAATACTTATCTTTTTTCCCTCTATTTACTATATAGTGTATTAGATTAATTATCTTAGAAAAGAATAGTAAGCTACACTCTTATCTACTAAATTTAAGTATTAAAAAAATTAACTATATAGCTAAAGTATATAATAAAAGAATTTAAGTAGATCTCTATAAGACTCTATTAAACTCTAAAAAAGAGGTTAGTAGTGTAAAGAAAGTATCGTAGGGAGGATATAATACTTTCTTTATTAAAATAAAGAATAGCTTATATAAGAATTTTATAAGAATAAGATTACGTAATATATTACTAATATAGTAATTACGTAATTGCTTACTAACGATTATAGAAAATCAATTAGTAATAGCTTAGTAATCAAGCTTAGTAAGTGCTTAGTAATCAGACTTATAATTGCTGATTAATAAAGATAATAATAGGTATAAGAAGATATAATTGTAGCTAGGTAACGATATAACTATAGAACTTAAGCTTCTTTTATAGAAAGCTTACGGACTAAAACTTTCAATTTCGTCCGATATAATAAAAACTTAATATAATCGGTAGTTATCTACCGTTAACTACTCCTACCAATGAAATAACAAGTAGTTAACTACCGTTAACAGCTGACTTACCGGTAGTTAACTACTACCAATCAACTATTAAGTAGTTAACTACTACTACTAGCTTATTTGTCGATAGTTTGTTACAAGCAACAAGCAGAAGGATTCACTCCCCGGGTATGACGATGGTTAGTTGGGAAACCACTTGGGATCCTGACGGGAAGGATGGACATCGCGGGGCTAGGTCACGTGATGTGCCATCACGCCAAGACGGTGCCATCAGTGATGGCAGGACCCGTATGTGATGGCAGCCATCAGAAGTGGAGACGACCATCAGTGATGGCAGGTCAATGTTCTGATGGCAGGACTGGAAGCAACGAGGATATAAGGATGGATGGATTTCATTATTTACTCTCGTTGTGGTCAACTCAAATTGTACTTTCTTACTAGTTACTCAACTTCATAAGATTGATACTTGTTAGTCTATTCGATATAGATTAGGAATTGTCAACCTATTGTTACTTTCTATCCAAGCACGCCCACTCCACTGTATCGCCAGACAAATACCTCACGGCGCTCTTCACACCATCTCACTCGCCCTAACGCGGATCGAGCTTAGAGAAGTATCAGCACCAAACCCCGTG